>NC_090383.1:20752261-21447498 GCF_036365525.1 Heterodontus francisci | reverse complement strand
CATTCGGCCTATCTAGTCTATTCCAGTGTTTTATGCTCCACACAAACCACTCTGCTTGATCCAAACCTATCAGCACGTCCTTCTATTGCTTTTTTCCCTTATGTACTTACCTAGCTTCCACTTAAATGTTATTTGCCCCAATTTCCCCATGTGGTAGCAAGTTCCACATTCTAACCACTGTCTGAATAAAGAAGCTTCTCCTGCATTCTTTATTACATTTATTAGTGACTGTCTTATATTTATTGCTCCAAGCATTGGAGTGACAGCACAACTAAAACAGCAGTAGCCCTGAACTCAAGCTTATACCTGAACAAAAGGGAGTGATCAAGCCTCTTGGTGAGAAGTTTCAGGTTCACTACAGATATTCTCCTGGAAACTCTCACCAGTGGACCCTGCATCCCCTGTGATCAATAGTATACCATTACTGCCCAATACCTAGTCAAACAATAGCATGAACCAGGGGGCCATAACAGTGAAACTCCTCATTATGTGCACCGGATACTGTAATTCTCGCACCTGCCTCAATGTGTATTTCTCCTACCTTCCGAAAGGCGGACTGATAAATACCTTATTGAGACAAGGTCAACTGTAAATGGGAATATTGTCCATATATTTCTCATCCCTCTTTATATTCAATAAAATCTGTCTGAAGTTAATACAAGAAACCAGTACCCATGAAAATATGATGTAGCTCAGACATATTGTGCAAGCTATTTTGTGCAGCATCTTTCTCAGTTGTGTTTTCACTCTTCTCTTTCCAATCTCAATGCCCTAGTTGACTGTGTCTATCTTCATAGACTGGAGAATACTAACATTAATGGAACTTATTTGTTTGTGAAACATGGAATAATGTAAGGTGAAGAGGTAATTATCAAATGTCACTTTACCTGTAAAAGAACACCAGACCAGATGGAATCAATCAGCGAAATTATCAATGACAAGCTGGGCATTCCCATAGCATTCCTGTCTAATTTACGTTATCGTCCCTTTTATTCTCAGGGGTGTGTCAATAAAAATAGCAAAATCGTTGAGTAAAATTACAACATGAGTCACTGCTTGAAACCTGTTTCTCTCCTCTAGGGAATGAAAGTTTAGCAGAAAATTATGTGCAAGACAGCAAGATGGGATTCATCATTAACGCCATTTATGCCATGGCCCACGGGTTGCATGACATGCACAAAGCTCTATGTCCAGGTCATACGGGACTCTGTAAAGCAATGAAGCCTGTTGATGGCAGCAAATTACTACAATTCCTAATAAAGACTTCATTCATTGGAGTTTCTGGGGAGGAAGTGTGGTTCGACGAGAATGGTGATTCTCCAGCAAGGTAATATTAGTGCAAGAAGTTTCCAGTGTTCCAGTGTGTTATTTGGTGTTGCTCATGTAGGATGTATTATTTGGGATAATTATGTGGAATTTATTATTTGGGGTTATTTATTTGATATGCATTCTTTGGGACAGTTATTTGGGATGTGTTATTTGGGGATGTTTATTTGAGATACGAACAAGCGTAGGCCATTTAGACTCTTTAAGCCTGTTCTGCCCTTCAATGTGATCGTGGATGTTCTGTGACCTTACTGTATATACCCCCCTTTCCCCTATTACCTTTTATTAACAAAAATCTATCAATCTCAGATTTAAAAATAATCTGGGATCAATAGCTGTTTGTGGAAGAGAGCGCTAAACTTTTACAATCCTTTGTGTGTTGAAGTGTTTCCCAACTTCACTCCTGAAAGACCTGGTTCTAATTTTAGGCTATGTCTTCCCCAACCAGTGAAAATAGTTTCTTTTATTTGTTCGTGGGATGTGGGCATCACTGACTAGGCCAGCATTTGTTACCCATCCTTAATTGCCCTTGAACTGAGTGGCTTGCTGGGCCATTTCAGAGTCAACCACATTGCTGTGGGTCTGGAGTCACATATAGGCCAAACCAAGTAAGAACAGCAGATTTCCTTCCCTTAAGGACATGGTCACCATTAGACTAGCTTTCTAATTCCAGATTTATTAATTTAATTTAAATTTCCCATGGACCTTTGGATTACTAGTTCAGTGACACTACCACTACGCCACCACCTCCCCAAGCATAGTTTCTTTGATTCTACCCTATCAGTTCCCCTTAATATCTTGAAAGCTTCGAGCAAATCAGCCCATAATCTTCTAAATTCCAGGGAATACTAAAGGTGCATCGTTCTGCTTGCGGATGTCATGAGTTGTGTTGCTTCCTTATTACTTCCTGGGTATCATCTTAAACCCCGGGTGTTAGAGGTGGCATTCTGCTATTGTGCTTTGAGAAACTGGACTTCAATTCAATTGCTACTCACCTGTAAGCTTCTATCTAACAAACTTAGATCTGTAAAATAGGTCATCTGGTTTAACATCTAGAGAAGTGATAATTTGGGTGCCTTTAATTAAAGATTAAATTACTAAAACATCGAGATGGAAAGAAATTAGTTATAAGCAGTCAATGTGGATTTCAGAAAAGAAGCTCATGCTCGAGAAACCTGATTGCAGGAGGTGGATACAGTAGATGGGGGAAATGAAATGGATGTGTGTACATGGACTTTCAGCAAGCATTTGACAGGGGACTACACAGGAGTCTATTGGAGAAGATTAAGGGATATGGAATTAAGAGGAGGCTAGCAAGTTGGATGTAAAACTGGTTTTAAGGGGGAAAACAGAGGGTAGGAGTTATGGGCTGTTTTTCAGAGTGGTTGGAAGTAGGTAGTGGTGTCCCACAGGGTTCAGTTCTGGAGCTATTCCAGTTCACTTTGTATATCAATGATCAGCTCACTATAGAAGAAGACTGATGTCCTTAAAATGAGCACAGCCCAGGGGCACCTGTCAATGCTAATAGGGACACATAGCAATACTGCATTGACAAGATCTTCATTTTTCCACTGTTGACTGACAGTTTTGAAGAAATTGAAAATGACAAGCAGTAGGGGGCATTCGTTCGATCGTTGGTGTAATCTTCTTCCCAGAAGGTTGACTGCCATGATCTCCACCTCTGTGTGTCCTGTGCTGACCTTGTGCATTCTCCATAGGTCAGTTGCATCCAGTCCATTATATCAGTCATCCATTTTCTTCTCTGCTTCCCTCTCCTGCCTTTTCCGTCGATCTTTCCTTCATATTGTCTCTGTCTACCTTCTGCTCTAATGATATGAGTCAAGTATTGTATCTTTCTCTCTTTGATGTTATGCATTAATTTCCTCTTTTCTCCAGCCATTTCCAGCATTTCCTCATTAGAATTTCTCTGATATGTTCACATCTCAAATGCATTCAGCTTATTAATAGTCACATTGTTTGTTGTGCATGTCTCCAAGGCATATAACATAGATGACAAAATGTAGTACCTAACATAGAATTTAATAGAATATACAAGACAGAAACAGCATATTTGTCCTAACTGCACCATGCCAGTGTTTGTGCTTCATACCAACCTCCTCCCACCCCTCTTCATCTAACCCCATCAGCATATCCTTCTATTCCTTTCTCCCTCATGTGGTTATTTAGCTTCCCCTTAAATTTATCTATGCTATTTGCCTCATCCGCTCCATGTGGCAACGGGTTCCACATTGTAACCGCTCTCTGGATGAAGTTTCGCCTGAATGCCCTTTTGGATTGTTTAGTGATTGTCTTATATTTATGTACCAACGCCAATCCCCAGTGGACATGAGGAACTTCCCTGGTCTTCTTCGAAAAGTGCCATGGAATCTTATAGACTCAACCAAGCATATAAGTGAGGTCTTCCAAATTCATTATGCTTTCTCCATCTTTGCTCCATCTTCCATTTAGCTTGAAGGAAGATCCGCCTGGTGATCAGTCTAAAGGGGAATGGTAAAATCTCCCAGCAGCCCCTCCTTTCTGTACAGTTGCAGCTCAGAACGTGTTATAAATGTTCTGCAACTTGTCAAGAACCCACACAGAAGGCTGCTATCTGCAGCACCCAGCAACAAATGTCAGTGGAAAACCCATTCACTCATACAGTATTTGGGATGCAGTGCGTGAGTAATCTGAGACCTGGCATGTGGTGAGTGTAGCATGGCTGGGGAGGAACAGTGAAGTTTGGACCTATGGTTCCCAAAGTTCTCCATTAGGGGGTTTTCCTCAGCTCATGTCTGAGATTGCTGTAGACGAATTGATAGAAATGGATTGTTATGATTAGCCACAACTCCATTATCATGCGACTACCAGGATAGTAGAAGGCACATTAGGTGGACCTTGGTCTTTTATCATCCAGTAATTTCTATGTTCCCATAGATACCAGAAGTACTGAATGTGCCATAGATTTTGTGTTTCTTTTAATTCCTTAAAATGATGTACAAATTCGACCTTTTGTTACCTACAGTAATATATTGTTTCGGGACTAATCGCGACTGGTTTCCAAAACATTGAATTGAAGGAACAAATATGCATGCTTAGTCAAGTGCTCACAAAACCCACAAAGTATACATCAGCTTCAAACTTTGGCAATGATTTACAAACAGATACCTCCAAGAAAGGGCAGAAGGACATGTGCAAGTCTATGTATTTGACAATGCTGATACAAAATTATTCATAATCAACCCTAAGGAGATTTCTTTATGGCCCAAATAAATAATACTAATGAGTGTGTGCTCGACTAGAGCAGTAGGTGTAGGTTAAGGGCACTGGACCTTCGCTGTTCCTAAACCCTCAGGTGGGAGCCAACATAATATCGGTGCAGGTACAGAGCAATGGAAGTAGGTCCTACCTGGCGTCCAGATGGTGTTGGACCTACACCCCTGAAGGTGAGGGGACCAGAAATTTTTGACGGATAGAAGCCATGTCTTTTGTGAGGGGGCTGCTCGGAACACCAAGGTTATTCCTTGGAGTGAGAGGGAACTCAAGGACCCATCAGGCAACTGCCATGATTGAACTGTGTGGATTTTCAGTGCCACAGAGGAGTTTTTCACTACCTCACAGCCGCCCTGTATATCCTGTTGGTTTCAGGCCCTTCCTGGGTCATTAAACATCTGCTACCCTCAGTCCACAGGAGACCTGCTGAGACTTTCTCTCTCCAAGGCTTTGTATCTGTTTTTTGGGAATCTCAGCATCTCAAAATCTGCATAAGCAAGTGTTTTCAATCAGAAATTGCATTAAATAGCATAGGATAGCGGCACCTGGTTAATATTTATTCAAAGTTATGAAGCTTCCTTAAACACTGGCCATCAAGTCCCAATTATTTCTTGGAATGTATATTAATCAATCTTTAATCTCCATGTAGCAAAAAGCACTTGTATTTATCTATTGTCTTGTCAGGCACTCAGGAAATCACAAAGTGCTTCACAGCCAATGAGGTGTAGTCATCGTTGTTATGTAGGTAAATGCAACAACCAATTTGAGCACAGTGGGATCCCACCAACTACAAATGAGATATATGACCAGGTCCTGTGGTTTGAGGGATAGATAGATGCGACCTGCACATCAGGGAAACTCTTGTGCTCTTCTTTAACTAGTGCCGTGGAATCTTTTGCGTTCACCTGAACAAATAGACAGCGTCTTGGTTTAATCTCTCACCTGAAAGATGGCACCTGCAACAATGAAGCAGTCCCTTTGGTGTACAAAAGTGTCAGCCCGGATGGTTGTGTCTGTAATGTGTTATTGTGTCTACAATGTTAATGTGTGCATATTATTGTGTGTGTACGGTGTTATTATAGGAATATTGGAAGATAGGAACAGGAGTAGACTATTTAGCCCCTCAAGCCTGTTCTGCCATTCAATGAGATCATGCTGATCTGTGACCTAACTCCATATACCCACCTTTGCTCCATATCCGTTAATACCTTTGGTTATGTCATGCGAGGCCCCCACCTGCCAAGAATGAGGCACATTAATTTTGTCATGAACATTGATATGAAACTGTTACTGGAGTGAAGAAAGGACTTGTTAAACACATCAGCCGTGGCTGGAAAAGACATTTGCATATTAACAGACGGTGATTGGAAGGACAAAGTACCATTCCCTGACACATTCAACCCATAATGGACCTTGATCACCAGGTATTGTGTGTAAGAGGGGCATTCCAGAGACTGCTAAGGTGATACAATCCAAGACGTGGTCAGACTAGTTAGTCACATGACTAACCTGCTTGGCAACCTGGGGTTTTCCGAGTTATACAAACAGTTTGAACTCAGAGTGTCTGTTTGCTTCTGGATTGAGAAGATCTCTCCCGTCTGCTCCCATCTCTTTCTCACAAGCCTCTGAATCCACTGAAGACACATGAACCCCAAGAGAGAAAAGTCTCCTACAGCGAACAAGGTTTAAGAAGAATACTGGGCCTTGACGAAAAGCAAGATCTATCTACAATCAAGGACTCTACAGCGAGCTCGAAGAACCATAACAAAAACTCTTCAGATATTGCATCAAACTTTTCCACTTTATTTTGCTTCTGCTCTTTTCTGTCTCTATGTGCATGTATGTATCACTTATTCATGCTAGTGTGGGCGCATCATGTATCCGTAGGCGTCAACCGAATTAGAGTTTATGTTTAAGTTTAATAAATTTCAACTTTTCTTCCTTAAACCTAAGAAAACATGTTTTTGCTGGTTTCTTTGCCTTATAATTGGAAAGGATTCACCAAGGGGGAGGGCTAAAAACACAGTATTAAAAAAACCCTATTACGGTAAGACCTAAACTTATTAAAACTTATTAAAATCGCCCCGTTTTTGACATCCCGATAAACATGTGGTTCTTGGCGAACTTTCTTTTCCAGTTTGCCCATTTTCATGACTGCCTAGGTGTCTTTGATGGTTAGGTTTAATTAGCCCTGAGTTGGAATTTTTGTTCAGGAGAGTCAGTAGGGGGCTGTTCGATCCTGAACTCTCTGTCATTGCTTTGCTGCAAAGGCTTTTGACCTCAGGGGGATGGGTGGTTCCTTTGGTTCTGACTGTGGGGGGGGATTCTTTGCGAATCTCCCCTTTGTCGCAGAGGACACTCCTGCCTGCAGGTATTTGTACAGACTCTACTGCACTCCCCTGTGGTACTTCGGCTAGGTGAGGCATCATCCTCACAGTTTTTCTTGCCCCTTAGAACTCTTTCTTTGTCTCTGCAGGTTCCTGTAAATGCTCTTAGCAGCTCTAGTGGGGGTGCTTCTAATATCTGCATTTACATAGGAGGATGTGGGGTCTAACTTTTCAAATTTTTCAGGTTGGCTGACCGGACAGTAGGGGTTTTCATCCAAGATTCCTCCCAGACTTCCTTTAACCTGCCCTCTTAGTCACTTTTTCCCCTTCTCTTTCTAAACATTTGCCAGCCTTGTGCCTGCCTGTCCCTTTTTGTTCTCGGTGGGGGTCCCTTACAGTTCATCAACCCTCTGCTGGAGGGTCCTCCTAAAACCAATACAGGACTTTGGGGTGCAGGTTTCACTGTAATTTGGGGTTTCCCCTCAACCTGGCACATGTGGCAACTCCTGCAGTACACCATCACATCTTTGTGGAGTTTTGGCCAGTCAAACTGCTGTCTTATGCAGGCTTTGGTCTTTTGTATACAAGCATGTACAGCCACTGTAGTCTCGTGGGCCCTTCTTAATATTTCTCTCCGGTACCTCTGTGGCACCACTAACTGGTGAACTATTGTCCACTCCTTGCTCTCAGGACTCCCTCTGCTTCACTTTCAGCCTGGGAAGCCGGTACTAACTCTCACAATACTGGGTCGGCTCGCTGAGCCTACCTAGGGAAAATCAATTTAATTCATTCCCTGGGTCTCCTAACTTTCCAAAGAATGTCTCAGACAGACTGACTTGGTCATCTGCCTGCAGTGCCAATGCAGTCTCCTCTGGGGGAGCTGGTTTGATCATGGCTTGATCCACTACACATTCAAGGAAATTGCAGGGGACCGTCTCCTGCCACGACCCTGTGTCTCTGATCTCCTGCGGTCTTTCTTTCACTACTGGGGGGTGGCTACCACCTTCACCCCGGCCAGATCATTACCTAGGAGCAGGTCAATCCCGTCCACAGGCAAACTAGCGGCAATCCCTACGGTCACCGGTCCCGAAACTAGGTCGCACTCCAGGTGCAGGCATACTCTGCCCTCCAATACCATTCACCACCATTCTGGTGTTCACTGCACTCTCTGAGGGAAAGGTCAGTCTTTTTCCCAGTAAAAGGGATCTAGTGGCCCCTGTGTCCCTGAGAATTAGTATGGTCTTGCTTGCTCCACTCGATGGGTATGGGGTTACTTTCCCTTCAGCCATTAAACCCTGATAACCCTCAGGAATCCTACTAAATTTTCCTGCATTTGCAGCCATATGCTTCCTGGGTCTCACTCTTACTGCAATTAAAGCCACAGCTTGTTCTTCTCTGCTTTCCATCAGGGTCCCTTCTTCACTGAGCAGATATGCTCTGATTAACTCTACAGGTTTCCCCTTTAGTTTCCAGCAGTCAGCTTTTAAATGCCCTGCTTTATTACAATGGAAGCACACAGTTCTCCGGGTCTCACTCTTGCTGATAGCACCTTACTTTTGGCTAGAGGAGGACACCCTGTGACTCCTGCTTTTCTTTCTCTCCCAGGACTGCTTGGGCTCCTATCACCTTCCCACCCTTTGTCCTTTTTGGATTTGTGGGGGTGACAAGGAAAGCTTCCCCCCTGGGAAACCGATTTATAAATTAAAGCAAACTCATCAGCTAGAACAGCTACTTGCCGGACTTTCTGATCCTGCTGCTCATCTACATGGGTCTTTATGGAAAGTAGGAAAGAGTGTTTAAATTCCTCTAACAGAATTACTTCTCTGAGATTCTCATAGCTGAGCTGTACTTTAAGAGCCCTCAGTTATTGATCAAAAACCATCTGCTTACTTCTTTCAAACTCCAGATAAGTTTGTTTAGCTTGCTTCTTGAGGGTTCTAAACTTTTGGCGATAGGCTTCAGGTACTAATTCTTATGCCCTGAAATGGCATTTTTTGTCAGTTCATAATTTGATGAACTGTCATCTGGCGACAGGAAATAAACCTCATGGGCTTTTCCAGTTAGCTTGCTTTGTATTAAAAGAGGCCCGGTCTCAGCTGGCCATTTTAGCTGCCAGCCAGTTTCTCAAAGGACACAAAAAATTCTTCTACATCTTCCTCATTGAATTTTGGAATTAATTGAACTAGTTTTAACAGCCCTAAATTACATTCCTCCATATTGGCCATGCTTTCACTAGGGTTACTCTGTCTCTCCCTAGTTAACTCAAGCTGCTCCAACTCTCTCTCTTCGCATTCTTTCTGGAATATTCTTTCTCTTTCTCCTCTCTCTCATTCCTTCTCCTGTCTTTTTCTAGAAGGCTCTTTCTTTCTCCCTCTCCTGCCTCTCTCTCTTTCCTGTCTCTCCCTTTCTCGTTCTCTTTCCTGTCTTCTAATTCAAGTTTCCTTTGTTCCAATTGTAACTTTGCTAGCAACACCCTGTTGGGGTCTACTTCTAACCCTATTTCTGCTTCTTCAGGTTCAAGGGAAAAATAGTTGGCCACTAGCCTTAGGAGTTCAGACTTCCTAGCCTTGCCATGTACAGTAATCCCACACTGCTCAGCCATTTTCCTCAACTCCTCCATAGACCGTGCTTTTAACTTATCCCAAGTTACTTCACCCTGGCTTGAGGAGCTACTAGCTTCAGTTGCAGACATGTATCACCTTAGCAGTCTCAGGAATGCTCCTCTTACACACAATACCTGGTGATCAAGGTCCACTGTGGGTTGAATGTCTCAGGGAATGCTCCTTTGTCCTTCCAATCACCATCTGTTAATATGCAAATGTATTTTCCAGCCACGGCTGATCTGCTTAATAAGTCCTTTCTTCACCCCAGCAACAGTTTAAAATCAATGTTCATGACAAAATTAATGTACCTCATTCTTGGCAGGTGGGAGCCTCGCATGACAACACTGTCACTTTTGTCCCATGTTAACTTCTTGAGACTTTAGAGAGACTTGGCTGCATTAATTCACAAGAAAAAAATTCTTTCTGGCCCTTTCCTTCAGTCACTCTTTGTGTGAATTGAACATTTGAGCTAATTATCAGTTAGGTTTAATTCCAGATGTAGCCGCACATTTTATCTCCCCTCCTCTCACTTCTCTGAGACAATTATCACTCAGAAAAGAGTTTTTCTCACACCTACGTCAAGTGTCCCTGTGAAATCTGAAGCAGCAACAGATATTGCTGCAAACACTCAACAACAACTTGCATTTATATAGCACCTTTACCATAGAAAAACATCCTATAGTGCTTCACAGGACCAGTAACAGACAGCAATTGACACCGAGCCACAAAAAGAGATTTTAGAACAGGTGATCAAAAATTTGGTCAGAGAGGTATTTTCCAAGGAGCACCTTAAAGGAAGAGAAATAGGTAGCGAGATGGAGAGATTTAAGGAAGGAATACCACATCTTGGGACATAGACAGCTGAAGGCACAGCTGCCAGTGGTGTGGCAAAGTAAATCTAGGATGCAAAGTTGGAGGAATGCACAGTTCTTGGAGGGTTGTAAGGTTGGAGGAGGTTACAGAGATAGGGAGGGCTGAGGCCTTGGAGAGATTTGATCACAAGAGTGAGAATTTTAAAGTCAAGGCGTTGCTTAACTGGGAACCAGTGTATGATTGGGAGCCAGTGTAAGTCAGTGAGCACAGGAGTCATGGGTGAATGGGTGTGTGTTAGGCTATGGACAGTAGAGTTTTGGATGAACTGAAGTTTATGGAGGCTAGAAGTTTAACGGCCAGCCAAGAGAGCGATGGAACAGTTGATTCTGGAGGTAACAAAGGCCAATGGATGAGGGTTTCAGCAGCCGATAGGCTAAGGCAGGGGCAGAGGTGGTCAGTCAGCACCTGTGGAGACAAGCCTGTCCCTGTCAAATGGTTCTTTTCCCTGTAAGTTGCTGGTTCAGGTCTCAGTATCTCCTAAGTGAACTGTAAATGAATAGCACTTTGATATTGCATTTCTCCTACATTAACCTAATCACACCCTAAAAAACAGAACTCACAATGCTTGATTTTAAATGAGGTTTGTAAAGTGAGAGCATGGATCATGTTGTCTTATCTCTCTTCAGTTCGTATCTTGGTCCATGATAGTTCTGATATGTATGCTGATGAAAATGGCAATAGTTTTTCTTCTCGCCTTTCTTTATACAATAATAACTAAACTCAAATGTTTAAAAAACCTTTTAAGTCTCTTGTTATGACCAGGTGAGAAAGGGGTCTAGGGGTTCCCTCTCAGCCTTCGCCTGGTTTAAGCATAACAGGGTTTAATTTTAAAAACATTGTGTTTTTCGTTCCCCCTCAGTGAATCCTTGTTCACTGCTCTCCAATTGTAAGGCAAAGAAATCAGCCAGATAGGTTTTCTTAGATTTAAACAATAAAGGTGGAAGTTTATTAACCTTAAGCTCTAATTCACTTAACAACTACGAAAATGCAACGTGACTATGCTAGCATGCATACGCAATAAACACACATGCAGATAGAGACAGGAAAGTAGAAAGAATAAAGAGGAAAAGTTTGAGACAATAGCTGGGATTTATTTACGGTCCTTTGAGCTCGATGTAGAGTCTTTGATTGCCGGTACGTCTTGCTGTTTCGTTGGGACCCAGTGCACGCTTTAAAACTTGTTTCGATGTCAGAGTCTTTTCTCTCTTGAGGTTTAAGAGACTTCAGTGGATCCGGAGATTCATGAGAGAGAGAGAGAGAACGAGGTAGCCAGGAGAGAGGCTGTCTTCTTCCAAATTCAGTTGCAATCTGACCCACACTGTGCTGTGAGCAGTTCAAACAAAAACCTGGGCCAGCAGGTTAGTCATGTGACTAGCTGTTTTAACAAACTCCTGCATTTGTGGATTCTCCATCTTAGCAGGCACCCTGGAATGCTGGCTTTCTTACACATTCAATGTCTGGTGATCAAACTCCATTTGGGTTAATTGGATCAGGGAGCCATTCTATTGTCTCCAGGCACTGTCTCTTATTATCCAAATGTTTTCCAGCCACTGCTGATCTCTTTAAACAAGTCATCTCTTCCTTCCAGCAACAGTTTAAAATTAATGTTCATATGACAAAATTAATATGCCTTATTCTTGGCAGGTGGGGTCTTCATGACACTCTGCTTAGTTTCTTTTTGATCGGAACCAATATTCAGTGTTTCTGTGTTAGTTTGTCATTACTTGAATTACTGAATGATCACTTAAGCTACTTGATGTGCTTTGGACTGGGCTTGAGGCCTCATAATTCCTTGCTCTTAATTGCCCCTCTACTACTCACAGTCCATTCCACCTCACAATGTCATGACTTTTAGCAAAACGTGCACAATTTACTAATTATTTCATCTATTTCCTACCCACTCTGCTGGGGGAATAAAGGTAACAAAAGGAAGGAAATAAGGTAGATTTTAATTGGCATTGTTTTACTTACTAAAACAGGGACCTTTATAATGGCAGTCAGCAGCTCTTTAACAGCTGCTGGCACCTGATAACGCAGCTCCAAGACTTTGGTGCTCTCGCAGTGCACGCTGGAAGTATCCTTGGAAAATGTAAATTAGCTAACGTACCCCGATAGCACCATTTACAGTTTATTTAACCTTGTTTTTACACATAGCTGTTGTGTGTATCTGTGCACTAATTGCTTGATGACTTCCTTACACCTTGTCATTTTAAATCAGACACTTCACTCGCATCCCTTTAAATAGATGCACATGTCTAACAATTTGAACCAGCTGGTGTGAGACCTGCTCTCTGTCTCCTGGAAGTTGCAGATCTGAAAACAGACTTGAAGGAAGGGAGGGAGCACTCTGAGTTGGCCAAGCTGGGGCTCAGGAGTAGCTTTCTTCCCTCTGACTTAGAAAGTTCCACTCCAGGTACACTTGGGCACATAATCCAGACAGGCACTCCATTGCAGTACTGAGGGAGTACTGCACTGTTGGATGTGCCATATTTCGGATGAGACTTTAAAACGATGCCCCATCTGCTCTCTTGGTTGATGTAAAAGATCCCATGGCACTATTTCAAAGAGTAGGGAAGTTCTCCCCGGTTTCCTGACCAATGTACATCCCTCAAACAATATCACTAAAACAGATTTTAGTAGATTAAGTGCTACATAAATGTAAGTCTTGCTTTTTCCTGAATTAAACAGTCAGAGACTGATGGGCAGCAATGTTGAGGAACAAGGCTCCACAGCAGCAGGGGGAGCTCAGGAAGTCAGTGACTACAAGGTCCTTCACAGCATCATAGTCATAGCACAGAAAGAGGCCATTCAGCCCACTGAGTGGCTCTTTCAGAGAATAGTCCAATTAGTCCTACTCCCCAGCTTTCTCACCATATCCCTGCAATTTGTTCTCCTTCAAGTATTTCCAAGGTTTCCCTTCAACATTTACCTGTTTACATAAAAGACAGCCAACACCTCAAGGTGAAAAGCTTTGCAGCGGGGCTGGAAAAATCTTTAAATGCCACAGCAAATCACAGGGACATGTTTAAAAGCTGGAGCTGAGTAACTGTGGGTCCTTCACCATGTGTTTATGAATCTAGTCGAGGCTCGTGCAGGGATTGGCCTTTCAGTGATAACCATACACTTTAAGCACTAATGTTACTGGAGCCATCTCTCGCCTCAATTAAAATTCTTAGCAAATATTGAAAATCAAAAGGCAATCTTTCACTGAGAACAAACCAACGGGGGCAAAATTTGGTGAGATCACGAAATGGGTGTTATAGAATCGGCAGCCCGCTTTACATTGTGCCTGATTTTCTTTCCCTTTTCTCCATCCTAGACTTTCACATCATGCAACTTTCGTTACCCATTTACCTCCTTCTGTCAAACTACTCATCAAAGTGTTGGCAGAGTATGTACTACATAGGATTACACGGAATATACAGCACAGGAGCAGGTCTTTATACACCACACAAGCCTCCTCCCTCTAATTGCCTCTTTTTAGACTGCCCATTATTCCCCTATTCCTTTCTCCTTCATGTATGCATCAAGCCTCCTCTTAAATATACCAATGCTATCTGGTTCATCTGCTCCATGAGTGCCACATGCTCATCACTCTTTATAAAGAAATTCCTCCTGCATTCTTTATTTGATCTGTTAATGACTATCTTATATTTATGCCTCCTTGCTTTGGGCTTGCCCACAAGTAGAAACTGTTTCTCCTCATTGACTCTATCTAATTCCTTTTTAATTTGTAAGACATCTATCAGGTCTCTTCCACGTCTTCCCTTTTCCAGGGAAAGAAGCCCCTGTCAGAATTGTTGGTTGAAGTGCTGTAAATACCTTTGTATTGTAGTATTAAAACTTCATCCACCTCAGGACCGAGGGACTCAGTTGTTTGGAGAGGCTAGAGAAATCACGATAGTTCCCCTTAGATCAGAGAAGGGTAAGAGGAGATTAAATTGAGGTGTTCAAAATCATGAAGAGTTTTGAGAGAGTAGATAGGAAGACATTGTTTTCACTGGCAGCAGGGTTAGTAACCAGAGGACAAGGATTCAAGATAATTGGCAAAAGAACCAGAGGAGAGATGAGACTTTTTTGCACAGTGGTTATGATCTGGAATGCACTGCCTGAACTTCCACAAAACAATTGGATAGGGATTTGAAAAGGAAAAAAAATTGAAGAGTTATGAGGAAAGAGAATGGGTGTGGGACGAATTGACTAGCTCTTTCACAGGCATGATGAGCTGAATGACCTCCTTTTGTTCGGTGAAAGAATATTTAATTATCTAACTGGAGAACAAGTCAATGTTTATTCAACAAGCTTGCGCTCCCAGTGGGAAGCCTTGTTCAATGAGGGTGAGAGTCAGAGACTTGATGTTACAGTGCTATAATTCGCTTCCTTTCTCTCTGGCACCCACACTCCTTTTGAATGAGGCCTGTCCCCCACAATGGGACCGCTACAGAAATCCACACCAAAGAGTGCCTGTCCCAGTTAAACTTCTTCTTTGAATTGACAGGTATGATATTATGAATCTTCAAAATACAGAGAATGGTATGTATGACTACATTAACATAGGGACGTGGTATGAAGGGCTGCTAGACATAGATGACAGCAAGCTTCAGATGAACATGACCAAGATGGTGCGTTCTGTTTGTAGTGAACCCTGCAAAAAAGGACAAATTAAGGTGAGTCCACCTGATGCTTTCACGGATTACTTGGGAATAGATTGGGGTTGTTGGGTTCATTCTGAAGGTCAACCAACTTGCTGGGATTAGCTATCACTTTCCAAATACTTGGTTTCACTGCCATTTAAAAGGGACACAGCCTAAAGGAGTTCCGTTGTTCAGTTGTTGATGAAAGGTTATCATCCTGAAACGTTAACTCTCTTTCTCTCCCTACAGCCTGAATGCTTTTATTAAAGGGATTCTCTTTTCTGTTTCGATAGGTTATTCGGAAGGGAGAGGTGAGCTGTTGTTGGATCTGCACAAATTGCAAAGAGAATGAGTACATGCAGGATGAGTTCACGTGCAGGGCCTGTGAGCTGGGCTGGTGGCCGAATGCTGACCTCACAGGTAAAATTACATTTAGGAAATTGGCCCAGCAGCATCTGGGTGTAAAAAGATTCCTTGGCACTATTTTGAAGAAGAGCAGGGCAGTTGTCGCCAATGTCCTGGCCAATATTTCTCCAACAAATCAACATCAGTAAAACAGATTATCTGGTCACTATCCAATTGCTGTGCTGTCGGTTGTCGCGTTTCCTACATTAGAAAACTTGACTACACTTCATAACGTACTTCATGAACTGTAAAGTGCTTTGCAACATCCTGAGGTTGTGAAAGATGCAATATAAATGCAAGTCTTTCCTTCTTTATCTGTCCTGAAATTAGGGTATGTTCCATGATTTAGTGCTTTGCATGACCCGGAGGGTGTGTTTCAGAAATCAGGACACCCGCTTCACTCAACAGGTGTGCACCCCATTCACCAACACCTACTCCTATCGCACAATGTTCTGTGCGGAATAGTGACATTCACCCCAGTTTTCAGCTGTGTAAATAAAGGATGTATTTTACGTGGACTTTATAAAAGATATTGAGACTGTGCACCTTTAATATTTCTCTTTGCTTTTTATTGACATATGCTTTGTTCCCTGATAGCTTTCCTCCTTACCCTACCCACCCCCAGCCTCCTCACAGTGCTGACCTTTACTGGGATAATGGATTCATGGACAGCAGCTGCCCAAGTGGCCAATTTTCATAGGAATTACATAGATGTCACAGCACAGGAAAAGGGCATTCAGCCCAACAGGTCTGTGTGTTTGTGCTTCACACAAGCCTCCTCCCACCTTACGTCATCTTATGTCTATTAACATATCCTTCTATTGCCTACATCCTCATGTTTTTATCTAGAATTCCCTTAAATATATCTATGCTAGTCACCTCAACAACTCCATCTGACAGTGAGTTCCACATTCTCACCAGTTTTGGGGTGAAGAAGTTTCTCCTGAATTCCTTACTGATTTTATTACTGGCTATCTTACATTTGTGGCCCCTGGCTTTGGACTTCTCACAAGTGGAACCATCTCTATGTCTACCCTATCGAACCTCTTCATAATTTTGAAGACCTCTAGCAGATCACCTCTCAGTCTTCTCTATTCTAGAGAAAAGAACCGCGACTATTTCAGTCTTTACCCTCTCAGCTCTGGTACCATCCTTGTAAATCTTTTTTGCACTTTCTGCAGTTCTTCCATATTCGTTTCACAATGAAGAGCATCACACCCAAACCCAAGCCTACCCTTACCTAATATTCACATGCTGTGTAGCAGGGATCACCGGATTCCCTCCTTGCCTCCCCACACCCTCCAGTCCAGCGGCACTGAGGCCAATTATAGCACCCTCCAATGTTGCCCTGAATGAAGTCGGCTAATTCAACACAGATCAGGAAAAAAACCTGGGACATTCTGGTCATGCATGGGAGAGCTCTTTTTCTAATTTCTTAAACTCCCTCAATAAGACAATACATAGTGAGTCAGAATATACTGTAGCCGGTGAACAAACAGCACCCTCATTTTTTTACCCTTGTCCACTTAATTTTCATGAGACTTTGCACTGAAAGTTGCTGTAAATGGGAGATTGAAATGAAGTGGAGTCCTCTACAGGACATTTGGGAACTATGTGAACTGGGTACACAACTTTGTATCTCCTGAACCAATCAGATTGAAGTATTCTGTATTGAGCAGTGCAGAGTCTAAACCAGGAAGTGTAGCCAGGATTTTATGGGCCCCCCCACTCCCTCCGAGGTGAAGAAGGAGGCAGGGGGACACGGAGTATTGTGACGGGTGGTGGAGGGACAGTCGGGGGGAGGGCCCATTGGCTCCCCGTCGCCAAGCGATCTTCCCAGGGCAGGATAGGCTGACAACGGCCTTCCCACCCAGAGGCCAATTGAGGCCCTTAAGTGGAATCTTAGCAGTGGTGGGGCGGGGGGATCCTCCGCTGTGCAGGGAGGATGCCATGCAACATGAAGCACCCTCCCTGTGGCGTGGGAGGGGTGGCCTCCTCAGTGGGCAATTTGTGGCCCATGGAGGACCCCCATCAGGAACAACAACCCCCCCCGCTATCCCCTCCCCTGGAATTCATGACTACCCCTTGCTCCCCCCTTGCTGGGGCCTTCTGGACTGGCCCCAGCGACCCCACCTCACCTACGTCTGGTCCGGGGTTCCAGAGCTTGGGCCTGGGTCCGAGGTGGCGCTGCCGATACTGCTGAGCTTCCAGCCCTCTGATTGGTCAGCAGCTCATGGAGGAGGGATCCCTGTCTTTAAAGGGACAGGAATCCCAGCTCATGAATCTTTAATTGAAAAAAAACAGAGGATCGCTCCAATGGGCCGCGAAATTGCAGAGGCGGCGATTTCCCCCCCCCCCCCCCACCCCTTTTCAGCCTGGCACCAGGAACCCCACCTCCTACACAAAATTCAGCCGTGTATGTTAGAATAGTGAATTATTGTGAAATCACGTACAGAGGCCCACAATAACTCTGCAGTGTGTTCGGAGTGGGAAGGCGCGATATCAGCTGGGGAACTCAGGAAAGTTTCAGCACTCTGGCAGTCTGTGTTATTTTGACAAAGCCACCTCATTATAACATGATTTCCAGGCTTGGTGTTGAATGCACGATCGCGGCTGTGGTGCTCAATCGCAACTGGTGTATTTAAAGGGCCAAACCAAAAATGGAATTTGGAGGAGTTAGGAGTTTGCACAGAGGGGCCTTTAGCCTGATGGTCATTTTTGAAGTGAATTCTGGCCCAATACATTTTTCAATCGCCAAAACTGATTGCAAGACTGATATAGATGAGGAAGGCCATTTGGTCCATCTTGTATCATCTTCAGAATGCCTCAAGGTGCTTTGAAGCCAATGAAGTAATCATTTGAAGTATGGTCATTGTTGTAAAGGAAGAAAATGCAGTAGTAAATTATCACACAGCAAGCTCCCACAAATAGCAATGTAATAACGACCAGATAATCTGTTTTAGTGATGTTAGTTGAGAGTTAAATATTGGCTAGACCACTAGAGAGAACATCATTGTTCTTCAGAACAATGCAATGGGATCTTTATCATCCACCCAAGAGGGCAGACGGTTTAACATCTCATTCTAGCAGATAGCACATCCAACAATCCAGCACTCCCTCAGTACTGCACTAGAGATGTCAACCTGGATTTTGTACTGAAGTCTAAGGAGCAGGGCTTGAAAGCACAACCTTCTTGCTCAGTGGTGAGAATATTACCCACTGAGCCAACACAACATAGCTCAGTACATCATGCCCTCAAAGTGCCACATATTTGTAAGGCAAAGAAATCACAATTGACTCAAATTATCACTTATCCAAGTTGCCAATCAAATACCCATTAACTAAAGCTGAATTAATTAAAAAGTGATAAAATATACCAGAGTGACCAGTAGAAAACTGACCAATTAAATTGCTGCATTATTTTCAACATTCAATTCACTAAACAAGAATTAACACTAAAACAGTCTGTTTAATGTCTGACATAATCTCTCCACACAGTTTTTATCGCTCATTTTTCTTCTCTCAAATGAGCTTGTATTGCTAGAAATATAGATAGGTTAAGTGAGTGGGCAAGAATTTGGCAGATGGAGCATAATGTGGGAAAATGTGAGGTTATCCACTTTAGTAGGAAGAATAGAAAAGCAAAATATTATTTACTTGGAGAGAGACTGCAGAATGCTGTGTTACAGAGGCAAATGGAATGCTGGCCTTTATTGCAAGGGGGATTTTTAAATTTTATTTAGAGATACAGCACCGAAACAGGCCCTTCGGCCCACCGAGTCTGTGCCGACTAACAACCACCCATTTATACTAACCCTGCAGTAATCCCATATTCCCTACCTACACTCGGGGCAATTTACAATGGCCAATTTACCTATCAACCTGCAAGTCTTTGGCTGTGGGAGGAAACCAGAGAAACCGGCAAAAACCCACACAGTCACAGGGAGAACTTGCAAACTCCGCACAGGCAGTACCCAGAATCGAACGCTGGTTGCTGGAGCTGTGAGGCTGCAGTGCTAACCACTGCACCACTGTGCTGCCCTGGAGTGCAAAAGTAGGGAAGTCTTGCTACAACTGTACAGGGCATTGGTGAGACTACACCTAGAATACTGCATACAGTTTTGGTTTCCTTATTTAAGGAGGGATATACTTGCATTGGAGGCAGTTCAGAGAGGGTTCACTAGGCTGATTCGTGGGATGAAGGGGTTATTTTATGAGGAAAGGTTGAGCTGGTTGGGCCTATACTCATTGGGGTTTGGAAGAATGTGAGGTGATCTTATTGAAACATATAAGATCCTGTAGGGGCTTGACAGGATAGATGCTGAGAGGATGTTTCCCCACGTTGGGGAATCTAGAACAAGGGGAGGCAAAAATGGCACAAACCTCATTTAAATATTAAGTTATTTGAAATAGAATTTTTGGGCAGGGTGCATAACAGGCAGCCAGTTGGGTGGGGTTGTAAAAAATGGCGTAGATTTAAAATTGAACTTCACTGTCAGATTCCCTTTTCGAATGACCTATTTTGTGCCTATTTTGCCCAACTGAACATCGATTTCTGTTTTGCCAATGAAAGAAGTGACCTGTATGTACCCGGGCTTGGTTGGCAATTTGGGATTTTCTTGCTTGTCATTCAGTGATTTTCTGTGAAAATATCCACAATTGAGATCGTGAACTTGGATATCTGCACACGTAAAGTGGCTTGTTATTAATCAATAATCCATGGCCTGGCTGCTGGTTTTGTTACTCCGATCACATTCCCGGGAAATACATGTTCCAAAGCTCGATCTTCACATAATTTGATTAGCAATTAGTTCCAATAAAAATGGGTATTTTTCCCAGTTTTTCAACAAGACCGAAAATGCCAGCCATTAAGTTTTACAAACCCATTGATAACTTGTATCAGCTAAAATGTTGCATTTATATAGCACCTTTAATTAAACATCCCAAGCTGCTTCATAAGAGTGTTATCAGACAAATTTGACACTGAGCCACGTAAAGAGATATTAGGACTGATGACCAAATTACTCATATTTTCTGAACCCTTTTTTTCCTTTTTTCCTTTTCCACAGGTTGTAAGAGGATTGATGTGAAGCACCTGAGCTGGAGTGATGTGGAGTCTGCTATCGCCGTAGTCTTCTCCTGTTTAGGGATCCTTGCCACCATGTTCGTCACTCTTATCTTTGTGCTGTACAGGGACACACCGGTGGTCAAGTCTTCCAGCCGCGAGCTTTGCTACATCATCCTGGCAGGCATCTTCCTGGGCTACATCTGTCCATTCACATTGCTGGCCAAGCCAACTCTGGCCTCTTGCTACTTCCAGAGGATCCTGGTTGGGCTCGCTGCTGCCATGTGTTACTCTGCCTTGGTGACCAAAACCAATCGTATCGCCAGGATCCTAGCTGGCAGCAAAAAGAAGATCTGCACTCGCAAGCCCAGGTTCATGAGTGCCTGGGCCCAGTTAGTAATCGCTTCCATCTTGATCAGCGTTCAGTTGACCATAGTGATCACGCTGCTGATTCTGGAACCTCCTACGCCCGTCCTCTCCTACCCAAGCATCAATGAAGTCTTCTTAATCTGCAACACAAGCAACCTGGGAGTGGTGGCCCCTCTAGGGTACAACGGGCTTCTCATCATGAGCTGCACCTACTATGCCTTCAAGACAAGGAACGTCCCCGCGAATTTCAACGAAGCCAAATACATAGCCTTCACCATGTACACAACCTGCATCATATGGCTGGCCTTTGTCCCGATCTACTTTGGAAGCAACTACAAGATCATCACCACCAGTTTCTCAGTCAGCTTAAGCGTAACTGTAGCCCTGGGCTGCATGTTCACCCCGAAGATTTACATCATTATCGCCAAGCCGGAGCGCAATGTCCGTAGCGCCTTCACCACCTCGGATGTCGTGCGCATGCACGTGGGCGATGGAAAAGCTGCCTACAGGTCCAACAGCCTGCTCGACATGTTTAGGAGGAAGAAAACTGTGGCCGGCAATGCAAGGTAAGCAACTCCAGGTACGAACCGTTCTGTGTCCGGTAAGTGTTGTGTGGAATCTCGTGTTCCTGAATTGAGAGACCCATACATTTCCTGCATGTAACCACACTCTCACCCGCCATGCTCAGCTTAGGGTATAAGCTCTGTGTGTATCCTTCTGCTGTGGCACCTCATGAAAAGTAATAGGAGTGTAATAGTTATTACAGTGGATTGGTAGCCCTAGAGGTTGTGAGTTCAAATCCTATCATACTGAGTTCAAATCCCGTAATGGTGAGTTAGGAAATTGGCATTTGAACAATTGTCTAAAACGGCCAGATTATTGTAAAAACCCAACTGGTTCACCAACATCCTTCAGGGATAGGAACCTATCTTCCCTACCTACTCTGGACTATATGTGACTCCAGTTGCACACTGTGGGATTCTTAGTGCCCTCAGAGGAGCTAGTGTTGCCCACATCCAAAAATAAATTTAAATATCAGGAGAACTTTAAGGTGCAGAAGGAGTCCATTTGGCCCCAGTGCAACTAGGAGGGTAACTCATTTGCAGGAGTCCCAGGTGTCTGTCTACCTATGAAACTCATGTCCTCTCCACGATCCATGGTCCTATCAGTCCCCTGAATAAGGTGCCCAACTTTCCACTTGTCTGGTCAATGATCTCTGTCCCAACCATTCCCAATGGCAAAGCATGCCATGCTCCAGCAATCGTCTTTGTGAATAAATTTCTCCTAATCTCTTTCTGTTAATGTCTATTTTAAATTAATGATCCTCCATCATTGGCTGCCCAACTAGTGCAAATAGTCTTCCCCTATTCTTTATCGAAACAGCATAATCTTTTTTTAAAAAAAACTATTTTAAATCTCTTAATCTTCCATACTGCAATAGAAATAGTCTGTGTCTTACGTCTCTCCTTGCATCAGAGTAGTGCATGTTAGGGAATGATGTGCACTTGGTCCAGGATTTTCCAAATGGAAAAATATGGATAATTTCCCGATATGGACTCGCAGTGGAAAGGTTACCCTTTAATAATGGCACGACAACCCTGTCCCAAAACATATTGCACTGTCACCAGTAAGTAGTTCTGTCCTGAGCAGGAAGAGGCTTGATTTTAAGGTAGAAAATCCATCATTCCTGTCCCCAGTCCACCTAAACCCGCCAACTCCTTTAACCATTTCAATCTATTCACAATGCACCTTTTCGCTTTCTCCAGCAGTGCCACCACCTGTCTGTCTTTTACTCAGCGTACTTTTCTCATGCCGATTCCCTGGCCTTTTATTCCATATGTTCAATCTTGTTTTCAAATCTCTCCCGTTTCTCTCCACCGCCACAAGTTGCTTGTTTTCATTACTCTACTTTTCCTTCTTTTCACCAATGTTCTCACTAAGCTATGCAAGTGCGCAGCCACACAGCAGTCTGGAAGGTACCACGCAGGCCTTGTTCTATGATAAATATCACATGTGCATGGTCATGCAAAAAAGTTTAGAAATTGCATGCACTAAAAAAACTGGCCACACGCAACTAAATATTAAAGCAAACGTTGCATTTACTAGTCAGTTTTCTCCCCTCTCCATGTCTCCTCTTGTCTCCTCATCAATGGCTGATGGTTGCTTTCAAAAAATATTCCCAAATTCTCAGTGTGGGCCTCACATAGTGAGTGTGAGCATAGTATCCAATTGAGGGAGGCATCACAGCAGGCCCTGAACCTCCCCTCAGCTGAACCTGCACCTATACCTACACCTCACATTTACTGGCGACACAAGCAAAGGCCTCTGACACTTATCCAGCTGTTTGGCCGATTCACATGCACACCCATTGGCTTTATTCTGCAAAAAATGTTTCAAAAAAAGATGTTTAAGGTTTGTGTTTTAAAACGCATTCATGGAAATAGCACTGAAGCAAAAGGGGATTAAAATTGTTAATGAGCTAGGCTTTGATGTTGTTTTCCCAAGACTGTAAACAATAAGCAAATTGTTAGCCTGTCATAACAATCGATAATCAGCTTCACATCCATGGTGCTGGGAAGTCTCTAGATATGGTAGTTTAGCAAGCCTACCCACTGGTCATAAAAGGGGGTAAGACAGGGATAGATGCAGCAGTAGTGGGTCAGTATTTTTAAACAGAATTTGAAAGGACAAGCTTTGATCATGTTTCGAACGAAAACACGGGATGATAATTTTGTTTAAGTCAAGCAAGATGACTTATGTGAGGAAGGGTAGCATATTCATTATTTGTATATTATTATGCAAAGATAAATTGTACAGATTATATTACATGAGAATTATCATAACTAGCTTTGTATGTTCACATTCAGTGGAATAAAGTACCTTATTGATCCTTACCTGACCTCATTTTACCAGTTGTTTCCTCAGTCCAACTTTGGAAAAACTAATGGAGAGGCAAAAGACAGGAATATCTGGTTGACAGCACAAGGCAATAGTACTGAAGACATGTGCCCCAGAACTTTCCGCGCCCCTAGCCAAGCTGTTCCAGTACAGCTGCAACACTGGCATCTACCCGGAAATGTGGAGAATTGCCCAGGTATGTCCTGTACACAAAAAGCAGGACAAGTCCAACCCGGCCAATTACCGCCCCATCAGTCTACTCTCAATCATGAGTAAAATGGTGGAAGGTGGCATCGAAAGTACTATCAAGCGGCACTTGCTTAGCAGTAACCTGCTCACTGACACTCAGGTTGGGTTGGGTTCCGCCAGGGCCACTCAGCTCCAGACCTCATTACAGCCTTGGTTCAAACAAGAACAAAAGAGCTGAACTCAAGAGGTGAGGTGAGAGTGACTGCCCTTGACATTAAGGCAGCATTTGACCGTGTATGGCATCAAGGAGCTCTAGCAAAACTGGAGTCAATGGGAATCAGTGGGAAAACCCTCCACTGGTTGGAGTCATACCTAGCGCAAAGGAAGATGGTTGTGGTTGTTGGAGGTCAATCATCTCAGCTCCAGGACATCACTGCAGATGTTCTCAGGGTAGTGTCCTAGGCCCAACCATCTTCAGCTGCTTCATCAATGACCTTCCTTCAATCATAAGGTCAGAAGTAGGGATGTTTGCTGATGATTGCACAATGTTCAGCACCATTCGCGACTCCTCAAATACTGAAGCAGTCTGTGTTGAATTGCAGCAAAACTTAGACAATATCCAGGCTTGGGCAGAGAAGAGGCGGGCCCAAGAGGCTTGTGTGGCCCAGGAGGAAACTCCTAGATGCGAGCAGCAGCAGCCACCAAGGCACAGAGGAGCCCAGAGACTCCAGTGAGTCTATAGGACTCGGATGACATACCAGCAGATGTCTGAGCGCCAGTGTCAGAGATGACTGTGGATATCCAGAGAGGCCATCACACACCTCTGCGCACTGCTGAATGATGATTTGCAACCAATAGGCTATGCCTGTGGCCCTCAAAATTACTGTGGCCCTAAACTTCTACCTCTCTGGATCATTCCAGAGATCCCCCGGCAACACGTGTGGGGTCTCTCAATCCGCAGTGCACCGTTGTATCAAGGAGGTGATCAATGCTCTGATCAGGAGGGCTGACAACTATGTCCGCTACAGGACTGACCCTGAGAGTCAGGCTGAGAGGGCCATTGGACTTGGGCCATTGCGGGATTCCCACAGGTGCAAGGTGTCATCGACTGCCCGCATGTGGCCATCAAGGCTTCCATGGACCAACCAGCCGCCTTCATAAACAAAAAGGGGTTTCATTCTGTCAATGTCCAACTAGTGTGTGACCACAGAAAGCACTTCCTACAAGTGTGTGCCCGCTTCCTGGGCTGCTGCCATGTCTTATTCATACTGCGCTATTTCCAGGTGCCACTGCTTTTCACTCCCCCCGCTCACCTTCAGGGGTGGATTCTTGGGGATAAGCGGCTACCCCTTGGTGACATGGCTTCTGACACCAGTGAAGAACCCCACCAATGATGTTGAAGAGCGTTACAACGCCTGCCACGGCTCCACCCGAGCGACCATCGAGCAGGCCGTTGGTACGCTGAAGGTGCACTTCCGCTGCTTTGATAGACCTGGTGGAGCCCTATAGTCTGCACCTGACAGGGTTGGGAGCATGGTTGCATTCTGCACATCGCAGTACAGAGAGGAGAGGCCTTGCAAGATGAAGAATTACAGGAACATGACAAACCCTCCAACGATGAGGACACAGAGGGCACTCAAGAACAAGGCACACATGGGAAATCAGAGAGCAGTGATGGAGGCCTAACATGGCGGGCAGCGAGCAAGGGAGGCAAGGCAGAGACTGATAATTGGGCACTTCCAGAATCCCTGAACTTCAATAAATATGTTTGAAAACACAACTCACTATCATGCAGGTCGTATGAAGTCCTCTGCCTCCATTACATCTGTCTCTCCAGCATGACTGGCAGCAACAAAATAAGCCATTGCCCATGTAACATCAGTCATGCAATTACACATCATGCATATTGGCATGGTAATGATGTCAGTGGTCACACTGGCAATACTGTAAAGCTTATGATGTAAGTGAAAGAAATATAATCAGTCCATGGTGGAATGAAGTTTTCAGGCAATAAAGGCTGATGATTGTCAGGAAAACACATTTAATTAAAGTACCCATAACATATCTGTCTCACCCGTGAATGCCTATATGTGTCAAAATGTCTTCTTAATACATTTGCAGGTGCTCCTTCGTGGTGTAACCCCTGTGCTGACAGCTGGACTGGAGGCAGGCTGCTGATCAGGATGCCTTTTGGCATGGGTGGCTTCAGCAGTCATTCTCTGGGTGCCTGAGGCCTGGATGGCCCCGGTTGTCTGAAGGCCTCCTGCACCAGTGCAAGGACTGTCCTCAAGAATCACGGCTGCTGAAGCTGGACTCACTGGTGGAGCAGCTGAGGAGCCCGTGTCCACACTCGAATCGCCCTGAGAGGAGACTCCAGATGTGGCACGCAGCCTCTCCTCCTCCCACTCAAGGCTCGTTGGAACCTCACTGCTCTCCGGAGAAGGAGCAAGTGTGGGAACACTCTCCATGCTCCTGGTCTTTCTCTTGCCCAGTCAATGCTGAATTGAAGTCGTGGCCAAGGTGAGGGTTTGCAGGTCATGGCGCAACTGTGGAATGTGGCTCTCCATGAGGATTGCCACCCTCTCCATGGATGAAGCCATGAGCTCACAAGCCTGGGACAGGGTACCAGTCACAGCATGGATGGACTCTTCCATTGTCCGCTCAAGGCTGCGCGTTACCTCTGACATCTCTGCCAGATGTTGCCTTACCTCTCCCTGCAACTCCAGCATGCCCCGTGTTATTGCCACCAGAGGCTCAGCATGGGCCAGGCCTGACCACCCACAGTCCTCCGACTGTCAGAGGCCTCGGCTTTTTTTTATTTCCAAAATATACTTTATTCATAAAAATCTGTAAAAATTACATTCCCAAATAGTTTCAAACAGCATCAAGTCAAAAAATACAAACAGTGCAAAGGTTTCCTTCCATACAATCATGAGTTGTCTCACAACTCTTCCATTTCATTGCCATGCCATATACATTTTTACATTTACAGCACACAAAATTTTCCCGATACAGTTCGAGGGGTTTCCCATGGGCGAGACTTCGGGCGTGCATGAAGGATCTGACGGGGAGGGCTCTTCTCATCACCAGCCAAGCTACATCTTGGTGCTTGTTTGAAAGTTCTGGTGATGAGGCATTCTGCCAAATGACTTTGGCGGTCTGCTCAGGGAACCATCCGACAGGATCCCCCGTCTCCTTTTCACGTAGGGCCTTGAGGACATTCCATGCAGACCACTGCCATATGGACCGCTGGTCAAAGGTGTTTTCCCGCAGAAACTGCTCCACGAAGGATAGGTGGTATGGCACGGTCCAACTGCACGGAGCGTTCCGCGGCAATGTGACCAGGCCCATCCTTCGCAACACCGGGGACAGATAGAACCTCAGCACGTAGTGACACTTGGAGTTTGCGTACTGGAGATCTACACACAGCTTGATGCAGCCGCACACGAAGGTGGTCATCAGGATGAGGGCCACGTTGGGTACATTTTTCCCGCCCTTGTCCAGCGATTTGAACATCGTGTCCCTCCGGACCCGGTCCATTTTACATCCCCAGACGAAGCGGAAAATGGCTCGGGTGACTGCCACCGCGCAGGAGTGGGGTATGGGCCAGACCTGCGCCACGTAGAGCAACAACGTGAGCGCCTCGCACCTGATGACCAGGTTCTTACCCACAATGGAGAGAGATCGCTGCTCCCACATGCCCAACTTTTGTCATACCTTGGCTACTCGCTCCTCCCAGGTTTTGGTGCACGCCCCGGCCCTTCCGAACCATATCCCCAGCACCTTCAGGTAATCTGACCTGCTGGTGAAGGGGACAAAGGATCGGTCAGCCCAGTTCCCAAAGAACATGGCCTCGCTCTTGCCGTGGTTAACTTTGGCTCCCGAGGCCAGTTCGAACTGGTCGCAGATGCTCATCAGTCTGCGCACGGACAGCGGATCCGAGCAGAAGACGGCGACGTACTCCCTGTACAGGGAGGTTTTAACCTGAGTGCTTAGCCTCAGCCAGCTGCTGAGGCACGTGCGTGCTGCTCTCACAAGCTTGTGACGTCAGATCTAATGCGGATTGGATACCCACCAAGGTAAGAGTATCTGCGCTGGTGGAAGGTGCAGGAGTGTCATGGGATGGTCATTCTGGCAGTGTAGCTCTTCCTCAGAGGTTGTCATTATTCCCTCGTTGTCCACAAGCATTTATGAGCGACACCCTGCAAGATGCAATGCGAAGAACAGCCATTTAGGTGTTATGGTACACATGTTGCAATGATGGCAGCATGGCGTTTGCATATGAAATGCAATTTGATTCATTCTGTGTTTGGCAATAATCACCCTCTTCAACTGGGATCCTGAGCTTGACGTCCGATATAGCACATGCTCCTTGGCTCCCGACTATCTCCAGCCCCTCCCCTTCACCCTGAGACAGAGGCCACAGGTTGGCCAACCGACCACCGGTCCTGGCCGCCTCCCTACTGTTGTGGACCCTCTTTTCCTGAAAGATCAAGGAGACAGTCACTGTTAGGTTTCAAATGTCTCTACAGCACGTCAATGCTAACATGGGCCCCTCTTCTGCACCTGGGGGGTGTCCGTGCTTTCATCATGACTCTAACTGTCATGGATCTAAAGTGGGCTACGATGGAAATGGACTGGTCTCACTTATGCAGTCAGTAATCTGCTATCATTATAGCCATGACCTTCTTTACATTAGAATGGCTGTGTCAACCACTCATCTTTACGCTTGTGGTCAAGCAGATCACAAGACCACCAGAACACAAGAACACAAGAAACAAGTGCAGGAGTATACCATATTGCCCATCGAGCCAGCTCTGCCATTCAATAAGATCATGGGTGATCTTGGGCTTCGACTCCACTTTCCTGCCCGCTCCCCATATCCCTTGATTCCCTAAGAGACCAAAAATCTATCTATCCCAGCCTTAAATGTATTCAATGATGGAGCATCCACAACCCTCTGGGGTAGAGAATTCCAAAGATTCACAACCCTTTGAGTGAAGTAATTTCTTCTCATCTCAGTCCTGAATGATCGGCCCCTCATCCTGAGACTGTGCCCCCGTGTTCTAGATTCCCCGACCAGTGGGAATAATCTCTCAGCTTCTACCCTAGCAAGCCCTTTCAGAATTTTGTATGTCTCAATTAGATCACCTCTCATTCTTCTAAACTCCAGAGAATATAGGTCCAATGTACTCAGCTTTTCATCATAGGACAACCCCCTCATCCCAGGGACCAATTTAGTAAATCTTCGCTGCACCGCCTCCAGTGCAAGTATATTCTTTCTTAGATATGGAGACCTAAACGGCACAAAATATTCCAGATGCAGTCTCACTAAAGCCTTATACAATTTTAGTAAGACTTCTTTATTCCTGTACTCCAATTGCTTTGCAATAAAGGCCAACATGCCATTGCCTTCCTAATAGCCTGCTGCACCTGCATGTTAACTTTGTGCGTCCCTTATACAAGTGCCCCCAAGAGTCTCTGAACATCAACACTTAGCAGTTTCACACCTTTTTAAAAAATTCTGATTTTTTTATTTTTACCACCAATGTGAACTAGTTCACACTTCCCTACATTATACTCCATTTGCCATCTTGTTGCCCACTCACTTAACCTGTCTATATCTCTTTGCGGCTTCTCTATATCCTCCCCGCAACTTACCTTTCCACCGAGTTTTGTATCATCAGCAAACTTAGATAGATTACTCTGTCCCTTCATCCAAGGCATTAATAGAGTGTAAATAGCTGAGGCCCCAGCACTGATCCTCGTGGCACCCCACTGTTCGCTGCCTGCCAACTTGAAAATGCCCCATTTATGCCCACTCTCTGCTTCCTGTCTGTTAACCAATCCTCTATCTACACTAATATATTACCCCCAACACCATGAGCCTTATCTTGCCTATTAATCTTTTATGTGGCACCTTATCAAATGCCCTTTGGAAATCCAGGTATCTACTTGTTCCCCTTTATCTACCCTACTCGATACATCCTCAAAAAACTCTAATAAATTTGTCAAACAGCATTTCCCTTTAGTAAAACCATGCTGACTTGTTCTAATCATACTATGCTTTTCCAAGTGCATTGTTAAGACTTTAATAATAGTTTCCAGCATCTTCCCAATGACTAATGTTAGGCTAACTGGCCTGTAGTGCCCTGTTTTCTCTCTACCTCCTTTCTTGAAAAGCAGTGTAACATTTGCCAAATTCCAATCTGACAGGACCATTCCTGAATCTAAGGAATTCTGGAAAATCATAGCCACTACATACACTGTCTCTGTAACTATCTCTTTTAGAACCCTAGGGTGTAGGCCATCTGGTCCCTGGGACTTGACAGATTTTAGTCACTCAAGTTTTTCCAATACTTTCTCTCGGCTGACATCAATTTCCTTAATTTCCTCACTCTTTTTAGTCCCTAGGTTACTGCCCATTTCTGGTATGGAACTTGTGTCTTCTGCTCTGAAACATAGAAACATAGAAAATAGGAGCAGGAGTAGGGCATTCGGCCCTTCGAGCCTGCTCTACCATTCATTATGATCATGGCTGATCATCCAACTCAGTAACCTGTTCCCACTTTCGCCCCATACCCTTTGATCCCTTTAGACCCAAGAGCTATATCTAACTCCTTCTTGAAAACATACAATGTTTTGACCTCAACTGCTTTCTGTGGTAGCGAATTCCACAGGCTCACCACTCTCTGGGTGAAGAAATTTCTCCTTATCTCAGTCCTGACAGGTTTACCCCGTAGCCTTAGACTATGACCCCTGGTTCTGGACTCCCCCACCATCGGGAACATCCTTCCTGCATCTACCCTGTCAAGTCCTGTTAGAATGTTATAGGTTTCTATGAGATCCCCCTTCACTCTTCTGAACTCCAGCGAATATAATCCCAACTGACTCAATCTCTCCTCATACGTCAATCCCGCCATCCCAGGAATCAGTCTGGTAAACCTTCGCTGCACTCCCTCTATAGCAAGAACATCCTTCCTCAGATAAGGAGACGAAAACTGCACACAATATTCCAGATGTGGCCTCACCAAGGCCCTGTATAATTGCAGCAAGACATCCCTGCTCCTGTACTCGAATCCTCTCGCTATGAAGGCCAACATACCATTTGCCTTTTTTACCACCTGTTGCACCTCCATGCTTACCTTCAGAGACTGGTGTACGAGAACACCCAGGTCTCTCTGCATATTCCCCTCTCTCAGTTTATAGCTGTTCAGATAATAATCTGCCTTCCTGTTTTTTCTACCAAAGTGGATAACCTCACATTTATCCACATGATGCTGCATCTGCCATGCATTAGCCCACTCACTCAACTTGTCCAAATCACCCTGAAGCCTCTCTGCATCCTCTTCACAACTCGCCCTCCTACCCAGTTTTGTGTCATCTGCAAATTTGCCAATATTACATTTAGTTCCCTCATCTAAATCATTAATATATATTGTGAATAGCTGTGGTCCCAGCACCGATTCCTGCGGTACCCGACTAGTCACTGCCTGCCATTTGGGAAAAGACCCATTTATCCCTACCCTTTGTTTCCTGTCTGCCAACCAATTTTCTATCCATCGCAATACCCTACCCCCAATCCCATGTGCTTTAATTTTACACGCTAGTCTCTTATGTAGGACTTTGTCAAAAGCCTTCTGAAAGTCCAAATAAACCCCATCCACTGGCTCCCCTTCATCAACTCTACTAGTTACATCCTCAAAGGATTCTAGTAGATTTGTCAAGCATGATTTCCCTTCCGTAAATCCATGCTGACTCTGCCCGATTCTACCACTGTTCTCCAAGTGCTCTGCTATAAAATTTATTTATTTTATTTATTTATTTAGAGATACAGCACTGAAACAGGCCCTTCGGCCCACCGAGTCTGTGCCGACCATCAACCACCCATTTATACTAATCCTACACTAATCCCATATTCCTACCACATCCCCTCCTTCCCTATATTCCCCTACCACCTACCTATACTAGGGGCAATTTTATAATGGCCAATTTACCTATCAACCTGCAAGTCTTTGGCTGTGGGAGGAAACCAGAGCACCCGGCGAAAACCCACGCAGTCACAGGGAGAACTTGCAAACTCCACACAGGCAGTACCCAGAATTAAACCCGGGTCGCTGGAGCTGTGAGGCTGCGGTGCTAACCACTGCGCCACTGTGCCGCCCAAAATCTTTGATAATGGACTCTAAAATTTTCCCCACTACCGATGTCAGGCTGACTGGTCTATAATTCCCTGCTTTCTCTCTACCTCCCTTTTTAAATTGTGAGGTTACATTAGCTACCCTCCAATCTGAAGACAGACACAAAATATTTGTTCAATGCCGCTGCTATTTCCTCATTCCCCATGATGATTTCTCCTGTCTCTGCCTCTAAGGGACCAATATCTACTTTAGCTACTCTCTTTTTATGTACTTATGAAAGCTCTTACAATCTGTTTTTATATTTCTGGCTAGTTTACTCTCATATTCTATTTTTTCCCTTTTTATCAACTTTTTGATGGCCCTGTGCTGGTTTCTAAAACACACCCAATCCTCAGACTTGCTACTATTTTTTGCAACATTGTAAGTCTCTTCTTTTCATCTAGTACTCTCCTTAACTTCCTGAGTGAGCCATGGATGGGTCTATCACAGAATCACAGAATAATACAGTGCAGAAGAGGCCTTTCGGCCCATCGAGTCTGCACCGATGCATTAAAGACACCTGACCTGTCTACCTAATCCCATTTGCCAGCACTTGGCCCATAGCCTTGAATGTTTTGATGTGCCGTGTTCATTCAGGTACTTTTTAAAGGATGTGAGGCAACCCGCCTCTACCACCCTCCCAGGCAGTGCATTCCAGACTGTCATCACCCTCTGGGTAAAAAAGTTCTTCCTCAAATCCCCCTTAAACCTCCTGCCCCTCACCTTAAACTTGTGTCCCCTCTTAACAGACCCTTCAACTAAGGGGAACAGCTGCTCCCTATCCACCCTGTCCATGCCCCTCATAATCTTGTACACTTCGATCAGGTCACCCCTCAGTCTTCTCTGCTCCAGTGAAAACAACCCAAGCCTACCAACCTCTCTTCATAGCTTAAATGTTCATCCCAGGCAACATCCTGGTGAATCGTCTCTGCACCCCCTCCAGTGCAATCACATCCTTCCTATAATGTGGCGACCAGAATTGCACACAGTACTCCAACTGTGGCCATCCAAAGTTCTATACAACTCCAACATGACCTCCCTGCTTTTGTAATCTATACCTCGATTGATAAAGGCAAGTGTCCCATATGCCTTTTTCACCACCCTATTAACCTGCCCTTCTGCCTTCAGAGATCTATGGACAAACACGCCAAGGTCCCTTTGTTCCTTGGAACTTCCCAGTGTCAGGCCATTCATTGAATACTTCCGTGTCATATTACTTCTTCCAAAGTGTATCACCTCACACTTTTCAGGGTTAAATTCCATCTGCCACTTTTCTGCCCATTTGACCATCCCGTCTATATCTTCCTGTAACCCAAGACACTCAACCTCACTGTTAACCACTCGGCCAATCTTTGTGTCATCCGCAAACTTATTGATCCTACCCACCCCCCACATAGTCATCTTTGCCGTTTATATAAATGACAAACAATAGAGGACCCAGCACAGATCCCTGTGGTACACCACTGGACACTGGCTTCCAGTCACAAAAACAGCCGTCTGTCATCACTCTCTGTCTCCTACAGCTAAGCCAATTTTGAATCCACCTTATCAAGTTACCCTGTATCTCATGTGCATTTGCTTTCTTGATAAGTCTCCCATGTGGGACCTTGTCAAAGGCTTTGCTGAAATCCATGTAAACTACATCAACTGCACTACCCTCATCTACACACCTGGTCACATGCTCAAAAAATTCAATCAAATTTGTTAGGCACGACCTCCCTCTGACAAAGCCATGCTGACTATTCCTAATCAAATTTTGCCTCTCCAAGTGGAGATAGATTCTCTCCTTCAGAATTTTCTTGACAAGTTTTTGTTTTTGAACGGAATGTACTTTTGTTGAACCCTTTGAATTGTTTCTTTAAAGGTTTCCCACTGTTCATTTACTGCCATACCTTCCAATCTATTTATCCAATAACCTTAGCCAGTTCTCCCCTCATACCTTCATAATTGGTTTTGTTTAAGTTTAAGATTCTTGTTTGTGATTGAAATGTGTCACTTTCAAACTTAACATGAAATTCAGTGTTATTATGATCACCATTTGCCAGTGGATCTTTTACTGTGACATTGCTAATTAACCCTGTTTCATTACACAATAGGAGATCTAAGATAGCTCTATCCCTAGTGGGTTCTACAACATATTGCTCCAAGAAACTGTCACAAAAACATTCTGCAAATTCATCTTCTTGACGACTGTTGCCACTTTGATTGTCCTAATCTAAATGCTGATTAAATTCCCCCACAATTTTTACATTACTTTTTTACATGTTCCAATAATTTGCCATTTAATGTTCTGTCCAATAATATAACTATTGTTAGGGGACCTGTAAACTACTCCCACCAGTGTTTTCTGACTCCTGCTATTCCTATTTTCCACCCAAACTGATTCTACTTCGTGATCTACTAAGGTCAGATCCCTGCTTATTAATGTCGCAGCAGACTATGTGGAAGCGCAAAATTTACCTTGGCTGAGCGTAGAAGGTCATTGACCCTCTTCCTGCACTGGACCCAGTTACAACAGGTGACCCCATGGCTACTAACCTCCTCTGCGATCTCCGTCCAGGCTTCCTTGGTCAGGCGGGAGGACCTCTTCTTGCCATCACTGGAGGAGAATCAGCAGGGATGCATCACTGAAGCGTAGGGCCACCCTTGCTCTTACATCTGCCACGTTGGTCTTGGTGCCCGGGGAGATGTTTGCTGAGATGCAGAATGAATCCGCACGAAGAAGTGTTGCTGAAACGAAATGCTCTTGGATGCAAGGAGAGTGAATGCAGGGCTGGCAGCCTTTTAAAGCTAACGCATCAGATGATGCCATTCATGCTGTCACCGATGCTGCCCCTGCCACATGATTGAGGGGAACGGCCACTGTCATTATGGTAAGTGGCCACCAGCTGCGTAATCACAGCGGTGCAGCCACGAAGGTCACGCGTGGGACGGCCGACATTTTGCTCACCTGCTGCCGCTCCCGGCGGCCGACTACAAAATCCAGCCCATAGTATGGGAAGGCCCCGAATGAAAGATGCTCAAGCCACCTACAGAGTGATATGTTCCACTTAAGAGTATATTTAAGGCAAAACGTTTAGAGTGAAATCCACACTCTAGCACGGCTCAACTTACAATTGAATGTCTTGGCACACTGACATTTTGAAAGGATTTCACACGTAAGATCATTGTAACAACCAAAATGCATGACACATGGCCAATTACTAGCAGATAATTACAGGCTGCATGTTCATCTGCCACCAGCATGTATGTTCTCCTTCAAGTTGTAACATCTTGAGACTTCTTCCCTGCTTGCATAACATAATTGCACATAATACAAGGAAGAACCTGAATTGGAGCAGGTCACAAATCAAAAGCTTCGATTCCCTTTGAGAAGAAAAATCTGCAGCATCCTTCCATGTAAGAGCATGGAGGCAATAGGGAAAAGTGATGCTGTGGACTTCCTCCAAGCTCAGGAGCGTTCCCCTACTCACTCAATCAATGCACAAAGTGTCATGCAATGGAGGCTCTGTTTGAAGGTTATATCCAGAATTTCTAAATTTATTCCTTTTCTAACATTTAAGAACTGGAAGCCTTCCAGCACTATCAGCGGCCCAGGAGAAGACAACACTTCACAGAACCCAGTGCCTCACTCAGAAATATCTGCCAACACCAACACAGCTACACACGTCCTGCGGCATGCAGTTAGTGAGCTGCAGGGGGCAGCACAAAGTGGAATCTTACTGCACAGAAGGAGGCCATTCAGTCCATCATGCCTGTGCTGACTGTTTGAAAGAGCTATCCAGTTAGTCCCACTTCCCTGCTCTTTCCCCATAACTCTGCTAACTTTTCCTTTTCAAGGACATATCCAATGCCCTTTTGAAAGTTACTATTGAATCTGCTTCCATCACCCTTTCAGGCAGTTCATTCCAGATCAGAACAATTTCTCCTCAGCTCCCCTTTGCTTCCTTTGCCAATTATCTTAAATCTGTGACCTCCGATTATTGACCCTCCTTATTTACTCTATCAAAACCCTTCACAGGGTTACCAGCTGTGGTTGGACATATTCCTGGAGGTTTCATCACATGACCTACCACCTCCCCGCTGCCCAAACAGCCTGTTTCCCCATCTCCAATATTTTTTTATATCTGATAAACAGAAGTATTGAAAGAAAATGAACAAGACACACAAAATGTTTTAATGCCCTTGTGATTTTTCTGCAGGGTTGCTCACCGTAGTGCCCAGGAGATTGATCTTTAATTCCTGGAGGCTCCAGGACAACCCTGGAGTGTTGGTAACCCCAGTACTGAATGAGTCACAGTGCATGGTGCCAGAGGAGGAGCAGATAGCTGATGCCTGTCTTAAAGGGTTAAATGATGAGGACATTCCCTATCCTGTATTCCCTTGCATTTAGAAGGATGAGGAGAGATCTAATCCAGCTATTTAAAATGCTAAAGTATTCAATCAGGTGGATAGAAATTCTCTGGTGGGAGAATCCAAAACAAAGGAGAAATAATCTTAAAATTAGAGATAAGCCATGCTGGAATGAAATCAGGAAGTACTTTACACACATCAGTTAGTGGAAATATGGAAATCCCACCCCACAAAAAACTGTTGACTCTAGGTCAATTGAAGTTTTGAAGACTGAGATTAGTAGATTTTTGTTAGAAAGAGTATCAAGTGATATTGAATCAAGGTGGGCAGATGGAATTAAGGAAAATATCAGTCATGATCTAGCTGAATGGCAGAACAGGTTCAAGGGGCTGAATGGCCTCCTCCTGTTCCTATAATGGTCACATTGATATCATTAACGGTGCTGTAATTTGGAAAAGGCCGCAGTATGATGACACAGTACAGTTCTGTGCTGCTTCTGTTGCTTTTCAATGGAAGAAGACAATTCTTGCCCTGCAGTTGTCATCCTTTCATGATTTTGCTCTTTTTGTTTCAACATAAGCCCCTCCGCATACACAAAAAATCCTAAAATAAATGTAATAAAAATGTAAAATGTGGCAAAGGCATACAGGAAAAATCCAAATTAAAAACTTTTATACGGAAGAGCTGCATCACATATGAGCAGGAATGGGGAGCACTGAAGTCCATTACCACCAGTAGCACAAAATGAGCTGTTGGTGAATCGGCAGCCTGCTTCACTCTGAGTCCGATTTCCTGATTCAATGGGAAAGGAAATTGCACGCGGTGTAAAATGGGCTGCCTGTTCACCATGAATACATTTTTCTCCCCCACACACCTCCCGCCACCACTAAAATTGTGCAAAGCTACCCAGTCCAGTTGCTGCTGTAGCAATTACACTCTACTGTGCAGGCATCCAGGTGCAGGACAGCCAAATTAACAGATGAAGTTCTGTAAACCCTGCTGTCCCATCAATGGGATGAATGAAGCCTCCTCCTACCTGCCCGGTACAGAAGGCAAGAGAGTAAGTTGTACAAAGGGTCACCAATGTCTCGCACTCCCCCAGCACATAGAGGGATATTAGGGAGTCCAGTATGGGTTAGCAAACCAGAAAACGAGAGGGTAAATCTCACCATCGCAGCTTGAGAATTTATTTAGAAACAGGAGTAGGCCATTCTGCCCCTTGAGCCTGCTCCACCATTCATCATCAGCAAGCCCTCGTTTTGAGGATGATTCTTCATTGCGGATGCCTGGGTGGAAGTGAGATGTTAGCGTTGGCTGTGGGTTCACAAATGGCATATGAGCCCTATCTTAGCCTTGCAGGCTCTCCCACAGTGAGGACTTTAGTTGTCGGCTGGTAGGGGTGGTGGCGGATTGTTGGCTTGAGCAGCTACCCTCTCTTTCCGTCTGTCTCGCTGTTCTCTCTCAGTGGCTGCTCTTGTTGTTTAGAAGATCTTGACACCATTTTTGATGATGGATCCCCATTTTGGTCATGATTTAGCTTCTGCTTCCCATATGTTGATGTTCATAGGGAAGACCTTCATGGAGATTTTGAGATTGTCTTTGTAATGTTTCCTTTGGTTCCCATGTGAATAGACTGTCTGACATAGCTCTGAGTAGAGCACCTATTTAGGTAATATTGAGTCAGTCATTCTGACGACAAATCCTGTCCATCTTAGCTGATGTGCAGCTATCATGGCCTCTATACTTGTCATAGCTGTGTTTTGGAGGATGCTCATATTTGTTATTTTGTCCTCCTACTTGATTTGCAAGATCCTCTGAGAAAGTGTTGATGATGTTGTTCGAGGGCCTTGATATGACGTCTATAATAAAAGCAAAATACTGCGGATGCTGGAAATCTGAAATAAAAACAAGAAATGCTGGAACAGGTTCCGAAGAAGGGTCACTGACCCAAAACGTTAACTCTGCTTCTCTTTCCACAGATGCTGCCAGACCTGCTGAGTATTTCCAGCATTTCTTGTTTTTATTTATGACATCTATAAGTTGTCCAAGCCTCAGCACTGTAGAGAAGCATGGAAAGAACCACTGCCCGATAGATTTTGTGTTTAGTCTCGGGTCTGATATCATGATTCTCAAAAACTCGTGTACATAATTTACCATAGGCTGAGCTAGCACATTGGATTCAGTGGTGTACCTCTTCATCAATGTTAGCTTTGTGGGCTAGATAGCTTCCAAGATATGGGAAGTGAGCGACATTTTACAACATTCCACCATTAATCTCAATTGAAGGCGTTGGATTTGATACATTTGGTGTGGATCAGTCGAGGACTTTGGTCTTCCTGGTGTTCAGGGCAAGTCCCATGCTCTTGTAGGCTTCAGTGAATACATTAACTATCTGTTGTAGTTCTTTTTCAGAGTGAGCACTACCTTGTGCGTTGCCAGCATACTGTAGTTCTATTACAGAAGTGGATGCTGTCTTGGTTTTGGCCTTCAGCCGGTTGAGGTTGAAGAGTTTACCATTAGTGCAATAAGTTATTACCACACCTGGGGGGAGCCTGTCAGTAGTAAGTTGCAGCAAGAAAGATTGAGAATAGTGTTGGTACAATAACACACCCCTGTTTTGCCAGGGAAGGGATCTGTCATGGAGCCATTGCATAGTACTGTTTAGTTTAGTTTAGTTTAGAGATACAGCACTGAAACAGGCCCTTCGGCCCACCGAGTCTGTGCCGACCATCAACCACCCATTTATACTAATCCTACTCTAACTCCATATTCCTACCACATCCCCACCTGTCCCTATATTTCCCTACCACCTACCTATACTAGGGGCAATTTATAATGGCCAATTTACCTATCAACCTGCAAGTCTTTGGCATGTGGGAGGAAACCGGAGCACCCGGAGGAAACCCACGCAGACACAGGGAGAACTTGCAAACTCCACACAGGCAGTACCCAGAATTGAACCCGGGTCACTGGAGCTGTGAGGCTGCAGTGCTAACCACTGCACCACTGTGCCGCCCTATTTGCATATTGTCATGTAGGAGACAGATGATGTTTGTGAACGTAGCTGGACATCCATATCGCTGTAGCATCTTCCAAAGGGAAGTTCAATTCACTGAGTCAAAGGCTTTTGTGAGATCAAAGAAAGCCATGTTCTACTATGTGCACTTTTCCTGACGTTGTATGTTGTACCTCTGGTGGGTCAGAAGTTTCCTAGCTAAGAAGCTTTTTATATTCTTTCATGAGACATGGGTATTGCTGGAAAGGCCAGCATTTGTTGCCCATCCCTAATTGCCCTTGACAACTGAATGGCTTGCTGGGCCATTTCAGAGGGTAGTTAAGAGTCAACCACACTGCTGTGGGTTTGGAGTCACGTGTAGGCCAGACCAGGTAAGGAGGGCAGATTTCCCATTAGTGAACCAGATGGCTTTTTATGACATTCGATGATAGTTTCATGGCACCATTACTGAGACTAGCTTTCAATTGCAGAATTTTATGACTAATTAAATTTATTAATTCACATCGAACCATGGTAGAATTTGAACCCATGACCCCAGGACATTAGCCCCTGGATTGCTCGTTTAGTGACATTACCACAATGCCATCATCCCACAACAGTTAAGATCAATGTTATGCCTCTGGAGTTGCCACAGTTCAACTTGTCTCCTTTCTTGAAGATTATGATCATCATGGCATCTTTAATGTCATGTGGAATTTCTTCATTCTGCCAGAGCTTCACAAATAGGGCATGTATCCAAGAGATCTTCTTTGTGTTTCAATACTTACGCAGGGATACTGTCAGCACCAGAAGCTTTGCTGTTTTTCATTATTTTTTGCTGTTATCAGTTCATCAAGCATTGGATCATCATCTAGCTCACTTCTGATTGTATATTGTAGGAGGTTCTCCAGCAGGTACATATCCACCATGGAGTTCTGATTGAGTAGTTCTACAAAGTGCTCTTTCCAGCGAGTGTTGATACTATTTGTGTCTTTGAGGAGAGTCTTGGCATCTTTGGATCTTACCGGTATTGGTCTGTGTGTTGAGGGCCCATAGATCTGTTTAGTTACCTGCAACAGGCATGCGTGTCATGCATGTCAGTGATGAGTTGAACTTCCTCAGCCTTCCCTGTCACCACCATTTGTTCTTCAAATTGCGGGTCCTTCTTTAAACTTCAGTTTTTGCTGTCTGGTGGGCGATCTTCTTTTCTGTGGAGTTTGGACCCTGTTGCTTGGTTTGGAATGCAGTCCATTTACAATCAAATAGTTTGCATATTTCTGTATCGCTCATCAAACCACTCTTGGTGTCTTTTAGTGGTGTGTCCGAAGATTTCTTGGCATTTTTGATTGATGATGGATTTCAATGATTGCCAGTCATCTTGGACATTGCTTGACGGGGTGGCCATCCGTTCATGTAGTTTCCGATCGATTTGTTGCGGAAATTCCTTGAGCTTGGTGTCTTTTGGCCGACCAGAGACCTTGAACTTTCTCCATACCTGTCACGGCTGTCTGTTCCTTTTGGGGGCTGCATCAAGAGGCAGTACCGAGCGAATGAGTGTCCAGCATTCATCGGCTGTAATGTGTACGTGTAATGTGTACATCTTTTCAATCCCTGCAGCTACCGACCGTGCCAGATATGGAGGCTAGCTGCGAAATAAGTAGGACCTCACCTGACGAATAAGCATTTGTGGACCTCAGGGGCAGTGTGTTTAAGGTAGGGTGAGGTAGAGGGTGGTGCCTGGGCATCATTCAAAACCCCCATAAACTTACTTTGCTGCACCCTGTGATATGGTGAGCAAGGGCCACCATTCAATAAGTCCTACCACAACAAAAACCTTCAACAGTGGATCAGCTGAAGGCTGTGAAGGCAGACAAGAGGTTGCAGTAGGGCCTTGACCTCAATTATACAGGCTCGCCTGATAATTGAAACCAGGCACTGCCCTGCCAAGACGGTGTGGAGCATGCTTTGCAACAGGCCTTCCACTCTGAAAGACACCACGCTTAGGCCCTTCTACAGAGGGCACATTTCCCCAAGCCCTTTAGCGATAAGCTAGTGGCAACAGTGGCAGGATCGTGCTATCTGGAAGCTTCTAGTCACAACCTGACACAAGGTGACAGTTACCAATTAACTGCTCCACTATGAATCATGGCAGAAGGGTGGTTCAGTGTTTGTAACTGTGTCTCAACAGCCCTCTTCAGGATTAGCTCTCTGCTCACCCAATTAGGGGAAGGACCTAGAAAAGGTGCCCTAATAATGGCCTGCCACCTCCAAACCTGGCTGGAAAACCACATCCAGCAGGATCACCCATCAGCAGTCAAAACTCACAAAAACAATCAAGGTGGGATCTTGGAATATCAGGTCTCTAATGGATAACTCAGAATGAACTGAGACACAAACAGCAATAGTAGCCCATGAGTTCCGAGGCCAAGACAGTGATATGGTAGCCCTTTAGCGAGATCCATAGAGCAGATGAGGGACAAATCAAAGAACCCAGCAGTGGCTATACTTTCTGCTGGAAAGGGAAATCACGAGAAGAATGCAGAATTCATGGAGTCAGCTTTGCCATCAAAAACTAACTCATGAAGTGACTCCACGAACCCCCTTTTGGAATCAATAAGTGTCTTATGACAGTCAATCTTAAGCTCAAAGGCAATCAGTCTGGCACCCTCATCAGTGTTTATGCCCCTACCTTGAACTCCAAGGACAAAGTGAAAGAAACCTACTATTCCAACCTAGAAACTCCGGCAGCTGAACCACAACAGTCAAATATCATACTTCTCGACGATTCTAATGCCAGGCTGGGGGCAGCCATGCTCTTTGACCCAAAACCATTGGAAAGCATGAAGTTGGAAAGTCCAATCACAACGGTATATGCCTCCTTATCCTGTGAGCTGAACACGGTCTTGTGGTGACTGACACCCTTTTCCACCAACAATAAAAACATTTCAAGACATCCTGGCAACATCCAAAATCAAAGTACTGGCACTTAATAGAGCATGTGATAGTCCTCCATTCAATGTGATCATGGTGGCGCTACATCTCAGCTCCATTTACCCGCCTTTGTTCCGTAATTCTTAATACCCTTACTTAATAAAATCTATCAATCTCAGTTTTGAAATTGACCTAGCCTCAACAGCCTTTCAAAAAAGAGAATTTCAGGTGTTCACCACCATTTATGTGAAGACGTGCTTCCTAACATCACCACAAAAAGTGCCTCCTAACATCACCCCAGAATTGTCTAGCTTTATTTTTAAGATTATACCCCCTTGATCTGAATCCCCCAAATCTGAATTCAGGTTAAAAAAAGCAGAATAAAAATCTGGCATCAGTAAAAGTGACCATGAAGCTGTCAGATTGGCTAAGATTTATCCCTGAGACAGGATCAGAGGCAGGGTGGCAGGATTAGTGCGATGGAGGGTGGGGGGGCAGAGGGCCCGTCGCCAAGCAATCTTCCCGGGGGCGGGATAGACTGACAAGGGCCTTCCCACTCAGAAGCCAATTAAGGCCCTTAAGTGGCCCATTAACGGCCAATTAAGGGCCTCTTCCAGCCACCGCTAGCATCTTACCAGCGGCAGCGGTGGGGGGGGCGGGTGGTGGGTGCAGCCTCTGCCATATGGGGAGCATACCTTGTAACACGAGGTGCCCTCCCTGTGGGCTTGGGGGGCTGTCCCTCCTTTGTAGGCAATTTGTGACCCACAGATGACATCACTGGGAACCCCTCCACTTTAAAGCGATGGGGATCCCTGCACGGGAAACTTAGAAGTTAAAAAACCGGAGAATCGTTCTGGGAGGGGTGGGGTGGGGGGCAGGGGTCGGGGCACGGAAAGCCGTGGCAGGGTTCTCTCCGCCTTTTCGGCCTGAGGTTGGGATCCCCATCTGCTACATAAAATCCAGCCAATTGTCATAAAAAACCAACAAGTTCGCTGATGTCCATTTAGCGAGGAAACCTGCCGTCCTTACCCAGCTTGCCCAAACGTGACTCCAGTCCCACACTGACATGGTTGGCTTGTAACCATCTTCTGAAGTGGCCTGGAAAGCCACTCAGTTGCATGATACTGCAGGGCAATTAGGGACAGGCAATAAATCCTGGCCTTGCCAGCGAAGCCCACATCCCAAGAGTGAATAATTTTTCAAAACGTAAGTTAACAGACTTTAAGAGATCTGCTAAGGTAAGACAACTGTACTGCTAAACATGACAAGCACTAGACAAAATTAGGCAAGCAAGGGAGTCATCTTTGCCGCTGTCTTCATCCTTTCAAGCTATTAACAAAGAAGGAGAAAAAGACTTTCATTTATAGTAACAGAAGGTGACCCAGATTCAGACCTGCCATAAGAGAAGCAGCCCAAGGGATGCACTGTGCAAATGAGAGGATGGATGCTCTACTTAGAAGTACCAAGAATGTATGGGCATCTTTATGAACAACAACAGTTCTTAAAGGGGCGTCAAAAGGAAGAACGAACTTGCATTTATATGTGGTGCTTTTCATGATCACAGGATGTCCCCAAGTGCTTTACAGCTAGTGAAGTACTTTAGAAATGAAGTCACTGTTGTAATGTAGGGACAGCCAATTTGCACACAGAAAACTCCCACAATCAGCCATGGAATAAATGCCCAGATCATCTGTTTTAGGGATAAATGTTGACCAGGACGGATGTCCCTGCTCTTCTCTAAAATAGCGTTGTGAAATCTATTGAGAGGGTAGATGGGGCCTCAGTTTTATGTCTCATCTAAAAGATGACACCTCCAATATTGCAGCATTCCCTCAGTACTGCACTGGAGTGTCAGCCTATATTATGTGTTAGAACTTCTGGAGTGAACCTTGAACCTATGATCATTTGACTCAGAGGCAAGAGAGTTACCATTGAACCAAGTCTGACATCCTAAAGCTTCAAAGGGCATGGTGGGGTGTGGGCGGTGGGGAGGAGTTATTTGAGGCAGCATTTTGACTCTTTATTCTTGTCTGCTTTCTCAGGAATGGAAGACAGTCTCCTGCCATACAGTGTCACCTAATAAGCAACTACAGCACTATTCCCACCACCTCTGAGCACAGCTACCAACAGAGTAAAAGACATAAATAGATAGAATAAGGAAGGAATTACAGAGCATGGATGAGCAGAAGCAAATGGTTACTAAGGTCCAAGCCCCTGCTGGCCAGAGGTCCAGCATGGTTCCTTCCATTGCTTTAGCAGCAAGGAATTCTGAACCCACTCACAAATAGAGGTCACTGTCTGTACGGGATCTTGCAGTTGAGTCCCTTGTGTCACGCAAAATACCCCACAAGATCTAACGAGGAGTCCACGAGCTGGATCTGCACAGTTGAGATGATCAGTCGTCTGCACTGCAGTTTGCCATTGAGCGTGCAGCAATGCTCGCTATGTGTGTGGCAGAACCCTCAGCAACACAGCTCATAAACATAATGTGAGCAGCTCTCAGAAATGCCCCACTGCTGCGATAGAGAGGACTTGATCCACTCTCTCTTGGCCAGCTTCAGCTCAGACAACCTAAAGACCTAAAGATTCAGAAACCTCATAGCTTCCTTAAGTTCATCTCTGACAGGTTGGTGACATGTCTGGAGTAGGCATGGATGCAGGGTTCTAGCTATTGAGGCAGAATCGCATCCAGCCCTTCAGGCACCTCTCACATGGCAATGAATAGGCCAACAGGATAATAACAAACAGGACAAGGCAGCCACAGCAGTACCAGACATGGCTAACTCACCTGTAGGTCCCTCATGGTGTAGACTTTAGGGGAGACCACAAGTCATCAGAATGCCAGCAAGCCATTGGTGAAACCTTGAGGCTAGCCATCACACTTGGTCCTTCTGCATGTTAGGCGAAGGGGGAAGCATTGGAGAATTCATACTAAGAACACACACCACACTGTGGATGGGTCAAATGAGCTTGAACCTTATCTGAGATTGTTTAGTCATTAGTTAGAATAAAGCCAGAGCCCAACACTGGTGGGCATGAAGTCAAAAGAAAGAAAAAAACTTGCACTTATCTAGCGCCTTTATCAGCCTATGAAGTGCCAATTTTATAATGTAGGAAACACAGCAGCTAATTTGCACACAACAAGGTCATGTAAACAGAATGAGATAATGACCAGATAATCTGTTTTAGTGATGTTAAATATTGACCAGGACTCCAGGAGTGACATTTGTGCTCTTCCTTGAATAGTGGCATGGGATCCTTTATGTACACATGAGAGGGCAGACAGAGCTTCAGTTTAATATGCAGCACATCTAACAGTGCAGCATTCCCTCAGTACTGCACTGGAATGTCAGCCGAGATTATGTGCTCAAATCTGCTCCTGCATGGCTGCAGAATGTTGCTCTTCTTTCTCCATGATGAGGCCTCCTTACAGATCAAAGCTATGAAGCAGGTGCTAGTGCTTCTCAAGATCTTGTGGGGAGAGCTGTACAGGTATGCAACCTCGGCAGTGCAGCCTCATGATCCCAGTGGTGTCCCCTGGTGGCAGAATAGGCACTTGCAAGAGGAAATAACTTGCATTTATATAGTGCCTTTCATGACCTCAGGCTGTCCCAAAGTGCTTTACAGCCAATGAAATACTTTTGAAGTGTAGTCATTGTTCTAATGTAGGAAACACAGCAGTCAATTTGTGTACAGCAAGATCCCGTAAACAGTAATGTAATAATGACCGTAATCATCTCTTTTTTTCAGTGTCTGGTTGAGGAATAAATATTCTTAAACGTTTATCTGATTGGCTCATAGACGTCTGAAAAAGAAAGGTTTGCCAATGTTAAAGATGGTCGCTGTGGTTTCCCAGGAGCATCTTTCCCCATTAAAATGAGGCTGGTGCAAAACAGAACGATTATGTGAGGATGCAGGCACTGGCTTACCCGATTTGGTGCTGGTGATCGGAGACTAGCCGCACACTGACAAAGCGAAAGCATTTCTGTATCATTTATGGCACTGTATTATGCCCAAGTGACCATGTGAATCCAATAAGTGACCCCGCAAGCACAGGAGACAGGTAGTACTGTGCAGCCCTTTCATCCTGCTGTTCTTTGTCACTGCAGAGTGGGATCCAATGTTAGTGCCACTATGAAATGCATCTGTCATCTCCCCTTCGTGACACACAAAAGTCCAGGAGTGTGGTGACTTTGATGGCTGCTAACGGGAAGTAGATCTTGCCCAAAGGTATCGCTGCCAGAGGTCGTAAAGCTCCATTAATGCTTTCCTACCAGACTTCAGCCTAGTAAGTCACTGCTGTTTAGTCAGTCCCAGGTAGCTGTGTCAGTACAGTATTTCCAATGAGTAGTGAGCAATGGGATCAGCCAGTTACAATGCTGGGGGTCACTGAGTGCCATATCCACTTTAGGTTTCAATATCCTGAAACTCTACGATACAACAATTCCCCGATCACTGTTGCCTCTGCTGCAATGCCCAGTATATATGGACATCAGAAACGCAGCATGCATTCAGTACTGTGTAATGTGGCACTACAATCTCAACCCTAACAAGCTCAACCAGTTTAACAGAGGGCTTCAGTAGTTCAGGGTACTTTAGCATAGTGGTTAATGTTACTATATTAGTAACCGTTAAGGAACGCAAGCTCCAGCAGCTGATGGGGACTAATGCCCCTCCAGATCCTCCTTCCGCTTCACTTCCCTCTGACTCCACCCCTTCTGATCTGACCCCTTGCCGTGTATTCACTATACCCTCTGACCTCCCCCTCTCTGATGCTGAGCATTCTGTACTCAGCAAAGGTCTCAGTTTTATCCCCTTACGCCCCCACCTCAATGAATTTCGCGCTCGGCATGACGTTGAGCTCTTCTTCCGTCGCCTCCGCCTCCGGGGTCACTTCTTCGACCAGGAGTCCTCCCCCCGACCAGCAGACCCATTCACCCGCCTCCAGCATTCTCCCTCTACCTGGACCCCTCCCCCTGGCCTTGTACCCGCTCTTGATCTCTTCATTGAAAACTGTCGGCGAGACATTGGTCGTCTCAATTTCTCTGCCCCCCTCACTCACTCTAACCTGTCCCCCTCTGAACATGAGGCACTCCGTTCTCTCAGGTCTAACCCCGACATGGTCATCAAACCTGCAGACAAGGGTGGTGCTGTTGTTGTATGGCGTACCGACCTCTACCTTGCAGAAGCTCAACGCCAACTCACAGACACCTCTTCCTACCTCCCTCTGACCATGACCCCACCACCGAACATCAAGCCACCGTCCAAAGGACTGTCACTGACCTCATCTCCTCTGGAGATCTTCCCTCTACAGCTTCCAACCTCATCGTCCCACAACCCCGGACAGCCCGCTTCTACCTCCTTCCCAAAATCCACAAACGGGACTGTTCCGGCAGACCCATTGTGTCAGCCTGCTCCTGCCCCACTGAACGTATTTCTTCCTATCTAGACTCTATCTTTTCTCCACTGGTCCAGTCTCTTCCCACCTACATCCGTGACTCTTCTGACGCCCTACGTCATTTTGACAATTTCCAGTTTCCTGGTCCCAACTGCCTCCTCTTCACTATGGACGTCCAATCGCTCTACACCTCCATCCCCCACCAGAATGGTTTGAGGGCTCTCCGCTTCTTCCTGGAACAGAGGCCCAACCAGTCCCCATCCACCACCACCCTCCTCCACCTGGCTGAACTTGTTCTCACATTGAACAACTTCTCCTTCAACTCCACGCACTTCCTTCAAGTAAAAGGTGTCGCTATGGGTACCCGCATGGGTCCTAGTTATGCCTGTCTTTTTGTGGGATATGTCGAGCATTCTTTGTTCCAGTCCTACTCAGGCCCCCTCCCCCAACTCTTTTTCCGGTACATTGATGACTGTATCGGTGCCGTTTCCTGCTCCCGCCCCGAACTGGAAAACTTTATCAACTTTGCTTCCAATTTCCACCCTTCTCTCACCTTTACATGGTCCATCTCTGACACTTCCCTTCCCTTCCTCGACTTCTCTGTCTCCATCTCTGGGGATAGGTTGTCTACCAACATCCATTATAAGCCCACCGACTCCCACAGCTACCTCGACTACACTTCTTCACACCCTACCTCCTGTAAGGACTCCATTCCATTCTCCCAGTTTCTCCGTCTCCGACGCATCTGCTCTGATGATGCTACCTTCCATGACGGTGCTTCTGATATGACCTCCTTTTTCCTCAACCGAGGATTTCCCCCCACTGTGGTTGACAGGGCCCTCAACCGTGTCCGACCCATTCCCCGCACCTCTACCCTCACCCCTTCCCCTCCCTCCCAGAACCGTGACAGGGTTCCCCTTGTCCTCACTTTTCATCCCACCAGCCTCCATATCCAAAGGATCATCCTCCGCCATTTTCGCTACTTCCAGCGTGATGCCACTACCAGTCGCATCTTCCCCTCCCTTCCCCTGTCAGCATTCCGAAAGGATCGTTCCCTCCACGACACCCTGGTCCACTCCTCCATTACCCCCACCACCTCGTCCCCTTCCCAGGGCACCTTCCCCTGCAATCGCAGGAGGTGTAATACCTGCCCATTTACCTCCTCTCTCCTCACTATCCCAGGCCCCAAACACTCCTTTCAGGTGAAGCAGCGATTTACTTGTACTTCTTTCAATGTAGTATACTGTATTCGCTGCTCACAGTGTGGTCTCCTCTACATTGGGGAGACCAAGCGCAGACTGGGTGACTGCTTTGCGGAACATCTCCGCTCAGTCCGCAAGCAGGACCCTGAGCTTCCGGTTGCTTGCCATTTCAACACTCCCCCCTGCTCTCATGCTCACATCTCTGTCCTGGGATTGCTGCAGTGTTCCAGTGAACATCAACGCAAGCTCAAGGAACAGCATCTCATCTACCGATTAGGCACACTACAGCCTGCCGGACTGAACATTGAGTTCAATAATTTCAGAGCATGACAGCCCCCCATTTTACTTTCATTTTTAGTTATTTTTTCTTCCTTGTTTTTACATTCTTTTTTACAATCTTTTTTTTTGCATTTATTTCATTTCATCTTAGTTTGTTCAGTTTGCTTACCCACTGTTTTTTTTCAGGTTTGCACTTGCTGCTGTTCAATATTCAGTGTATTTACACCTAATCTGTACTAATGCTTTGTCTTTCAACACACCATTAATATATTGTTTGCCTTTGCTCCATGACGTTTTGGTCAGCTATGTGGCCTGGTCCAATCTACACCTTCTCCTTTGTTATCTCTTGCCCCACCCCCACCTCACTTGCTTATAATCTGTGACTTTTCTAATATTTGTCAGTTCCGAAGAAGGGTCACTGACCCGAAACGTTAACTCTGCTTCTCTTTCCACAGATGCAGCCAGACCTGCTGAGTGATTCCAGCATTTCTTGTTTTTATTTCAGATTTCCAGCATCCGCAGTATTTTGCTTTTATTATAACAGAGGGCTTCAGTAGTTCAGGGTACTTTAGCATAGTGGTCAATGTTACTATATTTGTAACCCAGTGAATGTGAGTTCAACTTTGACCATGGTAATTTGAGGAATTGATTTCAGTGAAAAAAAAAATGGAAATAAAAAGCTGGCATCTGTAAAAATGGCCATTCAGACCATGTCATAAAAATCCAACTGATTCATTAATGTCCTTTAGCATAAGGAAACCTGCTGTTCTTACTCAGTTTGGCCTCTATGCTACTCCAGTCCCACACCAGTGTTGTAGACTCTTAACTGCCCTCTGAAGTGGGTTTAGCAAACAACTCAGTTATATCATCACTTTCGCAGGGCAAGTAAAGATGGGAAATAAATGCCAGCCTTGCCAGAAACACACACATTCTGAAAACATTATACTTCCACTTGTATACTGATGATATGCAGTTCTATCTCTCTTTACTAAAGAGGGGACTGGATTTTACAGCCCCCTGACATGGGAGTCGTAGTTTTGGGTGGGATGGAATTGATGGGGCCAGAAAATGTCTCCGGGAGAGGCCCGCCATGATCCCTGACGTCAGGAAGGCCCGGTCCAATATTGCCGGCAGCAGCGAGGCCTCGTAATGGGCCCTGCCACTCAGCGATGGGAGGCCAAACTAAATATATAAATTTATTAAAATAAATTAATTAAATACTTACCCGCTCCCGCCGTCCATCCCGCTCTGATAATGTAGCTGGTGGTTGCACTACCACACCTTAGAATCTCCGTTCGGAGATCAAATGCGGGACACTGGTGGGGAGGGGGGAGCAGGTAAGTATTTCTGTGTGGGAGGTGGGGAACGGGGTCAAACTAATATGGTTGGTGTAGGGGATGGTGGGAAAGGTTAAAGGTAAAAGTTTGTGAACTTTGAGAGGGGGAAGGTCAGGTACGCAAGGTACGTATTTTGGAGGGGAGAGGGCACGGAATGAAGTGTTTGGTTATTGGGGGTGTGGGAGAGGGGCTAGAAACATTTATTTACTTTTTTAAAATAAAGTTTAGTTGGATTTTCCTTTCAATATTTAAATTGTTATGTAGGGCTCAAAGCCCTTTAAAAAGATGGCATTGGCACCTGTGCAGTGGCTCCTGATGCCGTTGCCGGGGATGGACCGCCCGCCTCCTCCACATCATCGGGGTGGCCCATCCTGGCCATTTAAATGAGACTCCATGTTTAATAACGCAGCGGCTCCGCGATGAGCAGACTGCCATAGTTTACAGCCGCCACCGAGATGTAAAATTCAGGCCAATATCAGAGAGAAGGTGAATTCTGACAACAAGATAAGTGATACTATGATAGGTAAAAGAAAAATCTTAAATAAGTTAGTTAAGCTAAAGAGAGACAAAGTGCCAGGGCCCGATGGGAGATGTCCTACAATCCAGAGGTAGATGAGGAATAAAACTGCAGAGGTCATAGAAATTATATGTCAGGGTAGAGTAGCCAATGTAATACCCATTTTTAAAAAGGGAGACAGAGAAGCACAGATTTCAAAAGGGATGATTGTGCATGACAAACATCATGGCATTGTTTGTGAAGGTAATAGACATGGTACATGGGGGAAATGTAGTGGCTGCAGTGTACATGGACTTTGACAAGGAACCACACAGAAGATTACTAGAGAAGATTAAGGCATATGGAATTAGGGGATAATTAAAAAAATGGTATCAAAATTGGTTAGAAATTCAAACCCTCAAACATGTATTTGCCACCTCCAGAATCAACTATTCAAATACTCTCCTGGCCAGCCTCTCATCCTTTGCCTTCCATACACCTCAGATCATCCAGAACTCAGCTGTCCTTATCCCATCCCCACCAAGTTTCATTCATCCATCTCTCCTATCGTCACTGATCTACATTGGCTCCAGATCCCCTAACACCTCTAATTTATAATCCTTAACCTTATGCTTTAAGTTGCTCCATGACCTCGTTCCTCCCCACCCCGCCCCTTTCTCCAGCCCTGCAACAGTCCCTAGAATTCTCCATTTCTCCAACTCTGACCTCTCATGCATCCCCTCTCGATTCACCACATCATTGCAGCTGTGCCTTCAGCATCTAGGCCGCACACTCAAGAATTCCTGGACCCTTCTTCCTCTCCAACCCTTTTTCTCCTCCTTTGATTGACCAAGCTTTTGGTCACCACTTCATAATACCTCCTTCTTTAGTTCAGCATCGTTTTCTTTCCTTATGCCACTCTGAAGAACCTTGGGATATTTTCTTTGCTAAAGTCACTTGATAAGTGCAAGTTGTCATTGTACAATTTGTGGATGGAATTTTTCTGTTGCCTATAACTTATAGCATTACTGATTCCAGTGGCACCAATTCTATTGATCTCTGTTTAAATACTCCAGCTGCTCTCTGCCTTTACTTAGGGCTAGTGTTAACATAACAGGAGGGCAGCTCACGGTGCTCAGTTTACACTATGAATAGCATTGTCAGTGCTTATATTGCATGTAGTAGGCAATGGGCTGAGAGGGAGGACAGACTGTAGAAATTCTTGGCAGTGTCAGAAACCCACAGTAATATATGCATTCTCTGGGTATGGTTGAAGTGCAATTCATGCAAGGGTTACCCAGGGAGATGACCACTAAGTTCTGCCACCCTGTGATACCCCAGCTGGAGAGACAATCTTCAGCTGGGGTGAGCACAGCTCTACCTGCTGCTCTTAAAATGATCCCAGCCCTGAACTTTGATATTTCAGATCTATTACAAGCCACCCCATGGGGAAATTTGACCAGTGATCCTTTCCTTGATGCACTGCTAGATCCAGAAAAATACAATTTGAAGTCCATCTGATAAAAATCAAAAAGGGTACTGTTCAGTCATTATGCAGCTAGTGTATGGAGTCTACCTGAGGTTTCTCCAAATTTAAATCAGACACATTTAGAGCTGCCATGATGGTCCAACATGGCAAATCAATTCTCCAGAGAGGGTTGGATGCCTAGAAAGATAGGTGTCTGTCTGCCTGGATGAATGGATGGAAGGATAGCGGCCTGGATGATTAGTTAGTTGTTTGATTGGCTAGCTGGCTGATTGGCTGGATGGATCACTGCTTGGATTGGTGGATAGGTGACTGGCTGGCTAGATGGCAAAGTATCTGATTGGATGGCTACCTGGTTGGACAGATGGCTAGCAGAAACAAATAATGGGTGAATGAATCTGTGGGTAGATAGATGGGTTACTGGATAGTTGGATGACTGAATTGGTGGATAGCTGCATGGGTGGATAGCTGGCCTTTGGATGGAATTGATGGAAATGGGTGGATGGGGGTGGACGGATAACCAACTGGTGAATGAAATTGCTGGATGATAAAATGATTGCATGGTTATATGGATGGAGGGATGCATGGATAGCTGATTGGATGGTTAGCTGACTAGCCGTCTGGCAGCCTGGATGACTGGCTCGTTGTATGGATACATGGATGGATGGAAGTTTAGATAGATGGATGGATAACTAACTAGCTGAGTAGTGGATGGCTGGTTGGACGGATGATTGGCTGTATGGCTGCATTGACTTTTTCTTATTCGTTCATGGGATCTGAGCATCACTGGCAAGGCCAATATTTATTGCCCATCCCTAATTGTCCTTGAGAAGGTGGTAGTACTGTTAGGAAGGGAGTTCCAGGATTGTGACCCAGCGACAGTGAAGGAATGGCAATGTAGTTCAAAGTCAGGATGGTGAGTGTCTTGGAGAGGGAAATTGCAGGTGGTGGCAGTCACATGCATTCACTGCTGCCATTGTCCTTCTAGGTGGTAGAGGTCACGGGTTTGGAAGGTGCTGTCGAAGGAGCCTTTGTGCGTTGCTGTACTGCATCTTGTAGATGGTACATGCTGCCGCCACTGTGCATTGTGGTGGAGGGAGTGAATGTTTAAGGTGGTGGATGGGGTGCCGATCAAGTGGGCTGCTTTGTCCTGGATGGTTTAGAGTTTAGAGATACAGCACTGAAACAGGCCCTTCGGCCCACCGAGTCTGTGCCGACCATCAACCACCCATTTATAATAATCCTACACTAATCCCATATTCCGACCACATCCCCACCTGTCCCTATATTTCCCTACCACCTACCTATACTAGGGTCAATTTATAATGGCCAATTTACCTACCAACCTGCAAGTCTTTTGGCTTATGGGAGGAAACCGGAGCACCCGGAGGAAACCCACGCAGACACAGGGAGAACTTGCAAACTCCACACAGGCAGTGCCCAGAATTGAACCCGGGTCGCTGGAGCTGTGAGGCGGCGGTGCTAACCACTGCGCCACTGTGCCGCCCTGTGTTGCGCTTCTTGAGTGTTGTTGGAGGTGCACTCACCAAGGCAAGTGGAGAGCATTCCATCACACTCCTGACTTGTGCCTTGGAGATGATGGACAAATTTTGGAGAGTCAGGATGTTAGTTACTCGACACAGAATTCGCATCCTCTGACCTGCTCTTGTAGCCACGTATTTACGTGGCCGCTCCAATTAAGTTTCTGGTCAATGGTAACTCCAGGATGTTGATGGTGGAGGATTCAGCTATGGCAATGCCATTGAATGTCAAGGGGAGATGGTTAGTCTCTCTTGTTGTAGATGATCATTGCCTGGCACTAGTGTAATGTGAATGTTACTTGCCACTTACCAGCCCAAGCCTGAATGTTGTCCAGGTCTTGCTGCTTGTGGGCACAGACTGCTTCAGTATCTGAGGATGGATAATTAGCTATGCAGATGAATATCAAGAAGAAAAGGATGGTTGAGTCGGTAAATAGGTGAATGGGTGAATAGCTTTCTGATGAATGAATGGATTGATGGAGGATGGCTAGATGAATGGATGATAAGTAAATGGATGCATAGCTGGCTAGATGTGCAGATGATGAACTGGATGGCTGACTAACAAGTTAGATTATGGATGGATAGCTGACTTTGTGGCTGGGTAAATGGATTATTGGATTAAAAGATGACTGCGTGCATATATGGCTGGGCACCTTTTGGATAGATGGATGGATATCTGGATGAATGGATGGTAGGTAGATCGATTGCCAGAATCATGGATGTGTGGATACCTCACTGAATGCATGGATAGATGGCTTACTGGATTGGTGGATGATGGACAGGTGGCTCGATGGCGGGATGGGTTGACTGGATGGATGGATGCATAGATGAATGGATGGGAAGGAGATTGGCTGGACCTATATAACCAGTTGGCCAGATGGTTGTGTCAATAGCTAGCTGATTGCATTGATAGATGAATAGCCAGTTGGTGGACAGAATTGATGGAGAGATGGATGACTAACAGCCTGAAGTAGGTATGGATGGATGCAAGGAAGACTAGTTGGATTTGTGGACAGTTTCCTGTTCTGGAGCTGGATTGATGGATGCTTAGGTAAATAGATGAATGGCTGCATGATTGGTTGATAGACAATGGATACATTTCTGAATGGATGGCTAGGCAACTGTCTGTGTTGGTGAGTATGAATAACTGGATGGATGGATGAATTAATAGTTGTAAAGATATCTCACTGATTGTGTGGATGGATAGTTGACTAGATAGATGGATGGCTGGCTGGATACGTGTGAATAGCTGAATCAATCAATGCCTGGCTAGCTGGAGGCTGGCTGAACAATGGATAGATAGATGGATGCCTCAATGAAAGGATAGGTAGTTATTGTTGACTTGGCTGGATGGCTAATAGGTTGGATAACTGATTCACTGGTTCAGCTAGTTGGCTGAATGGATGTGTGGTTGAATGAAAGGATGGATGGCTGGAGGAATTGCTGGATGGACAGATTGAAGAATGGATGGACAGATGGATGGAAGGAGGGCTAGCTTGTCAATTGGAAGGATGGTAGCTGACTGAAAGGCTGGTGGGCTGGAAAGTTGGAAGGCTGGCTGTTTACCTGGATGGAAGGATGGATATTTAATGGTTCTCTGATTGAATGAATGATACGTTGGATGAAAGGATGGATGTGTGGTTGTATGAATTGATCATGGATGGATGGATGAGTAATTGTATAGAAGAATAGCTAGTTGTTCATCTTGCTGGCTGGAGGTCCAGATGGATGGAATGAATTTAGAGAAGGAAGGGTAGGTGGCTGCATCAATGATTGCCTGGCTGTATGGTTTGTTTGATAATTGGTTGGCTGGATGAATTGCTAGCTGGATAGAAGAATGGCTCATTGGATTGATCAATATCTGAATTGTTGGATAGAAGAATGTCTGGTTGTCCATATGGTTGTCTGTCTGGTTGGATACCTGATTGGATTTCTGGTTGGATAGCTAGTTAAATGTCTGGTTGGATGGCTAGTTGGCTGAATAGTTGAATGTTTGGTTGATATCTGGTTGGATGATTACTTGGATAGCTAGTTAGATAGCTGGCTGCCCGCATTATTGGCTGGATGGTTGGACTAATTGAAAGGATGAAATAAATCAAAAATGGATGGCTGGCTGAGTGGGTAGAGAGCTATAAAAATGGATATATACCTGGTAACCTGGTTGTTTTGGTTGGGTGACTGGGTGTTGGATAGGCTGCTTGCTAACTGGATGATTTGTTGTCAGGATAGATAGCAGAATGTATTGATGAATAGATAGATAGATTAATTGAACATAGAAGGTTGGTAGATGGATGGCTGGCCAGATGGTTGGATGGGTGGATGGACCAATTGCTAACTGGGTAGCATGATAGACTTGGCAAATGGATGGAGAGGTAGACGGATAGCATAATAGGTGGATGACTGCTGAGTTAAATGGATGGATAACTGGCTGTTTCGATGGGAGAATGGATGTAATTACAGGATTGATGGATGGAAAGATGGCTGACCCGCTAGTTGGAGGGGATGTTTTCCCATAACATAGCTGTTCATGTCCTCAGTAGTAGAGGTGTGAACGCTTGAGTGGGAAAAAAGAAATGATGAAACACAGCAAATGCTCACTCTAAACAGAAAGGATTCAAGAAGCACATTAAAGTTTATTGCAAAGGCCCATGTGCGTATAATGTCAAAATTATTCATAAACACTGTTTTATTCTGAACAAATAAATTCCCTGCTGCTATGTAGCCACTGCAGAATACTTGCTATTTAATGTGATTATTGCAAGTTTATTAAGGAATAGTTTAGAGATTATTGTCAACTTGCATTGAATTAATTGTTTGTTCTAACCAATCAAATGAATTTTCAACAACTTAGTCTAGGCCTGATAGGCCTAATAGACTTAATAGGCCTAAACTCACATCACAAATTTGCCTAGTGCCTAATCCCATTGATCTTTGTGCACACATAACAATGCTTTCTAAGGCCTATCATTGTTTCTGTAAAGTTACTGTCATATTCATAGAGTCATAGAGTTATACAGCACAGAAACAGGCGTTTCGGCCTATTGTGTCTATGACGGCCATCACGCACCTAACTATTCTAATCCCATTTTCCCACACTTGGCCCATAGCCTTGTATGCTATGGCGTTTCAAGTGCTCATCTAAATACTTCTTAAATGTTATGAGGGTCCCTGCCTCTACCACCTCTTCAGGCAGTGCGTTCCAGATTCCAACCACCCTTAGGGTGAAAAAATCTTTCCTCAAATCCCCTCTAAACCTCCTGCACCTTACCTTAAATTCTATGCCCCCTGGTTATTGGTCCCTCTGCTAAAGGGAAAATGTTTCTTCCTATCTAACCTATCAATGCTCCTCATAATTTTGTATACCTCAATCATATCTCCCCTCAGCCTTTTCTGCTCTAAGGAAAACAACCCCAGCCTTTTCAGTCTCTCTTCATAGCTGAAACACTCCAGCCCAGGCAACATCCTGGTGAATCTCCTCTGCACCCTCTCCAGTGCAATCACATCCTTCCTATAGTGTGGTGCCCAGAACTGTACACAGTACTTCAGCTGTGGCCTAACTAGTGTTTGATACAGCTCCATCATAACCTCCCTGCTCTTATATTCTATGTCTCGGCTAATAAAGACAAGTATCCCAAATGCCTTCCTAACCACCTTATCTATCTGTGCTGCTGCCTTCAGTGATCTATGGACAAGTACGCCAAGGTCCCTCTGACTCTCTGTACTTCCTATGGTCCTACCATCCATTGTATATTCCCTTGCCTTGTTAGTCCTCACAAAATGCATCACCTCACACTTAAGTTCCATTTGCCACAGCTCCGCCCATCATACCAGCCCATCTATATTGTCCTGTAATCTAAGGCTTTCCTCCTCACTATTTACGACACCACCAATTTTCGTGTCATCTGCGAACTTACTGATCATACCTCCTATATTCGCGTCTAAATCATTAATGTACACTACAAACAGCAAGGGTCCCAGCACCAATCCCTGCGGTACACCACTGGTCACAGGCTTCCACTTGCAAAAACAACCCTCGACCATTACCCTCTGCCTTCTGCCACTAAGCCAATTTTGGATCCAATTTGACAAATTGCCCGGATCCCATGGGCTCTTACCTTCTTAACCAATCTCCCATGTGGGACCTTATCAAAAGCCTTACTGAAGTCCATGTAGACTACATCAACTGCGTTACCCTCATCTACACATCTCAGCATCACCTCGAAAATTCAATCAAATTAGTTAGACACGATCTCCCCCTCTCAAAGCCATGCTGACTATCATTGATTAATTCCTGCCTCTCCAAGTGGAGATTAATCCCGTCCCTCAGAATTTTTTCCAATAGTTTCCCAACCAGTGATGTTAGACTCACCGGCCTGTAATTACCTGGTTTATCCCTGCTACCCTTCTTAAATAATGGTACCACACTTGCTGTCCTCCAATCCTCTGGTACCTCTCCTGTGGCCAGAGAGGATTTCAAAATTTGTGTCAGAGCCAATCTCCTCCCTTGCCTCACATAACAGCCGGGGATACATCTCATCTGGGACTGGGGATTTATCCACTTTTAAGCCCGCTAAAACAGCTAATACTTTCTCCCTTTCAATGCTAATTTGTTCAAGTATATCACAATCCCCCTCCCTGATCTCTACACCTACATCGTCCTTCTCCATAGAGAACACAGATGAAAAGTGATCATTTAAAACATCACCTATGTCCTCAGGCTCCACACACAGATTGCCACTTTGGTCCCTAATGGGCCCTACTCTTTCCCTGGTTATCCTCTTGCCCTTAATCTACTTATAAAACGCCTTAGGATTTTCCTTTATCTTACCCGCCAGTGTTTTTTCATGTCCCCTCTTCGCTCTCCTAATTACGTTTTTAAGTACCCCTCTACACTTTCAAGACTCCTCTTGAGCCTCCACTGTTTTCAGCGCTCTGAATCTGCCCTAAGCCTCCTTTTTTTCCCTGATCCAATACTCTATATCCCTTGACATCCAGGGTTCCCTGGATTTGTTGGTCCTACCCTTCACCTTAATGGGTACATGTTGGCTCTGAACTCTCACAATTTCCTCTTTGAATGACTCCCACTGGTCTGATGTTGACTTTCCTGCAAGTAGCTGCTCCCAGTCCACTTTGGCCAGATCCTGGTTTATCATCTTAAAATCGACCTTCCCCCTTTATTTCCGGTCCATCTTTGTCCTTTTCCTTAAATTTTACAGAGTTATGGTCACTATCCCCGAAATGTTCCCCCACTGACACTTCTACCACTTGTCCAGCTTCATTCCCTAGGATTAGGTCCAGTACTGCCCCTTCTCTTGTAGGACTATCTATGTGCTGGCTCAAGAAGCTCTCCTGTATGCATTTTAAGAATTCCGCCCCCTTTAAGCCTTTTGCTCTAAGACTATCCCAGTTGATATTGGGGAAGTTGAAATCCCCTACTATTATTACCAAATTATTTTTACACCTCTCTGAGATTTGCCTACATATCTGCTCCTCTATCTCTCCCTGACTGTTTGGAGGCAAGTAGTACACTTCCAGCCAAGTGATTGCCTCCTTTTTGTTTTTAAGTTCTACCCATATGGCCTCATTTGAGGAAACTTCTAAGATATCATCCCTCCTTACTGCAGTAATTGTGCGGGTTGTTTAATTACAGCACACAAATTTCATAATGTAATTTGCAATGTGAAATGATCATGTGCTTTGCGTACAAAACCATTCTAGTTCGCCATTCCTCCGGGTATATTTTTTTCCAAAATTCCCACTTTAAAATGCAATTATAGACAGGAGAACTGTAAAATCGACTGTGAAAATATTCAGCCGCAGTTTTGGTGCAATAAGTTTTAACTGGGAATTTACGTTTTTCCCCAGTTCCAATGGGAAGTCTGTATCATGGTCTGAACCAGGAACCGGACGGCCAGCGAAGGGACAGCACATGTGGCATAGACTGTCTGTCCACGTGAAGAGCAAAGATGTTGCATCTAATCAGACAGCCGTAATCAAACCCCTAACTAAACCATATCAGAATCAGATCAAAAACCTCAGCTTCTCAGACGCCAGCACAAAAGCCCTTTACAATGTTGTGGAAGAGGATGAAAGTGATCCCTTGAGACTTGACATTCCCAATAGTCCAGAGATGATCTTACAGAGGCGAGCAATGTCTATCACACAGCTCAAAGAAATAGAAGATCCCCAATTTTTCATTTCTGATCAGTTGCAAAAAGGTGTTTCTTCACAACAGTCTATAATGGATCACTTGCATGGAGTGGTCAATACATTTACAACCAATATGACTGACCTTAATTCAGTGCTTACTGTGCCAGTGCCAGGGAATGGGGTGAAGCCACTGTACCAGCTAGATCAGCAAGTGCTCCCGCTCCAGATGACAACCTTCAATCCTCAACCCATCTCGCCCGTTGAGGAGGAAAGTGAAAGATTCAGCCTCATTGATGATTTCATGTATGACAACTCCGGGAACCAAGAAGAACTGCCCGTCCCCAACAAACTCACGTTGGAGGACTCTCTGGCTCTCACACCTCCCTCCCCCTTCAGAGATTCAGTGGCATCAGGCAGCTCCGTTCCCAGCTCCCCCATCTCTGAATCAGTGCTGTGCACCCCACCAAATGTAACCTATGCTTCGGTCATTCTGAGAGACTACAAACAAACTTCCTCAACTCTGTGAAGGTTTCTTCCATACAGCCAGAGTTAAAGTCTGCTGGGAATTTCAATGTAATATAGTCGGGTGAGGGGGGTGAGGGGGGGGGGGGTGGGGTTGCTGGTGGGCAGGGGTAGAATTCATGAAGAATTTGAAAATTAAGAACAAAAAAAAAATCATCCCATCTGTACGGTCTAGGTCCCGGTAATTCTGTAATTAGGGTTCCCTTGCTTAGTTCAGGCACTGTCTAGGTTCTGCAGCAATTCAGAACAATAGTTTCCAAAGCATTACTGTATAGATAGATATGCTAAAATATGCTATTTTATTGCATACTTTTCATTTCAAATAGTTATTAGATTATAATTATTGGGCAGTGTGTTATTTTCACTATCAGGTTCTTGGCTAGTGTCTGTTTATTGGGTAGCAATGGCTGTAGCTTCTTACTTACAAATCAAAACTGGGTCAACAAGATCAACTCATCAACAATACTTTACAGCATGTTAAAATCCTGGAGTTCTTTGACAGCCTTTGAGATCAGTGGATCATAATGTGACGGTAATGTCTGCTATCTTACAGAAGATGGTGCTGTAACTGCTTTTTAATTAAAACGACACAATGTCACAACAGGACCTATTATTCTTGCTTCCACCAGAGGTGGAGAGGGTAAGCTCGCCACCTATTGCAACTATTTCTCCACCGTTTCCTCCAACTATGAGAAATGCCATGGGAGGTTGACTCATATTTAAACACCTGCTTTTGTACTGAGTCAGACATAAGCAGCAGGACCTATTGTCAAAACGCTGTGGATTGCCAGAAACTTTGGAAATCTGACGGATCTACAGCTTTACTCTCCTGAGAACGAGGATTATAAACAATCTTGTTCTGAAGATACTTTGTGCAATCAACGTGTATAGGATTGTGATAACTCAGCATAATTGAGGGCTGACCACCTTTAATTTCAGGAGCAATTAACTCCTCAGCGTTGATTCACTAAATGAATGAACTCAAGGGAAACCAAAGGAAATCTTTGAATTCCCAGCTGTATTTTTGAAAGATTCCCTTGGAAATCTTTCACAAGTTGTTAAATAGCAACATAATCTTCTGTGGACAATAGTAATCACAGTGATCAGTGCTTCTGATGTAACTTACATCTCAGGTACACAAACAACCCATGTCATGTTAAATCCTGATGCATTTTGGAGGAAAATACAGTGGTTTTTTTCTGTTTCGTACGTCAGTCTTAACATTTCTGGTAGTCTGAAGTTTGTATTCTGTGTAAACCAGTTTATAAGATTTTTTCAAAAAAATCTTACATTACTAGATATATTTTCAAAGTTTGAAACTGCAACATTGATGAATTTTGTCCCCCACAGGAGATTGGTTAGCAAAATTAAAGCACATGGGATAGGAGGTAATATACTGGCATAGATTAAGGATTGGTTAACAGACGGAAAGCAGACAGTAGGAATAAACGGGTCATTCTCACGTTGGCAGGCTGTGACTAGTGGGGTACCGCAGGAATCAGTGCTTGGGCCTCAGCTGTTCACAATATGTATCAATGATTTGGATGTGGGGACCAAATGTAGTATTTCCAAGTGGGAAAAGCCAGGTGGGAATGTGTGTTGTGAGGAAGATGCAAAGCGGCTTCAAGGGGATTTGGACAGACTTAGTGAGTGGGCAAGAATGTGGCAGATGGAATATAATGTGGAAAAATGTGAGGTTATCCACTTTGGTAGGAGGAATAGATGTGCAGAGTATTTCTTAAATGGTAAGAGATTAGAAAGTGTAGATGTACAAAGGGACCTGGGTGTCCTTGTCAATAAGTCACTGAAAGCTAACATGCAGGTGCAGCAAGCAATTAGGAAGGCTAATTGGTATGTTAGCCTTTATCGCAAGAGGATTTGAGTACAGGAGTAGTGAGGTCTTGCTTCAATTGCATAGAACCTTGGTTAGACCGCATTTGAAGTACTGTGTGCAGTTTTGGTCCCCTTACCTTAGAAAGGATATTATTGCCATAGAGGGAGTGCAACAAAGATACACCAGACTTGTTCCTGGGATGGTGGGACTGTCCTATGAAGAGAAATTGGGGAAACTGGGCCTGTATTCTCTAGAGTTTCGAAGAATGAGAGGTGAACTTATTGAAACCTACAAAATACTTAAAGGGATAGACAGGGTAGATGCAGCTAAGATGTTACCCCTGGTTGGGGAGTCTAGAACCAGGGGACACAATTTCAAAATAAAGGGGTAAGCCACTTAGGACAGGGATGAAGAGAAATTTCTTTACTCAGGGGGTTGTGAATCTTTGGAATTCTGTACCCCAGAGGGCTGTGGAAGCTCAGTCATTGAGTCTGTTTAAAGTAGAGATTGACAGATTTCTAAATACAAATGACATAAGGGGATATGAGGATAGTGTGGGGAAAAGGCATTGAATTGGATGATCAGCCATGATCATTTGAATGGTGGGGCAGGCTCGATGGGCTGAATGGCCTACTCCTGCTTCTATGTTGCCATGTCCAGAAATAGTTTTGTTTTTGAAAATTCTGCTCAGTCAAACTAGAAGTATAAATTGTAAAAGATTCTGCATCTTAGCACTTGGTTTCTCAAATGTGAGGTGGCATTCTTCAATATTAAACCCATTGTGGTTGCCCTCCTGATATCCCATCTTCTCTGCACAATTGCAATAAACACTATCGGGGTGATCTTGCAAGGTACTAATCCCAATCCCAATGTGGTACACCCCTCAGATCCTACAGTGTAAAATTTCTACCTTTTACAGATGCCAGCTATGGCTTAGTGAGTCAGAAGCCTGGTCCAGAAATTTAAGAGCATAATCTAGACTGACATCCCAGTTCAGTAGCGAGGAAGTCTTTTGGATGAATCCATAAACTGAAGTTCTCTTTTCCTCCCAGGCAGACCTAAAAGATCCCTGCACGATTCAAAATAAAGCCGGGGTGTTCTCCTTGGTGACCTGGCCAGTATTTATACCACCATCGCTTAAAACAGATAATCTGATCATTATCATTGGTATTTGAGAGCTTGCTGTGCACAAATCACCTGTTGTGTTTCCTACATTACAACAGTGACTACACTTCAGAAATACTTCATTGACTGTAAAGTGCGTTGAGATGTTCTGAGGCCGTGACGTTCCATATCTGGCCATGGCTTTTAGAATTGGAACAAACCCACTGACCCCATGCTCCCAAGGGCCACAGTGCCCATTGGAATTGAAACACCATTGAATTTATCCTGAAACATGGAAACAGGCCTCTGGCACAACCAGTCTGCTTTGAAGATTATTTACCACACAAGCTGTAGTCCTTATCCCATGTGACCTTACTCTTCCCATATCTCTATTTCCCCCTTTCCTTTAACCATCTATCTAACCTACTCTTAAAAGTTGACATGGCTCCAACAAATGCAAGGTGCTCATCTTTGTTGCTAAAATTTAGACCATCCATTCAGCTTCCTCTGCTACTTCCCTCCCTTCTGTTAGCCCCAACAAGGCGAAAGTTCCCCCTGCCCTAGCCCTAAACTTGCATCTTTTTCCAGTTTCTCTCCTAGCTCTCCGAATGCCCTCTCTGAGCTCAACTTGTTCATGAGATCCACCTCCTGCTCCCTTGACCCTATGCCCACCACACTGCTGACTACTCATGTTAGCTGATCTTGTTAATGGTTCCTTCTCCTCTGGTATAGATCGCCCACCACCACCCCCACCTTCCATTCTTCCAGAATCCCCCATTCTCAAAACACCCACCCTTGATCCTATATATGCAAATGATTGCCCATCTCCAATTCCCTTACCTTTCAAAAATCCTTTAATGTGTTATCACTTATCAGAGACATACTGGTAGCTGGTAGGCATTTGCTATCAGAACTGAGCCTTGTAAAATTAACCCTTAAATATTTAGTATCTTCTTCAAAGTATGCAACAATATAATCCTGATTAATCCCTCAGTGATGGTTAGATTCTGCATTGTGCTGTTCACTAGCTTTGACAATGACAAACCATGAGCTGCACCACCTAGAAGGACAAGGGTGGCAGACGTACGGGAGCATCACCATTTCCAAGTTTCTCTCCAAGTCACACGCTCAACTTGAACATATATCACTGTTCCTTCATTGTGGGTGCAGCTTCACCACATGGACTGCAGCAGTTCAAGAAGGTGGTTCACGACCAAGTTCTCTAGGGCAACTAAAATGGGAAATTCATGCCAGTGACACTTGCATCCCGAGAATGAGCAACAAAAAAGTATCAAAAACTGAACATTGAAAGAGCTCGTGAGTGAAGAAGCTCAGGAAACAACCAGCAACAGAACAGTTAAGATGCTTGATCCTGTAAGAAAATAACATTGAGTTGAATTTTAGTTTATCTAAATCCATCTCCTATTCATAACATGTCAGGATCAGTAATCTGTACAGGCTTCCAGTTATAATTTATTATCTGTATCTTTGAAATCAAAATTATCAAATACCTGAAATGTAACAAAAACAAGGCTTGCAGTCAAAGGAGGTTGCAGGTGAAACATCAAACAGCCTGTGAGAATTGAGAAACTTGTTCAATTCTGTCCTAATCACACATCCTGCTATAATGCCTGCACGCAAAATGAAAAGTTCTGCAAGTGTCCCAACATAAATCAACACTGCACTCCTTTATCTGAACTCTCCATGTGGGGCCTTCCACATGCTGCAAGGAAGCATTAGGAAATCTAGGACAACTAATTCTATTGCATTGCAATTCCCAGGACTGTAGTTTCTTGCTGGATAGAGCCAATTGCAAAGATTTCTGCGTAAATGAAAAACTAGGTCACCAATCTTCCCAGTTCTGCAGGTGCAGTTCACCTTCCACTTCAGTGTGATTAACTTTTTAAAAAATACTTCTGCAGGTGTAAGTAGAGTTGAACTGTTGTAACAACTGAACCAAAACAGCCTCAAATCTCATCTCCTGGACCTGGAAAAGCTTTTAAAATATCACAACAAGTGTTGTTTTCAATGTTAGGTAGTGCCCAAATTCAATTTAGATTTGACTTTTATGATAATTATATATTTTAAATGAAGTAGAAGCTAAATTGATAGTAGTTATTGGTTGTGCACTGTTAACTGTTTATGTCAAGATTTAAAAAAAGGATTGTGTGAGAGTGTAATTTGCTATTCAACTTTTATGATCTTGTAAACTGCAGATGTAAAAATGTTTAGCCAAGGTAATATGTAATTCAAAAGCAGATGGCAATAAATAAAAGTTCCGTTTACTATGGTAAGATATTTTCTATTGCATAATAGCCTCCTTTCAACCATCTTTGTTTGAAACTCTGCCTGGTGTAGCAATGTACAATAATTTTTTTTATGTTTAACTTTAAATTAAATGTTTTACATTGTGCTGTACCCCTGTGCTTGGTGACCTACATTGGCTCCCAGTCTGACAACACCTCGATTTGAAAATTCTCATCCTTGTTTTCAAGTACCTCCCATGACCTTGTCCACCTCTATCTATGTAACGTGCTCCAGCCCTTCAACTCTCCAATTCTGGCTTCTTGCACATCCCCACTTTTCATCATTCCACCATTGGCAGCTTTCTCGCCCCAGGTTTGGAATTCCCTCCCTAAACCTCACGTTACTCATTTAAGACACTCTTTAAAACCTACCTCTTTGACCAAGCTTTTGGGAACCTGTCCTAGTATCTCCATGTGTGGCTTGGTGTCAAACTTTGTTTGATAACACTCTTGTGAAGTGACTTTGGACGTTTTACTACTTTAGAGGTGCTATATAAATGCAAGTTGTTGTAATCCATCAATTATTAGGGTTCCTTCAAAACTACTAATTTTGATTCAATATGTTAGAATTTGGTTGCAGCTGGACTGGGAGGCAAAGACTATTAGTTATCACTGAATCTGTATTGACAACTTCATACACAATGTTATATTTTGATCTATTGTCTGTAATTAAATAAAGAAGGTGTTAAATATTGGTCTCATACCATTCAATACATTAATTTTAGGCCACAGTATATTGTCTGAATATAACAGGCATATCTCAGGAAATACTAAGCACAGACCTATGGGGAGTAAGTTCACTGTCTCCCAGAGGTGCTCTCAGTCTGGGTAACACCTCCCCCGGCCCCCCACCCACCCAGCTTGGAGCAGCTGGTTATAGAATCACTCCTATAATCAACTCTGAAAACGGACTGTTTACTAATTTCACATCATTCACCGGAATGCATTGGATGAAGTTCTGCACAATGCTTCTTCCTTACTTGAGGAAGCATGTAATTCAGGTCATCCAATAAATATATACAGTTTCCCCCCTTCTCCACCCCCCCCCCACCACCACCCTGACATGATCTGTGCCCATCTTACTCCCCTTCCCAAGGAAGCTTGGTAAAGTTTCAGTCCCTCCTTTCATCATAGAAAGTTTAAGGCACAGAATGAGGCCACTTTGCCCATCGTGTCTGTGCTGGCTGAAAAGTGATCCACCTATTCTAATCTCACCTTCCACCATTTGGTCCGTAGCCCTGCAGTGTACGGCACTTGAGGTGCATATCCAGACTCCTTTTGAATGAGTTGAGGGTCTCTGCCTCAACTACCCTTTCAGACAGTGAGTTCCAGACCATCACCACCCTCTGGGTGAAAACCCCTCAACTTCCCTCTAATTTTTCTACCAATCACTTTAAATGTATGCCCCCTCATCATTGACCTCTCTGCTAAGGTGAATAGACCCTCCACCTCCACTCTATCCAGCCCCCTCAAAATTTTGTACATTTCAATCAGACCTCCCCTCAGCCTTCTCTGTTCCAAGGAGAACAAGCCCAGCCTATCCAATCTTTCCTCATATCTGCACTTTTCCAATCCTGGCAACATCCTCGTAAATCTCCTCTGTACCCTCTCTAGTACAATTATATCCTTTCTGTAATGAGGTGACCAGAACTGCACACAGTACTCAAGTTGTGGCCTAAACAATGAGTTATACAGTTCCAGCATAACCTCCCTGCTCTTGTATTCTATACCTCAGCTAATAAAGAAAAGGATTCCATATGCCTTCTTAACCACCTTATTGACCTGTCCTGCTACCTTCAGGGATCTGTGGACATTCACTCCAAGGTCCCTTACTTCCTCTACACTTCTCAGTATTTTCCCATTAATCGTGCATTCCTTTGCCTTGTTTGACCTCCCCAAATGCATCATCTCACAAATCTCCAGGTTGAATTCTATTTGCCACTTTTCTGCCCATTTAACCAGACCATCAATATCTTCCTGCAGCCTACAGCTATCCTCCGCGCTAGCTACCACACGGCCAATCTTTGTGTCATCCGCAAATTTCTTGATCCCTACATTTACGTCCAAATCATTAATATACACCACAAAAAGCAGGGGACCCAGTACTGAACCCTGCGGAACGCCACTGGAAACAGCCCTTCAGTCACTAAAACGGCCGTCAACAATTACCTTTTGTTTCCTGCCACTGAGCCAATTTTGTATCCACCTTGCCTGCATTTCCCTGGATCCTATGGGATTTTATTTTTTTAACCAGTCTGCCGTGTGGGACCTTGTCAAAAGCCTTGCTAAAGTCCATGTAGACCACATCAACTGCACTACCCTCACCTCTCTTCCTTGTACCTTCTTCAAAGAATTTGATCAAATTGGTCAAACAAGATCTTCCCTTAACAAATCCATGCTGACTATCCTTGATTAACCTGTGCCTTTCTAAGTGACAGTTTATCCTGTCTCTCAGAATAGATTCCAATAATTTGCCCACTACTGAGGTTCGACTGACTGGCCTGTAATTATTCGGTTTATCCTTCGCTCCCTTTTTAAACAGAGGTACAACATTAGCAATTTTCCAGTCCTCCAGCACCACACCTGTATCCAGTGAGGACTGGAAAATGATGGTCAGACCCTCTGCTATTTCCTCTCTTCCTTCTTTTAACAGGCTAGGATACATTTCATCTGGCCCTGGTGAATTATCAACTTTCAAGGATGCTAATCCCATTAATATTTCCTCTATGTTTATCACATCCCATACTTCACACTCTTCCTTCTTAACTACAATATCTGCATCGTCCCCCTCTTTTGTGAAGACAGACGCAAAATATTCATCAAGAACCATACCAATATCTTTCGCTCCTACACGTAGGTTACCTTTTTGGTCTTTTATGGGCCCTACTCTGTCCTTAGTTATCCTCTTATTCTTAATGTATTGATCAAACATCTTTGGGTGCACCTTGATTTTGCTTGCCAATATTCTTTCATGCCCTCTCTTTGCTTTCCTAATTTCCTTTTTTATTTCACCCCTCCACTTTCTATACTCCTCTCAGTTTTCCGTTAGTATTGAATTCTCAGCGTCAGACATAAACTTTCCTTTTCTGCCTTATCTTACCCTGTAGGCTCGTTGACAGCCATGGGGCTCCAAATTTGGCTGCCTCACCCTTTTTCTTTATGGGAACATGTTAACCTTGAACTCCTTGAATCTCCCCTTTGATTGCCTCCCACTGTTCTGATACTGATTTACCTTCAAGTAGCTGTTTCCAGTCCACTTTCGCTAAATCACTCCTCAGTTTAGTAAAATTGGCCTTGCCCCAATTGAGAACTCTAACTCCTGTTTTATCTCTGTCCTTTTCCATAATTATGTTAAAACTAACTGATTTATGATCACTACCACCAAAATGCCCTCCCACTGCCACTCGTTCCACCTGCCCATCTTCATTTCCTAAAACTAAGTCTAAAACTGCACCCTCTCTTGTATGACTTGCTACATACTGGGCAAAAAAAGTTCTCCTGAATGTACCTCAAGAATTTTGCTCCCTCCTTTCACACTAAAATTATCCCAGTTAATATTGGGGTAATTAAAATCCCCTACTATTACTGCCCTGTTGTTCTTGCACTTCTCAGAGATTTGCCTGCATTGCTGCTCTTCTACCTCCCTCTGACTGGGGGGGGGTCTATAGTACACTCCCAGCAGTGTGATTGTCATCCTAGGTGTCTGCCATCTCTCTTCTGAATTTCATGACTCTTATGGTCAGCAAAATCACAAATGCATTGTCCAGAGATCCCCCCTTACCTTGAGCACAAAATCTGGGCTGACACACCAGTGCAGTACTGAGGGGGTGCTGCACTGTCAAAGGTGCTGTCTTTCAGATGAGTTGTTTAATCGAGGACCCTCTCAGGTGGACAGAACGGAACGTTATTTTGAAGACAATCAGGGCAGATCTATCTGGTGTCCTGGCCAATATTCTTCAACCATGACCTGGTCATTATCACATTGCTGTTTGTGGAATTTTGCTGTGGGCAAATTGATTGTCACTTTTTCTGCACTACAACAATGGCTAAACTTCAAGAAAGTACATTATTGGCTATAAAGCACTTTGTGATATCCTGAGGTCATGAAAGGTGCTAGATAAAGTAAGTTTTTCTTTTTCTTGTCAGCTAATCAGCCCTTTATCTCACCTGAGGTGCACACTCACAACTCTGACCAGTTTGGAGCATCTAGTCATTTGCGATTAACCTTCCATGGACCATTTGGTCACATTCTTAAACAGGTATTTGCGCAGCTCTTTTTTAAAAAGTTATTTGTCCTGTGAATTAAACAACTCCTTTTACTTGGAGCCATGAGATTTGTATGATTCTGCACATCTGGAGGACAGAAATACTAAATGGTACAGGATACCAACATTTGAGTAGGTAACTTTGGTGAGCAAACTTCTGAACCTAAGATTCAATCGTTTTATGATTCTATAGGGGTGATTCTGTCAGTCAACACATTTAGGAAATTATAGGCTTTAGTCCCACAATTTCTTGGTTTGCCCTTCCCACTGAGAGTGTGAGATCACAGGCTCACCTCTTATAACCACTTCTCTGGGTTTGATGGTGGGAGAAAGGGGAATTCTTGTATTCCATCCCATCCCAGTCCCAGAAAATGTCATCACCTGAAGCAGTGTCCACAATATTCAGCAATGAATCTGAGTCAGCACTTGTGGCTCAAAAACATGTAAAAAGTAAGCAGTATTTGCTAATGCACAGTGTGGTTGTGAAACGAGTGCAGCGTAAAGAGAGTGCAAAAGTCGAAAATTTAGTGAGAATGGGAATTTGGTGTAGAGGGGGTGGAGGTGCTGCATTTTTGCCTCCTATACATGTATTGGTTTGTGTAAGTTTGAGGCAATAAGTCTATTTTTGTCCAGTGTTTCTTTCTTAGTGCAAGTTAGTGTATAGCAAAAGAAAAGATTTGCAACAAACTAAAAAGTATATATATATATATAATATAATTAATCTAGACTAAAATAAGGCAGAGCAGGTTATGTGTCTGGACTGCAGCATGTGGGCTTTATGGGCAGCAAGACTGTCCTGAGCAAACACATATGCAGCACATCTCTCCATCTTGAATCTCTCCAACTCCAAGTCATTGAGCTGGAGTGCGAGTTGGAGACACTATGACATGTATGGGAGGGGGAGCAGTAGCTCGACAGTTTGCTCCAGACTTCAACCACATTTTGTAGGGAGGTGGATGTTCAGAATGAAGTTAGTGTGACAGATATAGTGTACAGAGTAAGGGGATCCAAGATGAGATAGAGAATGCAGAATCACAGAAACTAGTCCAATTCAGCAGGTACGAAGCATTTGCCACCTGTAAGGATAAGAATAAAGATTGTTGGAAGGACAAACAGAATGTGGACCATGGTAACTTGGAACAGGAGGCTGTCAAAAGAGGGTAGGAGGAGGGGACACGTAATGTGGTTGTTGAAGGGGATTCAATAATTAGGGGGACAGATTGCATCTTTTTCAAGCAGGGTCAAGAGTCCAACATGTTATGTTGCCTTCCCAGTGCCAGAGTGAGGGACATTTGGAACTAGCTTGAAACGATATTGGAGAGGGAGGGGAAGGATCCAGTCTTTGTGATCCCTATTGGGGGACCAAGAACATAGAGAAAAGTAGACAAGAGGCCTGTTTGCAGAGTACCAGGACCTAGAAGCTAAATTATAGAACAGGACCTCAAGGTTTCTAATCTCTGGATTATTACCCAAGCCATGTACAAATTGGTGCAGAGATACGCAGATTAGGGTGATGAACATGTGGTTGAAGAAGTGGTGTGGGCAAGAGGGGCTCCAATTCATGGGACACTGGCACCAATTTTATGACAGAAAGGACCAATACCATTGTGACAGGCGCCACCTGAACCAGACTGGGACCAGGGTCCTAACGGAAAGGATAAATAGGGCAGTCACAAGGACTTTAAATTAGTAAGTGGGGGGAGGACTCCGATGGAAAAGGTAGTATAGAGAATAGTTTAAAAACAAACGAAAGGGAAGAGAGTAAAGTAACAGTCAGAAGTTGTGCTTTAGGCACTAAAGGTAAAGGGAAAACTAAAAGATGTAAAGTAATTAAACAAGGAGAGAGAAATAAGAAATGTGTGAGTAAAACATAAGAGCAGAAGCACAGGTTAGGATGTATGTCCTAAATATGTGCTCTTTATACAAATACATTGAGTATTAGGAACAAAGTGAATGAATGCAGGTGCAAATTCAACTTGGAAGTGATGAAATGGTAGTCATTACCGTGAAATGGCACTTAGGACTGGGAACTAAATATACCGGGTTATAAGGTCGACAGGAAAGATGGGGAAAACGGTAGAGGAGGCAGAGTAGCCTGAGCGATTAAGGATGAAATCAGTTCAATGATCAGAGGTATATCAAGAGGCAAGCGGGCAGTGAAAACTTTATGGATAAAAGTAATAGAAAAAGATTTAAAACTGCAGTGGGAGTTGTGTATAGGCTCCCTGGTAGCAGCTGTGAAGTCATAGATGGTATAAGTGCAGACATTAGACAAGCATGTAGTTGCTGCTGTTCAATATTCAGTCCGTTAACACCCTATCTGTACTAATGCTTTGTCTTTCAACACACCATTAACATATTGTTTGCCTTTGCTCCATGACCTTTTGGTCAGCTATGTGGCCTTGTCCAATCTACACCTCCTTTGTTATCTCTTGCCCCACCCCCACCTCACTTGCTTATAACCTGTGACATTTTTAATATTTGTCAGTTCCGAAGAAGGGTCACTGACCCGAAACGTTAACTCTGCTTCTCTTTCCACAGATGCTGCCAGATCTGCTGAGTGGCTCCAGCATTTCTTGTTTTTATTATGTAGTAAAGGCAGGGTGGTTTTAATGCACTATTTATACTTTCATATAAATTGGGATAAGCAGACTGGCATATATCAGAAAGATAGTGAATTTCTTGAGTGTCCAGGATAGTTTTCTGCAGTAATATATCATAGAACCAATAAGGGGACGAACCATATTAGATTTAGCAATCAGCCAGATTTAGTTAACAGCCTAACGGTGTGTTAACATTTATCTAATAGCAATCATAATAAGATGGCATTCAATGTAGTGTTTGAAAGTAAGATACGTGGAACAGCTACTAAGATTCCAGTTTTAGGGAAGGCTGACTTCAATAGGATGTAACAGAGACTGTCCACAGTAAACTGGGAAAAACTATTAATGGGTAAAATGATAGAAAATCAGTGGTGGGTGTTCAAAAAAGAATTGAATTTCATACAGAACCAGTTTATACACCTAAAGGGCAAGTATTCTACTTGCAATGCACAACTAAAGAGGTAAGAGAGAACATAAAACTAAAAGAGAAAGCATACAAAATGCAACAAATAGCACATATTCTGGTGAATGGGAAAGATACAAAGAACAGCAAAGGATGAAAAAACAGATAGTAAGAGCTGCAAAGAGGGCGTATGGAAAGAAACTTGCAAGGGATATCAAAACCACCACAAAAATGTTTGCAATTACATTAGGAAAAAGAGGGTGGCCAGAAGCAATGTGGCCCCTTTAAAAGTTGATAATAGTGATATTGTCAGTGAAAATAAGGAAATGGTGGACATGCTGAATAATTACTTTATGTCAGTATTTATAGTAGAGGAAGCAATCAGCTAGACAGTGAAGACATCCCAAGGAAGCTAATATTGAATCAGGGTCAGGGACTCACCAAAATTACCGTAAGCAAAATAACATTAATGAAGAATGCAGCACTACCACCATGCTAAATGGGATAGACTCAAAACTGCAGCTCAAAACTGGGATCCAGGAAGCACCGTGGACCATCAACAGCAGCAGAATTGTATTCAATCTCAATCTGTAACCTCATGGCCCGGTATATCCCTCACTCTGCCATTACCATCAAGCCAGGGTATGAACGGTGGTTCAATCAGGAGTGCAGGAGAGCATGCCAGCAGAAGCACCAGGCAAAATGAGGTGCCCACCTGCTGAAGCTACAACATAGAACTACATGCATGTTAAACAGTGGAAGCAGCATGCTATAGACACAGCTAAGCGATCCCACAACCAACGGATCAGATCAAAGATCTGCAGTCCTGCCACATCCAGTCATGAATGCTGGTGGACAATTAACTAACAGGAGGCGGTGGCTCCACAAACATCCCCATGCTCAATGATGGGGACACCCAGCACGTCAGTGCAAAAGACAAGGCTGAAGCATTTGCAACCATCTTCAGCCAGAAGTGCCAAGTGGATAATCCATCTCGGTCTCCTCCTCAGGTCCCCACCATCATACATGCCTATCTTCAGCCAATTCGATTCACTCCACATCATATCAAGAAACGGCTGAAGGCACTGATACAATAAAGGCTATGGGCCCTGACAACATTCCAGCTGCAGTACTGAAGACTTGTGCAGAGAACTAGCCATGCCCTTAGCCAAGCCATACCAGTACAGCTACAAGACTGGCATCTACCCAACAATATGGAAAATTGCCCAGGCATGTCCTTCCCACAAAAAGCAGGACAAATCCATTCTAGCCAATTACCGTCCAATCAGTCTACTCTCAATCATCAGCAAAGTGATGGGAATTGTTGTCAACGGTGCTATCAGGAGGCAATTACGCAGCAGCAACCTGCTCACCAAGGCTCAGTTTGGGTCCACCAGGGCGACTAAGCTCCAGACCTCATCACAGCATTGGTCCAAACCTGGACAAAAGAGCTGAACCCCAGAGGTGAGGTGAGAGTGACTGCTGTTGACATCAAGGCAACATTTGACTGAGTGTGGCACCAAGGAGCCCTAGTAAAATTGATGACAACAGGAATTGGGGGAAAACTCTCCTCTGGTTGGAGTCATACATAGCACAAAGGTAGATGGTTGTGGTTGTTGGAGACCAATCATCTCAGCCCCAGAGCATTGCTGCAGGGGTTTCTCAGGGTAGTGTTCTCGGCCCAACCATCTTCAGCTGCTTCAACAATGACCTTCCCTCCAACATATGTTCAGAAGTGGGGATGTTCACTGACAATTATAGTGCTCAGTATCATTTACAACTCCTCAAATACTGAAACAATCCGTGACTGCATGAAGCATGACCTGGACAACATTCAGGCTTGGGGAGATAAGTGGTAAGTGACATTCACGCCACACAAGTGCCAGGCATTAACCATCTTCAACAAAAGAATCTAACCATCTCCCCGTGACATTCAACAGCATTACCATCACTGAATGCCCCACCATCAACATCCTGGGGGTTACCATTCATCAGAAACCTAACTGGACCAGCCATATCAATACTGTGGCTACAAGAGCAGGTCAGAGGTTGGGAATTCTGCAGTGAGTAACTCACCTCCCGACTCTCAAAGCCTGTTCACCATCTATAAGTCACAAGTCTGGAGTGTGGTGGAATACTCTCCACTTGCCTAGATGAATGCATCTCCAACATCACTCAAAAAGCTCGACACCATCCAAGTCAAAGCAGCCTGCTTGACTGGCCCTGCCATCCATCACCTTAAACATTCACTCCCTCCACCACCAACGCACGGTGGCAGCAGTGTGTACCATCTACAAGATGCACTGCAGCAACTTAATAAGGTTCCTTCAAAACACCTTCCAAACCCACAACCTCTGTCACCTAGAAGGACAAGGGCAGCAGACGCATGGGAACACCACCACCTATAAGTTCCCCTCTAAGTCACACACCATCCTGACTTTGAACTATATTGCTATTCCTTCACTGTCACTGTGTGAAAATCCTGGAATTCCTTTCCTAACAGCTCTGTGGGTGTACCTACACCACGTGGACTGCAGCAGTTCAAGAAGGCGGCCCACCACTACCGTCTCAAGGGCAATTAGGGATGGGCAATAAATGTTGGCCTTGCCAGCAATGCTCTCATCCCAAGAACAAATAAAAAAGGCACTAAACAGTGACAAATCCCCAGGTCCATTAGGGACCAAAGTGGCAATCTGTGTGTAGAGCCTGAGGACATAGGTGAGATTTTAAATGATTACTTATCATCTGTTTTCACTGTGGAGAACGACAATGTAGGTGTAGAGATCAGGGAGGGGGATTGCGAAATACTTGAACATATTAACATTGAAAGGGAGGAAGTATTAGATATAAAAACAAGAAATGCTGGAACCACTCAGCAGGTCTGGCAGCATCTGTGGAAAGAGAAGCAGAGTTAACGTTTTGGGTCAGTGACCCTTCATCGGAACTGCTCTGGCCATGGGAGAGGTGCCAGAGGACTGGAGGACAGCGAATGTAGTACCATTATTCAAGAAGTAGCAGGGATAAACCAGGTAATTACAGGCCGGTGAGTCTAACATCAGTGGTTGGGAAACTATTGGAAAAAATTCTGAGGGACGGGATTAATCTCCACTTGGAGAGGCAGGGATTAATCAGGGATAGTCAGCACAGCTTTGTCAGGGGGAGATCGCGTCTAACTAACTTGATTGAATTTTTCGAGGAGGTGACTAGATGTGTAGATGAGGGTAAAGCAGTTGATGTAGTCTACATGGACTTCAGTAAGGCTTTTGATAAGGTCCCGCATGGGAGATAGGTTAAGAAGGTAAAAGCCCATGGGATTCAGGGCAATTTGTCAAATTGGATCCAAAATTGGCTTAGTGGCAGGAAACAGAGGGTAATGGTCGAGGGTTGTTTCTGCGAGTGGAGGCCTGTGACCAGTGGTGTACCACAGGGATCGGTGCTGGGACCCTTGCTGTTTGTAGTGTACATTAATGATTTAGACGTGAATATAGGAGGTATGATCAGTAAGTTCGCAGATGACACAAAAATTGGTGGTGTTGTAAATAGTGTGGAGGAAAGCCTTAGATTACAAGACAATATAGGGCCTGTTTCTGTGCTGTCTAACTCTATGACCAGAATGTCTCCATCCCAGGTTTTTAAAGGAAATAGGTGAGAACAGTGCAGATGCACTAACTATAATCTTCCAAAGTACTAAAAAGAAAGACTTGCATTTATACAGTGCCTTTTATGACCATAGCACATCTCAAAGGGCTTTAGAGCCAATGGAGTACTTTTGAAGTGTAGTCACTTTGGGAAAAATGACAACTAATTTGTATACAGCAACCTCCTTCAAACAGCAAATGATAATGACCAGATAATCTATTTTTGTGAAGTTGATTGAGGGATATAAATTGAGCAGGACACCAGATTTAATAGTGCACTCGATTCAGGAACCATTCCTTTATACTGGAAAATTGTACATCACTCATTATTTAAGAAAGGTGACATAGGTAAACCTGGCAATTCTTGCCCAGTTGGCCTAACATCTGTTCTCGGGAAATTACTAGCGTCTATAATTAAGGAGAGGGTGACCGAAAACCTCGAAAATTTTCCTTTGATCAGAGAGAGCCAGCATGGATTTGTAAAGAGTAGATCGTACCTGACTAACCTGATTGAATTTTTTGAAAAGGTAACTAAAGTAGTTGACAACGTAATGTCTATGGATGTTATTTTTATGGACTTTATAAACAGATATTCACAGACAGGGCAAAACTATGGCAAATGGATTTCAATGTAGGCAAATGTGAGTTCATCCATTTTGGATATAAAAAGGACAGAACAGGGTACTTTCTAAATGGTGAAAAACTAGAAACAGTGGAGGTCCAAGCAAATTTGGGGGTCCAGGTACATAGGTTTATCAAAATGGCATGAACAGGTGCAGAAAATAATCAAAAAGGCTCATGGAATACTGGCCTTTATATCCAGAGGACGAGAATACAAGGGGATAGAAGTCGTACTTCAGCTATACAAAGCCCTGGTTAGCACCTGCAGTACTGTGAGCAGTTCTGAGTACCACACCTTAGGAAGGATATATTTGCCTTTGAGGAAGTGCAGCGTAGATTTACCAGAATGACACCTGGACTCCAAAGGTTAAATTAAGAGGAGAGATTACAAAAACTAGGGCTATATTCCATGGGATTTAGAGGGTTAAGGGGTGATTTGATATTAGATATTACAGATTATGCATTAAAGATATTAAGGGGAACAGATTAAATAAAGAGAAACTATTTCTGCTGTTTGGGGAGTTTAGGACTATGGAGCATAGTGTAAGTATTAGAACCAGATTGTTCAGTCTTAAAATTAGGCAACATTTCTAGGGTGGCAGAAATTTGGAACTCCGTTCCGCAAACATCAATTGATGCTGGATCTATTGTTAATTTTAAATCTGAGATTGATATTTTTGCTAACCTAAGGTATTAAGGGATATGGGGCAAAGGTGGGTACAGCATGCGCCCAACCTGAGAGGTGCCAGATAATTGAAAATTCCAGTTAATCAAGAGTTGTACTTACCAAGGCAATACAATAGTTTTAATTTTAAGAGAAATGATTACATACAAAGTATAAGAAGATGTACAATACAGAAATCTTGTGGCTGTCCATGCTGTTGGTTTATTGGATGCCATAATGAGTGGATGGTATGATAAATCACAATATAAGCACAGCGACACAATGACACACTCAACATAATGGTAGATGCCAGCAACGCCACTAAGATGACTATTGGCAGCCTTACAAACTATCGACCGCACTCAAGAAAAACTCGGCCTGGGACAGCTTTGGGGGATGACAGGGGGTGCCGGGTGGATTCCAGTTACGATAATCGAGACTTGTTTCGGGAAATTCTGGAAATTCCGGATAATAGAGCTTACTATTTGGTAAAGTGCGAGATAACAAAGCTTTTACTGAATATGGAGTTAGGTTGCAAATCAGCCATAATCGCATTGAATGGCGGAACAAGCTCGAGGGGCTAAATGGCCTACTCTCGTTCCTATATTCCTAATGAGGCCCCACTAGCTGTGAGCACGGTTTGGAGGTAGGCCTGCAACACGTGTCTTGTGTAGTTCTCTATCAGTATTGAAGCACCACAGTTCTTGTCATGCCTTTTAGGGCAGTCTCCCTGTGGCTCAGCTAGCTAAGGTGGTGAGGAGCCAAGGTACGCAGAACAGGAAATGTCCTACAATTTACCTCTGGTCTTCTCTGAGTCTGGGGAGGTGGGATAGGGATCGCAGTTGGCTTCAATGCATCTGGTTAAGGGAAAGGCAAACAGCCATCCATCCACTACCCTGTTTACTACCACACACCAAACCACATTGCACATTCAAGCAGGCTCCGGGTAGAAAAATGTTTTACATATTTCAGTTTTCTTCTGCTATTACCTCACCAACTGTGGCACAAGATCATACTAGGCAGGAAACTGTTTCAAAGGCTTTTTCTTGTCTTGCGTGCGTACTGGAGCCACATCAGTGCACAAGGACCAGTTAAATCGTAAACATTATTACATATGTAGAATAGAGGCAAAGATCATAATAGCAATCTTATAAAATGTGGATATGAAGTCATACCAAATCTATGGTTATTGATGATCATTGTGGCCAGGGCAGCCATGTTTGTCACAGAGTGCCCACCAGATGTGGAACTGTTTGCAGCAAGGAATTAATGGCGAATGAGGGGGAGACAAAACTAAGAAGAAAATGAGGGGGTTGGGTGGCAACAGGGGTGCTGCAGGACATGGTCTCCATCTTTATTCAACAGCCACAGAGAGCCTTTGCCCTGGACACTGAAGTAAAAGAAGCTCCAATCATAAAAGATCCTTAAGCTGTTTTTTCCCCCAAAAATATATTTTATTCATAAAAATTTGTAAAAAGATCACAAAACAGTTCAAAACAGTTCAAATTGACATTTCGGAAAGTACAATAGCCATCAGATTCCTTCGATACAGAACGTGAGTTGCCTCACAACTCTTACCATTCCTTTTTATATGCAATGTACATTTGCATTACACAGCAGAAACATATTTTGGTGCATACAGCTCGAAGGATTTTTTTACATCGGTTCCAGCCCCTCAGTTCAGCTTGGTGGGGGGGACCTTACACTGTGGCCTTTCCCCATTGAGCCTTTGCAGCGGCTACCCCAAGCTTTAGTGCGTCCCTCAGCACGTAGTCCTGGACCTTGGAATGTGCCAGTCTGCAACACTCGGTCATGGACAACTCTTTGCGCTGGAAGACCAGCAAGTTTCGGGCAGACCAAAGAGCGTCTTTCACCGAATTGATGGTCCTCCAGCCTGTAGAGCACAGACTCCTGTGTTACAGAGTTGCTTGGGATGAACCTCAACAAAAACAACTGCATCTCTTTCCACACCTGCTTTGCAAAGGCACATTCCAGAAGGAGGTGGATGATGGTCTCTTCCCCATCACAACCACCTCGAGGACAGCATGCGGAGGTCTTGAGACTCCGGGTGTGCAGGAAGGATCTGACGGGGAGGGCCCTTTGCACCACCACTGCTATGTCTTGGTGCTTGTTTGAAAGTTCTGGTGATGAGGCATTCTGTCAAATGAGTTTGACAGTCTGCTTGGGGAACCATCCGACAGGATCCACCATCTCCATTTCCTGCAGGCCCTTGAGGACATTCCGTGCAGACCACTGCCTTGTGGTCAAAGGCGTTTTAAAAAAATTTTTATTTAGAGATACAGCACTGAAACAGGCCCACTGAGTCTGTGCTGACCAACAACCACCCATTTATATTAATCCTACATTAATCCCATATTCCCTACCACATCCCCACCATTCTCCTACCACCTACCTACACTAGGGGCAATTTACAATGGCCAATTTACCTATCAACCTGCAAGTCTTTGGCTGTGGGAGGAAACCGGAGCAGCCGGCGAAAACCCACGTGGTCACAGGGAGAACTTGCAAACTCCGCACAGGCAGTACCCAGAACTGAACCTGGGTCACTGGAGCTGTGAGGCTGCGGTGCTAACCACTGCACCACTATGCCGCCCCTGCATAAACTTTTTCCTGCATAAACCTTTCCACGAAGGATAGGTAGTACGGCACAGTCCAACTGAATGGAGCATTCCACAGCAATGTGGCCAGACCCATCCTTCGCAACACTGGGGACAGAAAGCTCCTTAGGTTGGTGTGTTGGTGGCATGGGTGAGCTGGTCCATTGCCTCAGGCTTTTTCCGCAAACTGATTTGTCGGTACAGCTCCGATGCTCTCCTTAGTCAAGCAGCAGATAGAAACCTTTACACATCTGATTGGTGAGTGGAACTAAGTGACCATGTGTGGTCAGTAATTAGTTCTTCTTCTTTGGCCTCCTTATCTCGAGAGACAATGGATAAGCGCCTGGAGGTGGTCAGTGGTTTGTGAAGCAGCGCCTGGAGTGGCTATAAAGGCCAATTCTAGAGTGACAGGCTCTTCCACAGGTGCTGCAGAAAAATTTGTTTGTCAGGGCTGTTACACAGTTGGCTCTCCCCTTGCGCCTCTGTCTTTTTTCCTGCCAACTACTAAGTCTCTTCGACTCGCCACACTTTAGCCCCGCCTTTACGGCTGCCCGCCAGCTCTGGCGGACGCTGGCAACTGACTCCCACGACTTGTGATCAATGTCACAGGATTTCATGTTGCGCTTGCAGACGTCTTTAAAGCGGAGACATGGACGGCCGGTGGGTCTGATACCAGTGGCGAGCTCGCTGTACAATGTGTCTTTGGGGATCCTGCCATCTTCCATGCGGCTCACATGGCCAAGCCATCTCAGGCGCCGCTGACTCAGTAGTGTGTATAAGCTGGGGATGTTGGCCGCCTCGAGGACTTCTGTGTTGGAGATACGGTCCTGCCACCTGATGCCAAGTATTCTCCGGAGGCAGCGAAGATGGAATGAATTGAGACGTCTCTCTTGGCTGACATACGTTGTCCAGGCCTCGCTGCCATCAGTAATTAGTAGGCTACTATTAAAGGGGCTAAACCAGGAAATGGGGTCTCTAAGGGCACAGGGTGCCTTTACTAGCTGAATTTTAGCAGTGTGTACAAACTGGCCAGATTAATAACCTCTTTATACCAGTGAGGCTGTAAAAAACCCTTGCTCCTCTTTCTCTCCACCACCCCCTCAATTCCACCCAACCCACTCCTCTCTCTGCAAACATGGTGTTAAAACTGAGCCAGAGACTGATCCCAAACTACCATGAATCCCAGGAAACTCTACAATCAACTGTGCTCATCTTTTTCCGGACATTATTTATCCACCACGCCCATTCATTCCCCTCCCCTAGCCAGGCTTCCCTCAGAACACATTCCTCCCTCCGCCTTCGTGCAGCTTATGTGGAGCTGGAGGTGGAGGAGGAGGAGGAGTTGGGGGCGGCCGGAGGGCGGTGTCCGGGAATGCGGAAGCGGTGAGGTGGACAGATGGCGGGCAGTCCGGACACCGGGACCGAGCACCTCTTTAAGGTGCTGGTGATCGGGGAGCTCGGGGTGGGGAAGACGAGCTTCATCAAGCGCTACGTCCACCGGCTCTTCTCGCAGAATTACCGCGCCACCATCGGCGTCGATTTCGCCCTGAAAGTCCTGAACTGGGATCCCAGCACTGTCATCCGGCTCCAGCTCTGGGACATCGCAGGTAGGAGCCATCAGGAAGGGATGGAGTGGGTAGGACATGAGGGGGGGGGGGAGGGTAAAAAGGGGGATGGGTGAGGAAGAGGAAGAGGAGGTTGCATTCTCTTCACTGTTTGTGTCTGTAAAGGAGGAACCTCAGAAATCAGCAGTGAAATGGTTAATTGCGAGGGCCCTGGGTTTGTGAAGAGCCGCTGGTTTAATGAGTGAGCCCAGTGTCCTCCCCGTTCCCACCGAGTCTGGAACAGCCTGGTACACACACACACACAGGGCGACCCTGGGCAGCGGCTGTGCTGCTCCGCATCTCCTTCATTACTGCAGCCATGAGCCTGGATCCCCCACACCCAACTCTCTGCTCACCCAGGAATTTCCTCACCACTTTTTTGGCCCTGTTCCCAGTCCTGGGTTCCGTCTTCTTGCCATTATAATATTGCTTTACAGGATCTGTAACTCATCCCAAAGAGTTTCAGAGCTAACCAACTGCTTTTTAAAGAGTAGTCACTGATATTGAGTTGGGTAAGTAGGGCAGCAAATTTGGGCAAAGGAAGATACCGCCTGTAACCATAAATAAAAACAAAGAAATGCTGGAAATTCTCAGCAGGTCTGGCAGCATCTGTGGGGAGAGAAGCAAAGTTAATGTTTTAAGGTCTGTGACCCTTCATCAGAACAGCAATTCTGATAAAGGGTCACTGACCTGAAATGTTAACTCTGCTTCTCTCTCCACAGATGCTGCCAGACTTGCTGAGTATTTCCAGCATTTCTTTGTTTTTATTTCAGATATCCAGCAGCTGCAGTATTTTGCTTTTATCCATCTATAACCATGTTGGGAATAGCCAGCTACTTTTTTTTGGTGAAGTGGTTAAGAGAAGAATTTATTGCTCATCCCTACTTGCCCCTTGTACAGGGAGTGGCTTACTAGGTCACTTCAGGGAGCAGTTCAGAGTCAACCAAGTGTAACGACCAGGTGAGAAAGGTGTCTACGGTACTCTTTCAGCCTTCACCTGGTCTTATTGCAACAGGGTTTTAATTTTTAAACACAGTGTTTTGAGCTCCCCCTAGGTGAATCCTTGTTCACTGCTTTCCAATTATGAGACAAAGAAATGAGCCCAAACAGGCCTTCTGAGGTTTAAAGAAAAGTGAAATTTATTCAAACTTGAACTCAAACTCTAATTTGGTTAATGCCCACGGATACACACTGCGCCCCACGCTAGCATGCATACGTGATACGTACATGCAAAATAGAGACAGGAAAGAGCAGAAGAAACGATAAGTAGAACAGTTTGAGGCAATATCTTGTTTGTGTGTTTCGAGCTCGCTGTAGTCCTTGATTGAAGATATGGTCTTGCTTTTTGTTGGGGCACAGTATTCTTCTTAAACCTTGTTCACTGTAGGAGACTTTTCTCTCTTGGGGTTCATGTGTCTTCAATGGTTTCCGAAGCTGGTGAGAGAGATGAGAGCAGACAGGAGAGAGGTCTTTTCCAGTCCAGGAGCAAACAGCTTTCTGAGTTTCATACACTCTCTGGCAAGTTCAAATTCAAACAGCCAGTTAGTCATGTGACTGAACTGGCCTGACCAGGTCTTTTGTGTATTGGCGAAACAGGGACTGGGTCCTTTGTTCCAACACTGTCTGCCAGTATGCAAAAAAGATCTTTCCGGCGAGGGGCCTGGCAATTCCTTGCAATAGGCCCTCTTTTCTTCCCAGCAGCAATTTTAAGTTTTAATGTTCATGTGGCAAAATAATGTGTGCCCCAGTCTTGTCAGGTGGGGACCTGCATGACACAAGTTCCAAACAGCACCAAGTCAAACAATACAAGGTGTGCAAAGGAGATCAGTTTCCTTCAATACAGGAGTCAATTGCCTCACAACCCTTCCATTTCATTTTACCTGCCATGTACATTTTACAGCAAACAAATATTTTCTGGATACAGTTCGAGGGGTTTTCCATGGGTCCAGCCCCACAGTTCACCTTGGTGGGGGGACCTTACACAGTGGTCTTTCCCCATTGAGAATTGGCACTGACTGCCCCAAGCTTTAGTGTGTCCCTCAGTATGTAGTCCTGGACCTTGGAATGTGCCAGTCTGCAACATTCGGTCGTGGACAACTCTTTGCGCTGGAAGACCAGCATGTTTCGGGCAGACCAAAGGGCGTCTTTCACCGAATTGATAGTCCTCCAGCAGCAGTTGATGTTCATCTTGGTGTGCATCCCTGGGAACAGCCCGTAGAGCACAGACTCCTGTTACAGAGCTGCTTGGGATGAACCTCGACAAAAACCACTGCATCTCTTTACACACCTGCTTTGCAAAGACACATTCCAGAAGGAGGTGGGAAACCATTTCTTCCCCACCACAGCCACCTCGAGGGCATTCTGCGGAGGGGGTGAGACTCCGGGTGTACGAGGCGGGCTCTTCTCACCACCAGCCAAGCTACATCTTGGTACTTGTTTGAAAGTTCTGGTGAGGCATTCTGCCACATGACTTTGTCAGTCTGCTCGGGGAACCATCTGACAGGATCCACCGTCTCCTTTTCCCGTAGGGCCTTGACATTCCTTGCAGACCACTGCCTGATGGATTTGTGGTCTAAGGTGTTTACCACAGAAACTTTTCCACGAACGATAGGTGGTACGGCACGGTCCAACTGGACGGAGCGTTCCGTGGCAATGTGACCATATCCATCCTTCGCAACAACGGGGACAGATAGAACCTCAGCATGCAGTGACACGTGGAGTTTGCATACTGGGGATCTACGCACAGCTTGATGCAGCCGCACGTGAAGGTAGTCATCAGGATGAGGGCAACATTGGGTACATTTTTCCCACCCTTATCTAGAGGTTTGAACATCGTGTCCCTCCAGACCCGGTCAATTTTGGATCAGGAGTGGGGTCTGGGCGAGACCTGCACCACATACACCAACAACATGAGCGCCTCGCACCTGCTGACCAGACTTTTACCCATAATGGAGAGAGGTCGCTGCTGCCACATGCTCAACTTTTGTTGTACCTTGGCTACTTGCTCCTTCCAGGTATTGGTGCACGCCCCGGCCCTTCCGAACCATATCCCCAGCACCTTCAGGTAATCTAACCTAACGGTGAAGGGGTCAAAGGACCAGTCAGCCCAGTTCCCAAAGAACATGGCCTCACTCTTGCTGTGGTTAACTTTGGCTCCCGAGGCCAGTTCGAACTGGTGGCAGATGCTCATCAGTCTGCGCACAGACAGCGGATCCGAGCAGAAGTTAGTGACGTCATCCATGTACAGGGAGGTTTTAACCTGAGTGCCTCTACTGCCTGGGATTGTCACCCCTCTTATGCTCGCATCCTTCCTAATATACTCAGCAAAGGGTTCAATACAGTAAACAAACAAGACAGGGGAGAGAGGACAGCCCTGTCTGACTCCAGACTGGATCGGGAAACTATCTGATTCCCACCCATTGATTGAGACTGCGCTACTGATGTTTGTGTAGAGCAGTTTGATCCAATTGCAGATTCCCTCCCAAACCCCATTTTGGAAATCACGTCCATCATGTAGGTATGCGATGTTACCAGACCGAGTAAGGACGGCAGGTTTCCTTCCCTAAAGGACATTAGTGTACCACTTGGACTTTTACGACAATCCGATAACTTCATGGTCACTTTTACTGATACCGGCTCTTTGTTTCCAGATATTTTTAAACTGCTCTTTAGGTTAAGGACATCTGCTGTCTTTAGCTGGTCTGGTTTATATGTGACTCCAGATCCATAACAATGTGGTTGACTCTTAACAACCCCTTGTCGTGCCCTCGAAAGCCATTCAGTTGTCACTCACCATATAACACTGAATTGCAGTACTGGAGGGGTACAGGTCTGTCATTGAATAACAAGTACAGTTACTGATAGGTACAAGTCTGTCACTATATAACGGGTACAGCATTGGGTACAAGTCTGTCACTGGACAACAGACCTGCCGAGGCTCTAGAGCTGCCAACTCTCTGAGCCAGCAGCATAGGGAGCCCACTTAAGGGTGGCGAGTGCGGAGGCAGTCAATTGGGAGGCCACCTGTGGGAAAATAGCTCCGCCAGTCTGGCTCCCGGCAAGTGCAGGCTCGGGACCCCCATTTGGTCCTGATGTCGGGATCCCGAAGCCTGCAGGAAAATCATGCATTAAGTTCTGTTCACCTTGTGCTCACTGACTACGTTGACTTCTGAGCCAGCAAAGTCTCTCTCTCTTTAAAACCCTCTCATACTTGTTTTCAAATCCCTGCATGCCATGCCCCTCCTTTATCTCTGTAATCTCCTCTCACCCTTCAACGCTGCAGTTCTGATCCAGTGCATCCCCAGTTTTCTTTGCTTCACCATCGGCAGCTGCGTCCTCTGCTGCATCGGCCCCAAGATCTGGAACTTTCTCTCACTATATCTCCACCTCTGTCTCCTACTTTAAGAGGCTTCTTAAAACCTACCTCTTTGACCAAGCTTTTGGTCACATGTTGTAATATCTCCTTATATGGCGCAGTGCCAAATATTGTTTGCTAATTGCTCCTGTGAAGCGCCTTGGAACATTTCACAATGTTAAAAAGTGCAATATAAATATAAATTATTTTTGTGTTGTAAAGCACAGGGGGTGGCACAGTACTGGTAGTTTCAGGTCTGTCATTGCAAAACATTAGGGTACAGTACTGTTGGGTTCACATTCTGTCAATGTATGTCACTGGTCTATCAATGTAGAACATGTACATGTCGATTCAGGTCTGTCACTGTACGATGCTGGGTTACAGTGCACTTGGGTACAAGTCTGTCACTGTAAGACTGGGGTACAGTACTGTTGGGTAGAGGTCTGTCCATGTGTAACATTACATTAATAGTAGGTACAAGTCTGTCATTGGAACAATGAGATACAGGTCTGTCATTGTATTACTGTGGGGTACAGCACTGGTGGATTGACGTCTGTCAGTGTACAACATTGGGGTTCAGGAATGTCAATTTGTAACATGCGTACAGTACAGGTGGGTTGAGGTCTGTAACTGTAATACATTGGGGTACAGTACAGGTGGGTTGAGATCTATCACTGTAACACAGATATGGTACCGTTGGATACAGGTCTGTTACTGTATTATTGGGGTACAGATAACTCTGTTATAGTATTGATGGGTTCAGGTCTGTCATAGATTCATAGAATTATACAGCACAGAAACAGGCCCTTTGGCCCATCATGTCTGTGCCGGCCATCAAGCACCTAACTATTCTAATCCCATTTTCCAGCACTTGGCCCGTAGCCTTGTATGCTATGGCATTTCAAGTACTCATCTAAATACTTCTAAATGTTGAGAGGGTTCCTGCCTCTACCACCTCTTCAGGCAGTGCGTTCCAGATTCCAACCACCCTCTGGGTGAACATTTTTTTCCTCATCCCCTCTAAACTTCCTGCCCCTTACCTTAAATCTATGCCCCCGGTTATTGTCCCTTCCGCTAAGGGAAAATGTTTCTTCCTATCTAACCTATCAATGCCCCTCATAATTTTGTATACCGCAATCATATCTCCCCTCAACCTTCTCTGCTTGAAGGAAAACAACCCTAGCCTTTTCAGTCTCTCTTCATAGTTGAAATGCTCCAGCCCAGGCAACATTCTGGTGAATCTCCTCTGCATCCTCTCCAGTGCAATCACATCCTTCCTAGAGTGTGGTGCCCAGAACTGTACACAGTATTCCAGCTGTGGCCTAACTAGTGTTTTTATACAGTCATTATAGCGCTGGGGTAAAGTACTGTTGGGTACACATCTGTCGCTCTTTAGCACTGGTCTGGAAATGGTCTGCCAACATATTCTAGAGTACACTGGGTTAGGGGTCTCTCACTATACAACTGGAGTACAGTACTGGTACATTTAGATCTGTCACTGTATAGCACTGGGTATGGGTCTGCCACTATTGCACAAGGGTCTGTTACTATAACACTGGGCTACGGTACTGGTGGGATTAGGTTTGCCACTGTATAAAGTGATATAGTACAGGTGGGTTGTGGTCTGTCACTGTATAACAATGGGTTACAGTGCTGGTGGATGCAGATCTGTCACTAGAGTAGCGGTGGGTTCAGGGTATGTCACTGTGTATGTCATGGGAGCACAGTATGGATCTGTCCTGGTCTGTCACTGTATAACACTGGGGTATAATACTGGTGGGTTCAAGTCTGTTATTGTATAACATTGTGTACAGTACTGGTGGGCACAGGTCTGTTATTGTATAACATTGTGTACAGTACTGGTGGGCACAGGTCTGTTATTGTATAACATTGTGTACAGTACTGCTGGGCACAGGTCTTTCTCTGTACAACTGGAGATTCAGGTGCCTTTGCTACCTCTAAACTCAACTATTCCAATGCTCTCCTGGCTGGCTTCCCATCTTGCACCTTCTGTAAACTTAAGCTCATTGAAAACTCTGCTGTCTGTATCCTAACTCTCACTAAGTCACATTTACCTATCACCTCATACTGACATTGCCTCCAGTGGTGGAGCCTCAATTTTGAAATTCTCATCCTTGTTTTCAAAACCCTCTATGGCCTCACCCTCCCTATCTCCCTAACCTCCTCCAGCCCTTTAATCTCTGAGATAACAGCGGTTCTCCAATTCTGGCCTCTTGCGTATCCCTGATTGTCTTTGCTCCACCGCTGATGGCTGTGCCTTCAGCTGCCTAGAGCCTAAGCTCTGGAATTCCCTCACTAAACTTCTGCTTCTTCACCCCTCTCTCCTTTTAAAACACTCCTTAAACCCTCCAAGCTTTTGGTCATCTGTCCTAATATCTCCGGATGTGGCAGGGTGTCAATTTTGAGTGATCTGGGACATTTTCCTATGTGTTAAAGGCAGAACGTAAATGCAAGTTGTTGTTGTAGTGGGGTACAGCACTGATGGCTTCAGATCTGTCATGGTATAACATGGGTACAGTGCTTTTATAGTATAACACTGGGGTACAGCACTGATGGATATGGGTCTGTCACTATAACACTGAGGTACAACACTGATGGGTACGGGTCTGTCACGATAACACTGGGGTACAGCACTGATGGATATGGGTCTGTCACTATAACACTGAGGTACAACACTGATGGATATGGGTCTGTCACTATAACACTGAGGTACAACACTGATGGGTACGGTTCAGATTAAACCAAATCCTAATCCTACATATATATTTATACACAAATAGGGTATTTTCCAGCCCCTTCTTTGAGTATGAAGAAATCGAATTCTGATCTCTTACTATTATTTGTAATTAATTTAGCAACTTCTAAGTGAGCAACTTTCTTTTCACTTCTTAAATACATTAAGTACACATAATTCTTTTACAATCTAAATTTACAACCACCCGTAAGGCTTCTGTCTACAGGGTAACATCTACTTTCGAGTCGGAATAGGCACCAATATCTTATCCCCAAATTAGTCATTCTTTGTTTTTGATTCTGTTGGTGTCAGGCAAAATTTAACCACCAAACCAAACAGTGTGTAATGCAATATCTTCCTCACTCCAAACATTAATCCTCTTTTAAGTTCCATTGATCAACTAGTAGAGTTAGGAAATTCTTCATCCATAGAGAAGCCACAGAAGCTCTACAGCACATCCCAACCACACAGGCAGGCACCACTTACCCTGGAACAGCAATAGATATTTCAGCTTTTCAGACTCCTTCATTTTCTCTAACTGGTATCTTCAGATAGTGCACAAATTCTTTGTCAACATCACCCTTCTATGCACATATTCATTACTTTTTAAATACTGCCTCAGTTTATCATCAGCAGTTAGCAATAATATTGCCAGGAACAGTTGCAAAACAATGTCACCTTGCTTGCAAAGTTTCCTAACATAGCACACCAATCCAAATCTCACTTTACACCAGCCTGTTCCCAGAATGTCATTCCTTTGTCTAATGTTACATTTAGTATCCAATTGTTTATAATCCCATTTAATCTTGTTTTAAATCTGATTTAAGGAGTAAAACCTTCTATGCATAATTTCCTTTGCAATGAATTGTTCTTCATAGTGTTTATTATCCTGATTTAATATCCCCTGTCTGCCTATTGGTTTAAACAATTACATGCCTTTAATTACCTTTAATTATGTGTGCATTGTTTTATTATTTACAGTGATGTCACAGTAAATGGGGTGATTAATAGAATCTTTTGCTCTGTAAGCTAGGGGAGTCGTTTAAACTCTGAGCCTATAACTTACTAATATTTTATTAAATTAATTTAAACTAGTACTTTTTAAACAAAGTTAATGAACCTCATAAATTTTGATTAAGTAAACAAAACAAGATTAGACAGAGATGGCAGTGCAAGAGGTGTGTCTTGCCTGCAGCATGTGAGAGCTGGTGGAAAGCAGTGTGATCCCAGGCAACTGCATTTGCAGTAAGTGTCTAACTCGAGCAACTTGGGTTGAGAGTTGTTGAGCTGGAGTTGGAAATGCAGACATTACAATGTATCAGGGAGGGGAGGGAGCTAGTTGCCTGGACATTTTGACCCAGGAGGCAGTTGCACCCCTTAGGTTAGGTCGTGGTTTATGTTTAGTTAATGGTTAGAGACAGTAGGATTTGACTCTGCAGCAAGTAGGTAAGGGGACCCTAGATGCAGCGGTAGAGGGGCCCTGCCTTTGCTTATATCCAACAGGTGCGAGGTAGTTGTTATCTGTGTGCAGAAGAACAAAGGCTGCAGGAAGGATGGGCAAATCTATCATGGCAGCATGGAGCCCATTCAAATGGCAGGAGCAAAAAGGAATGTGGCAGTAGTTGGGGATAGATACTGTTCTCTGCAGCTGTGACCAGTAGTCCTGAAGACTCTGTTGCTTGCCTGGTGCAAGAGTTAAGGACATCTCCTCATGGCTGGAGAAGAACTTGGAGCAGGGGAGGGAGGATCCACTTGTCGTGGTCCATGTAGGAAGCAATGAACAAGTAGACTGAGGAATGAGATTCTGCTAAGGGAGTTTGAGAAGCTAGGGTCCAAATTAAAAAGCATGACCTCAAAGGTAATAAACTCTAGATTGCTACCTGAGTCATATGCAAATTGGCATAGGGGTAAACTGATTAGATGGTTAAATGTGTGGCTAAAAGAGTGGTGTGGGAGGGAGGGGTTTCAATTCTTCGGGCATTGGCACCAGTAATGGTGAAAAAGGGAGCTGTTCTGTTGAAACTGGCTCCACTTAAATTGGGCTGGGCTAGTGTCCTGGTAAATTGGCTAACTAGGGCGGTAGATAGGGCTTGAAACTACTGAGGGAGGTGGGGATAGAGTTCAAGTCAGGGTGAATTTATGTCTGATGAGAAAAGTCAAGGCAGAGTAGCGAGTTGGCTAAAAACAAGCAAAGTGTCTCAAAGGAACAGAGAGTTTAACAGATGTAACAGGGCATTAGTGACTAAGATCACATCAAGGGAAATTAGTTAAAATTAAGAGAACTATATTTGAATGCAAAAAGCAACTACTGACAAATGGGTTTGATCTGGTAGCCATGTGGTTGCAGGTGACCAGAATTGGGCACTAAATATTCCAGGGTATTTGATTTTTAGAAAGATCTGCAAAATTAAAAAGGAAATGGGGTAACTTTGTTAACAACAGATAAGGAAAACCGTAGTGAGGAAGGACTTTAGCTTAGAAAATCAGGATGTAGAGTTAGTCTGGGTGGAGCTAAGAAACCTGGAGCAGAAAACACTGGTGGGAGTAGTTTATAGGTCCACTAATAGTAGTTATAACAGTGTCCTCAGTACCTTGCTCTACGGCAGTGAGGCCTGGACAACGTACGTCAGCCAAGAGCGACGTCTCAATTCATTCCATCTTCGCTGCCTCCGGAGAATCCTTGGCATCAGGTGGCAGGACCGTATCTCCAACGCAGAAGTCCTCGAGGCGGCCAACATCCCCAGCATATACACCCTACTAGGCCAGCGGCGCCTGAGATGGCTTGGCCATGTGAGCCACATGGAAGATGGCGGGATCCCCAAGGACACATTGTACAGTGAGCTCGTCACTGGTACCAGACCCACCGGCCGTCCATGTCTCCGCTTTAAAGACGTCTGCAAACGCGACATGAAGTCCTGTGACATTGATCACAAGTCATGGGAGTCAGTTGCCAGTGATCGCCAGAGCTGGCGGGCAACCATAAAGGCGGGGTTAAAGAATGGCGAGTCAGAGACTTAGCAGTTGGCAGGAAAAAAGACAGAAGCGCAAGGAGAGAGCCAACTGTGTAACAGCCCCAACAACCAATTTTATCTGCAGCACCTGTGGAAGAGTCTGTCACTCTAGAAATGGCCTTTATAGCCACTCCAGGCGCTGCTTCACAAGCCACTGACCACTTCCAGGCGCTTACCCGTTGTCTCTCGAGACAAGGAGGCCAAAGAAGAAAATTGGATGGAGTAATTAGAGGAGCATGATGCAAGAATCATGGGCGAGTTTAGTCTTCTCATGGACTGGCAAATCAAATTGGCAAAGGTGGTTTGTAGGATGAATTCATGGAATGCATTTGAGACAGTTTCTAGAATAATATGTCAAGGAACCAACAAAGGAACAGGATATTTTCAATTTGGTATGTAACGAAATAGAGTTAGTAATATAACAAAGGATACTCTGGGAAAGAGTTATCTTAATAAGGTAGAGTTGGATTTGGGATGATGTAGCTAAGTATAAAACTAGGTTCTTAAATTTAAACTAAGCTTATTACATAGGCAAGAGGGTTAAGTTGGCTGAGGTAGATTGGAAAATTAGATTACAAGGTAGGGTGGATAAGCAATGGCAAACATTTAAATACATAATTCATAATTCTCAACAAATATACAGACCTTGAGGAATAAGAACTCAGAAAAGTGGTCCAACCATGGCTAATGAGATAAGTTGTGGATATAAGGTGCTGCACAAAAGGTTAATACACAAGGTAAGATCACATGGGGTTGGGGGCAGTTTATTAGCTTGGATAGAGGATTGGCTAACCAACAGAAAACAGAGAATCGGGATAAATGGGTCCTTTTTCTGGTTGGCAAGAAGCAACTAGTGGGGTGCCACAGGGTTCGGTCCTCGGGCCCCAACTGTTTACAATCTATATTAATGACTTGGATGCAGGGATAGAAGGTACTATAGCCAAATTTGCAGATGACACTAAAATAGGTGGGGTAGTAAGTTGCAATAAAGAAATAAGAAATTTACAAATGGATATGGATAGGTTAGATGAATGGGCCAAAATTTGGCAGATGGAGTTTAACGTGGATAAGTGTGAGGTTATCCATTTTGGTCGGAAGAATAGAAAGGCAAATTATTATCTAAATGGAGAGAAACTTCAGAGTGCTTCAGTGTAGAGGGATCTGAATGTCCTTGTTAATGAATCGCAGAAAACTAGTTTGCAGGTGCAGCAGGTAATAAGGAAGGCAAATGGAATTTTGGCATTTATTGCTAAAGGAATAGAGTATAAAAGTAGGGAAGTGTTGCTGCAACTGTACAAGGCATTAGTGAGACTGTACCTGGAGTATTGCGTACAGTTTTGGTCCCCTTACTTGAGGAGGGATGTAGTTGCATTGGAGGCAGTTCAGAGGAGGTTCACTAGATTGATTCCAGAGATGAGGGGTTTGTCTTATGAAGAGAGATTGAGCAGTTTAGGCCTTTACTCTCTAGAGTTCAGAAGAATGAGAGGAGATCTAATTGAGGTAAATAAGATGATTAAATGGATTGCCAAGTAGATGTAGAGAGGATGTTTCCTCTTGTGGGGCAATCTAGAATGAGAAATCATAGTTTTAGGATAAGGGGTAGCAGATATAAAATAGAGTTGAGGAGAAATTACTTCTGAGTGCGGTGGATGCCGGGACATTGAGTAAATTTAAGGAGGAAATAGACAGAATTTTAATTAGAAATGGGTTGAAGGGTTATGGAGAATGGGCAGGAAAGTGGAGTTGAGGCCAATATGAGATCAGCCATGATCATATTGAATGGCGGAGCAGGCTAGAGGGGCTGAATTGCCTACTCCTGCTCCTAGTTCTTATGTTCTTATAGTGTTACGAGTGCTTCCATTTATTTTTTGTTAAATTGAGGATTTGTGTTTTAAAACTGAAAAAGATTCCAAAGATGCTGGAATTTGTGTTGTTTTAAAAAGAGGTCATCAGAAGGTCTTTTGGACTTGGCTTGTAAACAACAGTTACTGGAAGGCACCTGTTTTCAGATAAATACCCAGCAGGGGGCTTTTTTGACTTGGAAAAGATGTTTACAGAGAGGTGATAGGTCAAGATTTATAGGATTCAGGAGGCTTGACTCCTGAGATGTTTTTGGTTTTGCTTTGGGCAGGCAGTTGGGGTATGGATAGAGTTTTGAAAAGGAGTTAACGAATCAACCTGCGAAGAACAAACCCCAACTCAGCCTGTTCCAGCTCTTTGAAAAGCCTGCCAGTTTTTTCATCTCTGAGAAGTAAGTGTAAGAAACTGCCTGAAACCTCTGTCGCTGCATTTTTCCTGAAAGCCTGCCCAAACTGATTTTCAAGGTCGCCTGAAAAGAACTGCTCTGGGAAGATCCCAGTGGCAGATGTCTACGCATATTTGGGACGCCAAACCAAAACAAAGGACCTCTGACGTCTTTCCATATTTTTTTTCCTTTGAGAATTAGCAAGTATTTGACCAAAGTATTCTTTTTTTTGTCTGTTTTATTTTGTAATAGAGCTCTGAAGAGTAAATCTCTTATTTTTTCAGTTTAGCTGTGTATGTGTGTGAGGGGCTAAGGTAGAAGGCAACTTTTATATTTCAATATGTGTGTTAATGCTTTGCTTTGTTACTGGTTAAGACTTGTTTTATAATTTATGATTTTGTTTATTAAAGAAACTTGGTTGGTCTATTTTATTCTGGGATAAAAATAGAGTCTATGATTGACTGACTATGTCGGTAACTGGAAAAAAATTTAAATATGTGTTGTGTCCTTGGAGAAATGAAACTAGAAAAACTGTATTCCTCCAGCTTCGGCTGCAACAATAGTATTAGATTAAAAGAACAGGCTTATATTGTTGCCGTAAAGGATAGTCAGCCTAACGATTGTGAGCATTTTAGAAATCAATTAAGGATGACCAAGAAATTAGAATATGAGAGTAACTAACAAGAAATATGAAAACAGGTTGTAAGAGTTCGTTATGTAAAAAGGAAGAGAGTAGTGAAAATAAATGTGGTTTCTTTAAGGGCAGAAATGTGAAAAATTACGACAGAGCATCAGGAAATGAGAGATGTTACATATTTTGTCTGTCTTCACAGTAAAAGCACAAAAAATACAGGAAGCAATGGGGAACCAAGGGTCTAATGAGAGTGAAGAACTTAGTAATTAATATTAGTAAAAGGAAATCATTAGAGAAATCAATGGGACTAAAAGCTGACAAATCTCCTGGACCTAATAGCCTAAATCCTAAGGTTTTAAAATAACTGGCTGCAGAGATAGTGGATTAATTGGTTTTGATCTTGCGGAATTCCCTAGAATCTAGAATGGTCTCCTTGAATGGAAAGTAGCAAATGTATCCTTGCTATTCAAGAAAGGAGGGATAATGAAAACAGGGAGCTTTAGATAGTTTAGTTAGCCTGACATCAGTCGTAGGGAAATGCTAGAAGCTATTATTAGGGACGTTGTAACAGGGTACTTAGAAAATCATTATATGATTAGGCAGTCAACACTGTTTTATGACAGCAAGATCATGTTTTACAAATCTATTAGTTTTTAAGGGTGTAACTAACAGGATAGATAAGGGAGAATCAGTGGATGTAGTGTATTTGGATTTTCAAAAGGCATCCGATAAGGTGCCACACAAGAGGTTGTTCCATAAGATTAGAGTTCATGGGCTTCGGGTAGTATACTAGCATGGATTGAGGATTGGTTAATGTGCAGAAGACAGAGTAGGAATAAATGGGTGGCTTCCGAGTTGGCAGGTAGTAACTCGTGTGGTGCTGCAAAAATCGGTGCTTGGGTCTCAGCTATTTGCAATCTATATCAATGACTTGTATCAATAATCTAAGTTGGCTGATAATACAGAGCTCGGTGAAAAAGTAAACAGTGAGGAGGATGCAAAGAGGCTGCAAATGGATATGGATGGGTTAAGTGGGCAGGAAGGTGGCAGATGGAATATAATGTGTGGAAAATGTGAAATTATCCACTTTAATAGGAAGAACAGGAAGTAGAATATTTTTTTAAAGGTGAGAGACTAGTAAATGTTAGTATTCAGGGGGATTTGGATGGATTCATACATGAATGACAGAAAGTTAGTATATAGGTACAGCAAGCAGTTCATAAAGCACATGTGTTACTCTTATACTACAACCCTCTTGCAATAAGGCTAAGAAAGTCTTGCTGCTCAAAAGTACCATATTTTTATGTAACAATACCAAGTCACAAGCTAGAAATGGTTCACACAATTTACAAAACCAGTTTGCTGAAAGTGGCTACTTATAGAAAAGCAATATTCATAATTTGGTCATTTTGTCAGACACACGGCCTGTAAATTTCAGTTTTAAGCCTAAAACCAGAAGATCTCAATGTCCCAAAAATAGCATTGTATCCATATACAGAGAAAACAATTAACAAACCTCTAAGTCAGCATATCCTCATCGAAAAGACACTCATCAAAATGCTTTGTTACTTTTAAAAGCAACATCAGGGTTACCTGCTTGTATTTCTGAGACACTACAAAATGAAACAACAGACATGAAGGCACATGTTTAGAGACTCTTATTTCTTCTTTGGCTTCCTTGGCTCGAGAGACAATGGGTAAGCGCCTGGAAGTGGTCAGTGGTTTGTGAAGCAGCGCCTGGAGTGGCCATAAAGGCCAATTCTAGGGTGACAGACTCTTCCACAGGTGCTGCAGATAAAACTGGTTGTCGGGGCTGTTACACAGTTGGCTCTCTCCTTGCACTTCTGTCTTTTTTCCTGCCAACTGCTAAGTCTCTTCAACTTGCCACTCTTCAACCCCACCTTTATGGCTGTCCGCCAGCTCTGGCGATCACTGGCAACTGACTTCCAGGACTTGTGATCAATGTCACAGGACTTCATGTAGCGTTTGCAGACGTCTTTAAAGCGGAGACGTGGACGGCCGGTGGGTCTGATACCAGTGGTGAGCTCGCTGTACAATGTGTCCTTGGGGATCCTGCCATCTTCCATGCGGCTCACATGGCCAAGCCATCTCAAGCGCCGCTGACTCAGTAGGGTGTATATGCTGGGGATGTTGGCCGCCTCGAGGACTTCTGCGTTGGAGATACGGTCCTGCCACCTGATGCCAAGGATTCTCCGGAGGCAGCGAAGATGGAATGAATTGAGACGTCACTCTTGGCTGACATACATTGTCCAGGCCTCGCTGCCGTAGAGCAAGGTACTGAGGACACAGGCTTGATGCAATCGGACTTTTGTGTTCCGTGTCAGTGTGCCATTTTCCCACACCCTCTTGGCCAGTCTGGAAATAGCAGCGGACGCCTTTCCCATACATTTGTTGATTTCTGCATCAAGAGACAGGTTACTGGTGATAGTTGCGACTAGGTAGGTGAACTCTTGAACCACTTTCAGAGCGTGGTCGCCGATATTGATGGATGGGGCATTTCTGACGTCCTGTCCCATGATGTTCGTTTTCTTGAGGCTGATGGTTAGGCCAAATTGATTGCAGGCAGCCGCAATCCTGTCGATGAGTCTCTGCAGACACTCTTCTGTGTGGGATGTTACTGCAGCATCATCAGCAAAGGGAAGTGCCCTGATGAGGACCTTCCGTACTTTGGTCTTCGCTCTTAGACGGGCAAGGTTGAACAACCTGCCATCTGATCTTGTGTGGAGGAAAATTTCTTCTTAGGATTTGAACGCATGTGAGAGCAGCAGGGAGAAGAAGATCCCAAACAGTGTAGGTGAGAACACAGCCCTGTTTCACACCACTCAGGATAGGAAAGGGGTTTGATGAGGTGCCGCTATGCTGAATTGTGCCTTTCATATTGTCGTGGAATGAGGTGATGATACTGAGTAGCTTTGGTGGACATCCGATCTTTTCTAGTAGTCTGAAGAGACCACATCTGCTGACGAGGTCAAAGGCTTTGGTGAGATCTATGAAAGCAATGTAGAGGGGCATCTGTTGTTCGCGGCATTTCTTCTGTAGCTGGCGAAGGGAGAACAGCATGTCAATGGTGGATCGCTCTGCTCGAAAGCCACATGGTGCCTCAGGGTAGACACACTCAGCCAGCTTCTGGAGACTGTTTAAAACAATTCGAGTGAAGACTTTCCCCACTATGCTGCGCTGGGAGATTCCACGGTAGTTATTGCAGTCACCGCGGTCACCCTTGTTCATACAGAGGGTGATGATATTGGCATCGCGCATGTCCTTTGGAATTGCTCCCTCATCCCAGCACAGGCAAAACAATTCATGGAGTGCTGAGAGTATAGCAGGCTTGGCACTCTTGATTATTTCAGGGGTAATGCTGTCCTTCCCAGGGGCTTTTCCACTGGCTAAAGAATCAATGGCATCACTGAGTTCTGATTTTGTTGGCTGTTCGTCCAGCTAATCCATGACTGGCAGAGACTGGGCTGCACTGAGGGTGGTCTCAGTGACAACATTTTCCCTGGAGTACAGTTCTAGGTAGTGCTCCACCCAGCGGCCCATTTTCTTGTGTTGGTCAGTGATTGTGTCCCCTGATTTAGACTTGAGGAGGGCGATCTTCCTGATGGTTGGCCCAAAAGCTCTCTTAATGCCATCATACATTCCTCTGTTTCCGGTGTTGGAGGCCAGCTGAATATGACTGCATAGGTGTTGCCAGTCGTCATTTGCGCAGCGCCTGGCTGTTCTTTGTGCAGCGCTTCTGGCTGCTTTAAGTGCTACAGATGTTAACTCACTGGGGGCTTTCTTGTAGTTCAACAGTGCAATGTGCTTGGCGGCTATGACAGGCTCCAGCTCTTCAAAGTGAGATTGAAATCAGTCTGCATTCTGCTTCTCACGTTTGCCACAGGTGGTCATAGCTGACTCATAGATGGCGTCTCTGATGTGGGCCCACTTGGTCTCTGCATCCCCTGTGGGAGTGTTTTGAAGGGCTTTTACAAGTGAATTTTGAAACTTATGTAACAGCTGTGGATAAGAAATTCTGTTAGTGTTGATGCGCGGGCGACCCTTCTGCTTGGAGTGATACAGCTTCTTTGGTTTGAGTGTAAACTTGCTACACACCAGGGAGTGGTCAGTGTCGCAGTCCGCACTGTGGAAGCTGCGTGTGATTTGGACACTGTTTATAGAGGCTCACCTTGTGTCGATGAGGTCCAGCTGGTGCCAATGACGTGATCTTGGGTGCCTCCATGAAACCTGGTGACAGGGTTTAGTATGAAAGAACGAGTTGGTGATGCAGAGGTTGTGATAGGTACACAACTCCAGCATTCTCATTCATCCTTCCAATGCCATAGCGCCCAAGGCAGGAGGGCCATGAGTCATGGTCGGCCCCAATCCTGGCGTTAAAGTCCCCCAGCAGGAACAAATATTCAGTATTGGGAATGCTACTAATATTATGGAGTTCCTCGTAGAACTGGTCTTTAACTTCAGGTGGGGAGCAAAGTGTTGGAGAATAGATGTTCAGTAGGTGTACTGGACCAGAGGTGGTGAGCAGTCTGATGGACGGTATGCATTCCGAGCCATTTGAAGGTGGCTCTATCATGCTGAGCAAAGAGTTTCTGATGGCGAAGCCCACTCCATGCTGCCTTGGTTCTTCAGGATCCCTACTCTGCCAGAAGAAGGTGTAGTCTTGCTCTCTTAGAGATCCGCTCGCAGGAAGGCTTGTCTCCTGAAGTGCTGCAATGTCCACATTGAGTCTACTGAGCTCGTTGTTAATGATGGCGGTCTTCCGAGAATCGTTGATTTGTGTAAGGTCTTCCGACGGGCCAAGACACACAGTTCTGACGTTCCAGCTTGCAAAACTAAGGGCTGGTACCTTCTTTCCTTTTTTTTGTCATGCTGTTTGGTGCGGTGTTACAGTCCACTTGTCGGGCAATGACTCTGAGCTCCAAGCACCCATTGAAGCAGGTAGACTGTGGCGGGACAGAACCTTACTGACCGGGGGCTGCCCATTTTGAGGCGGTAGCTGTCCAGTGAGATGCGATGACCTCTCCCACCGACAAAGGCAACCCGTGGTGCCCAATCTCTACGCCAATTGAGCTGGACTTATTCCCCATAACTGCTGCCTTCCGTGTTGTTTTGGTCGCTGTGAGGCGACTGTGGAGTGACCTCTCCATGGCGCATGCCTGGACAGATGTATGGAGGTTGTGAGTTGCCCAAGCGTCAAAACCCCGCTCTCGGCCTTTCTGGTGGGGTCCAGAGGAGTGCAGAGTACGACGTTTGGCACCGGTATGGCTGCAGGAACTGCCGGAAACATGCCAAAGGTGACACATGACCGCCTTTGGGGTTCCGCTCCGGATTTTCTGTTAGTGTTTACTCCCTTAGCCTTGGCCTCTCCCGAGACACCCACAAGGCAGTGGGGTTGTTAGGACCCCTGCTCAGGGATAAGAGCTAACAAGTAAGCTGTGTGATTTCATGGAGGGAAAGGGAAGGGGGGACGGGGGGAAGGGGGTGCGGTGGATGCCGGGGGAAGCGGGTGCGAGGGGGGTGAGCTGGGGAGGGGGTGCGGGGGGTGAGCTGGGAAGGTGGTGAAGGTGAGGGGGGGGGGGGGGAAGGGGGGAGGCGTCTGGTGGGGGTCGCAACCCTGGCGAGCGGGCCAGCCCACAGTCTGCACAGCCTCCTTGATGTCGGCGTCCTCCAATCTGACGTTGTGCTCATGGTCGCCATCCAGCTCACCGGTGGAGTTTCTTCCCCGGCTCCCAGCTGTGACTACATGCAACACAAAAGATAGTCTCTTACTTCAATCCTGTTTTCTCATTACAATTTCAATCTCTGATTTTATTTTTTGTGGTCTTTCTCTTCCTCAAACAGTTTTTACTCTTTGCATTTCTAAAAAAGGAATTTCTATAGAATTGCTTTACACCCTTTGTTGCAAAAGGTAGTATTGGCCCTGATCATCCTCAGTTTCTAGATGATCCTTTTTACAGAAACTTTAAATGGTCAACAGTCTTATCTTTCATTCTCTGAATTTTCTTCTCTCGTGCCTCTAATTCTTACTGTGCCTACTCATTCTCTCTCTCTTTTTAAAAAAATCCTCATTTAAATGTATTTGTATAATATGCTAATGATGTGATGTCATAATGGCGTCACTTCCGTGAACTGGCCATGCTTGGTGTCCATCTTGTCTGTTAGTACCACCCAAATGTATCACACTCGTAGGCAGTAACAGCCATTGATTACAGCTGGCCCACCTCGTTCCAACTGATTTTACCCAACCTGTCATTTTAATTCTCTGCCCCACTCCCTTTCTGACCTCTCTGTCCTCGACCTTCTTTACTGTTCCAATGAAACTCAACGTAAGCTCGATGAACAGCTCTTCATCTTTCATTTAGGCACTTTACAGCCTTCTGGACTCAACATTGGGTTGAACAATTTCACATCATAACCTCAGCTCCCATTTTATTTTTGGATGTCAGCTGTTGATGATTCTGCTTTTCCCATTTTATATTTCCTCTGGATCCATCTCTTATTTCTTTACTTGTCCCATTGCCATCTCTTTTTGCCTTGCACCATTATCCCTTTTGTCATTTAATCACCCCTGCCTTCCAACCTATCACAGGCCTTCTCTGTTTTTTTTCCACCTACCTTCTCCCTTTCCCTGTCTCTGTACTTAATTAAAACCTGTTACATCGAAAGATCATCGACCTGAAACTCTAGTGTTCTCTCCACAGATGCTGAATATTTTTTTATTTCAGATTTTACTGAGTTCCAAACTGCCTTATTCTCCAAGGAGAATTTTTCCATATGTGACCATACTTTGGCCATAACATTTGTAGTTCTCCCACACAAAAGGAAGCAGCATAACACATTAGCTTCCGTCCTTTCTCTGCAATGCAAAGAACAATATCTTCTCTACCTGACCATTCACATGATCTCTCACTGTTTTAAACAGCTGCTGTTCCACGGTCAGAGGCAAGAGATCTTCAATACTCTTAAATTCATCAATTTTTAATTTGCATCGCCTGTGATCACTGAGTTCATTGGCTGGGTCATAAGCTGATGCCAGGCTCCTTTTAACATTTTTTAACTGCTGTTTCAATCCCCTGTTCTCTGATTGTAATATTTCCACTCCTGTATTGCCTGCCACCTCAGTAACCATTGGGCTGTAGCAGTGATAGCTGCCAGTTGTGACTCAACCAGCAATACTGATATATTTTCCATTTGTTAGCTATATGCCACCTCATTCTGCACTTTTCTCTTTTAACACAACTATTTTCCTTCATCTGCGCATGAAAGTGAGCTGCATGTCCTAATAAACGCCTTGCTGCATTTAATGTCATCCATTTATCCATTCACTAAACCTTCTGTGTGGGTTATCACTGTCACATATGTCTTGTCTGGTTTGGTCATTACAGTGACCTGCTTCAGTTTGAATCTGACACCAAATATAAGTTGCAACTTAATCCTTTATTTTGTTCGATCAAGCCTTTGATGCACGCTATGTCTCTAGGCAGTAGATATACAGAAAAATTATACGTTGGACGTCCAATCGCTCTACACCTCCATCCCCCACCAGGATGGTTTGAGGGCTCTCCGCTTCTTCCTGGAACAGAGGCCCAACCAGTCCCCATCCACCAACACCCTCCTCCGCCTGGCTGAACTTGTTCTCACATTGAACAACTTCTCCTTCAACTCCATGCATTTCCTTCAAGTAAAAGGTGTCGCTATGGGTACCCGCATGGGTCCTAGTTATGCCTGTCTTTTTGTGGGATATGTCGAGCATTCTTTGTTCCAGTCCTACTCAGGCCCCCTCCCCCAACTCTTTTTCCGGTACATTGATGACTGTATCGGTGCCGTTTCCTGCTCCCGCCCCGAACTAGAAAACTTTATCAACTTTGCTTCCAATTTCCACCCTTCTCTCACCTTTACATGGTCCATCTCTGACACTTCCCTTCCCTTCCTCGACTTCTCTGTCTCCATCTCTGGGGATAGGTTGTCTACCAATATCCATTATAAGCCCACTGACTCCCACAGCTACCTCGACTACACTTCTTCACACCCTACCTCCTGTAAGGACTCCATTCCATTCTCCCAGTTTCTCCGTCTCCGACGCATCTGCTCTGATGATGCTACCTTCCATGACGGTGCTTCTGATATGACCTCCTTTTTCCTCAACCGAGGATTTCCCCCCACTGTGGTTGACAGGGCCCTCAACCGTGTCCGACCCATTCCCCGCACCTCTACCCTCACCCCTTCCCCTCCCTCCCAGAACCGTGACAGGGTTCCCCTTGTCCTCACTTTTCATCCCACCAGCCTCCATATCCAAAGGATCATCCTCCGCCATTTTCGCCACCTCCAGCGTGATGCCACTACCAGTCGCATCTTCCCCTCCCTTCCCCTGTCAGCATTCCGAAGGGATCGTTCCCTCCGCGACACCCTGGTCCACTCCTCCATTACCCCCACCACCTCGTCCCCATCCCAGGGCACCTTCCCTTGCAATCGCAGGAGGTGTAATACCTGTCCCTTTACCTCCTCTCTCCTCACTATCCCAGGCCCCAAACACTCCTTTCAGGTGAAGCAGCGATTTACTTGTACTTCTTTCAATGTAGTATACTGTATTCGCTGCTCACAGTGTGGTCTCCTCTACATTGGGGAGACCAAGCGCAGACTGGGTGACCGCTTTGCGGAACATCTCCGCTCAGTCCGCAAGCAGGACCCTGAGCTTCCGGTTGCTTGCCATTTCAACACTCCCCCCTGCTCTCATGCTCACATCTCTGTCCTGGGATTGCTGCAGTGTTCCAGTGAACATCAACGCAAGCTCGAGGAACAGCATCTCATCTACCGATTAGGCACACTACAGCCTGCCGGTCTGAACATTGAGTTCAATAATTTCAGAGCATGACAGCCCCCCACTTTACTTTCATTTTTAGTCATTTTTAGTTATTTTTTCTTCCTTTTTTTTTTGGCATTCCTTTTTACATTTTTTACAATCTTTTTTTGTATTTATTTCAGTTCATCTTAGTTTGTTCAGTTTGCTCACCCACTGTTTTTTTCAGGTTGTTTTTCTTCAGGTTTGCACTTGCTGATGTTCAATATTCAGTATATTCACACCTAATCTGTACTAATGCTTTGTCTTTCAACACACCATTAACATATTGTTTGCCTTTGCTCCGTGACCTTTTGGTCAGCTATGTGGCCTGGTCCAATCTGCACCTTCTCCTTTGTTATCTCTTGCCCAACCCCCACCTCACTTGTTTATAATCTGTGACTTTTCTAATATTTGTCAGTTCCGAAGAAGGGTCACTGATCCGAAACGTTAACTCTGCTTCTCTTTCCACAGATGCTGCCAGACCTGCTGAGTGAATCCAGCATTTCTTGTTTTTGTTACAGAAAAATTATACCCTGTTTCCCCTCTGAGTAGAGATGTAACTTCCACTGATCCTTTCATTGGAACATAGGAACAGGAGTAGGCCATTTAGCCCCTCTAGCCTGTCCAATCACTCAATGAGATCATGGTTGATCTGTGACCTAACTCCATATACCCACCTTTGCCCTGTATCCCTTAATACCTTTGGTTAACAAAAATCTAGCAATCTCAGATTTAAAATTAACCATTGACCTAGCATCAACTGGCATTTGAGGGAGAGACTTCTAAACTTCTGCCACCCTTTGTGTGTAGAAGTGTTATCTGACTTCACTTCTAAAAGACCTGGCTGTAACCTTTAGGTTATGTCCCCTCACCCTAGACAGCTCAACAAGCATAAAAAGTTTCCCTTAATATCTTGAAAACATCGATCAAATCATCCCTTGACCCTAGTCTGTGTCATTTATTGCTTGGAAGCCAGGTATCCTACTGGTTAATCTACTCTACTCCCTCCAGGGCCAGTATATCCTTCCTAAGATGCGGTGCCTAAGCTGAACACAGTATTCCAGGTGTGGTCTAACGAGGGCTTTCTATAGCTGTAGCATAACTTCTATCTCCGTGTATTTTAGTCCTCTATATAAAAAGGTCAGCATTCCATGAGCTTTTTTGATTATTTTCTGTACCTGTTCATCTCATTTTAACGATCCATGCACATGGACCCCTAAGCCTCTTTAGACCTCCACTACTGCTAGCTTTTCACCATTTAGAAAATACTCTGATCTATTTTTTTCAGATCCAAAGTGGATGACCTCACACTTACCTATATTGAAATTTATTTGCCACAGTTTTGTCCATTCACTTTACTAATATCTCTTTTGTAGTTTTGTGCTTCTATCTACACTGATTACCATGACACTTATCATAGAATGGTTACAGCACAGTAAGAGGCCATTTAGCCTGTCATGGCCATGCTGGTTATCTGGAAATGCAACTCGCCTAGTCCCACTCACGCGCTTTTTCCGCGTAGCCTTGCAACTTTTTCTCTTCAGATAATTATCCAATTCCCTTTTGAAAGCCACGATTGAATCTGCCTCCATCACACACTCAGGCAGTACATTCCAGATCCTAACCACTCTGTGTTTAAAAAAAAAACAAAAGATTTTCCTTATATCACTGCTTTTGCCAATCACCATAAGTCGGTGTCCTCTTGTTCTTGATCCTTCCGCCAACAGGAACAGTTTTTCCCTGTCTACTCTGTCCAGACCTCTCATGATTTTGAACACTTTTATCAAATTTTCTCTTAATCTTCTCTTCAAGCAGAACAGCCCCAGCTTCTCCAGTCTATCAACATAGCTGAAATTCCTCATTTCTAGAACCATTCTTGTGAATCTTTTCTGTACCCTCGATTAACGCCTTCACATCCTCCTTAAAGTATGGTGCCCAGAACTGGATGCAATACTCCAGTTGAAGCTGAACCAGTGTTTTATACAGGTTTATCATAACTTCCTTGCATTTGTACTCTGTGCCCCTATTTGTAAAGCTCAGGGTTCCATATGGTTTATTGACCACTTTCTCAACCTGCCCTGTTACCTTCACTGCATGTAAATTCCCAGATGTCTCTGCTTCTATACCCCCATTAGAATTGTACCCTTTATTTTATATTGCTTCTGTTCATTCTTCCTATCAAAATAAATCACTTCACACTTCTCTGCATTAAATTTCATCTGCCACTTGTCTGCCTATTCCACCTTGAAGTTCCTATGTCCTCTTGAAGTTAATCGCTATTTTCCTTGCAGTCCAAGTTTTGTGTCATCTGCAAATTTTGAAATTGTGCCTTATACACCCAAGTCTAGGTCATTAATATATATTAAAGAAAAGCAGTGGTCTAATAGTGATCCCTGGGGAACCCCATTACATACCTTCCTCCAGTCCTAAAAACAACAGTCACAACTACTCTGTTTCCTATCACCCAGCCAATTTTGTATCCATGCTGCTACAGTGCCTTTTATTCCATGTGCCCTGACTTTGCTGACAAGCCTGTTATGTGGCACTTAATCAAATGCCTTTTGGAAGTCCAGGTATACCACTTTTCAAACGCATTATCCTTATCAACCTCTGTTCTCAAAAAAGCTCGAGCAAGTTAATTAAACATGATTTGTCCTTAACAAATCCATGCTGGCTTTCCTTAATTAATCCACATTTGTCCAAGAAGATGTAACAAGCGGGGTGGATAAAGGGGAGCTAGTAGATATAGTGTATTTGGATTTCCAAAATGCATTTGATGAGGTGCCACATAAAGGGTTACTACACAAGACAAAAACTCATGGTGTTGGGGGTAATATATTAGCATGGATAGAGGATTGGCTAACTAACATTAGGAAACTCTAGGAAACAGAGAAATGGGCAATTTCAGGTTGGCAAATGGTAACTAGTGGAGTGCCGTCGGGATCAGTGCTGGTGCCTCAACTATTTACAATCTATATTAATGATTTGGATGAAGAAATCAAGTGTATTGTAGCCAAATTTGCTTCTGGTACAAAGATAGGTAGAAAAGCAAGTTGAGGAGGACGGACTGTCTGCAAAGAGATATAGATAGGTTATCTGGGTGTCTTTGTACATGAATCACAAAACGTTAGCATGCAGGTACAGCAAGTAATTAGGAAGGCAAATATTGGCACTTATTGCAAGAGGGATGAAGTATAACAGTAGGGAAGTCTGGTTACAAGGCATTGGTGAGACCACATCTAGAGTACTGTGTACAGTTTTGGTCTCCTTGCTTAAGGGATATAATCACATTGGAAGCAGTCAGAGAACATTCAATAGGCTGATTCCTGGGATGAAGGGGTTGTCTTATGAAGAAAGGTTGAGCTAGTTGGGCCTATACTTTGAGTTTAGAAGAGTACTGTGTTCAGTTCTAGTCATCTCATTACAAAAAGGATGTAATTGCACTAGAGAGGGTACAAAGGAGATTTACGAGAATGTTGCCAGGACTGGAAAAATGCATCTATGAGGAAAGATTGGATAGGCTGGGGTGGTTCTCTTTGGAACAGAGGAGGCTGAGGGGAGAACGATTGAGATGTATAAAATTGTGGGGGGCCTGGATAGAGTGCATGTGAAGGGCCTATTTACCTTAGCAGAGAGGTCAGTGACAAGGCGTAGATTGAAAGTGATTGGTAGAAAGATTAGAGGGGAGATGAGGGAAAGTTTTTTCACCCAGCAGATGTAGGGATCTGAAACTCACTGTCTGAAAGGGTAGTAGAGGCAGAAACCCTCAACTCATTCAAAAGGAGTTTGGATATGCACCTCAAGTGCTGTAACCTGCAGGGCTACCGACTAAATGCTGGAAAGTGGGATTAGCCTGGGTGGCTCATTGTTCGGCCGGCGCAGATACGATGGGCCAAGCAGCTTCTTTCTGTACCGTAAACATTCTGTATTCTAAGAATGAGAGATGATCTTATTGAAACATACAAGATTCTGAGGGGGCTTGACAGGGTAGATACTGAGAGGATGTTTCCCCTCGTGGGGGAATCTAGAACTAAGGGGCACAGTATCAAAATAAGGGATCTCCCCTCCAAGATAGAGATGAAGAGGAATTTCTTCTTTCAGTTTAATCTTTTGGAATTCTCTTTCCCAGAAAGCAGTGGAGGCTGGGTCATTGAATATATTCAAGACTGAGTCAAGGATTATGGAGGGGCTGACAGGGAAGTGGTGTTAATGCCACCATCAGATCAGCCACAATCTTATTGAATGGTGGAACAGGCTCGAAGGGCCGAATAACCACCTCCTGCTCCTATTTCTTATGTTCTTAAGTGACTGTTAATTTTGTCATGCTTTATGATTTCTGAAAGCTTTCCCACCACCAAGGTTAAACTGACTGGCCTGTGGTTGCTGGGCCTTTTTGAACAAGGATGTAACATTTGCAATTCTCCAGTCTGCTGGTACCATACCTGTATCTAAGAAGGATTGGAAGATTATGGACAGTGCCTCTGCAATTTCCACTCTTTTTTCTTTTTCCCTCAATGTCCTTGGATACATCTCATCCAGCCCTGGTGACTTATCAACTTTAAGTACAACCAGCCTATCTAATACTTCCTGTTTATCAAATTTTAGCTCATTCAATGTCTCAGCTATCTCCTGTTTCACTATGACATGGGTAGCATCCTCCTTGGTAAAAACAGATGCAAAGTAGCCACTTAGTACCTCAGCCATGCCCCCTGCCTCCATGCATGAATCCTCTTTTAGGTCCCTAACTGGTCCCACCCCTCCTTTTGCCACCTTTTTACTATTCATATGCCTTGAAGACTTTTGTATTTTATCTTTGGTTGGCTGCCAGTCTCATCTCATACTCTCTTGACTTCTTTTTATTTTTTTCATTTCCTCTCTGAACCTTCTATATTCAGCCTGGTTCTCAATTGTATTATCCACCTGACAGCTGTCATATGTACAGAAAGTGCTGGAAATACTCAGCAGGTCTGGCAGCATCTGTGGAGAGAGAAACAGAGTTAACATTTCAGGCTTGTGACCTTTCATCACAGATGCTGCCAGACCTGCTGAGTATTTCCAGCACTTTGTTTTTATCTCCGATTTCCAGCATCCGCAGTATTTTGCTTTTATATCTGTCAGAGGTACTCTTTTTCAGCTTCATCTTATTTTCTTTCATCATCCAGGGAGCGCTGCATTTGTTTACTCTTCTTTTCCCCTCATAGGAATGTATCTTGACTGTACTTGAACTCGCTTCTCTTTAAAGGCGGCCCATTGTTCCATTACTTATTTTGGTGTCATCAGTAAACTTGGATACATGGCGCTGTATCTATATCCATGTCGTTAATAAATATGGTGGATAGTTGTGTCCCCAAAACAGACCCTTGTGGGACATCACTAGTCACATCCTGCTAATTGGAGTACTCGCCCATATTCGTACTCTCTATCTCCTGTCACTCGGCCAATTTCCTAAACAGGTTAATAATTTGCTTTCAATTCCAACTTTGGCCAACGGTCTCTTACAAGAGACTTTATCGACGCCTTCTGGAAGTCGATATAAATAACATACATAGACATTCCCCTGTCTGCTATTTCAGTCACCTCTTCAAAAGGTTCAATCAGATTCGTCAGGTATGACCTACCCTTTACAAATCCATGCTGTCTCTCTCCGATCAGCTGAAAATTTTCAAGGTGTTCGGTGACCCTATCCTTAATTATAGGCTCTAGTAATTTCCAAAAATAGATGTTAGGTTAACTTCTGGGTTTATAATTTCTTGGTTTCCCTTTGACTTTTGATCCTGACTCTCTACAAATTGTAAAGGAAAGCTCAAGATCTTATAGACCGCTAGTCATGCGCACTGTCCTAGATGATTCAGTATGGCATGTCAAGTGGAAATGTGATCAAGATTCCCAGAAATGAGGTACTTCCAACAAAACTTGTAGAAGGTCAATCTTTTTGACATTTAAGCAGTATCTAGTCATCTTATTCCTATTGTCTGTTTCCTTATATCAAAACTATTTTGTTTATTTTATTTCATATTTTTGCAACAAAAAGTCAGCAACATGAACCATATATCCTCCACCTCAGCACAAGCTAATCAGTTAGACAAATTGTATCCGGATATGTCAAGTCCTAAACAATCCTAGGATGGGAATGGACTATTTCTTTTTTTCTAGCTACAGTACAAACCCACAAGCTACCCATATGTTAAAAAGAATGCAAAAACCTTAATCATATTAGATTAAACAATCTTAATCCTACATATATACATATGCACAACTCGGGTATCTTACAACAGGTTTGTCACTGTATAATGTCGGGTACAGTACTGGAGGATACAGGTCTGCCACTGGTGGGGCTGGAAGGCGTTTAGAGCAATTATGTGACCATTTTTAATTTGTTCCTGGGAGATGGGCGTCACTGGCTAGGCTAGCATTTATTGCCCATCCCTAATTGTATAAGTGGTGGTGAGCTGCCCTCTTGAACCGCTGCAGTCCATGTAGGGTAGGTACACCCACAGTGCTGTTAGGAAGGGAGTTCCAGGATTTTGACCCAACGACAGTTAAAGAACGTCAGGATGGTGTGTGGTTTGGGGAACTTGCAGGTGGTGGTGTTCCCATCCATCTGCTGCCCTTGTCCTTCTAGGTGGTAGAGGTCGCGGGTTTGGAAGGTGCTGTCCAAGGAGCCTTGGTGCATCGCTGCAGCGCATCTTGTAGATGGTACAAACTGCCGCTGTGCGTCCAGTGGTGGTGGGAGTGAATGTTGTGGATGGGGTGCCAATCAAGTGGGCTGCTTTGTCCTGGATGGTGTTGAGCTTCTTGAGTGTTGGAGTTGCACCCGTCCAGGCAAATGGAGAGTATTCCATCACACTCCTGACTTGTGCCTTGTAGATGGTGGACAGGTTTTGGGGAGGCAGGAGGTGAGTTACTCGCCGCAGGATTCCCAGCCTCTGACCTGCTCTTGTAGCTATGGTATTTATATGGCTACTCCAGTTCAGTTTCTGGTCAATGGTAGCCCCTCGGATGTTGATAGTGGGGGATTCAGTGATCCTAATGCCATTGAATGTCAAGGGGAGATGGTTAGATTCTCTCTTGTTTGAAATGGTCATTGCCTGGGACTTGTGGGGCGTGAATGTTCCTCATTACTTATCAGCCCAAGTCTGGATATTGTCCAGGTCTTGCTGCATCTGGATATGGGCTGCTTCAGTAACTGAGGAGTCACAAACGGTGCTGAACATTCCCCACTTCTGACCTTATGATTGAAGGAAGGTCATTGAAGCAGCTGAAGTTGATTAGGCCTATGGCACTACCCTGAGGAACTCCTGCAGTGATGTTCTGGAGCTGAGATGATTGACCTCCAACAAACACAAGCATCTTTCTTTGCGCTAGGTATGACTCAAACCAGCAGAGGGTTTTCCCCCTGATTCCCATTGACTCCAGTTTTGCTAGGGCTCCTTGATGCCATACTCGGTAAAATGCTGCCTTGATGTCAAGGGCAGTCGCTCTCATCTCACCTCTTGAGTTCAGCTCTTTTGTCCATGTTTGAACCAAGGCTGTAATGAGGTCAGGAGCTGAGTGGCCCTGGAGCCGGATGTCATTGGCAGATCCCAGAGCATCGGTGAGCAGGTTATTGCTAAGCAAATGCGGCTTGATAGCACTGTTGATGACGCCTTCCATCACTTTACTGATGATTGAGAGTAGACTGGTGGGTGGTAATTGGCCGGGTTGGACTTGTCCTGATTTTTGTGTACAGGACATAACTGGGCAATTTTCCACATTGCCGGGTAGATGCCAGTGTTGTAACTGTACTGGAACAGCTTGGCCAGGGTCACGGCAAGTTCTGGAGCACAGGTCTTCAGTACTATTGCCGGAATGTTGTCAGGGCCCATAGCCTTTGCCGTATCCAGTGCCTTCAGTGGTTTCTTGATTTCACGCGGAGTGAATTGAATTGGCTGAAGTCTGGCATCTGTGATGCTGGGGACTTAAGGAGGAGGCCGAGTTGGATCATCAACTCGGCACTTCTGGCTGGAGATTGTTGCACATGCTTCAGCCTTATCTTTTGCAGTGATGTGTTGGTCTTCCCCCATCATTGAGGATGGGGATATTTGTAGAGCTACCTCCTCCAGTTAGTTGTTTAATTGTCCACCACCGTTCACGACTGGATGTGGCAGGACTGCAGAGCTTTGATCTGATCCATTGATTATGGGATCGCTTAGCTCTGTCTGTCGCATGCTGCTTACGTTGTTTGGCACGCAAGTAGTCCTGGGTTGTAGTTTCACCAGGTTGACACCTCATTTTGAGGTATGCCTGGTACTGCTCCTGGCATGCCCTCCTGCACTCTTCATTGAACCAGGGTTGGTCCTCCGGCTTGATGGTAATGGTAGAGTAGGGGATATGCCGGGCCATGAGGTTAGAGATTGTGGTTGAGTACAATTTTGCTGCTGCTGATGGCCCACAGTGCCTCATGGATGCCCAGTTTTGCATTGCTAGATCTGTTCGAAATCTATTCCTTTTAGCACGGTGATAGTGCAACACAACACGATAGAGGGTATCCTCAATGTGAAGACAGGACTTTGTCTCCACAAGGACTGTGCGGTGGTCACTCCTACCAATACTGTCGTGGAGAGATGCATCTGCGGCAGGTGGATTGACAAAGACGAGGTCAAGTATATTTTTCCCACTTGTTGGTTGTTGGTTCCCTCAACACCTGCTGCAGACCCAGCCTAGCAGCTATGTCATGTAGGATTCGGCCAGCTCAGTCAGTAGTGGTGCTACCGAGCCACATTGAAGTGCCCCCCCCCCCCGTAAAGAGTACATTCCTTACCCTTGCCATCATTAGTACTTCCTCCAAGTGGTGTTCAACATGGAGCAGTACTGATTTATCAGCTGAGGGAGGAGCAGGAGGTTTCCTTGTCCATGTTTGACCTGATGCCACGAGACTTCATGGGGACTGGAATCGATGTTGAGGACTTCTAGGGCAGCTCCCTCCCGACTGTATACCACTGTGTTGCCGCCTCTGCTGGATCTGTCCTGCCATGGGAGTTTGCAGATGATATGAAACTTGAAAATGTAGTAAACAATGAGAAGGGTATTAACAAATTGCAGGAGAACATAGACTGGTGAAATGGGAAGACACATGGCAAATGAAACTTAACACCGAGAAATGTGAAGTGAAACGTTTTGGGAGGACGAATGATGAGCGGCAGTGTGAAATAAATAGTGCCAGGATAGAGAGACCTGGGGGTGTATGTGTCTATGGTGGCAGGACAAGTTGAGAAGGCAGTTAAAAAAGCATATGGGATCCTTGGCTTTATTCCTAGAGCCTAGAGTGAAAAAGCAAGGAAATTATGCTAAACTTTTATAAACCACTGGTTAGGCCTCAGTTGGAGCATTGTGTACAATTTCGAGTACCACGTTAGGAAGGATGTCAAAGCCTTGGAGAGAGTGCAGAGGCGATTTACCAGGGATGAGGGACTTAATTTTATATGGAGAGACTGGAGAAGTTGGAGTTATTCTCCTTACCACAGAGAAGGTTCACAGGAGATTTGGCAGAGGTGTTCAAAATCATGAAGGATTTTAATAGAATAAATTAGGAGAAACTATTCCAGTGGCAGAAGGATCAGTAACATAGTATAACATAGATATGCAACATATATAACATTGTAGCATACAGTATCCCGAGCTTTATTAATGGGGGCATAGAGTAGAAGAGCAAGGAAGTTATGTTGAAAATGTAAAAGACACTAGTTCGACCTCAGCTGGTGTATTGTGTCCAGTTCTGGGTGCCTCACTTTAGGAAAGATGTGAGGGCATTGGAGAGAGTACAGTAAAGATTCATGGGAATGGTTCCAGGGATGAGAAACTTCAGTTATGAAGACAAATTGGAGAAGTTAGGAATGTTTTCCGTGGAGAAATGAAGGCTGAGAGGAGATTTGATAGAGGTATTCAAAATCATGAGGGCTCTGGACAGAGTAGAGAGAGAAACTGTTCCCACTCGTGAAAGGATTGAGAACGAGAGGGCACAGATTTAAAGTACTTGGTAAGAGAAGCAGCGAGTGGTTAAGGTCTGGAATGCGCTGTCTGAGAGTGTGGTGAAGACAGGTTCAATTGACTCATTCAAAGGGGAATTAGACTGTTATGTGAAAAGGAAGAATGTGCAGGGTTATGGGGAGAAGGTGGAAGAGTGGCACGAGGCGAATTACTCATTCGGAGAGCCAGTGCAGACACGATGGGCCGAAAGGACTCCTGCGCTGTAACAGTTCTGTGATTCTGTAACCAGAAGATGATTGACAAAAGAACCAGAGGCAACATGAGGAAACATTTTTTTTATACAGTGAGTTGTTGAGATCTGGAATGCCCTGTTTGAAAGGAGGGTGGAAGCAGACTGATGAGTAACACTGAAAAGAGAAGTTGATAAATATTCGAAGGGAAAAAATATTATGATTCACAATGATATGTTTCCAGTAAGCACACGATACTTGATGGTGGAGTATACGAAACAGACTTTATTGATATCTAGTGTAGGTGATTGGCCCAACTAGACTCAGAGTGGCTTTCAGCCTCTAGTTCTGTCTTTCAAGCCCTCTGTAGATCTGTTGAAACCATGTTCCTTTATACACTGTATTTTGCCGACATGAAAGGTATTTGTCATAGTCAAGGTCTCACATTGTATCTGATCCTGAATCATTTGGAAACGGTCCATTCATGTAAATAGTCGTAGTTGTTTACTTTGAAGCTACTTTTCTCAAACCGGACTTCCTGACTTAACTGTGGGAAAATACTTTGAGTCATAGTTTTATTAACCGTTAACTTTCTATACTATAGTTAATGGATCCCTCTACCTTTGTTTATTAGATTAGATGCCATTCCAGTCACTTATTCTGTTGCACTAGCATTTCTCGGAGGTAATACTCAGACATTTGGAGCAGAAATTAAACTATGCTTTTTTCTCATGGCACTGCAAAGCCTATTGTTCCAAGATACAAGGACGTTCAATTATTAACCTTTAACTCTCAAGTTGTCCAACATGCAACTCTCCAGGATGTCCAACACACCACACTGACTACAACGGTTCAAGACCCACCACCAGCTTCTCAGGGCAGCTAGGAAGGACCAATAAATGGCACCTTGCCAATGTCACCCAAATCCCAAGAATAATAGTATAGATGCATTTAAGGGGAAGCTAAATAAGTACATGAGGGAGAAATTAATAGGAGAATACGTTGATAGGGTTAGATGAAGTAAGGTGGGAGGAGGCTCATGTGCAGCATAAAAATCAACATGAACCAATTGGGCCAAATGGTCTGTTTCTATGATGCACATTCTGTTAACTAAAAAAATAAATCAAAACTTTCATTATTTGTGGAATTTATTATGTTTACTTTTGGCTATTTTTTGGCTGCCGCAGGTCAAGAACGATTTGGCAACATGACGAGGGTATATTATAAAGAAGCTGTCGGAGCTTTCATTGTTTTTGATGTGTCCAGACACTCGACATTTGATGCTGTTGTGAAATGGAAAAATGACTTGGACAGTAAAGTGAAGCTGCCCAATGGGAAGCCAATCCCTGCTGTGCTCTTGGCAAACAAATGTGATCAGCAATGGGATGGTTTGGAGAATAGCCCAGCGATGATGGACCGCTACTGCGAGGACAATGGTTTCATAGCATGGTTTCAAACCTCCGCTAAGGTTAGTGACGATTAGCCAACTGCCTGGGGCACTGCAGCAGGAAAGCCACCATTCCAACAGGTTGGGCTGCTTTCTGACCAGGTGTCAGGCACAGCTCAGAGGTAGCACTCCTTCCTCTGAAATGGAAGCTTGTGTGTTCATGATTGGAGACTTGATGCTCCTAGAGCACAAGGGGAATGCTTCACTATTGGAGGTGGCGACTTTCGAATAAGTCATTAAACATCTCTCTCAGGTGGATGTGAATGACCCGAAGGCATGATTTCGAAGAAGCACAGCAGAATTATCCTGGTGTTTTGCTAAAATTTATCCCTCAACTAGCACTAAAAACAGATAATCTGGTTATTTAGGAACATAGGAACAGATGTATGGCCCTTGAACCTGTTCCGCTATTCAACAGGATCACAGTTGATCTGTGACCTAACTCCATGAATCTGCCTTTGCCCCATATCCCTTAATGCTATTGGCTAACTAAAATATATCAATCTCGTTTTAAAATTAACAATGGATCTAACAGCAGTTATCGCTTGCGGAAGAGAGTTCCAAACGTCTACTCGCTTTGCATGAAGAGTTTCCTAATTTTACTCCTGGAAGGTCTGGCTCTAATTTTTTGCCTATGCCCCCTAGTCCTAGACTCACCAACTAACAGAAATAGTTTCTCCCAATCTATCACAAAACGAAGTGGAAGTGTGAGTTGTGAGGAGGATGCAAAGACGCTTCAAGGGTATTTGGAGAAGTTAAGCGAGTGGGCAAAAATTTGGCAGATGGAATATAATATGGAGAAATGTGAGGTTATCCACTTTGGTAGGAAAAATGGCAATACAGAGAATTTCTTAAATGGTGAGAGGCTGGGAAGTGTTGAACCTCACAGGGACTTGCATGTCCTTGTTCATGAGTCATTGAAGGCTAACGTGCAGGTACAGCAAGCAATTAAGAAGGCAAATAGTATGTTAGCCTTTATTACAAGAGGATTTGAGTATAGGAGTAAAGATTGTCTCACTGCAATTATATAGAGCCTTGATGAGACCGCACCTGGAGTAATGTGTGCAGTTTTGGTCTCCTTACCAAAGGAAAGATATACTTGCCATAGAGAGAGTGCAACAAAGGTTTACCAAACTAATTCCTAGGATGGAGGTAGTGTCCTATAAGGAAAGATTAAATAGACTGGGCCTTTATTCTTTGAAGTTTAGAAGAATGAGAGATGATCTCATTCAAACATACAAAATTCTTACAGGGCTCGCCAGGGTAGTTGCAAGAAGGATGTTTCCCCTGGCTGGGGAGTCTAGAACTGGGGGACACAGTCTCAGAATAAAGGGAGGCCATTTAGGATTGAGATGAGGAGGAATTTCATCACTCAGCGGGTTGTGAATCTTTGGAATTCTCTGCCCTAGAGGGTTCTGGAGGCTCAGTTGTTGAGTATATTCAAGACAGATTGATAGATTTCTACATATTAAAAACATCAAGGGATATGGGGATAGTGCAGGCAAATGGTGTTGAAGTAGAAGATCAGATGGCAGAGTGGACTTGAAGGGCTGAATGGCCTACTCCTCCTATTTCTTACGTACCCTATTTTGTTCCCCTTAATATCTTGAAAATCACCCCTTAATCTACTAAATTCCAGGGAATACAACCCTAGTTTGTTTAAACTCTCCTCATAGCTTAACCCTTGAAGTCCAGGTATCATTCTAATAAATCGACATTGCACTCCCTCCAAGGCCCAGACCAACATATTCTTCCTAAAGTGTGGTGCTCAGAACTGCTCACAGTATTCCACATGTGGTTTAATCAGGGTTTTGTGTAGCTGGGGCATGACTTCTACCCCTTGTGTTCTACTGCTCTAGATATAAAGGTCAGCGTTCCATTAACTTTTTTGATTATTTCCTGTACTGTTTGTGACATTTTAATGACCTCTGTACCTGGAACCCCAAGTTTCTTTGGACTTCACTGTTTCTAGCTTTTCACCATTTAGAAGGCACCCTGTTCTTTTTTTTTTAGCTCCAAAGTAGATGACCTCACATTTGCTTTGAAACCCAATTGCCACAGTTTTGCCCATTCACTTAATCTATCAATATCCTTTTGTAATTTTATGCTTCCATCTGCACTGCTTCCAATACCGCCTATCTTTGTGTCATCGGCATGTTTGCCATCATCTAAGTCATTAATAAATGCAGTGAATAGTTGAGGCCCCAACGCTGATCCTTGCAAGACACCACTAGTAAAATCCTGCCAGTTAGAGTCCCTGTCCATTATCCCTATTCTCTGACACTACTGTTCAATCATTTCCTATTTGGGTTAATTTACCTTCAATTTCAAGAGCTTCAACTTTAGCTAACAACCTCTTATGAGGGGCTTTTTAGACACCTTCTGGAAGTTCATATAAATAACATCCGTAGGTATTCCCCTGTCCACTGCTTTTGTCAGCTCTTCAAAAAATTCAATTCGTCAGGCATGACGTTTGTTTTACAAATCTATGCTGGCTCTCTGAGATCAGCTGAAAATATTTGCATATTTAACATTTTCTGTCCCCCTATCCTTAATTATAGCCTCTAACAATCTCCCAATAACGGATGTTGGGCTAACTGGTTAATAATTCCATAGTTTCCTCTGACGCATGCAATTTTCCAATCTAAAGGAACGGTTCCTGAATTGGGAGAATTTTGGAAGATTATAGTTGGGGCATCTGCAACGTTCTCTCCTTTTAAAACCCGAGGATGGAAGCTATATGGTTCTGGGAACTTTGTTGCTCTTCAGTTTCACTAATTTCTCCATTACTGTTATCTTGCTTACATTAATTTTGTTGAGTTCCTGTCCCTCGTTCAATAATAGTTTCCTTGGGATGTCTGGCATGCTGACCTTTTCCTCTACCGTAATTATTCAGCATATCCACCATTTCCTGATTTTCATTGACAACGTCACCATTACCAGTTTTCAAGGGCCCACATTCTCCTGATTACCCTCTTTTCCCTAGTATAATTGTAATTTTTTGTGTTGGTTTTGATATCCCTTGCAAGTTTCTTTTCATACTTTTTGTAGCTCATTATTTACTTTGTCACCCTTTACTGCTCTTTTGTTTCTGTCCCATTCATCAGGATCCGTGCTATTTTTTGCATTTTTGAAAGCTTTTTATTTTAGTTCTATATTGTCTTTCACCTTTATTAGTTTTCCATTGCTGTCTTTTTTGGCAAATAGAGTTTTGGTTCTTCAGGGGTATAAACTGGTTCTGTATCACATTAAATTCTTTTTTGAATGCCTCCCACTGATCTTCTGTCATTTTATCCATTAACAGATTAGTCCAGTTTACTGCGGACACTCTGGCTCATCCCATTGGAGTCGGACTTAATTACATCTATAATCTTAGTAGCTAGTTCACGTTTCGCCCTTTCAAACACTAGATTGAACTTGATCATATTATGATTGCTATAGGATAAACGTTAATGCACAGCTAAGCTATTAACTAAATATAGCTCATTACTCATTGCCTTCCTGTTGGTTCTAGGATATACTATTTCAGAAAACTGTCCTGGACACACAAGAAATTCACAACCTTTGTTATATGTGCTGATCTGCTTATCGTAATCTATATGAAAGTTAAAATCCCCCATTGAAACCATGCTGCCTTTGCTACATGCTTGTCTAATCTCAGCATTTATACAAGCTACCACTTCACAGCCATTACCAGGGAGCCTGTACACAATTCTCACTGCATTCTTCAATCTTTTTCTGTTATTTAATTCTACCCATAAAGTTTTAACTGCTTGTTTATCCTGTCTTGTCATTGAAGTGATTTCATCCTCAATCATTAAGGTAATTCTTCCCCCTCTACCATTTTCCCTATCTGTCCTGTAGATCTTATAACCTGGTATATTTAGTTCCCAGTCCTGACCGTCTTGCAGTCACATCTCCGTAATGACTATCATGGCTTACCCCTCCATTTTATTACTATGGGACCTTGCTGTGCTCAAATTGGCTGGTGTGTTTCCTAAATTACAACAGTGTTTACACTTCAAAAGTACTTCATTGGCTGTATTCATATATAAGGAGCAAGAGGGTAACTAGAGAAAGGATTGGCCCACTCAAGGACAACGGAGGAAAATTATGCGTGGAGTCAGAGAAAATGGGTGAGATTCCAAACGAGTACTTTGCATCGGTATTCACCAAGGAGAGGGACATGACGGATGTTGAGGTTAGGAACAGATGTTTGATTACTCTAGGTCAAATCGGCATAAGGAGGGAGGAAGTGTTGGGTATTCTAAAAGGCATTAAGGTGGACAAGTCCCCAGGTCCTGATGGGATCTATCCCAGGTTACTGAGGGAAGTGAGAGGGGAAATAGCTGGGGCCTTAACAGATATCTTTGCAGCATCCTTAAACACGGGTAAGGTCCCGGAGGACTGGAGAATTGCTAATGTTGTCCCCTTGTTTAAAAAGGGTAGCAGGGATAATCCAGGTAATTATAGACTGGTGAGCCTGATGTCAGTGTTAGGGAAGCTGCTGGAGAAGATACTGAGGGATAGGATCTATTTCCATTTGGAAGAAAATGGGCTTATCAGTGATAGGCATCATGGTTTTGTGCAGGGAAGATCATGTCTTACCAACTTAATAGAATTCTTTGGGGAAGTGACAAAGTTGATTGATGAGGGAAGGGCTGTAGATGTCATATACATGGACTTCAGTAAGGCGTTTGATAAGGTTCCCCGTGGTAGGTTGATGGAGAAAGTGAAGTTTGCATGGGGTCCAGGGTGTACTAGCTAGATGGATAAAGAACTGGCTGGGCAACAGGAGACAGAGAGTAGCAGTGGAAGGGAGTTTCTCAAAATGGAGACGTGTGACCAGTGGTGTTCCACAGGGATCCGTGCTGGGACCACTGTTTGTGATATACATAAATGATTTGGAGGAAAGTATAGGTGGTCTGATTAGCAAGTTTGCAGACGACACTAAGATTGGTGGAGTAGCAGATAGTGAAGGGGACTGTCAGAGAATACAGCAGAATATAGATAGATTGGAGAGTTGGGCAGAGAAATGGCAGATGGAGTTCAATCCGGGCAAATGCGAGGTGATGCATTTTGGAAGATCCAATTCAAGAGTGAACTCTACAATAAATGGAAAAGTCCTGGGGAAAATTGATGTACAGAGAGATTTGGGTGTTCAGGTCCATTGTTCCCTGAAGGTGGCAACGCAGGTCAATAGAGTGGTCAAGAAGGCATACGGCATGCTTTCCTTCATCGGACGGGGTATTGAGTACAAGAGTTGGCAGGTCATGTTACAGTTGTATAAGACTTTGGTTCGGTCACATTTGGAATACTGCGTACAGTTCTGGTCGCCACATTACCAAAAGGATGTAGATGCTTTGGAGAGGGTGCAGAGGAGGTTCACCAGGATGTTGCCTGGTATGGAGGGCGCTAGCTGTGAAGAGAGGTTGAGTAGATTAGGATTATTTTCATTAGAAAGACGGAGGTTGAGGGGGGGACCTGATTGAGGTGTACAAAATCATGAGAGGTATAGACAGGGTGGATAGCAAGAAGCTTTTTCCCAGAGTGGGGGATTCAATTACTAGGGGTCACGAGTTCAAAGTGAGAGGGGAAAAGTTTAGGGGGGATATGCGTGGAAAGTTCTTTACGCAGAGGGTGGTGGGTGCCTGGAACGCGTTGCCAGCGGAGGTGGTAGACGCGGGCATGATCGCGTCTTTTAAGATGTATCTAGACAGATACATGAATGGGCAGGAAGTAAAGAGATACAGACCCTTAGAAAATAGGCGACATATTTAGATAGAGGATCTGGATCGGCGCAGGCTTGGAGGGCCGAAGGGCCTGTTCCTGTGCTGTAATTTTCTTTGTTCTTTGTTCTAAAGTGCTTTGGGACATCCTGAGGTTGTCAAAAGTGCTATATAAATGCAAGTCTATCTTTTTGTTGCTGGTGTTGCCCTGTCACTATTAACCTAATGTTATAACAATGGTCCCTTCTAAGCTGCAAAGTTGATCTCGGCTACAGGTAAATAATCAGGCATTTCCTCAATCCTGCTCACTTCAACTTCACTCCTGCTTGCCTCCGCTCCAGCCCTACTCATCTCATCACCATCCCTGCTCGCCTCCGCTCTACTCCAGTTCACTACATGAGCCTGAAATGTGTTCGCCTTATTACATTTTTGAAACCACTTATGTAGAAAAAAAAGCAACTGCAATTATTTTGCACCTTTAATGTAACAAAAAATATTCCAAACCTATTCATAATGGAAATAAATAAGGAAATAGGTACTAAGCTATGGTAATGTAGGGTGAGATTTGGAGGAATGACTGGTCACTAAGATAGAAGAGTGATTTGGAGAGGCAACTGGGAGCTGAGCGTTGCAGGTGAGATTCAGAGGGGTGACTGGCTGCTGACTTTTGCAGGGTAGTGATTTTGGCCTAACCATCAGCCTCAAGAAAACGAACATCATCGGACAGGATGTCAGAAATGCTCCATCCATCAATATTGGAGACCGCTATCTGGAAGTTGTTCAAGAGTTCACCTACCTAGGCTCAACTATCATCAGTAACCCGTGTCTCGATGCAGAAATCAACAAGCGCATGGGAAAGGCGTCTGCTGCTGTGTCCAGACTGGCCGAGAGTGTGTGGGAAAATGGCACACTGACACGGAACACAAAAACCTAAGTGTTTCAAGCCTGTGTCCTCAGTACCTTGCTCTACGGCAGCGAGGCCTGGACAAAGTACGTCAGCCAAGAGCGACGTCTCTATTTATTCCATCTTCGCTGCCTCCAGAGAATCCTTGGCATCAGGTGGCAGGACCATATCTCCAATGCAGAAGTCCTCGAGGCGGCCAACATCCCCAGCATATACACCTTACTGAGCCAGCGACGCTGGAGATGGCTTGGCCATGTGAGCCGCATGGAAGATGGCAGGATCCCCAAGGACACATTGTACAGCGAGCTCGTCTCTGGTATCAGACCCACCGACCGTGCATATCTCCGCTTTAAAGATATCTGCAAACACAGCATGAAGTCCTGTGACATTGATCACAAGTCGTGGGAGTCAGTTGCCAGCGATCGCCAGAGCTAGCGGACAGCCATAAAGGCGGGGCTAAAGAGTGGCGAGTCAAAGAGACTTAGCAATTGGCAGGAAAAAAGACAGAAGCGCAAGGAAAGAGCCAACTGTGTAACAGCCCAGACAACCAGTTTTATCTGCAGCACCTGTGGAAGAGCCTGTCACTCTAGAATTGGCCTTAGTAGCCACTCCAAGCGCTGCTTCACAAACCACTGACCACCTCCAGGCGCGTATCCATTGTCTCTCGAGACAAGGAGGCCAAAGAAGAAGAATAAGGATCCAGAAACGTGACGGTGCTCAGCTTTGGGATGGATTGATTTGGAGAAGTTACTGGTGCTGAGCAATGGGGGAGAGTTTCCGAGGGGTGCTGAGCTTTGTTGGGGACGTGATTTGGAGAGTGAAATAAAGTTTTGTTGAAGTGATGGGGTTTAAGACAGTTTTTAAAGGAGAAAGGGTTGAGAAAGGAGTTTCAAAGAGTAGGGCTGAAAACCCTACTGGTATTTCTGGAAAGAAAAGAGGGGAGAGAGCACACAGGATGTCCGAGGACCAGAGGGAGCCACCAGCAATACGTGCATTGTCATTCTGGAGTGTCTGTCTTTACAAAAGTCGTATTTTATGTCTTAAAAGTGGGTAATGCAAGAATCAAGAATGCGAAGCTGTGCCTGGAATATTTGAGTTCTGTCCAGACAGTGGGATTGGCAGTGATGAGGTTAGATAAAGAGCAGGCGCAACAGAAGAGGAAATTATCTTTCCAAGTAGAGTTTCACAGTTTCATCCTAAATGTATGAAGTTTCCAGAAATGGGCTGGAGGTTAGCAGCAGCTGCCTCTTTCAACTCGTGAAGGGGCTTTTAATAATGTACTGAGTTCTGGAGTTTTGCAGTGGGCATACGGGAGACTGGTTGTTGTTTTGGTCTATGACAGGCATGATGCCGATCTGTTTTATCATAAGAGCAGGAAGTAATGATTCAAACCTTCAAACCTGTTCAATCATTCAATCAGATTGCAACTGTATCTAAACTCCATTTACCCACCATTGTACCACATCCCTTGTACCCTTACACACAAAAAGCTATTAATTTCAGTCTTAACCCTTTCAGTGGGTGGGGGGGGGGGGGGAAGAGAGTTCCAGATTTCCACTACCTTTTGTGTGCTTCCTGATTTCACTCTTGAATGTTCTAGCTCTAATTTTAAGGTTGTTTTGCCTTGTTCTAGATTCTCCCACCAAAGGAAATAGTTTCTCTGTATCTACCCTATTGTGTCCTTTTATCATTTTAAACATCTTCATCAGATCAGCTCTGAAATCTCCTAAACTCAAAGGGAATAAAAGCCAAGTGTATGCAACCTGTCCTCATAATTGAACCCCCCCCCTCCCCCCCCCAGCTCCAAAATCATTCCTAATACCTCAAGCTGTGCCTGGTAACGTGCAGTTACCTTCCCAGAATTATTTTTTTGTGCTAATTGTAGGTTTCGGCAATGATACAAATACCTAGTTTAATTGAAATTAGCAGGAAAAGACAAATGAATTAGATTGGGCACCTGCTCAAGTCAGTGGGGTGAGTGGGGTATTGAAAGTGGGATGTTGTAAGAGGTGTTAGAGAGACAAATTGAAGGAAGAAGACCAAGGGCGAGGAAAAGAAGGATTCTTATGGGTCACCTTGTCAACCATGGCTCAGTGGGTCGCACTGTCACCACTGAGCCAGACAATGAGTTCCCCCTGGTGGCGCAGCCATCATTTATCCCTCAAACAGCATCAGTTTAAAAAATAAAATAGGTTTATCTGGTCATTATCACTTTGTTGTTTGTGGGACCTTGCTGTGCACAAATTGACTGCTGCTTTTCCTACACTACAACAGTGACTATACTTCAAAAGTACTTAATTGGCTATGAGGTGTTTTGGATCCTGAAGTCGTGCAAGGTGCTATATAAATATAAGTATTTCTTTGATTTTTCTTGTATGTTGTCTTGCAAATCATAATATATAGATGTTTTCTTGTAATGAATTAATGTTTAATAAAACTTTTTTTTTTCTAATGGTTGCAGGAGAACATAAACATTGACGAAGCAACCCGGTTTTTAGTGGAGAATATTCTGGCCACTGATTCCATCCATCAATCTGAGAACACTGATGCGAATAAAGTTAATCTAACAGAGGAGACTGACGAGGCTGAGGGCAAGTCACAGTGTTGCTAACACACTGCCCCTCTTCCAATAACACTTTATGAACTTTGGAGACAACAAACTTTTCTACGCTACAGCAAAGAAGATGACTACTAAACAGTACTAACACACCTTCAGCTAACTATTATTTAAACAAAAGTTTTCACTTAGTTTTAATTAGGAATGGAATGATAAAAATATTTCAAGTCTTTTTCATGCCAAATTTTCTGTAACCTTTTTGAAATAACATTAAAATAATTGTTCGGTCTGTCAGTTTTTGTACACTGTCTATCTTTGCCCCAGTATTCTGAGACACCAGACATCAGCTACTGTCCAATAACCAGATTGGAGTAACGTCCATTAAAACATTTTGGGCTTTGGTACAACGACTATGTCAATCTGTGAATTGCTTGAAATCGGTATGCATTGTAAATTTGGTAAAGTATTTCATATGTCAGTGAGGTTTTTGAGAATTGAGCCATTGAGTTTAGTTTTTCTAATTTGACCGGACACAGTGACCCGAGTATGGTATCGCAGAAAGGCAGCAGCATCATGGACCCATCCGGTTTTATCGGGTTGCTGGTTTTCCCAAAGTCCAGGGGGCAATAAATGTCACTCCCATTGAGTTCTGACCTCTCACAGTCAACAGATAAGAGGTACCATTCACTCAGACTGAAGCTGACCAAACACAGTCCTACACCCATATCCTCTCCATCACAAAGACTGCCTTCTTCCACCTCTGTAATATTGTCTGTCTTCGCTCCTGCCTCAGCCCATCTGCTACTGAAACCCCTGATGCCTTTGTGGCCTCCAGATTCGACTAGTCCAATGCTCTCCTGACCAACCTTCCAACCTCTGTAAACTTCAGTTCAGCCAAAACTCTGCTGCCCATATCTGAACTCGCACCAACTCCTGTTCACCCATTACCCCGTGTTCTCGCTAACTTACAATGGCTCTTAGTCCACTGATGCCTCGATTAAAAAATTCTCAACTTGTGTTCAAATTCCTCCATGGCCTCACCCCTCCCCATCTCTATAACCATCTCCAGCCTTACAACCATTTGAGATCTCTGCAGTCTTGCAATTCTGGCCTCTTGGCATTTCCCACTTCTTGCATCCCACATTAGTAGCTGGGTCGTTAGGCCCTAAGCCCTGGAACACTCTCCCTAAACCTCTCCATCTATCTTTTAAGATGCTCCTTAAAACCTATTTCATTGATCAAACTTTTGGCTGCCTGTTCTAATAACTCCTCCTTTGGCTTAGTGTCAATCTTTGTATGATTTACACTCCTGTGAAGCATCTTGGGCTGTTTTACTATGTTAAAAGCCCTATATATATGCAAGTTGTGGTACCCATTCGTGTGGACATTTCCAATTTTGTCATAACATAAGATGAGTATGGTAATGTGATTATGTAACTGGACTAGTAATTCAGAGAATAGGGATTCAAATCTCACCATGGCAGTTTGAGCATTTGAATTACGTTTTTTAAAAAATCTTGAAATAAAGTGACTATGAAACTATTGGATTGTCATAAAAATGTAACTGCTTCAGTCATGTCCTTAAGAGAAGGAAACCTGCTAGTCTGGCCTATGTATGAAACTGCAGAAACGCCATTAGCTTCACAGGCAATTACGGGATGGGTAATAAATACCAGTCTAGCCAGTGACGCCCACATCCTGAGATTGAAGTTTAGCTTTTTAAACTGATTGGTCAATTTAAGTGGTACCCATGGAATTAACATGAAACTGACCAGGACATCCTGAATCCAAGTACAACAAACTATCAGTTCCCGATACCCTGCTCTGTTCTGGACCCTTGACTCCTTGGTGAAGCTGCCTCTCTGGTGGACCCTCATTGTATTTACTGATCTCCTGCTCCACTGATTGACCAGGATCATTTGAGTAATCCCTTCACTGTTGGCACCCAGCTGTTGGATCCCATCAGTTACAAAGAGAGACGAAGTCCGACTGTAACTTTTAGAAACTTTATTGTAGTACGTGGTTGTTACATTGCAAGGATACAAAAGGAACAAAAAGCAAAACGAAAGAACATGCAAAAGAACAAAACAAAAGAACATGTGCTCACTACAGCAAGCCTTTCTTATAGTTATTCAAACAAAACTAGTAACCCCCCCCCCCCCCCCCCCCACCCCTCCTTGTTCCTGAGTGGTTTGCAGACTTCTATTATCAGTGCATGATTGGTTCATTTGTCCCAGCATTTTATTCTTGCATTTTATTTCAGTAGTTTCACATCCCCCCACCTTGAACTGTTAGGCTGATTATTAAACAATAGGCTACTATTAAGCTATCTGCAGCTGTCCTGTTAGCTTCTGCTTGTTTTTTATAAATTGGCTCCACAACTCCAGTTAGTTTGTTAGCTGATTAGCTTACTTTTGATCCGTCCCCACAGTCCCCACTTTGATTCTTCAAACTTCTTTAAGAATCATTCCATCAATCCCACCTAGCTGCCTTTAATGGTCTCTACTTGTCTAGAAACAGCCTTCAACACCCGAAGGGGTTGCGCTTAATACATTGCCCACTTGTGCCACAAGAGGGGACGGTGGGAGCTCTGTAAGGGCATAAGCTTGGCAGGGGTTTCAGTTACTTGTTTACAACAGCACTTAATAAGCAAAAACGTAAAATACAAAATTATGATTGTAACAAAAAAGATCAAACCCTGTACCATTGAGGTCCCTTTTGAGCCCAACCACCCGGTCGCCCAACCCCATAAGGTGGGAGTTGGGGGTAGTTTGATTTTATCACCTTTTGGATGTGCTCCGCCAGATTAGAGATCTCTTCGGAACTATCCGGAATGTAGGTGCAGCATTCGGGCCCTATCAAGGCACATGTACCCCCCTTTTCTGCAAGGATAAAATCTAGGGCCATTCGATTCTGAAGGGCCACCGTTCGAGTGGCTACCATTTCGGCATTTATCTTAACCAGAGCTTCGGAGGTGTCGTTGGCCACCTTCTCTAGGACAGAGGCCATGTTAATAGACTCCCTGGCCAGCTTAGCTGTCCCATACCAGGGAAACAAGATCGCAAAGAATCTCTCCATCTCTGTGATAGCTCGCCTCATCCTTTGTCAGTGAGATGGCACAGGCAGGGAGGTCAAATGACGGATATAAGGTGTAATATAACCCAAATAACATGATCCCGTCCAAAGTTTCGGTAACCAGGGATATACCTTGTGGCCGCAAATAAAGTAAGTGCCATTATAGGAGGTGAATTTGGGCGTATTTAGTGCCTTGGGCATAAATGTGAGATTCCAATGGCTTTGACCTGTGTGATTAAAAAGGTAAACGGAGACGTTGTCGCTTGGGGGTGGGGGTGGGGGGGGGGGGGGGGTGGGGTGTCTATGAACACTGGATAGTTGCAAATGCTATTACCGACGGGTAGCCATCGGTCAAATTACGGGATATGCACACTATTCCCATTGGCCGTCCCACTCCTGAGGTATTGGTCAATGCAAGATAAAGAGCTGTACTCAAGCCATTAAAGGAAGGTGTATACAAGCCCATATGCTATCGTTATACCCGGATGATGTCAGGTTTTGGCGAATCCTGAACCTATACGAAGGGGGGGTCGCAAACCCCCTGTCCCAACGTATGGGTTGTCAGCCACCGTACCATCTGGGATGTATTAAGAGGTATGGGCCGTATCGGAATGCCTCCTCTGGAATGGATGGGCACGTGTGCACATACCCAACAGCTAGAGATGTTAGCTGCCTTGGCATAGGTATAAAACATGTAAAGGAAAGTGTTAACGTGCGATTCCCTGGACACTCGATTAGTTCCCCAAAGTGGAAAGGTTTGGTTAGCCAAAAGTAAGCAGATGCTTAAAATGCATGCAAAGAGGATAATAAAAATTCTGAACATATTGGCAAATGGTAATTGTCCTGATAGCAGGTCACGGATCGCTCGTTTGATGTGAGAGGCATGTATCCAGGCTTTCTTCCCTTCCACCTTAACTGCTGCCTGGGTGGTCAGTAGCACTTGGAAAGGTCCCTCCCACTTGGCGCCCAATGGTTCTTTATGTATTTTCTTCACGTAAACCCAGACTCCCGGGACGATGTTGTGCCCTCCTTCTGGTGGGTCACCCCAAGCTGCCGATACCTGCGAGGAAACAGAACTGATAGCATTTGTTAGGTTCTGACAATATTCTAGTAGAGCGTCACTCATCAGGTGACAATCAGCTTTTCGCAAATCAATTGTTCCCGGCAGAGACATGGGTCTCCCTGTTATTATTTCAAATGGACTCAGGCCCGTAGTTCTGTTCGGAGTCGATCCAATTTCTGTTGAAGTTACACAAACCCAAAAAGGACCTAAGCTCCTGGATAGTGGTGGGTTGTTTGGCAGCCCGGATGGCTGTGGTCCAGTCCTGGGTAAGTTCCCTCTTTCCTTTCGAAATCTTTTGTCCCAGGTACAGGACCTCTTCTTGGGCTATTTGCGCTTTGTCGATACTGGCCTTGTGTCCTCTCCGATGAAGGTGGTCCAGCAGGGTACGCAGATCTTGTTCGCGTTGTTCTTCCGTTTCAGAGGCTAACAGGACGTCGTCCATGTACTGGATGACTGTGGAGTGCATGGGAGGTAACTCCCTCAAATGGTTTTGTAGGGCCATATGAAATACCATAGGGCTATTGTGGAAACCCTGTGGCAGCCAGGTCCAGGTGTACTGTTCTTGTTGAATGGTAAAGGCGAGCCACGGTTGGACCTCGGGTGCCAGTGGCACCGACCAAAATCCATTGGCCATGTCGATAACAGAGAACCATTCGTGTTCTGGCCTCAGGGCATTGAATATCGTAGAGGGGTCAGCTACCAGAGGAGCCTTTTGATCAATACACTGGTTAGCCTTTCTATAGTCAACAGTAAGCCGCCAGGAACCATTTGGTTTCCGTACTGGCCACACAGGGCTGTTGCAGGTACTGTGTGTTTTAACCAGCACGCCTCGCTCCTCTAATTGTCTAATTACGGGTAAGATTCCTGCAATAGATGTTGGACTAATGGGGTATTGTTTAGTACAGGGCGGAGTGGATCCTGTAAACGCTGCCGGTTCCATTTGAAGTAACCCACGATTGTTCTTATCCCGAGCCCATATTGGGTGCTCCCTCAGCTCCTCCTTCTTCAGACTTCTGATAGACCATGTTACCTGGCCACCTTCAAAATGCAACACGGAGTTCAGCTGGGTAAGAACGTCCATACCCAGAAGGGCCTGGTCCACCGGACCTATCCAGACTGGATAGTTATCAATTCGTGTGGACGAAGACCAATGCGTATGGGCTGAGTTTTCCTGATCACCACCCCATGGCCACCAGCACCGTGGACGGTCTTAACTTTACCGTCCATTGGTATTGAGTTCCCGTATCGTTGAGGTAGACACATTAATTCGGCCCCGGTATCCAATAGGCAGTCTATATCTTGATCGCCCACCCTCGCGGTTATATACAATCCATCTCTTTGTTGTTCTATTAGTGCCAGAAGGGGCACTGGAGGGGCGAGGGAGGGCTTCGCTAGTTTTTTGCCGCACCAAGTAATGCCAGTATCTCCTTCCGTTGCTGGGGTGACAACTGTTTGAATTTTTCGAGGTCATTGTCCTCAGGGGAGGGACCTGGTCTTGGCGCCGGATTGTATCCTTGCTGTCCTCTTCCCCGTCCCTTCGCTCTACATATCTTAGACCAATGGCCTTCCTTCCCGCAGTAGTGGCATACCCTGGGTCGCCTATCTTGCGCCCTATAAGGGCCTTTGGGCGTCCAACCCACCTACAGAGCTCGGAGCTTTGCTCCCATGTCCCTGTCCAGCTGACTGCATCGATCAATCAGCTGCGCGTAGTTTACTCCTGTGCCTTCCCACTCTGGTAAGGTTACCTTCAGCATGTTGGATAATTCTGGTTTTAGCCCCGCAATAAAGACAGACTTCAAAGGCACAAAACGGGTATCGTCCAGATCCTCTGGAGCAATGTCCGTTATCCCCGAGCGTTCCAGCCAAGCAGATCTAAACCTCTCTTCATACTCCCGCACCTCTTCGGTACCTTTTTGCTGACAGGCTGTAATTTTATTCCAATCTGTCTTTGCGGGACAGAACACTCGCAGTCACTGACTAATCACAGCCCATCCGGCATCTAGTTGTTGCTCTTCCTCGCCCAAGGCAGTTTGGACCTCTCTGTTCAGTCTTCGCCCCGCTCGCCCAACGCACCATCACAGTCAAAATCTGTACCCCGTCCCATGGGTGGAGGTGGTAAATTCCCTTCAGACGTTCCAACTGTTCCCACGTCTTCTGACCCCCCTTTTTCGGGTCAGGCAATTCTTTGGACCATTTATCAATTTTCTCAGGATCCGCTGGGACATGCATCCAATAAGTGTTGTGCTCAGACGTGATCACCTCATTACTGTCTGTAGTCTTCTTTCCTTGCTTGACCTTAACGCGTTTCTGTTTAAGGGGGGCGAGCCGCGCAAAAGGAAACTCATCATCAGTATCACTTTCTTTGCTGGAGGACTCAGCTTCCTCTATACCGGCTTCATGCAGTTGCGTTTTTCGTAGTTCTTTTAGTAACGACTCCAGATTCGGGTACAGGCGAGATGGTTGTGGTCAGCGGGGTCCGCAGGGCAGTCCCGTTATCTTCGGTTGCGTTGCCTGTTCTTCTCGTAATTGTTTTTTAAGTTCTTTATTTTCAGTTTCCAACTTCGCATTTTCAGTTTCTAATTTTTCTAATTTAAGCTTTTCCTTTCTCAGTTGTTCGCAGACCGCCTTCAGTTGGTCCTTCGCATTAGTCAGGTCGCGGTCGCGTTGAGACAGTTGAGCTTGTTGGATAATTTCATTACGCTGTCGGATCTGGCCCATTACAGCTCAGGACCATTGGGTTTGTTCCTTATCCTTTAAACGGGTCGTTTTTCCCCAAACTCTCTTTATATCTTCCAGGGACCACTGTCCCTTGGAGGCACCGTATTTCTGTTCAATTTCAGTACAGGTTTTAGCCAAATTAAACTGTTGCTCTATATATCCTTTTAACTGCTGAAGAATTTCATCTTCGGAAACGTCTGGCGGGGCCCGCCTGCCTTTAACGGTGGTTGGCAACTGTTGGTTTCTTTTGTCAGTCATTGTACCAATTTTGTGTGGCGGAGGGGGTCTTGAGCCGTGGGGCTTCTTATACAGATGCCGTGGAGCTTTTCAGCTGGGCTGGTGTATTATCATCGAACACCGCCGATTTAGACGTCTATAAAGGGGGTCTCGAACCTCGGAAGAGTTCGGGATCGCGTGGTGGAGTACCAAAACTAGACAACGGCTGAGGACTTTTTAAAGTAAAGAGGAGTCCTTACCTCCGGGGGCCGATATAGGTCCGATGTCCAGGGCTTTATCCTCCAGCGAACCTGCCGACTACGCCAAGTTGTTGGATCCCATCAGTTACAAAGAGAGACGAAGTCCGACCGTAGCTTTTAGAAACTTTATTGCAGTATATGGTTGTTACATTGCAAAGATACAAAAGGAACAAAAAGCAAAACAAAAGAACATGCAAAAGAGCAAAACAAAAAGAACAAAACAAAAGAAAGAACACGTGCTCACTACAGCAAGCCTTTCTTATAGTTATTCAAACAAAACTAGTAACCCCCCCCCCCCCCCACCCCCCACCCCTCCTTGTTCCTGAGTGGTTTGCAGACTTCTATTATCAGTGCATGATTGGTTCATTCGTCCCAGCATTTTACTCTTGCATTTTATTTCAGTAGTTTCACATCTCCCCTCCTTGAACTGTTAGGCTGATTATTAAACAATAGGTTGCTATTAAGCTATCTGCAGCTGTCCTGTTAGCTTCTGCTTGTTATTTTTTATAAATTGGCTCCACAACTCCCCAGTTAGTCTGTTAGCTGATTAGCATACTTTTGATCCGTCCCCACAGTGAAGGCGCTGGAAGTCCGTGGGTTCTTCTTTCACTTTCAGTGGGCATTGAACTGGGTATTACCTATTCCGGTGTCCGTCTTCCCGCACTACAAGGCATTAGAAGAATTTACAATTTCAGGGCCTTCGGCAGCAAGAAACAGAGCTTCAACGTATATTTGACTGGGACTTCTCGGATCCAACCACTGATGGTGGTGGAAAGGTAAAGCAGGGAACACCTAGAAACATAAGCAGTAAGTGACGTAAGTCTTTTTCTATTGGGGACATAAAACAAAATCCGTCGACTTAAGTAGGCCACAGTTTATGCCGACATCAATGTACACAATAAGTCTTTAGTATTAATGTGTCAGTATAAACGGGTTTGAGATAAGTGGGTAGGACTCAATTAATCCTCTGCATCCTATTAAGTGGCACCCTTCCTGCCAAGGCACCAGTTCAGAAACATCCAGGCCAAAACCACCAAGGGACATGAGTGTGAGCCAGAGGGGAGTACACAGGGTGATGTACTGAGCACAAGGGGCCTCAAGAAGTAGGAAGTGGAAGATGAGGCAGATATTTGGTGGGAGGATCAGGGGACATCTGCCTTGGCTGAGGGGTCTCAGGATTCAGGCGTGCTTCCCCAGATGTATTGTTTAATGGATACTGTTCCATTCAATGCTACTCCTTTTGTGGCAGTGTCTCAGATGGGTCAAACCAGTTGCTTGAGCCACGAGCACCTTAAGACCAATGCAGCATCTGAAGGATTGCTTCACTGCAGGAGTATCTTCAATGACAATGACTTGTATTTATGTAGTGTCTTTAACATAGTAAAACATTCCAAGGCATTTCACAAGAGCATTATTAGACAAAATTTGGCACACAGCCATATATAAGACGATATTAGTACAGGTAACCCAAAAGCTTGGTCAAAGTAGTGGTTTAAGGAGTGTCTTAAAGGAGGAGCGAGGTAGAGGGGAAAGGAAATTTAGGGAGGGAATATCTTGGGGCCTAGGCAGCTGAAAGCACAGCCACCAAAAATGAAGCAATAAAGATGGCATGTGCAAGAGGCAGGAGGATGTTAGAAAGAGAGAGATACTTCAAAGTCGTAGGTTTCACCTTATCCTCCTGCTCCTTTATCATCGTTAAACTATTGGACCCTCGGAGAAAGAACATTCCTCCTTCAAAAAAAGAGGGAGATCATAATCATAAGATCATAAGAACTAGGAGCAGGAGTAGGCCGTCCGGCCCCTCGAGCCTGCTCCGCCATTCAATAAGATCATGGCTGATCTTTTCGTGGACTCAGATCCACTTACCCGCGCTCCCACCATATCCCTTAATTCCTTTATTGTTCAAAAAGATATCTACCTTAGCTTTAAAGACGTCTACTGAAGAAGCGTCAACTACTTCACTGGGCAAGGAATTCCATAGATTAACAACCCTCTGGGTGAAGAAGTTTCTTCTTAATTCAGTCCTAAATCTGCACCCTCTAATCTTGAGGCTATGCCCTCTTGTCCTAGCTTCACCTGCCAGTGGAAACATCCTCTCTACTTGTATCTTATCTATTCCCTTCATGATTTTATATGTTTCTATAAGATCCCCCCTCATTCTTCTGAATTCCAATGAATATAATCCCAATCTACTCAGTCTCTCCTCATTAGCCAATCCCCTCAACTCCAGAATCAACCTAGTGAACCTCCTCTGCACCCTCTCCAGTGCCAGTACATCCTTTCTCAAGTAAGGAGACCAAAACTGCACACAGTACTCCAGGTGCGGCCTCACCAGTACCTTATACAGCTGCAACATAACCTCTCTGCTTTTAAACTCAATCCCTTTAGCAATGAAGGACAAAATTCCATTTGCTGTACCTGCAGACCAACCTTCTGCGATTCATGCACAAGGACACCTAGGTCCCTCTGCATAGCAGCATGCTGCAACTTTTTACCATTCAAGCAATAATCCTTTTTACTGTTACTCCTACCGAAATGAATGACTTCACATTTATTAACATTGTATTCCATCTGTCAGACCTTTGCCCACTCACTCAATGTATCTATGTATCTATGTTCCTCTGCAAAGTTTCACAGTCATCTGCACACTTTGCTCTGCAGTCCGACTCCGATATTGAAAATGATGGCACCTAATGGCAGGAATGTGCAAGGTGGGGGGTGGGTGCTAATGAATCTGCTAGCATTCCATTGCCTTTTTTTTGAACTCCTAGAGAAGGTCCCTGGAAGGACGTTGACCCTGATTTGACAGGAGAAGATTGATCTCTCATCAACTTGCCCAATTGCTAAACATATCAACTGTCAAATGCAGATAACCCTCTACCAACAAGTTACAAGGATCAGTACACTTACAATAGTAAACCACACAGTGCATCAGATAGCATCATCATGTGTATGATTACACCACAACCCCTTAGGCTGCCTGGACTTTACATTTTGAAATGCCAAAGAATCAGAATCTACATGAAAACCACTGGGAATAGTTCTTGCTTCAAAGGATTGCAATGAGTATTTGCACCATCCTCACCAAAATCCTAAAAGACAATATTATGTCAGTTGTAAAATGTTATCGACATAGATTTTCTGCAAAATGAAATACCCTTTATCAGATTGTTACAAGTATGTTCAAAATTGTGAAATGGTTTGCTTAATAACTGCTACTAGTGGTGCCTCACAAGGATCTACTCTTGCACCTTCTCATCCTGACCTAGATGTGGATCCTTGCCAACATCATCGGAAGATATGCAGTCAGGTTCCACATGTATGGTGAGAACACCCAGCTCTATGAAGGTGCTTCTGTTTTTTTGTTAAAAATATTTTTTGACAAATTCATAGTGTTACGTCCGAGGCGGGAATGATGCACTGTCAAGTCAGTCCCATCACTCCACAGGGTGCAGCATATTATTAAAGTTTTCCCACCCAACCGTAAAACAGCCAAATTAAACACTCTAGCAACCCCTGGAATAATACAGACCAAACCAGGTATCTATTTATTAAAAAACTAAATCTGAAACACTATTAAGATAAACCTATGTCTAAAGACCTTATAACTTCTTATTTTAACCTAACTCGCCCATACACACACATACATTCAAAAACTAACAGTTAACCAATTTTAAAAGTGGTGTTTTTAAAAACTAACTGTTTCTTAAGAATAAATAAATAAGTAAATCTTTGTGGGTTATGTTCCTGATGGGTGAGGTATCCTGGTGTGAAAATAAGCAAATGCTTGTTGAAGTCATCACACAGATTTCATGAAACAGTCTGTTCTTGATAGGCATTCAAACTCTTTGGCTGCAGCAGGCATCAAACAGTTCTTTAAACAAGGAGTGTAGCAGTGGGTCTATTTGGATTTTAAAAACCGAATGTCTCTCAGTCGAAACTTTACTTTGGATTCCATCAAACACAATCAGTGATAGTCTAGTATCAAAGATTCATTTTTTTGTTCCAAGAATCTGTCTTTTATGAGTTTTAGAGGACCACTTACTTCATGTCTGTAACCAATTCAAAATGACTGAAGCCTGTCGACTCATTTGGTGAGTCTCTGGTGGCAAATAAAAGAAAGTCTAGTCCTTTACCCCAATCATGCAGATCTTCATGACAGTATGTTCTAATCATTGTTTTGAAAGTTCGGTGATATCTCTCTAATGCTCCCTGTGACTGTGGGTGATATGCTAAAGATTTTAATTGTCTAATCTCCAAATTACCCATGACTTCTTGACATATTTTAGACATGAAATTAGAACCTTGATCCGATTGAACTTCAAGTGGTAATCCATATCTCGTAAAGAATTGTGTTAACTTTTCTACTACTATTTGAGTAGTAATTGTCCTCAAAGGAATGGCCTCTGGAAATCGAGTAGCCATACCCATGATAGTAAGTATGTATTGATGTCCCACTTTTGTTTTTGGCAAGGGTCCTACACAGTCTACCACAGTCTACCTGAATGGTTCCTCAATCACTGGCATGGGAATTATTGGTGCCGCTTTTATGGTAGGTTGCGGTTTTACCACTATTTGGCATGTATGGCATGTCCTACAACATTGTCTCACATCCTTTGTAAGACTTGGTCTTTCGAATTCCCCTATGTCCTGCAAAAGGAATATCATGTGCTAACCTTAATAATCCCTGGTGATATTTAGATGGTACCACTATCTGTTCAACAACTGTCCAGTCTTCATCTGCAGGTCTATGAGGCGGTCTCCATTTCTTCCTCAAAACCACATTTGCCATATAATAGCCTTCTGGAACTCCTCTCACCTCAGCTTCTGTCAGAACCGTCTGTGCTATTCGGTATAACTTTGGCTCAGCTTGCTATGCTGCAATTATAGAAGATCTGTTAAACATCTCATTTGGATTATCTAAATCCCCAAATAAGGTTTCAGGTACTTGGATATCTGTTTGTGGTACCACTTTTATCTCCGACAATTGATCCTGTTTCGCCATTGCTTGGGTGACTACACATGCAGGAAATATTCCTGGAACTTGTTCCTGTAATTGTTCCATTTCCCTAACTTCACTTGGTTCCTCTATAATTATAGGAGAAACTGATACTTTTGAACTGGCCAGATCAATTCCCTCTACTGGCAAACTGTGGACAAATCCTACAGTTACCATCCCAGATATTAAGTCACTCTCTAGGCAGACTTTATATAAAGGTACGGGTATATACTTCCTGCCAATTCCATTAACTAAAACTTTAGCATTCAAGGTGTTCTCTGGTGGAAACCCAGCAAGAGAGTTTGGGTTGCTCCTGTATCCCAGAGTATAATGATATTTTTTCCTGCCTCACTTAAAGGATATGGAGTTATTCTCCCCTTTGACAAGAATTCATTATAACTTACGGGTATCTTATTCTTAACCTCTACACTCACTTTAGTTTTTGTATCTGGTTTTACAGCTGCCATTAAAGCTATAGCCCGGTCTGCTATACTCTCAGTCAGAGTCTTTTCCTCTGCGTTAGCTTTGCATACCCCAACAATTCCTCTGGGTTTATCTCACAATTTCCAGCATTCTAAACGAAGGTGACCCGTTCTGTGGCAATGACAACATTTTGGCTTGCAAACCTCACTTCTACCCTCAGCACCTTCCTTTCTGGCCTGAGGAGGTGATCCTGGGGCATTCCCAGCTGTTCCTTCTTGTCCCCGGCTACTTGCTTTCCTTTCACTCTCCCACTTTCTACCCTTCCTGGGTTTATGGGGGTGACAGACAACAGGTTTTAGCTTATTCACAAGCTCAAAATCATCAGCAATTTCCACTGCTTGCTTTGCTTTCAAAACTTTCAGGTTATTTACATGAGTTCTCACTACTGAAGGAATGGAATTTTTGAACTTTTCTAAGAGAATCAACTCTTGAAGTTTCTCATATGTGGTTTCCATCTTTGATACCCACATTCAACGGTCAAAATTAATTTGTTTCACCCTCTCAAATTCTACATATGTCTGCCCAGCCAATCTCCGTAAGTTCTGAAACTTCTGACGGTAAGCTTCAGGGACTAACTCATATGCAGCGAGAATAGCCTTTGTTGCCATCTCCTAATCTGCAGAAGCCTCTTCATGAGCTCTGCCTATCAACCTACTTTGCATAAGCAGTGTCCAGCTTTCCTTTGGCCATTTCATCTGTTTGGCTATTTTGTCAAAAGATATGAAAAATGCCTCCACATTCCTTTCTTCAAATTTAGGAAGAGCTTGTATAAATTTAAACAGCTTTTTGCTGAGTTTTGAGCTGAATTCAGATTCTTCCTGACCCGAATTTTCCCTAGAGTCAAGACCACTCCTTTGTCTTAGTTACATCTCTCTTAACCTAAATACCCTCTCTTTCTCCCTTTTCTCTTTTTCAAGTTCAGGTTTTCTTAATTCCTTTACAGCCTCAAGTTTTTTTGTTTCTAACTGAATCCTAGCCAATATCACTGCATCACTCTCTGACGTACTAGCTTCTTGTTCCTCGTCTTCTTCTTCTTGTTCTAATTTTAAATATTGGGCTCTTTTGTCAATTATCTCTGCTTTATTAGCACCTGATTTCAATTCTAACTCCAATTTTGCTTCCAATTCTTTTACTTTATTCTTAAATTTATCAAGTCACTGAGGGAAACATTCTCCTTTCCCAGAAACTCTGCTGCAACTGCTAATGCCATTCTGATGGTATGGACTGTACCTTATTAACAAGAAACCTGGTTCCTTTTTTTTGTAATTGGCATTAGATTTGGATCCCGACAATTGAGCACCCCAATTAATATGATGCCAGACGCAAGACCCCAATTTATGTGTAATCCCAGAGACGAGCAATTAATATGATTCCTAATGCGAGCCCCCCAATTAATCTGATCCTGATCCCAGATGAGATGCCCAATTAATATGTAACGACTGAGGTGGGAGCGATGCACTGTCAATTCAGTCCCATCACTCCACAGATTGCAGCATATTATTAAAGTTTTCCTACTCAACTGGAAAACAGCCAATATAAACATTCTGGTAACCTCCAGAATAAAACATACCAAACCAGGTATCTTTAGATAACAACAAATTAACTATTTATGAAAAAAAAACTAAATCTTAAATGCTATTAAGATAAATCTATGTTGATAGACCTTATAACTTCTTATTTAAACCTAACTCCCCCATACACACACACATTCAAAAACTAACAGTTAACCAGTTTTAAAAGTGATGTTATAAAAAAATTAGCCGTTTCTTTAAGAATAAATAAATAAGTAAATCTTTGTGGGTTACGTTCCCGATGGGTAAGGTATCCTTGCGTGAAAATGATCAAATGCCTCTCAAAGTCTTCACACGGATTTGATGAAAGTCTGTTCTTGATAGGCATTCAAACTCTTTGGCTGCAGCAAGCATCAAACAGTTCTTTAAACAATGAGTGCAGCAATGCGTCCACTCGGATTTTAAAAACTGACAGTCTCTCAGTCGAAACTTTACTTTGGATTCCAGAAAACACAATCATTCAAGAGAGATTCAATCTTAAAGCAAATACTTCCTGGCTTGGAAGTAAAGAAAAGGAATAAAAACAAGAAATGCTGGAAATACTCAGTAGGTCCGGAAGCATCTGTGGAGAGAGAAGCAGAGTTAACGTTTCAGCTCAGTGACCCTTCTTCAGAACTAGCAAATGTTCAAAAAGAATTAGGTTTTAAAACCGTTGCCAGTTCTGAAGAAGGGTCACTGACCTGAAATGTTAACTCTGCTTCTCTCTCCACAAATGCTGCCAGACCTGCTGAGTATTTCCAGCATTTCTTGTTTTTATTTCAGATTTTCAGCACCCGCAATATTTTGCTTTTATTTTAGTAAAGAAAAGGAGTTTTGCTACCTTCAGCAATACAAACGGTCTCTTTAAAAAAGGGCTTTTTTTTCTCTTTAGGCAATTAACTTGGCCCATAGCTCCTTGTAGAATTTCTGCTGAGAAATAGACAGCTCTTTTCTTCAGTAGCATGCCTCGCTGTTGGCTGGTTCAGACCGGTTTCTGCCAGTTTTACACACAGTCAAATCGAAAAATTATACCATGTGATCTCTCTCTCCTGTTGCAGCCTAGGGACAGGTGCAGCTGGCACCCTGTGTTCAGTCTTAAAGGTACACTGTTTTCAAACAGAGCCTTAAAGACGCCCTCTATTTTTAATATGAGGAGAAAATAAATACAAGTCCGTGACAATAGTCAAACTGAAGAAATGTTGATCCGTTTTTTTTTTCAAAAGAGTCAAGTGGATACTGAAAGAACTAGTTTGGCAACAATGTCTACTGGTTGATGACTCAAGTTAAAAATAGAACAGAAACCTTGGTAACAGGGGAAGATGTAGGCAGAGAATTGACAGGCGCCCCTCGATAAGACAAGCCCGGGAGCAGCAGCACGCACCTGAGGGGGCAGCAAACTCACAAGCTTTTGGTTGTCGTGTCAGTGTGTTTTACCTTCCAGAAGGAGATAAAAGTTAGACTGCTGCTGAAGTGTCAAGGAAGGAGAGAAGACCACAACTCAGCTTGCTTTCCAGCACCTCTCCAAAAGATCATGAGAAGTCCACTGTATCAATTCATCTCATCTCCTGTCTTTGAAGAAAGCCTGCTAAATTACTTTTCAATGCTGCCTGAAAATAACTGTTCTAAGAGATCTCAGTGACCTGTCTATGTGTACTTGCCAGTTTTGGAACAACATATCACAACTGCTGTTTTCTTCAAAAATGAGCATTTGTTTTTGTCTGTAACAGTGCTCTGAACCAAAATCCCTTTATTTTTCTAGTTAACTGGTGTATGTATGTGTGTGAGTGTGAGGGACTAAGGTAAAAAGCGGACTTCAAAATTTCAATCTGTGTGTTTATGCTTTACTTCATTACTGGTTAAGACTTCTTTTATAATAAACCGATAATTTTGTTGTTAATTGAAGAAACCTGGTTAGTGTGTTTTATTCTGGGGAAAATGGAGTATAGGATTGACCATATTGGTAAATGGAAAATTTAAATATATATTGTGACCTGTGGAGAATTGGGACTCAAATAAAAAGTACATTCCTCCCACTTCGGTCGTAACACCACCATCTCTCTCAACCCCTCCACTGCCTCTTGTGTTATTGTACTGCTTGTCTGATGATCAGTCCTGGATGAGCTGCAATTTCCTACAATTAAATATTAGAAAGGTTGAAGTGATTGTCTTAGGCCCTCACCATTAACTCCATGCCCTGGACACCATTTGCAAACTCCTTCCCAGCCACTCTCAGGCTGAACCAGAGTGTTTGCAATCTCACCATCCCAATTGACCCTGAGTCGAGCTATCCTTTCCATCGCATTACTTCCACTGACATAACATGCAAAATCTCCCCACCAGAGCTATCAGCCCCTTTCATCATCTTAAATACCTCAATTAGATCAACTCTTAATCTTCTATATTCAAGGGCATACAAGGCAAGTCTTGCAACCTGTCTTCATAATTTAAACCTGTTAGCCCAATATAATTCTGGTGGATTTGCACCGCACCCCTTCTAAGGCCAATATATTCTTCTTGAGGTGCAGTGCCCAGAGCTGAATATAGTGCTGTATGTGGAGTCTAACCAGAGGTATGTTCAACTGTAACATAACTTCTACGCCATTGCATTCTTGATATAAAGACCAAATTATTTTTTATACCCGTCCACTAGCTTTTAATGATTTCTATACTTGGATCTAGAGCATGGCTATGCGACCTGAACCCGACATGTGTCAGGTTTCACGTCGGGTTGGGTTGCTCTTCCGGGTCCAGCATTTGGGCTCGGCTCGGGTCGTGCCAGGTCAGACTCAGTGACAGTGCTGCCTTTTGGTCAGGGAGGGAAAGCGAAGTAAGAGTAAGCGTCATTAATTTCCGGTAGCCGAGTCGGGTTGGAGCAGGAAAAGAACAAAGGACTCGGGCCCGGGTTGGGTTCAGGTCAGGCCCGGGTCGGGTTTCAATTGTATACCCAAGCAGGCCTTTACTTGGATCCCTAAATCTCTGCTCATCCACAGTTCCTTGCTTCTCACCATTTGGAAAATGATCTATCTTTCTAAGGTCCAAAGTGGATGAACTCAAACTTTCCCACATTGAACTCCATCTGCCACAGTTTTTCTCACTCACTCAATTTATCAGTGTTCCTTTGCAATCTTCTGCTCCCATTACACTATTTATTGTGGCACCCAACTTAATGTTGTCAGCAAAATTAGATATACGTTTCTCTGTTCCTTAATTCAAGTCCAAATTTATAAATATAATGAAAAGATGAGGCCCCAGTACAAAGTCCTGCGGGGTACTATTAGTCACATTCTCTCAAGTTGAGTATATACCCATTTTACCTACTCTCTATCTCCTACATTTTAATCAATTCCCTATCCAAGCTAATAGGTGCCTCCAATTCCATTCACTGTGGAACCTTATCGAATACCTTATGGAGATCCATATGAATAACACCCAAAGATACTCCTTTATCTACTACATTTGTTACTTCCTCACAAATGTAACTAGATTTGTTAGACTTGACCTACACGTTGACGATCTATGTTGGCTGTCTCTGATCAGGTCATTTTTATCCAAATGATCAGTCACTCTGTCCCTAATAACAGATTCTAGTAACTACAACTGGTATTAGACTAAATTACCTATTATTTCATGGTTTATCACTCTTACCCTTCTCAAAGAAGCCTTGAAGAGGCTTATTCGACAGCATTGCCCAAACCCATGATCTGTACCACCTAGAAGGACAAAGGCAGCAGATGCATGGGAACACCACCGCCTTCAAGTTCCCCTCCAAGTTACACGCTATCCTGGCTTGGAACGATATCTCCATTCCTTCATTGTTGCTGGGTCAAAATCCTGGAACTTCCTAGCTAACAGCACTGCAGAAGTACATTCACCACACGGACTGCAGCGATTTAAGGCGGCGGCTCACTATCACCTTCTCAAGGGCAATTAGGAATAGATAATAAAATCTGGCCTTTCCAGCAATGCCCGCATCCTGAGAATGAATAATTTTTTTAAAACTGGAGTGACATTGACAGTTTTCAATCTAAGGAGACAATTTCTGAATCAAGAGTGTTTTGGAAGAACCTGACATCAACAATTTCCTCGCTTACTTCTTTAAACATCCCAAGATGAAAACCATTGTGTCCTGGGGATTTGTCTATCTTTAACCTCATTAGTTTCTTCATCACTTTTTTTATACTTATATTGAATATGGTTAGTTCCTCCCCTTGAGTTTTCCTTTTTATGTTGGTGTTTTGCTACATTAAAGGTTCCATTTAAATGCAGGTTGCTGCTGTAACTTAAATAAGATAATATACCTTTAAGCTAAGGGTCACAAAGGAATTTTCTAGATTTTTATCCCTGATTGGTCTAGTTTTCTTTCTGTTTTTTGCCTCTCCTAGGAAATGAGATACAGATATACAGATCACTGAAAGAAGTGATGCAGGTTAATAAGGTCATTTTAAAAAAGCAACTCATGACACTGGGGTTCATTTCTAGAGGGATATAATTAGAAAGCAGGAAAGTCAACTGAAAGCTGTCTGGAACCTTGGTCCGACTGCACTTGAAATATTATTCAGGTGTCCATATTATGAAAATGATATAGAGGCATTGAAGAATGTACAAATAAATTTACAAGGATGAAACCAGAACTGAGAAATTAGAACTATCAGGAAAGACTGAATAGGCTGGGGCTCTTGTCTCTAGAAGAGAAGGCTGCAGTGTGATCAAGTAGAAATTCTTAAGATAATGTAAGAGTTTGATAAGCTAGTTGTGGAGAAAATGTGGGGGAGACCAAAACTAGATTTTCGTAAATATGATAATCACTAATAAATCCAATAAAGAATTCAGGAGAAACTTCTTTATCCAAAGAGCGGTGAGCATGTGGAACATCCTACCACAAAAAGTAGGACGCAAATGACATAGATACTTGTAAGGAGAAGCTAGATAAGCATTTGATGCTGTTAAAAGAAGCAAGAGAGGAAATAGCAGAAGGTCTGACCATCATTTTCCAATCCTCACTGGATACAGGTGTGGTGCCGGAGGACTGGAGAACTGCGAACGTTGTACCTCTGTTTAAAAAGGGAGCGAAGGATAAACCGAATAATTACAGGCCGGTCAGTCTAACCTCAGTAGTGGGCAAGTTATTGGAATCTATTCTGAGAGACAAGATAAACTGTCACTTAGAAATGCACAGGTTAATCAGAGATAGTCAGCATGGATTTGTTAAGGGAAGATCTTGTTTGACCAACTTGATCGAATTTTTTGAAGAAGTAACAAGGAAGATAGATGAGGAAAGTGCAGTTGATGTGGTCCAAATGGATTTTAGTAAGGCTTTTGACAAGGTCCCACGAGGCAGACTGGTTAAAAAAATAAAACCCCATGGGATCCAGGGAAATGCAGCAAGGTGGATACAAAATTGGCTCAGTGGCAGGAAACAAAGTGTAATTGTTGACGGCTGTTTTAGTGACTGGAGGGTTGTTTCCAGTGGCGTTCCACAGGGCTCAGTACTGGGTCCCCTGTTTTTTGTGGTTATATATTAACGATTTAGATGTAAATGTGAAGGGGGCATGATCAAGAAGTTTGCAGACGACACAAAGATTAGCCATGCAGTAGATAGTGAGGAGGATGGTTGGAGACTGCAGGAAGATAGTGATGGTCTGGTCAGATGGGCAGAAAAGTGGCAAATGGAATTCAACCTGGAGAAGTGTGAGGTGATGCATTTGGGGAGGTCAAACAAGGCAAAAGAATACACGATAAATGGGAAAATACTGAAAAGTTTAGAGGAAGTAAGGAACCTTGGAGTGAATGTCCACAGATCCCTGAAGGTAGCAGTATGGGTCGATAAGGTGGTTCAGAAGGCATATGGAATCCTTTCCTTTATTAGCTGAGGTAAACAATATAAGAGCAGCGAGGTTATGCTGGAACTGTATAACTCATTAGTTAGGCCACAACTTGAGTACTGTGTACAGTTCTGGTCACCTCATTACAGAAAGGATGTAATTGCACTAGAGAGGGTACAGAGGAGATTTACGAGGATGTTGTCAGGACTGGAAAAATGCAGCTATGAGGAAAGATTGGATAGGCTGGGGTTGTTCTCCTTGGAACAGAGGAGGCTGAGGGGAGATTTGATTGAAATGTACAAAATTTTGTGGGGCCTGAATAGAGTGGAGGTGAAGGATCTATTCACTTTAGCAGAGAGGTAAGTGATGAGAGGGCATAGATTTAAAGTGATTGGTAGAAAAATTAGAGGGGAGATGAGGAAAAACTTTTTCACCCAGAGGGTGGTGGGGGTCTAGAACTCACTGGCTGAAAGGGTAGTTGAGGCAGAGACCCTCAACTCATTCAAAAAGAGCCTGGATATGCACCTCAAGTGCCATAATCTGCAGGGCTATGGACAAAACGTTGGAAAGTGGGATTACAATAGATGGATTGTTTTTCGGCCAGCACAGATACAATAGGCCAAGTGGCCTCATTCTGTGCCTTAAACGTTGTATGATTCTATGAGGGAGAAAGGATAGAAGGGCATGCTGATCAGGTGAGATAAGGACGGGTGGTAAGAGGCTTGTACGGAGCATAAATGGCAGCATAGATCAGTTGGGCCAAATGGCCTGATTCTGTGTTGTAGATTTGATGTAATTCAATGTAACATCAGAATTATATGGGATGGACAGGATGGACCAGGCTGGTGTTTTCCTGTTCGATTCTTTCATATGTTTGGATGTTTTTCCTAAGCTTCAAACTGAGCACAAAGGCCAAGCAGTCCAATTCCCATGGTGGACCCTTCACACACACACACACACACACACACCTCTGACAGTGCAGCACACCCAGTACAGAAATGAAATGTCTGTTAGGATTATGAGATCATGTCAGTGGAATGGGCCTAAACTCAGATAAATTTCCCTTCCCACCCCACTGCAGCTCAAACCCCACTTCTGTTGAAGACTGCACATGATCTGGACTCCCTGTATTACTATGGGAGATTGACTAGGATATTTTTAAAAACTTCTTGTTCACAAACCTTACACCCGATGTTATAACTTTAAGTCATATTTTTTATGTCAGCATTTAACATGGAAATTATCTGTCGACATTTATAGAGACAATTCATTTAGAATGGCTAAGTTCTATTTCAACATGCCAACTTTTTGTCCATCATGGTTTGTTGATGATTCAATTAAATCACTCAGAAGGCTTTAAAAAAAAAATTCAGAAACTTTTTCACAACAGAAAAATTCAAAAAGTCACATTCTTCACAAGATGCTTAGATCTACCCACTGGTTTAGACTTTTAATATTTCCATTAAAATTTTTACTTCAAAGATTCAGCCTGTCTGAAAAGCCTGCACTTGGTATGTTTTTCCTCATAACAGCTTTGAACCAGATCTGTGCATTCTGAGAATATACAAGTTGCAGAATTTCCTAACATGCATTAGTAGGTTTCGATGTTGAGGCAGAAGGGTCTTCTGCCCTCATCTGTTAAGAAATTTAAAGTTATTGTGTTGAATTTTACTGAAAAAAGAGGAAGTCCGATGTCAGGGTACAAAACAGGTCATGTGACCACACAGGCACGTGGTGGGACAACCTCAGGGATTTTGCCATCTGCGGTCGATTAACGGCTGGCAGGAGGGGGAGTCAGTCAATAATGGGTGGCAGGAGGAATGAAGTTCCGGCCGGTCAAAGGCAGGCACCATAGTTAAAGGGAACTTAGCAGCAGGCTACACACAAAGAGGGCATTTGACTGAGTGCTGAACAAGGGAGGTGCAGGAATGGCTGGAGTTAGAGGAAGGGTTGCACCAAGGTTTAGTGATGTCTCACTGGAGGTGCTGCTGCAGGTTTGAGGGAGCGGAGAGAAGTGCTCTTCCCAGTGGACTGGAGGAGGAGGCCAGCAAGCCTTACTTAGAAGGCATGGCTGGAGGTGGCCGAGGAAGTCAGCAGCCTCGGCGTGGTCAAAAAAATATGGGTGCAGTGCCACAAACATTTCAATGACCTGGTATGGTTTGGCAAGCGAACTGACATAATAGCAAGTGTGCATCCCTGCAGGTCATAAATCACACCCATGAGATGTAAGCCCACATGGCAAACGCATGTATCAGGTATGACCAGGTACCACAGTGACAGGCAAAGTAGCCTCACACAGGAGGCCCATGTTCATGCTGCGTTACCAAGACTGAATGGCCACTTGCAGAGGGCCTCCCAGTATTGCGATGCTGGACATGGAAGCTGGCATAGGCTGACAAGTGCGGCGGGCAAATGAGATGCGTGTGACACTGTATGTATGTAGTTGCAGGAGAAGCATCCTCACAATGCCAGGGAGTGGAGAAGAACTGGAGGTGGTTTGTCATTCATAGCTGTTGTTACGACCCGGTGAGGAAGGTGTCTAGGGGTCCTTCTCAGCCTTCACCTGGTCTTACCGTAACAGGGTTTAATTTTTAAAACACGGTATTTTTAGCACCCACTTGGTGAATCCTTGTTCACCGTTTTCCAATTATAAGACAAAGAAACCAGCACAAACAGGTTTTCTTAGGTTTAAAGAAGAAAAGTTGAAATTTATTAAACTTGAACTTAAACTCTAATTCGGTTAACGCCTACGGATACATGACGCGCCCCATGCTAGCATGTATATGCGATACACACATGCAAATAGAGACAGAAAAGAGCAGAAGAAAAATAAAGTGGAAAAGTTTGAGGCAATATCTGAAGAGTTTTTGTTACGGTTCTTCATGCTCACTGTAGAGTCCTTGATTGTAGGTAGGTCTTGCTTTTGGTTGGGGCCCTGTATTCTTCTTAAACCTTGTTTGTTGTGGGAGACTTTTCTCTTTTGGGGTTTATGTGTCTTCAGCTAATTCAGGTTTGTGAGAAAGAGATGGGAGCAGACAGGAGAGAGATCTTCTCAGTCCAGGAACAAACAGTCTTTCTGGGTTCAAACTCTCTGGGGCTAGTTCAAAATTCCCTGGAACTGCCAGTGATTCATGTGACCAGCTGGTCTAACCAGTCCCAGATTGTATCACCTGAACAGTCTCAGGAATGTTCCTCTTACACACATTTAGCTTAATCCCAGCTTTTCTGGTTCTCTCCATGTCTTCATGCAGATAAAAACAAGAAATGCTGGAAATACTCAGCAGGTCTGGCAGCATCTGTGGAGAGAGAAGCAGAGTTAACGTTTCAGGTCAGTGACCCTTCTTCAGAACTGGCAGGTATAAGAAATGTAAAAGATTTTAAGCAAGTAAAGCAGGGGTGGGGCAAGAGATAACAAAAGAGAAGGTATTGATTGGACAAGGTCACAGAATAGCTGACCAGAAGGTCATGGAGCAAAGGCAAACAATATGTTAATGGTGTTCTGAAAGACAAAGTGTTAGTACAGATAGGGTGTTAATGGACTGAAAACTGAATAGCCACAAGCACAAACATGAAAAAAACACAGTGGGTAGGCACAGTAGAAACAAACTGAACAAACTAAAATAAAATAAACACAAAAATAAAAAATAACTAAAAATAAAAGTAAAATGGGGGGCCCGTCATACTCTGAAATGACTGAACTCAATGTTCAGTCCGGCAGGGTGTAGCGTGCTTAATCGGTAAATGAGATGCTGTTCCTCGAGCTGATGTTCATTGGAACAGTGCAGCAAGCCCAGGACAGATATGTGGGCATGAGAGCAGAGTGGGGGGGGGGGGGGGGGTGGGGGGATGTGTAGAAATGGCAAGCAACCGGAAGCTCAGAGTCATGCTTGCGGACTGAGCGGAGGTGTTCTGATGAAGGGTCACTGACCTGAAACGTTAACTCTGTTTCTCTCTCCACAGATGCTGCCAAAACTGCTCAGTATTTCCAAAATTTCTTGTTTTTATTTCCTCCTCCCTGTGTTAGTGTGCCAGCATCTTTGGCCTCCTTGTCTCCTTGTTTCGAGGGACAATGGGTAAGTGCTTAAAGGTGGTCAGTGGTTTGTGGAGCAGTGCCTGGAGTGGCTATAAAGGCCTATTCTAGAGTGACAGACTCTTCCACAGGCGCTGCAGATAAAATTGGCTGTCGGGGCTGTTACACAGTTGGCTCTCTCCTTGCACTTCTGTCTTTTTTCCTGCCAACTGCTGAGTCTCTTCGACTCGCCACTCTTTAGCCCCGCCTTTATGGCTGTCCGCCAGCTCTGGCGATCTCTGGCAACTGACTCCCAAGACTTGTGTCACAGGACTTCACGTCTCGTTTGCAGATGTCTTTAAAGCAGAGACATGGACGGCCGGTGGGTCTGATACCAGTGACGAGCTCGCTGTACGATGTGTCCTTGGGGATCCTGCCATCTTCCATGTGGCTCACATGGCCAAACCATCACAAGCGCTGCTGGCTCAGTAGGGTGTATATGCTGGGGATGTTGGCCGCCTCGAGGACTTCTGTGTTGGAGACACGGTTCTGCCACCTGATGCCAAGGATTCTCTGGAGGCAGCGAAGATGGAATGAATTGAGACGTCACTCTTGGCTGACATACGTTGTCCAGGCCTCGCTGCCGTAGAGCAAGGTACTGAGGACACAGGCTTGAAACACTCGGACTTTTGTGTTCCGTGTCAGTGTGCCATTTTCCCACACCCTCTTGGCCAGTCTGGACATAGCAGCGGACGCCTTTCCCATGCGCTTGTTGATTTCTGCATCGAGAGACAGGTTACTGGTGATAGTTGAGCCGAGGCAGGTGAACTCTTGAACCACTTCCAGAGCGTGGTCGCCGATATTGATGGATGGAGCATTTCTGTCCCATGATGTTCGTTTTCTTGAAGCTGATGCTTAGGCCAAATTCGTTGCAGGCAGCCGCAATCCTGTCGATGAGTCTCTGCAGACACTCTTCTGTGTTGGAAGTTAATGCAGCATCGTCATCAAAGAGGAGTTCCCTGATGAGGACTTTCCGTACTTTGGTCTTTGCTCTAAAAACGGGCAAGGTTGAACAACCTGCCACCTGATCTTGTGTGGAGGAAAATTCCTTCTTCTGAATAGTTGAACGCATGTGAGAGCAGCAGGGAGAAGAAGATCCCAAACAGTGTAGGTGCGAGAACACAGCCCTGTTTCACACCACTCAAGATAGCAAATGGGTCTGATGAGGCACCGCTATGCTGAATTGTGCCTTTCATATTGTCATGGAATGAGGTGATGACACTTGGTAGCGTTGGTGGACATCCGATCTTTGCTAGTAGTCTGAAGAGATCATGTCTGCTGGTGAGGTCAAAGGCTTTTGTGAGATCTATGAAAGCAACGTAGAGGGACATCTGTTGTTCCCGTCGTTTCTCGTGTCGCTGGGGAAGGGAGAACAGCATGTCAAATGTGGATCTGTCTGCTCGAAAGCAGCATACTGCTGGGTTTAATCAGCAACTCCTGTTCCGATGAGAGCAGATTGTGGAAGGTGAATGGAGCATCTGTCCTGTGCCAGTGAGTTATAAAAGTAACTTTTCTTTGATTACGGTGATATAAAATGCATGTAGATCTGTGGCTAATTCTGTTTGTTTTCAGGCATCGACTTTGTCGGCTTAGAAGCGATAACTTTCAGTGCCCTGTGACAGAGACCTGAAAATGTCAATGTTGCAACTTTCAGTGGGACTTGTGGCTTGCTGCGGACAGGCGCTAAGGACCGAGCAGACCATCAGTGCGGTCGCGTCCCGTTGCCAGGTAACAGTCCAGCGGAGCGACCAGCGCGGCCGGCAAGATGTCGAAAGGCGGCAAAAAGCGGTGGACTCGAACATGAAAGCGAGCCCGTCCCCTGTACAGGTGTCTGTGAAAGAGTAAGTGCCAGGCGCTCCCAGAGGTTTGAACCGCGGTCTCTCAAACCTGGTCACCTCACGACCTGTAGGCCTCCCCTCCCCAATCCTCAACTCTCTCCCCCGCTCCCCCCCAACATTCTCCCCCCCTACTCCCCTCCATTCCTCCTCCCCCACACTCTTTCCCCCCCCCCCACACTCTTTCCCCCCCCCCCCACACTCTTTCCCCCCCCCCACACTCTTTCCCCCCCCCCCCACACTCTTTCCCCCCCCCACACTCTTTTCCCCCCCCCCACACTCTTCCCCCCCCCACACTCTTTCCCCCCCCCACACACTCTTTCCCCCCCCACACACTCTTTCCCCCCACACACTCTTTCCCCCCCACACACTCTTTCCCCCCCCACACACTCTTCCCCCCCCCACACACTCTTTCCCCCCCCACACACTCTTTCCCCCCCCCACACTCTTTCCCCCCCCACACTCTTCCCCCCCCCACACTCTTCCCCCCCCACACTCTTTCTCTCCCCCCCACTCTTTCTCTCCCCCCCCACTCTTCTTTCCCCCCCCCACTCTTTCTTTCCCCCCCCCACTCTTTCTTTCCCCCCCACACTCTTTCTCTCCCCCCCCACTCTTTCTCTCCCCCCCCCACTCTTTCTCCCCCCCCACTCTTTCTCCCCCCCCCCACTCTTTCTCCCCCCCCCCCACTCTTTCTCCCCCCCCCCACTCTTTCTCCCCCCCCCACTCTTTCTCCCCCCCCCACTCTTTCTCCCCCCCCAACTCCCTCGCTTCCCCCCCCAACTCCCTCGCTTCCCCCTACATGCTCCCCCCTTGCCCCTTTCTCCAAACCTTGAGGGACAGCATATTTTGCATATATCTAATGGGAGTTGCAACATTTCCTAAAAAAGCCGTTGTTAAAAAGTCACTGTGCAATGGTGTAAAATGACTTAAGGAGTCGGCACCAGATAAAGAAATGATGATAAATCAAATATGTTTCAGCTTGACGTTATCAGGTCACGCAGATGGATTGTGCATTTCATGATGACACTTCAGAGACTATCATCTTATCAAAATAATAACTCCTTAATTTTACTATTCATCTGTTAATCTCGAAAATGTTAATAGGTCAGTAGATAATTATTTTCAGTCAGCTGGAAGAACATCCTCTGCTGTCTATATTGGTGCTAAGGGACTGCCTAAAATAACTGAACTAGTTTCCACAGCATGAAATATTTCTTTCCTCGTGTACAAATTGTTCTTTATAGTGTAGTCCCTCAAAGTACAGGGATCGGAGACCAGATTACAGAAGTGGGCTTATTCATTTTTTGTGATGAATGTCAAAGTGAAAACATCTGGTAGAAGAAGTTCTTGTTACATTTTGTCTGGGACTGGTATGGAATCTTTAGAAAAACACACGTGCTTCTGTGTCCTTCTACAGTATGGGATGATTTAAGGAGCATGTACAAAGGCACTGTTCCTCTTGGTGTAATTTTTGCGGCATTATGCACCTAGGGCCATTGTTTAATATTCTGTTGTTCTCTAGCCTATCCTGTTCCTCTTCTAATGTTTGTTGCGTATAGCCTTGGCTAACAAGCAGAACACATTTCAGAAGGTGATGGCAGCTATCAAGTAATGCCCCTACGCCCTGTTTCCCTCCCTCCTGGGGGCAGAGCTTTGCCAATGAGCAAGTATAGGGTTTCTGCTGCCAGTAAAAATTTAGTTTGCACTACTGTTGTGTCCCTCAGCTTCTCTTGTACGAGGAATGTCCTTTGAATGCTGCCCCTTGGAAGTTGCTGGGTAGAAACATTCCTGGGGCCACAGGTTCAAGGGACATAGAAACATTCCATTCGGTTCCTCAGGCCATTCAGTTAGTTCATGGCTGATCTGTACCTCAGATATATTAACCCACCTTTACTCCATATTCCCTTGATAACTTTACCTAACAGAAATCAATCCATTTCAGTCTTAAATTTTAATTGACCAGCATCCATAGCCTTTTGGGGGAGTGAGTTCCAGATTTCTAACTGCTTTTGTGTGATTAAATTCTTCCCGATTCCACTCCTAAATGGCCAAGCTCTAATTTTGATACTGCCCCCTTATTCTGGATACCCCCACCAATCATTTTAAATTTCTAGATTAGATCACCTCTATAGCCCCTTGTCTCTCCCCACTAAGTAAATATTCCAATTTGTCTTCGTCAGATCCAAAGTGGATGACCTCAAACTGCTCCACATTGAACCCTATTTGCCATAGTTTTTCCCACTCACTTCATCTATTCATCTCCCTTTGTAATGTAGTGTCTCCTAACATATCGTCTGCAAACCCCGCTCTGCAACTCCCTAATCCAATGCCATTTTTGGTGAAGAGCTGAGATACTCAGTACAGATCCTGAGTAGCACCACTTATCACATGCTGCCCATCAGAATACATTTCCTTTATCCCCACACTCTATTTTCTACCTTTGAACTAATTATCAACTCCTATCATAAGGTTACCTCCGATTCACCAGAATGCACCTTCTCCATAACTCCTGAGGCTTGCTTGTCCTTAAAACAGTACTGATCCTTTGCTGACTTAAAGACACATCGCAGATTTCCCGAATAAACAAACCCACCGGGATCATAACATCTCTGCCTCTGGTGGAATGAAACGCCATTCAAAAAATGCATTTCATTACAATGCAAAAAATAGTAATTGAAAAACATTAACATTTTTTCATACTTACAGATGAACAATTTACAGTGTTCTTCTATTCCATCGCCATTTACATAAGTTAACATGGTTAAATCTGCGATAACATTATTTTTCGCCGAAATGTGTACAACCCTTAGATGATAAGGCTGTAACAACAGACTCCATCTAAAGATTCTAGCATTTCGGTTTTTAAACTTTTCCACAAATGTTAATGGGTTGTTGTCAATGTATATTAATATCTCTTTATTGTCCTGGTGGACATACACCTCAAAATGTTTGAGAGCCAGTAAAAGTCCCAATGTTTCTTTTTCCACAGTGAAATATTTTTTCTGATGACAATTTAGTTTTCTGGATCGATACCTGACTGTCTTCTGTATGCCCGATTCCTCATCTTGCAGTAGGACTGTACCAACCTCCAGGTCGCCAGCAAGGGTTTAGCGAAATTTGGAGCAGCCAACACTGGTTCATTAATTAGGATTGCCTTTAGCTTCTCAAAAGCTGCCTGGCATTCATAGAGTCATAGAGCGATACATCACTGAAACAGGCCCTTCGGCCCACCGAGTCTGTTGCGACCATCAACCACCCATTTATACTAATCCTACATTAATCCCATATTCCTCACCACATTCCCTCCTACATTAATCCCATATTCCCTACCATTCTCCTACTTACACTAGGGGCAATTTACAATGGCCAATTTACCTATCAACCTGCAAGTCTTTGGCGGTGGGAGGAAACTGGAGCATCCGGCGGAAACCCACGCGGTCACAGGGAGAACTTGCAAACTCCACACAGGCAGCACCCAGAACCGAATCCGGGTTGCTGGAGCTGTGAGGCTGCGGTGCTAACCACTGCGCCACTGTGCCGCCCATTCATCTGACCATACCCCACTTTGTTTTTCTTTTTTTGTAGCAAGTCGGTTAACGGAGCAACCACAGTACTAAAGTTTCGTACACATTTCCAGTAAAACCCGCCCATCCCTAAAAATCTCATTATTTCCCATTTAGATTTAGGGATAGGGAACTCCATCAAGGCTTGCACCTTTGCCATTTTTGGTAATACCTGACCTTGTCCCACTGTGTGTCCGAGCTAAGTTACTCTTGCCTTTCCAAATTCACTTTTTTCCATATTTACCACTAAGTCCATGGCTTGTAACTTTTTAAACACAATTTTCAGCTGGTTTAAGAGTTCTTGCCAAATGTTACTGTATATTAGTACATCATCAAGATATACTACACAGTTGGGAACACTGGCTACCACCTGATTCATTAATCTTTGAAAAGTTGCTGGGGCATTTTTTAGTCCGAATCACCTGGCGCTGATAAAGACCGTAGGGTGTTACAAGGGCTGAGATCTCTTTGGCTCGAGGAGTCAAAGGAACTTGCCAGTATCCCTTTAACAAATCGATCTTGGTAAGAAACGCCCACTCTGTCGATGCAGTCTTCTAAGTGCGGAATTGGATAGGAGTCTGCCTTTGTTACAGTATTAACTTTTTGATAATCTATACAAAAGCGGGTTGACCCGTCAGGTTTAGGTACTAGAACTACTGGTGAACTCCAGCTACTTTGACTAGGTTCATCAAATTGTTTTCCAGCATGTACTGGATCTCTGCTTTCACTACGGCTTGTTTGTCTGGACTCAAGCGGTAGGGATGTGTTTTAAAGGAACGGCTTCCCCTATATCCACATCATGTGTGGCTAAGGTTGTTCTTTTGGGCCTCCTTATCTCGAGAGACAATGGATACGCGCCTGGAGGTGGTCAGTGGTTTGTGAAGCAGCGCCTGGAGTGGCTATAAAGGCCAATTGTAGAGTGACAGGCTCTTCCACAGGTGCTGCAGAGAAATTTGTTTGTCGGAGCTGTTGCACAGTTGGCTCTCCCCTTGCGCCTCTGTCTTTTTTCCTGCCAACTACTAAGTCTCTTCGACTCGCCACATTTTAGCCCTGTCTTTATGGCTGCCCGCCAGCTCTGGCGAACGCTGGCAACTGACTCCCATGACTTGTGATCAATGTCACAGGATTTCATGTCGCGTTTGCAGACGTCTTTAAAGCGGAGACATGGACGGCCGGTGGGTCTGATACCAGTGGCGAGCTCGCTGTACAATGTGTCTTTGGGGATCCTGCCATCTTCCGTGCGGCTCACATGGCCAAGGTTGTACATCCTGGCTTATCCCTACAAACTCTTTTAAACGTTGTGAAAACCCTGGTTAAATCTTCACGCTGTATTGCCTCTAAGTGCAAAAGCATATTGTCTAATTTTCCTAGCCATTCTATATTCGCTAATCTGATAGTTGGAGGTTCAATCTGAGAATTTTCTAGGCCTGTTTCTGCCTCATCCTCACTATCCTTTTCCTTAGAGTCATAGAGTTGTCCCGATTACCTGACATACCTGTACTGGCTTATCCTCCTCCCTGCGGTAATATTGTTTGAGTATATTAATGTGACACAACCGGTTCTTCTTCTGGCGATCAGTGGTGCCAATCAAGTAATCTACCTTACCCACTCTTTTGATCACTCTATATGGGCCACTGAACCATGATTTTAATGGTTCTCCCTGTAATGGTAACAACACTAATACGTCATCCCCTGGTTGAAAATCATGAGCTTTTGCATTCTTGTCTACCCATCTTTTCATATTGGCTTGGGGTGCTTTAAGGTGTTCCTGAGCCACACCACAAGCTTTTGTGAGCCTTTCCCGGAACACAGATACATAGTCTAGTAGTGACAATTCATTCTTTTGTTCTAAGAATCTGTCCTTTATAAGTTTTAGAGGACCTCTTACTTCATGTCCGTAAACCAATTCAAAAGGACTGAAGCCTGTAGATGAGTTCGGTGAGTCTTTGGTGGCAAATAAAAGAAAGTCTAGTCCTTTATCCCAGACATGTGGATATTCGTGACCGTATGTTCTAATCATCGTTTTGAGAGTCTGTGAAATATCTCTAAAGTTCCCTGTGACTGTGGGTGATATGCTGAAGATTTCAACTGTCTGATCCCCAAATAAGATATCAGATACTTGGCTATCTATTTGTGGTGCCCCTTTTACCTCCGACAATGGATCCTGTTTAGCCATTGCTCAGGTAACTACACACGCAGGAAATATTCCCAGAACTTGTTCCTGTAATAGCTCTGTTTCCTTAATTTCACTTGGTTCCTCTGTATCTATAGGAGAAACTGATACTTTTGGTCCAGCCAAATCATTTCCCTTTACTGGCAAACTGTGGACGTCACCTACAGTTACTATCTCAGATATTAAGTCACTTTCTAGGCGTACTTTATACAAAGGTACGGACAATCCCATTAACTAAAACTTTAGCATTCAAGGCACTCTCTGGTGGAAACGTTATATCTTTCCCCAGCAAGAGTGTTTGGATGGCTCCTGTGTCCCTTAGTATTATAGGTTTTCCTGCCTCATTTATAGGATACGGAGTTACTCTCCCCTTTGATAAAAGTTCATTATAACTCTCAGGTATTTTATTCTTAACCTCTACACTCCTTTTAGTTTTAGTATCTGGTTTCACAGCTGTCGTTAAAGCTACAGCCTACTCTGCTTTTCTCTCAGTCAGAGTCTTTGTGGAAGTGAGCAGAAAGGCATGGCACTATGCTTAATGGGAAATTTAGCCAAGTTGGGAATAGTAGCTTTGCTGAGCTTTGATAGTATGATTTAAGGTTGCAGAAACCGCAATGAAATAGTTAAAAGTAAAGGCTGAAGGTGTGAAATTGTATAGACTAACTAACGCTGGTAATTATAAGGACATCTGTTCCTTTATGGCATGATTGTGTAGCTCCCTGTGGTTTGGAGCAATGGACTCTTGTAAAACACATGCTGTCCATCCCTGTGTGATTGATGATAAGAAATGTAAGGCCCCTCTTATCAGTGTATACGACCGCTGCTTTGGGTAACTGCAGACTGCACGAAGCACTTAGGAATGCAAACTTGATAAAGATAACAGGATCAATTGTCACAAGGTAGAGACAGAACTCATGATAAATGTGGGGAGTGAGACCAGAATGTTTGTTGCTGACTTCTCTCCTTTTGCTAATTTATCTTGCTTGTCTGCTTTCTTTTATCTTGCTGGTGCAAAACAATATTATGTTAGTAACAAGTATGTATTAAGAAAGGAGTGTATTGTTAACCTCAATAACAGATGTACTGCATGTTATCACGTGGTTGAAGTTGAACTGTACCGCACTGATTGGTTAAACAAGGAGGTGTAGCATGAATCTTAATGTATAAACAGTAGTATCTGTATCACAAACGGACACTTACTCTGGTGGACCCGACAGACTCCGGTGGAGTCAGTGCCGCTGTATCAGAGTAAGTCCGCCGGCGACTGCGCAAATAAAGTAATTGATTTTACCTACACATCCGACTCAGTATATTTACTGAACCAGACTGAGGGCAAAAAGAACTCAGATTGTCATCTTTTCCTCTGAACTAGCTTTGCATACCCCAACAAGTCCTAAGGGTTTACCTTGCAATTTCCAGCACTTTGAACGAAGATGACCCATTTTATGGCAAGATATCACTTCGGCTTGCGAACCATACTTCTACCCTCAGCACCTTCCTTTCTGACCTGAGGAGATAATCCTGGGGCATTCCCAGCTGGTCCTTCTTGTCCCCAGCTACTTGCCTTCCTTTCAATCTCCCACTTTCTATCCTTCTTGGGTTATTGGGGTGACGGACACAATAGGTTGGCTTATTCACAAGCTCAAAATCATCAGCAATATCCGCTGCTTGCCTAGCTTTCAAAACTTTTAGGTTATCTATATGAGCTCTCACTACTGAAGGAATGGAGTTTTTAAACTCTTCTAAGGGAATCAATTCCCAAAGTTTCTCATATGTGGTTTCCATCTTCAATGCCCATATCCAGTGGTCAAAAGTAATTTGCTTCACCCTCTCAAATTCTTAATATTTCTGCCCAGCCAATCTCCGTAAGTTCCTAAACTTCTGATGGTAAGCTTCAGGGACTAACTCATACGCAGTGAGAGTAGCCTTTTTTGTCATCTCATAATCTGCAGAAGCCTATTCAGAAAACATTGCGTAAGCCTCATGAGCTCTGCCTACCAACATGCCCTGTGTAAGCAATGTCCGGCTTTCTTTCGGCCATTTCATCTGTTTGGCTATTTTTTCAAAAGATGTGAAAAATGCCTCTACGTCCCTTTCCTTCGAACTTAGGAAGAGCCTGTATAAATTTAAACAACTTTTCGCTGGGTCCTGATCTAAATTCAAATTCTTCCTGAACCTTTTGTCTTAGTAAGTCTTTTTGCCCAAATTCCCTCTCTTTCTCCCTCTCCTCTTTCTGGAATTCAAGCTTAAGTCTTTCCAATGCTATTGCTGTTTCTTACTGTTGTTCAAGTGTTCTTATTGCTTTTTCTTTTTCCCTTTCCTCTTTTTCCAATTCAAATTTTCTTAATTCTTTTTCAGCCTCAGGTTTTTTTGTTTCTAACCAATCCTAGCCAATACCACTGCATCACTCTCGGGCCTACTACTGTCTTGTTCCTCGTATTGCCCATCATCATTTTCTACTAATTCCAGATGTTTGACTGTTATGTCAATTATCTCTGCTAATTTCAATTCCAACCCCAATTTCACTGCTAATTCTTTTAATTTGTTCTTAGTTAAAGTCACTCAGGGAAACATTCTGCTTTCCCAAAAACTCTGCTGTAACCACTAATGCCATTACAATGGTATAGACTGTACCGTATTAGACTAGAGACCTTCTTTTATTTCTTTGTAATTGGCGTTAAATTTAGATCCCATCAATCGAGTTTCCATTTGGCGCCAATTTAAATGTTATCCCAGAGACAAGTAGTTAATATGATTCCAAATGCGAGCCCTCCAAATTAGTCTGATTCTAATCCCAGATACGAGCCGCTTAATTAAAATACAAAGTGACGGCTGACAACGCATCGGCCTGACAACGCATCGCTTTGCCAACGTCATCAGAGTGCTGCAAGCTGCGCAAATGGGCTCCTGCTCTCCGCATGCGTGGGAAAACGCATCGCGCTGCACCAATGTCAACGTGTAACAAACTTGGTTGGTCTCTGCGCATGCACTTGCTGTTTGCGCATATGTGGTAAAGTGTCCGATTGTTCCTCACTTCCCACACCCCGCACCCCCCCCACCCACCACGCTCTCTGGCCGCTCGCTCCTCATTCCCCCCCCGCCCACCCTCCTCCAGCTGCTAGCTATAGGCCGCGCCGCTTCCCTCCTCTCGGCCACTCGCTCCTACATCGACCCGTCACCCCTCCCGGCCTGCCTTACTTCTTTGGGTGGCGCAGGAAGAACAATCGAACGTGGGAGAGAGTGGCCGAGAGGAGATAAGTGGTGCTGCCTGGAACTAGTGGCTGGAGTAGGGCGGGGTGAAGCGGGGAGCGAGCAGCTGGACAGCGGGGGGTGGGGGGAAGCAGGGAGCGAGTGGCCAGAGCAGAGAGCGGTGGGGTGGGGTTGCAGGAAGCATAGAGAGAGGGGTGGAGTGGGTGCGGGATGGGGAGTGAGCCGCTGGAGAGTAGGGTGATAAATCTGTGATAAATTGAGCAGCGTCATTTTTAATCCTGGCAGCTGCCTGAACATTGCAGACAGTGACATTCCAGTGGCAGAGGCTGCATTTGCACATGTGCTACTACTGCGTCACCTAGTGGTTGCGTTGTCTGCAAACACAGCCAATTAAAATATGATTCAATCGCGAGCGAGTCCCTAATTAATATGTTATGACGAGTTTGGTGAGTGGCAAGTTTGGTGAAGGGGAGAGGAGGTGCTCCGCTTTTCTACTTTTTTTTTTCTACTTTTCTAACCCTCTATTATTTGATTCCCACTTCGGTGCAGTGGAAGGGGCTGTTTGGTGAGTACCTGGTAAGCTATTCTACTTATAATAAATAGTCTGTAAAGTTAAGGTATGGCAGGGCAGCTCTGCCAAGTGGAATGTACATCCTGTGGTATGTGGGAAGTCACGGATGCACCACATGTCCTAGACAAGCACTTCTGCAGGAAGTGTCACCAGCTGCAGAAGCTTGAGCTGCAGGTTTCGAAAGCTGAACGGCAGCTGGAGTCACTGTTGTGCATCCGCGAGGCGGAGGACTACGTGGATAGCACATCTAGGGAGGTGGTCATATGCAGGTTAGAAGCATGCAGGCAGTAGGGAACGGGTGACCGCCAGGTAATCTAAGAGAATCGAGAATCAGGCAGGTAGTGCAGGAGTCCCCTGAGCCGATCTCACTCACTGATCTGTTTTCCATTTTGGATACTGGTGAGGGTGATGGTTCCTCAGAGGAGTGCAGTCAGAGCCAAGTTTGTGGCACCACAGGTGGCTCAGCTGCACAGAGGGGAGGAAGAGGAGTGGAAGAGCAGTAGTGATAGCAGATGTGTTAGTTCAGGAAACAGACAGACGTTTCTGCGGCAGTAAACATGACTCCAGGATGGTATGTTGCCTCCCTGGTGCCAGGGTCAAGGATGTCACAGAGCAGCTGCAGGACATTCTTCTGGGGGAGGGTGAACAGCCAGAGATTGTGGTCCACATCGGTACCAGTGACAATGGTAAGAAGGGGGATGAGGTCCTGAAAGCAGATTTTATGGAGCTAGGAAGGAGATTATAAAGCAAGACCTCAAAAGCATAATCTCAGGATTACTCCCAGTCCCACGTGCAAGTGAGCATAGAAATAGGAGAATTCAGTGATTGAACACATGGATGGAGAACTGGTGTAGGAGGGAGGGCATCACATTTCTGAGACATTGGGACTGGTTCTGGGGCAGGTGGGACCTGTACAAAATGGACGGGTTGCAGCTTAGCAGGACTGGGATGAATATCCTCGCAGGGAGATTTCCGAGTGCTGTTGGGGAGGGTTTAAACTAAGTTGTCAGGGAGGTGGGAACCTGAGAGGGAGCTTAGATTGGAGGGAAGCAAAACTGGTAACCTGTCAGGGGAACCAGGAGTAAGTATCAAAGAGGAATACAAAGGTGCACAGAATACTGGGGGACATAGATAGCACAAGATAGGGAATAGTATGTTATTCGGTGGGATCAGATTAAGGGAGAAAGTAATAAAGTCTGAATCAGGGTTAATGTGCATGTATGTGAATGCATAGAGTGTGGTTAATAAGACTGGTGAGGTACAGGCACAGATTGCCATGTGGAAATATGATGTTGTGGCTATAACAGAGACCTGGCTCAAAGAAGAGCAGGACTGGATGTTAAATATTCCTTGATACAAGGTGTTCAGGAAAGATGGGAAAGGGAAAATAAGGGGGAGGGATGGCAGTATTGATTAAGGAGAGCACTGCAGTGCTGGAGAAAAAGGAATTCCCAGAGGGGTCAAGGACAGAATCAATTTGGCTAGAGCTAAGGAACAAAAATGCTGCAGTTACATTGCTCGGTGTTGTCTATAGGCCACCAGCTAGTGGGAAGGACTTGGAGGATCAAATTCGCAAGGAAATTACAGAAAGATGCAAAAATTATAGAGTAGTTATATTGGGGGACTTTAATTATCCAAACATAGACTAGGGTAATAGTAGTGTAAAGGGCAGTGAGGTGCAAGAGTGTGCTCAGGAAAAATTTCTACAGCAGTATGTTGCTAGTCCAAGTGGGGCCAAGTGGATCAAGTATCAGTCGGAGAGCATTTAGGGAATAGTGATCATTGTATCATAAGGTGTAGGCTGACTATGGAAAAGGGCACAGAGCAATCCAGGGTAAGAATAATTAACTGGGGGAAGGCTGACTTCAGTGGGGTAAGAATGGAGCCAGGGCGTATAAATTGGAGTTAAAAGCTGGCAGGAAATCTGGTAGATGAATAATGGGCTACCTTCAAAGACGAGATAGTTTGGGCACAGTCGAGGTATGTTCCCTTGAAGGGGAAAAGTAAGGTAAACAATTCCAGAGCTCCCTGGATCACAAAAGAGATCGCGATTAAGATAAAAAAAGAAAAAGTGTGCTTATGACAGATGCCAGGTCGAAAATACTATTGAGAACCAGGCTGAATATAGAAGGTCCAGAGGGGAAGTGAAAAAGCAAGCAAGAGAAGCAAAGAGAAAGCATGAAGAGAGACTGGCAGCTAGCATTAAAGGAATTTTCAAAGTTTTCTATAGGCATATAAATGGTAAAAGGGTGGTAAAAGGAAGAGTGGGGCCAATTAGGACCAGAAAAGGGATTTACACATGGAGGCAGAGGGTATAGCTGAGGTATTAAATGAATACTTTGGATCTGTCTTTACCAAGGAAGAAGATGCAACCCAGGCAATGTTGAAAGAGGGGGTCAGTCAGACACTAGAGGGGTTTAAAATTGATAAAGAAGAAGTATTAGATCAGCTGTCTGTACCTAAAGTGGATAAAGCACCAGGTCCAGATGAGATGCATCCACGGATACAGAGGGAAGTTAAGGTGGAAATTGCAGAGGCACTGGCCATAATTTTTCATTCTTCCTTAGACTTGGGGGTGGAGCCAGAGGACTGGAGAATTGCAAACATTACACCCTTGTTCAAAAAAGGGTGTAAAGATAATCCCAACAACTACAGGCCAGTCAGTTTAACTTCGGTGGCGGGATAACTTCTAGAAAAAAATAACTAGGGACAAAATCAATAGTCACATGGACAAATGAGAGTTAATTAAGGAAAGCCAGCATGGATTTGTTAAAGGAAAATCATGTTTAACTAACTTGCTGGAGTTTTTTGAGGAGGTAACAGAGAGGGTTGATGAGGTCAATGCTGTTGATGTGGTGTACATGGACTTTCAAAAGGCGTTTGATACTGTCCCACACAACAGACATGTGAGCCAACTTGTAGCTCTTGGAATAAAAGGGACGGTAGCAACATGGAAACAAAGATTAGTAGTTATTGGATGTTTTACGGGCTGGGGGAAGCTTTGTAGTAGAGTTCCCCAGGGATCAGTGTTGGGATCCTTGTTTTTCCTGATATATATTAATGACCTAGATCTTGGTGTACAGGGCACAATTTCAAAGTTTGCAGATAATATGAAACTTGGAAGCATTGTGAACTGCGAGGAGGATAGTGTAGAACTTCAAAAGGATATAGACAAGTTGGTGGAATGGGCAGACAGGTGGCAGATGAAGTTCAATGCAAAGAAATGTGAAGTGATTCATTTTGATAGGAAGAACATGGAGAGAGAATATAGAATAAAGGGTGCAATTCTAAAAGAGTTGCAGGAGCAGAGGGACCTAGGTGTATATGTGCATAAGTCACTGAAGGTGGCAGAACAGGTTGAGAGAGTGGTTCATAAAGCACACAGTATCCTCGGCTTTATTAATAGGGGCATAGAGTACAAGAGCAAATAAGTTATTTAGAATAAAAGCAAAATACTGCGGATGCTGGAAATCTGAAACAAAAACAAGAAATGCTGGAATCACTCAGCAGGTCTGGCAGCATCTGTGGAAAGAGAAGCAGAGTTAACGTTTCGGGTCAGTGACCCTTCTTCGGAACTGACAAATATTAGAAAAGTCACAGATTATAAGCAAGTGAGGTGGGGGTGGGGCAAGAGATAACAAAGGAGAAGGTGCAGAAGGTCAGAGCTTGACGGCCCCCCATTTTACTATCATTTTTAGTTATTTTTTCTTCCTTTTTTTTACATTTTTTACTATCTTTTATTGCATTTATTTCATTTCATCTTAGTTTGTTCAGTTTGCTTACCCACTGTTTTTTTCAGGTTTTTTTTCCGGTTTGCACTTGCTGCTGTTCAATATTCAGTGTATTCACACCTAATCTGTACTAATGCTTTGTCTTTCAACACACCATTAACATATTGTTTGCCTTTGCTCCGTGACCTTTTGGTCAGCTATGTGGCCAGGTCCAATCTGCACCTTCTCCTTTGTTATCTCTTGCCCCACCCCCACCTCACTTGCTTATAATAAGTTATTTAGAACTTGTATAAGACACTAGTTCGGCCTCAGCTGGAGTGTTGTGTCCAGTTTGGGGTGCCGCGCTTGAGGAAAGATGTGAGGACATTAGAGAGAGTACAGAAAAGATTCATGAGAATGTTTCCAGGGCTGAAGAATTTCAGTTATGAAGATAGATTGGAGAAGCTAGGAATGTTTTCCTTGGAGAAGAGAAGGCTGAGAGGTGATTTGATAGAGGTATTCAAAATCATGAGGGGTCTGGACAGAGTAGATAGAGAGAAACTGTTTCCACTCATGAAAGGATCATGAACGATAGGGCACAGATTTAAAGTATTTGGTAAGAGAAGCAAAAGTGACATGAAAATCTTTTTCACGCAGCGAGTGGTTAAGATCTGGAATGCGCTGCCTGAGAACGTGGTGGAGGCAGGTTCAATTGAAGCATTCAAACGGGAATTAGACTGTTATATGAAAAGGAAGAATGTGCAGGCTTATGGGGAGAAAGCAGGGGAATGAAACTGAGGCAGTTGCTCTTTCAGAAAGCCAGTGCAGACATGATGGGCTCAATGGCCTCCTTTTGCACTGTAACGATTCTGAGATTCTATGTTGATTGAGGGATAACTATTGGCCAGGACACTGGGGATAATGCCCCTGCTCTTCAAAATAGCGCCATAGGATCTTCTACGCACACTTGAGAGGGCAGATGGGCCCTCAGTTTAACGTCTTATCCTAAAGACGGCACCTCCAACTGTGCAGCAGTCCCTCAGTACTGCACTGGAGTGCCAGCCTTAATTTTTGTGCTCAAGCCACAACCTTGTGACTTAGAGGCGAAGGTGCTACCAACTGAGCCACAGTTGACACACACAATGTGGCACCTTATCAAATGATTTTTGAAAATCCAAATACATTACATCCACTGGTTTCCCCCTTATCCATCTTACTAGTGTCATGATCCTGGGAAATATGTGGTGTGCCTTTAAGGCTGTAAGAGCAGTACTGTTTTAAGAACCAGCAGGCCTCAGGAGTTACCTAGAAGGTGCATTCTCGTTGTCTTGGATACAGCCATTCAGAGACTGCGATTCAAAGGGTACATTCTCGTTACCTTGGATGCAGCCAGTTGGACTGAGCATCAAGTGATACATTTGTTACAATTCAATTTGAACTTGTTTTTTAGTTGAAGACAGTCTGTTGTGACAGAGACAGAGACAGACAGCTGTGTGTTAGCATCTGAAAGAAGAGGTCTAAGCCATTTAAACTGAAGGAAGAGGATTTAGTCTGTTTAATTATTATCTCAAAATTTAAAAAAAAGTCAAGGCAAAACAGAGATCTCTGATAATTTAAACTAAAGGAAGGGAAGTTAGACTGTAACAATCTTTCATCCCTCAAAAACTCTTAAAGCCAGATTGATTCTGTTGAATGTTTGTAAGTTGTTAATTGTTGAAATCCATCGCTGGAGAAGGAAAACATCACTTACTGCTGGAATTAGACTTTGGAATGACCTACTGTTGAAGAACCTTTTTTCCCCATCAGACGTTTGTGAGGGCTTCAAGCAACCTTGGACTTTTCCATCTGCGGCAGGAGTGTAAATTTGCAAGGACTCTAATTTTTTCTGTTTTAAATGTTGTTCACGTCTTAGTAGTGTTTAAGAATTTAGTTTTTCTCATTAAACAGTTAATTTGTTGATTTCAAGACACCTGGCTTGGTTAGCCTCATTTGGGGGTAAATAGAGGGTACAATTTGGTTGAGTCTTTCTCTAATTTGGAAAGTTTAAAATGATATGTTAGACGATCTGTGGAGGGACGGGATTGAATTAACAGTGCGTTTCTCCCACCACAATCAGAATCGTATATTTTGGTTGGGGGCTTTGACTGGAGGTGTCGGTCGTAACACTAGATACATTCTCAAAAAACTCTAACAAATTTGCCAAACACGATTTCCCTTTCACAAATCCATGCTGATTCTGCTTAATCGTATCGTGATTTTCTAAGTGCCCTGTTACCAGGTCGCTAATAATAGATTCTAGCATTTTTCCTACTACTGATGTTAGGCTAACTGGCCTATAGTTCACCATTTTCTCTCTCCTTCCTTTCTTAAATAGCAGGGTTATGTTTGCTACCTTCAAACCCTTGGGAACTGTTCTAGAATCTAAGGAATTCTGGAAGATCAAAACCAACTCATCCACTAGTTCTGCAGAAACCTCTTTTAAAACCCTAGGATACAGGACATCAGGTCCGGCGATTTGTTGCCACTTCGTCCATTAATTTCTCCAGTACTACTTCTTTACTTCATACTGATTTCTTTAAGTTCCTCATTCTCCCTAGACCCTTAGTTGCAGATTATTTCCAGAATGCTTTTTGTGTGTCCTATCATGAAGACAGATACAAAGTATTTGTTTAACGTCTCTGCCATTTCTGTATTCTGCATTGTAATTTCACCTAATTCTGCCTCGAATGGGCCCACGTTTCCCTTCACTAGTGTCTTCCCATTTACATTGTTATGACCACCTGGTTCATGTTTGTATTAATGTTTTAGAGGCCACTTTTCGTTTTGGGAAATTAAATGTGTCGTCGTAAAAATTGCAAAAGGTTGCAGACCGCCCAAATCTAACATTCAGAAAGCTCCCCATGAGTGCTGACAGAGACAGAGTTTGAGAGGTGAGAGCCATAAAACCAAAGGTGGCCTCGTTTTGTTGGGCATTTGGAACCAGAAAGTCTAGGGTAATTTGTTTTGTCATTGTTCATAATATCAATTATTCATGTGGGTATCAGGAATTAAAGAGAAGATTTGGAGTCAGAAAGAGTTTCAGTACTTATCTGGGATATCGCAGATGTACCACATTGCTACGGAAATAGATGATGCAGGGGATATCTGTTGATTTTTTGATCTGTATGCTTGCTGACACAGTCAGTTGGCTTTTGGAAAAGCAGTTTGGCTTTTGAAAGTCAGTTGGACTTAAGAGCGAAGAGGCCATCAGGATCCAGGGGTGTTTCTGTTTTAAAGCAGGCCCGTGCTAAAGCTGGGAAGTCCAGATTTGGGAGGTGATCTCATACTTCAGAAGACAGCTGAGAAACTAAGGAAATCAAACTGACTTCCTAAAACAAAAACAAGAAATGCTGGATTCACTAAAAGCTGAGGTACACTTTGGATTAGTCCCAGGACAAGTGAACAAACTGCCAAGATCCTGTAACGTATCGGGAAATTCTTGGGGTGGAAGTAACAGTCAAATCGGAGTGTTCTGTTGAATTTTATTTTATTCATTCATGGGATTTGGGCATCGTTGGCAAGGCCAGCATTTGTTGCCTATTCCTAATTGCCCTTGACAACTGAGTGGCTTGCTAGGCCATTTCATAGGGCAGTTGAGAGTCAACCACATTGCTGTAGGTCTGGAGTCACATGGAGGCCAGACCAGGTAAGGATATTTCCTTCCCTAAAGGACATTAGTGAACCAGATAAGTTTTGTTGACAATTGATGATAGCTTCATGGTACCATTACTACTAGCTTTCAATTCCAGATTTTTATTTTTATTAATTAATTGAATTTAAATTCCACCAGCTGGGGTGCTGGGATTGGAACCAATGTCCCAAGGGCATTAGACGGGACCTCTGGATTACTAGTTCAGTGACATTACCACTACGACACCATATCCCTCTAGGTAAATGCCTTCATATTTTGTTAAGATTTTGTTGAAAATGTGTTTCCAAATTGTAGTATTAAGTTAGTAGTGTTTTGCTTTGTTTGTTTAGAACGTGAAATCTTGTGGTGTAATTCTTTCAATAATAACTGGGAATTTGACTCTTTTTTAAAAAGTTAATGGTCCCTAAAGGAATCGTAACAACATAACTATAGAAACGTTTACAATTTGTTTTATGTCTCTTGCTGAGCTACTCTCATTCTCTTTTCTCTTTCCTTATTAATTATCAGCTAATGTGGTCCCACTATTTAAGAAAGGTTGTAGAGATAAGCCAGGGAACTACAGACCAGTGAGTCTCACGTCAGTGGTAGGGAAACTATTGGAGAAAATTCTGAAGGAGAGAAACTATCACCACTTGGAGAGGCAAAATTTGATTAGGAATCGTCAGCATGGCTTTGTCAGAGGGAGGTCATGCCTAACAAATTTGATTGAATTTTTTGAGCATGTGACCAGGTGTGTAGATGAGGGTAGTGCAGTTGATGTAGTTTACATGGATTTCAGCAAAGCCTTTGACAAGGTCCCACATGGGAGACTTATCAAGAAAGCAAATGCACATGAGATACAAGGTAACTTGATAAGGTGGATTCAAAACTGGCTTAGCTGTAGGATACAGAGAGTGATGACAGATGGCTATTTTAGTGACTGGAAGCCAGTGTCCAGTGGCGTACCACAGGGATCTGTGCTGGGTCCCCTATTGTTTGGCATTTATATAAACGACATATGTGGGGGCTAGGAAGGTATGGCGGTAAATGAACAGTGAGAAACCTTTAAAGAAACAATTCAAAGGGTTCAACAAAAGTACATTCCGTTCAAAAACAAAAACTTGTCAAGAAAATTCTGAAGGAGAGAATCTATCTCCACTTGGAGAGGCAAAATTTGATTAGGAATAGTCAGCATGGCTTTGTCAGAGGGAGGTCATGCCTAACAAATTTGATTGAATTTTTTGAGCATGTGACCAGGTGTGTAGATGAGGGTAGTGCAGTTGATGTAGTTTACATGGATTTCATCAAAGCCTTTGACAAGGTCCCACATGGGAGACTTATCAAGAAAGCAAATGCACATGAGATACAGGGTAACTTGATAAAGTGGATTCAAAATTGGCTTAGCTGTAGGAGACAGAGAGTGATGACAGACGGCTGTTTTCGTGACTGTGTCCAGTGGCGTACCACAGGGATCTGTACTGGGTCCTCTATTGTTTGTCATTTATATAAACGACATAGATGACTATGTGGGGGGGTAGGATCAATAAGTTCGCGGATGACACAAAGATTGGCCGAGTGGTTAACAGTGAGGTTGAGTGTCTTGGGTTACAGGAAGATATAGACGGGATGGTCAAATGGGCAGAAAAGTGGCAGATGGAATTTAACCCTGAAAAGTGTGAGGTGATACACTTTGGAAGGAGTAATGTGACACGGAAGTATTCAATGAATGGCCTGACACTGGGAAGTTCCGAGGAACAAAGGGACCTTGGTGTGTTTGTCGATAGATCTCTGAAGGCAGAAGGGCAGGTTCTTAGGGTGGTGAAAAAGGCATATGGGACACTTGCCTTTATCAATCGAGGCATAGATTATAAAAGCAGGGAGGTCATGTTGGAGTTGTACAGAACTTTGGTAAGGCCACAGCTGGAGTACTGTGTGCAATTCTGGTCGCCACATTATAGGAAGGATGTGATTGCACTGGAGAGGGTGCAGAGGCGATTCACCAGGATGTTGCCTGGGATGGAACATTTAAACTATGAAGAGAGGTTGGTAGGCTTGGGTTGTTTTCGCTGGAGTCGAGATGACTGAGGGGTGACCTGATCGAGGTGCACAAGATTATGAGGGGCATGGACAGGGTGGATAGGGAGCAGCTGTTCCCCTTAGTTGAAGGGTCAGTTACGAGGGGTCACAAGTTTAATGTGAGGGGCGGGAGGTTTAAGGGGGATTTGAGGAAGAACTTTTTTACCCAGAGGGTGGTGACGGTCTGGAATGCCCTGCCTGGGAGGGTGGTAGAGGCTGGTTGCCTCACATCCTTTAAAAAGTACCTGGATGAGCACGCGGCATGTTATAACATTCAAGGCTATGGGCCAAGTGCTGGCAATGGGATTAGGTAGACAGGTCAGGTGTTTTAATGCATCGGTGCAGACTCAATGGGCCGAAGGGCCTCTTCTGCACTGTATTATTCTGTGATTCTGTGAATTTCTTGGTCCTCCTTTGCTGAATTCTAAATCCTCCCAATCCTCAGGCTCACTACTCTTTTTGGTAACATTATAAGCCATTGCTTGTCTACTGTCATATATTTTAATGTAGTTTCCCAATCTACTTCAGCCAACTCGCCCCTCATACCTATATAGTTTGCTTTGTTTAAATTAAAATTTCAGACTTCACTAAATCACTTTCAAACTCAATATAAAACTCCATCAAATTATAGTTGCTATTCTCTTGAGACCCCTTTACTGCAAGCCTGTTAATTAACCCTTTCTTATTGCACAATACTAGATCCAAAATAAGCCTGTTCCCTAGTTGGTTCCTCGACGTGCTGATCTAGAAAACTATCTTGTACACATTCCATGAACTTGTGCTCCACACTATAACTGCAAATTTAGTTTGTCCAGTCTATCTGAAGATTAAAGTTCCCCACGATTACTGTATTACAGTGGCGCAGTGGTTAGCACCGCAACCTCACAGCTCCAGGGACCCGGGTTCAATTCTGGGTACTGCCTGAGTGGAGTTTGCAAGTTCTCCCTGTGTCTGCGTGGGTTTCCTCCGGGTGCTCCGGTTTCCTCCCATATGCCAAAGACTTGCAGGTGATAGGTAAATTGGCCATTATAAATTGCCCCTAGTATAGGTAGGTGGTAGGGAAATATAGGGACAGGTGGGGATGTGGTAGGAATATGGAATTAGTGTAGGATTAGTATAAATAGGTGGTTGATGGTCGGCACAGACTCGGTGGGCCGAAGGGCCTGTTTCAGTGCTGTATCTCTAAATAAAAAAATAAAAATCACCCTTTTTACATGGGTCTCTAATTTCCATTTATTTTATTAGGATATATCTCTGGAAAGAGGATTAGCTAATGTATTCCTGATTTCAGAAGTACAATGACACATATAAACTCAAAATATGAACTGAGAAAGGTTGTTCAGGTCATTGACTGTTAGCATTACATATTGCAGACAGAGGAAGTGAGTGCAGTACATTAGACCAGGAATGTGTTAACCAAGAAATTCCTGGGGAGGTCTTTCTAATGGGGTCCGGTCTGAGGTAAGATCAGGAGTTCTTCCTGTCGCAGAGAGGTGCCCTGACACTGTCATGGGTCATTTTGAATAATATGAGCTGGTTGCCTGCACCATTTTCAGCACTTTACCAGTCTCATCTAGAGGGGATTTCCCTGTGGCACTTTGCCACCGCACAAGTGTGATAGATCTTAGCCAGAGATTTTTAACAAGTTTAAAATATTTCAAGTTTGTCGCTCTCTCATTTGGAAATCAGTTTTAATTAAAGAAAAAGAGCAGACCCCACTTCTGCCAGGAAATTGCAAAGCATTTGTAGATACATTGCATGAGAGAGAGCCATAAGTTTCTGTAACGACTACAGCATCTGACTGAACGAATGCAGATGGTTGGGAGGACGTATGTGGGAAGAGGTGATTGTGTTAATTGGTATGTGCGTCAGTAGATAATTACAATTAACTTATATACTTATTGGGAAAATGAGTGATTTGTAGCTGTTTCTTTCCCTTTACATGACAACTTGTGAATTGCCCCAAGTATCATTGGGGCAGTGTCACCAGCTTCCATGGTGACTTGTGTCTGATTCATCCAACTATTGCTGTTCTTTATTTAGTTTAGCTCTTGAGCTGCAGGCTGAATTGCTGTGGGAATTTTGCTCATGCAAGCTTGAGCTATGCATAGGATAAACACAATTTGAATTACAGCTGGTTGAAGATATTGATATACTTCAAGGAGGTAATATAACTTAAGGATCAAGTATTTAAGTGGTGATATTTACTCGAGGTGGGAAGCCAGTGGAAATGGATGGCAATCCCATGCAGGTGTGTGAATTGGAAGCCTTGACAGTTTTTGATTGCCAAGCTTCTAATGAGTCCTGTTGGTCAGCAGCTCAGCTATTTCAGCAACAACTTGCATTTGTATAGCCTGTTTAGTGTCGTAAAACATCTCATGACAATTCGCAGAAGCATGACGAGACTAAAATTGACACTCAGCCAAAGAAAGACTTGTGAGCAGGAGTGACTAAAAGCCCGGTCAAAGAGGTAGGTTTTAAGGTGTGTGCTCTTAAAGGAGGAGAGAGAGATGTAGAGGCTTAGGGAAGGAATTCCAATCTTAGAGCCTAGATGGTGGAAGACATATTCAGCAGTGGTGGCATGAAGGGAGTGGTAGATGGACAAGAAGCTAGAATTGGAGGAGCGCAGAAATCTCAGATAGTTGCAGGGCTGGTGGAGGTTCCAAAAATAGACTTACATGTAGAGAGATTCTTGCACAATTTCAGGACGTTCCAAAGCACTTTACAACAATGCACTTTTGAAATGTAGTCACTGTTATAATGTTAACTTATGCACAGCAAGCTCCCACAAACAGCAATGAGATAATGACAGGTAATCTGTTTTAGTGATGTTGGTTGAGGGACAAATATTGGCCAGGAGACTGGGGATAATTCCCCTGCTCCTCTTCGAAATAGTGCCATGGGATCTTTTCCATCAACCTAACAATGAAGCTGGGACTTCAGTTTAATGTCTCGTCCAAAAGATGGCACCTGCGACAGTGCAGCACCTTCTCGGGACTGCACTGGAGTGTCAGCCAAGATTTTTGCGCCCAAGTTTCTAGACTGGGACTTGAACCTAAACTCTTCTAACTCAGAGGTGAGGGTACTATCATCTGAGTCACGCCTAACACACTACAGAGATAGGGAGGAGCAAGGCCATAGAGGGACTTGAACACAAGGTTAAGAATTTTAAAATTGAGGTGTTAATGGACCAGGAGTCAGTGTAAATCAGCGAGTATGTGGATGGTAGGTGAATAGGATTTGGTGTGAATTAGGATATGGGCAGAAGAGTTTTGGATGAGCTGAAGCTCGGTGGAAATGAGATACTAGCTAAGAGTACATTGAGATAGTCGAGTCTGGGGTTAGCAAAACGTGGATGAGGGTTGAACAACAGATGGACTGAGGCAGGGGCATCAAGCAAGGTTGACCCTAGTGTAAGCTTGCCATGATGTATCCCTTACTCTCTCTTCCGTGGAGAGAGAGGGAGAGGTAAAGCCGAGCAAGTGTGTGTTCTTAGAAAAGAAATCAAAATATCAAACACCCTTCGCACTGAGTAGTTTCAACTCCTTTGCGATTTTAGTACTGCCTCTAGAAGAAGAAGTTACAAAGGAAAACAGCTCTGCCAAGATCATTTTCAAGGAACTCAGAAGCTTTTCAATGAAAGTCATTTGGAATGCAGCACACAAGACGTATCACAGGGGCACGCACCAACAGAGCTAGCTGGGAATTGGTGAAAAAGTTCATCCTTCCTGTTCACCTGTCACAGTGTCCCAAAGTAACATCAGGTTTATTGCTTTTTTTCTGGAATACCCTCCCTACACCTCTCTGCCTCTCCATCTCGCTTTCCTCCTTTAAGACACTCCTTAAAACCTACCTCTTTGACCAAGCTTTCGGTCATCTGACTTAATATCTCCTTTTGTGGCTCATGTCATACTTTGTTTTATAATGCTCCTGTAAAGCTCCTTGGGATGTTTCATGACATTAAAAGCGCTATATAAATATAAGTTCTTGTTTCTCTAAGGGAGCGGGTTTCAATATAGAGATGGGACTCAATCTATCTGATTCCTTTATGAGCTAGCCCACTCAGGAAGGTTCTACTCTTGGACTGTTTTGCACCTATGCTCGGTTTGTAATTTAGGGAGAGAAAGCTTACTACAGCAGAGATACCACAAGATTCAGGCCAAGGCGACCTTGCTGCTACTAAACTAAAAGGTACATTGTTTCATATGCTCACATTTTTACAATGCCTTGTCATTACTCAACGTGTCTCAATTTATGCTTTCGCTAACCTGTAGATTTTGGCCCTTGTTTCTATTGCAACCTGTTCAGAGTGCAGAAGGAAATGATGGGGAAGGTACGAGCAGGAGAGGGACCCACAAATTACCAACTCAAAGACTTGCTTAAAAAGCCAACAGTTTTGCATTTAGATCATTTTTTACAGTACAATTAGCATGTCTTTCTCGTAACATTTTGACTGTTATTTGAATTCACAGTGTTCTTTAAGAATGTGAGTAGTCTTTTAGTTCATGAATGCTTAAGTCTACGGCATTTATTCCTCCTCTTATTGACTGACTGCATTTGCTGAGCTTTATTTGCCTGAGGTGTTTCTGAAGCTGAGTTTGTCATCATCCATAAATACTTTGTCATCTCTTGTTTCTTTTCAGTACTGCTTCATTTGTTCTGAGCTGTGGAGGTTCAGGGGGAATTACTGAAGCTAGAAAAGGTCGATATCCTCTCTGGCCTGAGTGGAATGAAATGGATTTGAATGCTGAGAAATGGGACTTAGTTAAACCAATTAAAGAAAAGGAGAAAAGTGCCAAAAGCCCAAGTCTGGTAAGTTTTTTTTTTTTCTTATTCATTCATGGGATGTGGGCGTCGCTGGGCAGGCCAGCATTTATTGCCCAGCCCTAATTGCCCTTGAGAAGGTGGTGGTGAGCTGCCATCTTGAACCGCTGCAGTCCATTTGGGGTAGGTATACCCACAGTGCTGTTAGGAAGGGCGTTCCAGGATTTTGACCCAGCGACAGTGAAGGAACAGCGATTATAGTTCCAAGTCAGGATGGTGTGTGACTTGGAGGGGAACTTGCAGGTGGTGGTGCTCCCATGCATTAATGTTCCCATCCCATTAATTACACCAGAGTGTTTTATTTTTAATCATACTCTTCCTTTTAGTGCTGTTATGGACAGGTGGGAAATGTTGTGTTTGGCTTCCAGTTTTCACCTTTCAACTGACCACAGGTAGTGTTTTAAAAATAATGTTTTAGTCCCGGAGTATTTAAGGGCCAAATAAACAGACAAAAGGCAAGTTTCCTCGTAGGTTTTAAAAAAAAAAGTTAACAATTTATTAAAAATGTTCAAAAATGTTCGCAACCTCACCCACTCACGCGCACATGCACACAGACAAGAAAAGGCAGAGAGTAGAGGATAGCATGCAATTAGAGTTTGATTGTTGTAAAGAGAGTTCACTTTGAAAACTTCTTGGTTTCCGGGTGGAATTTTTAATAGCGTTGCAGGCCTGAATGTTCCTTGTCTTGGAATTGATGAAGTGTCGCGGGGTCCTTTGGTTAAAACTCAGTCTGAAGTTGGTGGTGAAAGTCCTGGTTCAATTTCTCAGATGAGGAGTTTTCAAGGTCATCTTGCAATCTCTGCTTCAGTATTTTGAAGATGGTGCTGGCAGGGCTCCTTGCTTAGCTGGATTGATTTCACAGATTCTCTGGCTGGAATGGCTTACTGTCTCTCTCTCTCTCTGAGAAATCTCTTTTTAAAGAAAAATCCTTATCAAGCTGGGTTTCGGTCAGGTGACTCGAGATGCTCTCCACTGGGGTGTTCATACAATGTGTCAGGATGTGGGGACCATTGTTACATAATGTCATGTGAATGTGGTCCATTTTGATAAATAGGTGTTACTTCACACCTATTATGTTGGCCTTGAGTTTGGAATCAGTCTGTCTGCAAAAGCATTTGCTAGCCTACTTTTTGAAGATAGGAGTCGTCAGCATGGAATGGGCTGTTTTACATGTCAATGTGCCTCTTCAAGACAATAATAATGGTCCTGTCTTCAGTGGACAAATGTGTTGATTGGCAGTACAGGAGGGGATCACCTGATATCTCCCTCCATGTTGCCAGGTGGTGAAGTGTCCATTTTCCTGTAGCTTAGTTCAACAGTTTACTTTTATTTCATAATTCCGACAGTTCATTTCGTATTTCATCTCTGTTCCCTCTGTGAGTGTGATAATGCTGATAGTTAACATCAGCTTTTTAACCACATATACTGTATACACAGTTATACCTTCATTAGTTATCCTTGGAATATAGGCAATGTTGGCATATTGATTGGTGAGCATGAGCCTTTTGAGTCATCAGTCCACCCACAAGTGACCTGTATATGGGGTAGGATTCTTAGGTTCTGTCAGGGCAGGAATGGAGGTGGCTGGGCGTTGAAAATAGTGTCAGATGGCATGCCGGTTTCCATTTCTGTTCTGCAACCAGCATGGTTTTTCGGGACGGAGAAAGGCTGGCCCCGGGAACCTGCCCAATTCGGCAAAAACATACATATAAACATATGAATTCGGAGCAAGAGTAAGCCACTGGGCCTCTTGAGCCTGCTTCGCCATTCAACAAGATTGTGGCTGATCTGATTGTAACCTTGACTCCACATTCCTGCCTACCCCCCATAACCTTTCACCCCCTTGTTCATCAAGAATCTATATACCTCTGCCTTAAAAATATTCAAAGATGCTGCTTCCACCGCCTTTTGAGGAAGAGAGTTCTGAAGACTTGTGACCCTCTGAGAGAAAACATTTCCCCTCATCTCTGTCTTAAATGGGTGACCCCTTATTTTTAAACAGTGACCCCTAATTCTAGATTCACTCACAAGGGGAAACATCCTTTCCACATTCACCCTGTCAAGACCCCTCAGGATTGTATATGTTTCAATCAAGTTGCTTCTTACTACTCGAAACTCCAGCGGATACAAGCCTAGTCTGTCCAAGCTTTCCTCATAAGACAACCCGCCCATCCCAGGTATTAGTCTAGTAAACCTTCTTTGAACTGCTTCCAACGCATTTATATCCTTCCTTAAATAAGGAGATCAACACTGTACACAGTACTCCAGATGTGGTCTCACCAATGCCCTGTATAACTGAAGCATAACCTCCCTACTTTTTTTATTCAATTCCCTTCACAATAAACAATAACATTCCATTAGCTTTCCTAATTACTAGCTCTACCCTGCATACTAACCTTTTGCGATTCATGCACTAGGACACCCAGATCCTTCTGCACCTCCAAGTTCTGCAATATTTCACCATTTAGATAATGTGCTTCTTTTTTATTTTTCCTGCCAAAATGGACAATTTCACATTTTCCCATATTATACTCCATTTGCCAGATCTTTGTCCACTCACTTAACCTATCTATATCCCTTTGTAGCTTCCTTACGTCCTCGTCACAATTTACGGCACAGTGGCGCAGTGGTTAGCACCGCAGCCTCACAGCTCCGGCGACCCGGGTTCAATTCTGGGTACTGCCTGTGTGGAGTTTGCAAGTTCTCCCTGTGTCTGCGTGGGTTTCCTCCGGGTGCTCCGGTTTCCTCCCACATGCCAAAGACTTGCAGGTTGATAGGTTAATTGGCCATTATAAATTGCCCCTAGTATAGGTAGGTGGTAGGGAAATATAGGGACAGGTGGGGATGTGATAGGGATATGGGATTAGTGTAGGATTAGTATAAATGGGTGGTTGATGGTCGGCACAGACTCTCGGTGGGCCGAAGGGCCTGTTTCAGTGCTGTATCTTTAAACTAAACTAAACTATCTTTGTGTTATCAACAAATTTAGCAACCATACCTTTGGTCTCTTCAACCAAGTCATTTAGATAAATTGTAAAAGGTTGAGGCCCCAGCACAGATCCCTGTGGCACACCACTCGTTACATCTTGCCAACCAGAAAATAACCCTTTTATGCCTACTCTTTGTTTCCTGTTAGCTAGCCAATCTTCTATCCATGCCAATATGTTACCGCCTACACCATGAGCTTTTATTTTCCACAATAACATTTGATGTGACACCTTACAAAGCTCGGTGGAAAGGTAAGCTTCGGGGAGGGTGTAGAGAGGCTGCAAAAAGATATAGACAGGTTAAGTGTGTGGGCAACAAGATGGCAAATGGAGTATAATGTAGGGAAGTGTGAAGTTGTTCACTGGTCATAAAAATAGAAAAGTAGAATATTTTTTAAAAGGTGTGATATTCAGGGAAACTTGGTACTTGTACAAGGAACTCACAAAGTTTACATGCAGGTGCAGCAGGCTATTAGGAAGGCAAATGGCTTTTATTGCAAGGGGATTGGAGTACAGAAATAAAGAGGTCTTACTAAAATTGTACAGGGCTTTGGTGAGACCACACGTAGAATACTGTGTGCAGTTTTGGACTCCACAGTTAAGAAAGGATATACTTGCACTGGAGGAAGTGCAGCGAAGATTTACTAAATTGGTCCCTGGGATGAGGGGGTTGTCCTATGATGAGAGGCTGAGTAAATTGGGCCTATATTCTTTGGAGTTTAGAAGAATGAGAGGCGATCTAACTGAGACATACAAGATACTGAAAGGGCTTGATTAGGTAGAAGCTGAGAGATTGTTCCCGCTCGTCAGGGAATCTAGAACACAGGGACACAGTCTCAAGATAAGGGGCCAATCATTCAGGACTGAGATGAAGAGAAATTACTTCACTCAAAAGGTTGTGAATCTTTGGCATTCTCCACCCCAGAGGGTTGTGGGTGCTCCATCTTTGAATACTGGGATAGATAGAGTTTTGGTCTCGCAGGCAATCAAGGGATATCGGGAATGGGCAGGAAAGTGAAATTGAAGCCCAAGATCAGCCATGATCGTATTGAATGGCAGAGCAGGCTCGATGGGCCATATGGTCTACTTCTGCTCCTATTTTTTGTGTTTTCAAATGCCTTCTGGAAATCTAATTACAGTACATCCACCGGTTCCCCTTTATCCTCAGCACATGTTACTTCTTCAAAGAACTCCAATAGATTAGTTAAACATGATTTCTCTTTCACAAAACCATATTGACTCTGCCTGATTTCTTTGAATTTTTCTAAGTGCCCTGCTATAACGTCTTTAATAATAGCTTCTAACATTTTCCCTATGACAGATGTTAAGCTAACTGGCCTGTAGTTTCCTGCTTTCTGTCTCCCTCCCTTTTTGAATGAAGGGGTTACATTCGCTATTTTCCAATCTAATGGAACCTTCCCCAAATCTAGGGAATTTTGGAAAATTAAAACTAACACATCAACTATCTCACTAGCACTCCTTTTAAGACCCTAGGATGAGGTCCATCTGGACCCAGGGACTTGTCAGCCCGCCGCTCCAACAATTTGCTCAGTACCACTTCCCTGGTGATTGTAATTTTCTTGAGTTCCTCCCTCCCTTCTGTTTCCTGATTGACAGCTGTTTCTGGGATCCTCTATAGTGAAGACCGATGCAAAATACCTGTTCAATTCATGTGTCATCTCCTTATTTTCCCTTATTAATTCCTCTGACTCACTTTCTATAGGATCAACGCTCACTTTATTAACTTTTCTTTTTTTAAATATCTATAGAAATTCTTACTATCTGTTTTCATATTGCTAACCAGCTTTCTTTCGTACTGTAATTTTTCCATCCTTATTAATCTTTGTCATTCTTTGCTTTTTTAATATTCTGTCCAATCTTCTGACCGGCCACCCATCTTTGCGCAATTATGTGCTTTTTCTTTAATTTTGATACTATCTTTAACTTTTTTAGTTAACCACGGATGGTGGGTCCTCCCCTTGGAATTTTTCTTTCTCGTTGGAATGTATCTATTCTCTGTATTCTGAAATATCCCCTTAAATGTTTGCCACTGTATCTCTATTAACCTATCCCTTAACCTAATTTGCTCATTCACTTTAGCCATCTCTGCTTTCATGCCCTCATAATTGCCCTTATTTAAGTTTAAAATACTAGTCTTAGACCCACTCTTCTCTCCCTCAAACTGAATGTAAAATGCAATCATATTATGATTGCTGCTGCCTAGGGGCGCCTTCACTGTGAGGTCATTAATTAATCCTATCTCGTTGCACAATACCAGGTTTAGTATAGCCTGCTCTCTGTTGGCTCCAGAACGTGCTGTTGCAAGAAACTATTCTGAAAACATTCTATGAACTCCTCGTCTAGGCTACCTTTGCCCACTGATGTTTCCAGTCTATACGTAAATTAAAATCCCCCATGATTATTGTCATACCTTTCTGACAAGCTCCCATTATTTCTTCCTTTATACCCCGTCCTACTGTGTAGTTACTGTTGGGGGGCCTGTACACCATTCCACAAGTGACTTCTTGCCTTTATCATTTCTCATCTTGACCCAAACTGCTTCTACATCCTGGTTTCCTGATCTTGGGTCATCCCTCTCTCTATTGTGCTAATACTATCATGAATTAACAGAGCCACCCCTCCACCATTTCCTAGCTTCCTGTCCTTCCTAAGTGTCATGTATCCTTCAGTATTCAGGTTCCAATCTATGACATTCTGCTGCCATGTCTCTTTAATCGCTATCAGATCACACTCATTTATTTTTATTTGCGCTATCAGTTCATCTGTTTTGTTTTAAATGCTCGGTGCATTCAGATACAGAGAAGCCTTTAGTTTTGTCCTTTGTATTATTTTTGTAACCTCGAGCCTTATCCGCTGATTTACTCTTAGATTTGTACTCACTGTCCCTTCCTGTCATGGTCTATTTATCATTTCCCATATTAATACCTTCCTCTCTTGCCTTGTCTCTACTCTTTGATTTACCACCTCTTCTCAAATTTGTTCCCTTGCCCCCACTATTTAGTTTAAAACCCTCTCTATTTCCCTCGTTATGCTGCTCACTAGAACATGGATCCCAGCACGGTTCAGGTGTAGACCGTTTCAACAGTACAGCCCCCACTTTCCCCAGTACTGGTGCCAATGCCCCATGAACCGGAACCACTTCTACCACACCAGACCTTGAGCCACGCATTCATTTCTCTATTCTTATTTGCCCTATGCCAATTTGCATGTGGCTCAGGTAATAATCCAGAGATTATTACCTTTGAGGTTCTGCTTCTGAATAAGGCCAATTAAGCTAGTTAAGGAGCTCATTGAGAGGCCGTAGAGGGCCAGTTTGACATTTTGGTTTGGGTGCACGGGTTGCAGGCTGGGGCAGGGGCAGACCAGGTGTGCAGCTGCAGCAACACAGTGGGGAGCCAGTCATAGCCACCCCTGAAACTAGGTGGGCCCATAAAAGGGAGAACAGCTGAGAGGGGCACAGCCATTGTGGCAGAGGTGCCATTGGGTGTGCACACCTTGCAGGGGGAATGGTTAGTGGGCACTCGGGCAGTGCAGGGGTCGTCATCCTCCTGGCATCGTGGGGGCATAACAAGGAATAAGGCTTTGAGACATTATTGGGAGTCCATCTGAGCACACGGATGGCAAGAGCTGGCAATGGGAGCATGACTCTCAGATTTTGTGTCTGGTAATGATGATGCGATTAGGCAAGATTTAGGATGCGTAGGATGGGGAAGGAAACTGCAGGGGATGGGAACAATCGAAATGTGGAGCTTATTCAAGGAGCAGCTACTGCGTGTCCTTGATAAGTATGTACCTGTGAGGCAGGGAGGAAGTTGTCGAGCGAGGGAGCCGTGGTTTACTAAAGAAGTTGAAGTGCTTGTCAAGAGGAAGAAGAAGGCTTATGTTAGGATGAGACGTGAAGGCTCATTTAGGGCGCTTGAGAGCTACAAGCTAGCCAGGAAGGATCTAAAGGGAGAGCTAAGAAGAGCAAGGAGAGGACACGAGAAGTCATTGGCGGATAGGATCAGGGAAAACCCTAAGGCTTTCTATAGGTATATCAGGAATAAAAGAATGACTAGAGTTAGATTAGGGCCAATCAAGGATAGTAGTGGGAAGTTGTGTGTGGAATCAGAGGAGATAGGGGAAGTGTTAAATGAATATTTTGCGTCGGTATTTACAGTAGAGAAAGAAAATGTTGTCGAGGAGAATACTGAGATTCAGGCTACTAGGCTAGATGGGATTGAGGTTCACAAGGAGGAGGTGTTATCAATTTTGGAAAGTGTGAAAATAGATAAGTCCCCTGGGCCAGATGGGATTTACCCTAGGATTCTCTGGGAAGCTAGGGAGGAGATTGCAGAGCCTTTGTCCTTGATCTTTATGTCATCATTGTCGTCAGGAATAGTGCCGGAAGACTGGAGGATAGCAAATGTTGTCCCCTTGTTCAAGAAGGGGAGTAGAGACAGCCCTGGTAATTATAGACCTGTGAGCCTTACTTCGGTTGTGGGTAAAATGTTGGAAAAGGTTATAAGAGATAGGATTTATAATCATCTTGAAAAGAATAAGTTCATTAGCGATAGTCAGCACGGTTTTGTGACGGGTAGGTCGTGCCTCACAAACCTTATTGAGTTTTTCGAGAAGGTGACCAAACAGGTGGATGAGGGTAAAGCAGTGGATGTGGTGTATATGGATTTCAGTAAGGCGTTTGATAAGGTTCCCCACGGTAGGCTATTGCAGAAAATACGGAAGTATGGGGTTGAAGGTGATTTGGAGCTTTGGATCAGAAATTGGCTAGCTGAAAGAAGACAGAGGGTGGTGGTTGATGGCAAATGTTCATCCTGGAGTTTAGTTACTAGTGGTGTACTGCAAGGATCTGTTTTGGGGCCACTGCTGTTTGTCATTTTTATAAATGACCTGGAAGAGGGTGTAGAAGGGTGGGTTAGTAAATTTGCAGATGACACTAAGGTCGGTGGAGTTGTGGATAGTGCCGAAGGATGTTGTAGGGTACAGAGGGACATAGATAGGCTGCAGAGCTGGGCTGAGAGATGGCAAATGGAGTTTAATGCGGAAAAGTGCGAGGTGATTCACTTTGGAAGGAGTAACAGGAATGCAGAGTACTGGGCTAATGGGAAGATTCTTGGTAGTGTAGATGAACAGAGAGATCTTGGTGTCCAGGTGCATAAATCCCTGAAGGTTGCTACCCAGGTTAATAGGGCTGTTAAGAAGGCATATGGTGTGTTAGCTTTTATTAGTAGGGGGATCGAGTTTCGGAGCCACGAGGTCATGCTGCAGCTGTTCAAAACTCTGGTGAAACCGCACCTGGAGTATTGCGTGCAGTTCTGGTCACCGCATTATCAGAAGGAAGTGGAAGCTATGGAAAGGGTGCAGAGGAGATTTACTAGGATGTTGCCTGGTATGGAGGGAAGGTCTTACGAGGAAAGGCTGATGGACTTGAGGTTGTTTTCATTGGAGAGAAGGAGGATGAGAGGTGACTTAATTGAGACATATAAGATAATCAGAGGGTTAGATAGGGTGGATAGTGAGCGTCTTTTTCCTCGGATGGTGATGGCAAACACGAGGGGACATAGCTTCAAGTTGAGGGGTGATAGATATAGGACAGATGTCAGAGGTAGTTTCTTTACTCAGAGAGTAGTAAGGGCGTCGAACGCCCTGCCTGCAGCAGTAGTAGATTCGCCAACTTTAAGGGCATTTAAGTGGTCATTGGATAGACATATGGATGAAAATGGAATAGTGTAGGTCAGATGGTTTCACAGGTCGGCGCAACATCGAGGGCCGAAGGGCCTGTACTGCGCTGTAATGTTCTAATTCTAATTCCTCAGCAAAGGTAGAGCCCTGGGTATGAAGAGGGCAGTGGAGAGGGATAAGGAGCTGGAAGGCAACGGAGGTCATACCCCCAGCATAGGATCTACCGGCGAAGACGGAGCTACCGTGAAATATTGGAGAACCAGTGCCGCAAGAGACTGCGACTGTCCAGGCAGATGGTCACAGAGATTTGTGTCCACGTGGCAGAAAACCTCACAACTCGCAGCACTGTTCGCTGTGCCCTGTCAGTAGCCATTAAAGTCACTATAACCTTGAACTTCTTTGCCTCTGGGTCCTTCCAAGGATCAGCTGTGGATCTTGGTGGTGTCTAGCAAATGGTTGCACACCACTGCATCTCCCACGTCACTAATGCCCTTTCTGTGGTCTTTTTCAAGGCACCAAGTGACCAGTCAGTGAGATTCAGCAACAGGAAGGGCTTCCACTCCCTCAGCATTCAGCTAGTCTGCATCCACAAGAGCTTCCTGCATGTGCGCACTTGCTATCCTGGCAGCTGCCATGACTGCTTCATCCTCTGGCAGTCCAGGGTGCCGCAGCTCTTCATTTCACCTCCCAAGCTCCATGGATGGATTCTAGGGGTCAAGGGTTATCCCTTGAAGCGACAGCTACTTACCCCTTTACGAGACCCTGAGACAGAGGCACAGAGACGCTATAACTGAAGCCATTTGCTCACAAGGACCACCATTGAGCAGGCCATCGGGCTTCTGAAGATGCGGTTCCATGGCCTGGACCAGTTAAGTGGTGCCATGCAGTACACTCCTGCAAGGGTCTCCTGCACTGTGGTGGTCTGCCTCGCTCTCCATAACATGGCCTTCCAGAGAGGTGTGGACTGAAGAGGATTAGGCCCTGGAACGACCACTGATTGGAGGAATAGGAAGAGCAGGATGTGGAAGAGGAAGATGCAGAACACAGAAGTGCCCTGGCTGTGCAGAGAGGTGGCCAGGGCCGGCGGAAAACTTCAGGATCCTGTCAGAATGCCATCAATGTTAGAGATTATCTGATCCAGGCATGTTTCAGCTGAGCCTTTCTAACCCAGGAGGACGGTATGGTCTGGAACTCGCTTTGAGCTGCCTGAGACAACACTTCCATTGAAGAAGCAGCCTGGAATAGATCCACTCTTACTGCCAATGAAGGATGCACATCTGTCCAGAGTTTTCATTGTGCCCATCCAAGGACCCTTGCCTCCCTTCACTACATTTCCCTCTTTTCCTGTCTCATCATTAAAGAATGGAGTCACATGTCAGTATTTACATAGTGCTGAAAAGGGATAAGGCACATTTCAAGGTGAGGCAAACCCCAGTGAACCACTCAGTGCTGTCTGATGCGGTGGCCTACACTCTTGGCCACTTCTGTGCGTTGTGTCCTCGGATGAGGTGGAGGCAGCCTGCTTGATTATTTCTGCTGTGACTTAGATGCACGTGACGGTTGACTTTGTCTTGGAGGTGGGCTGCTGCACCGGCGTCAGTTCAGGAGAAGCCTCTGTAATCTGGATCCTGTTGCACAGATGGTCCTTCAGTCAGAGGGGCCAAGGAGGCCGATGGTGATGCTGATTCCCTGCAAGAGGTGGTATCCTCATCGGTGACTGCTTCAGCCCTTGGATGGCACTCCAGATGGCTGGAGGGGAGAACCAGTTGGGGTGCAACTGGCATCCACTCCAAATATCTCTGCACCATCAGCGCCACTGACTGGTCAAGGCTACAGAGTGTGGCATGCATTCTGTGCATGTCTGTGCACAGGTCCTGCATCCACTCTCGGTGCTGCCGCATATAGCTCTCCCATGAGGTTGACCACTTTTTCATTGGAGGAGCTCATTTGTTCAAAGGCCTTAGCCAGGATCACGCACATGAGCTGATTGGACTCATCCATTCTCAGGTCGTGACCCCACACTGCCTCAGGGAACTCCAACATACTGGAACACACCTGTTGCTCCTGGTCTGAGTGGACCCTCCTTTCTTGTGACTCCCTAGACCCTGCATCTGTGCCCTGCATGGCTCTTTCTGTCCTCCATCCTGCGAGGGGGACTGCCCACAGCTGGTTCTACCTCTCTTACCTCCCCCTTGCTCACTCTTAACATGCTTATCACCCAGTGCCGCCCTATCTAAGCATGCGCAAGTACCCACTGAGGTGACTGTGCCTGTGCTGGTGGAGGGTGTGCTTGTGAGATGCGAGGGTGCTTGCTCTGATGCCAGTGCTTGCTCTAGTTCAGATACAAGAATCTGTACTCCCCACTCCTTGCCAGAACCTCTGGGAGACACAAGAGATCATGAGAACTAGCTTTGGAGAGCAGAAGCCTCCATAGTACTGAGGCTTCCCAATGTACCTGAGTCTTTAGCATGCTATCGGACAGGGTGGAGTCCACTCCACCCCCTTCATTTATGCATTGCAATATCTTTTCATCCTCTCCACCAGGAATGCCCATCTCACCTTCCCTGACTTGTTCCTGAGGGGCTACCCTGGCAATCTCCATAGCTCCCTCCTCCATGGTAGTTATGATATTGTTACGACCAGGTGAAAAAGATGTCTAGGGGTCTTTCTCAGCCTTCACCTGGTCTTACTGTAACAGGGTTTTGTTTTTAAACGCACTGTTTTAGCTCCCCCTTGGTGAATCCTTGTTCACCGCTTTCCAACTATAAGGCAAAGAAATGAGCACAAACAGGCTTTCTTAGGTTTAAAGAAGAAAAGTGAAATTTATTAAAACTTAAACAAAAAACTAATTGGTTAACGCCTATGGATACCCGCCGCGCCCCACACTAGCGTGCATACGTGATACGCACATACAAATAGAGACAGAAAAGAACAGAAGTAAAATAAAGTAGAGAGGTTTGAGGCAGTCTCTGAAGAGGGGTGTTCGAGCTCGCTGTAGTCCTTGCTTGTAGGTAGATCTTGCTTTTCGTTGGGACGCAGTATTCTTCTTAAACCTTGTTCACTATAGGAGACTTTTCTCTCTTGGGGTTCATATGTCTTCAATGGTTTCTGAAGCTGGTGAGAGAGATGAGAGCAGACAGGAGAAGCGGCGGCAAGCCATCCACGAGAGGTCTTGTCAGTCCAGAAACAAACAGCTTTCTGTCTTCAAACACCGTTTCTCCAATTTAAAACTCCCCTAGTTGGCCAGCAGGTGGTCACATGATTGACTGGTTTGACCAGATCTCGTCTGTGTATTGGGGCAGGGACTGGTTCCTTTGTTCCAACACTGCTCGTATGAAAAAAATGTCTTTCCATCCAGGGGCTTGGCAACCCCTTGTAATAGGCCTTCTTTTCTTCCCAGTAACAATTTTTATATTTAATGTCCATGTGGCGAAATATATGTGCCTCATTCTTGGCAGATGGCAGCCTGCATGACAATATGCAAATAGGGCATCCCTCCTCCTGTCAGCGCCCTTTCATCCTGCAAGGACAAAGACAGAGATAAGGCACTACTGGTCTCCAGGTAAGCATCAGCGAAGCAAGGGGCAGCCCTACCCTGGGTGCCAGCCCTTTGCCTTTCCTGTCCCTTGACAGCCACAGTAATAGCTGCTGTGGTCTGTTTAAATCGGGGCCCTCACTCGCTAAGTCCTGCCTCCTTTCCGACCCCAGCGGCTGCTAATTGGCCACACAACCAGCCCTCCAGCCAATCAGCAGGCTGACTCCATGAAAATCAGAGGCTATCACTGCACCCTCCTGCCCCAGGGTAGGATTGAGACCTGGAAACCGTCCCAACGTCAGTTTCCCGACCCTGGAGGGAAAATTCTGCACACGGTAATCCGAAATGATCATTCCAATATTCCAGTTCACGCCCGCGCCCAACCCAGCTAACCATGTAATTTAAAATGGGAGAGAAATCTTACTTCCTGCAGCAATAGTTGGGGGCTAATGGGCTCCAGTTTATTTAAAGCGGGTGTTTCTCTTCCTACAGTTATTACCAGGAAGAAAAAGCATCCAAGAAATGGAAAGGGAGCCATCCAGTATGATCAAATCCAAAAGGCACACTCAGCCCGGTGGACCGCACAAAGTTCTCCTCACTAACACCTGGAGTTTTGTGCCAAAATTGGGAGAGTTATCCCACAGACTAGTAAAGCAGCAGCCTGACATAGTCATACTGAGAATCATACCTTTCAGCCAACATCCTAGACTCCTCCATCACCAACTCTGTATCGTCCTGTCCACCGGCAGGACAGATCCACCAGAGGCGGTGCACAGTGGTATACAGTCAGGAGGGAATCCTCAACATTGACTCCAAACCCCATCAAGTCTCATAGCATCAGGTCAAACATGGGCAAGGAAATCTCCAGCTTATTAACACCGCCCTCCCTCAGCTAATAAATCAGTATTCCTCCATGTTGAACACCACTTGGAAGAAGCACTGCGGGCATCAAGGGCATTGTGTCATGGAAGTGTTTTTTTTCTTCTTTAAAAACTAAGGAGGGCTGTGTGCCTTTAAGGCAGAGAGAAGCCTTTTAGATTCTCTGGGCGCAGAATGTGCCAGCAGCAAGCCTGTTTCCTAGGCAACAGCAGGAGAGAGAAGCAACTTGATGTATTGTATTAGTTAACTGTCTGTAAAGACTGGCTAGAACCAGTTTGATCCAGAGACTAGTGAAGTGTGCTCACTGAAGGAAGGATCTCTCTCTCCTTAGCAGAAAAATCTACATTGACCTACAGGCTGTGTATTGCCTAAGGAGGAAAGAAACCCCAGAAAGGAAATCTTTGTATTGTTGGAGGTAGCAAATTACTTTTTACTTCAAATCTCTAAGAAGTCTTTGATTCAGGAGTGACTTTCTGTTGCCTTTTTGTGTTTCTGGGAGTTCTGAAATTCTCAGTAAAGTTTCTACTGATAGACTGCCAATTTTAAGAATCCAAATAAACCTATTGCTATACTCCTTGTTGAAAGAACTGTGTGACGCCTGCTGCAACCGAAGTGCTTTGAACGTTAAAGACTGTTGGAATTTGCCTGGAGACTTCGAGTGGCATCTGACTTTTCAACTCTGGGACACCTCTCCGAACCGGGAATGTAACCCAGAAAGACTTAGAACCCAGTTATTTTATTATTCTTAAGAAACAGCTAATTTAGAACATCATTTTTAAAACCAGTTAACCATTGGTTTTTGAATGTATGTTTGTGTGCAATAGGGTTAGGAGAAATAAGAAGTTAAGGTCTTTAGACATAGATTTATCTCAAAATTGTTTAAGATTTAGTTTATTAATAAATAGTTAATTTGTTGTTTAAAGATACCTGGTTTGGTCTGTTGTATTCTGGGGGGTTAATAAAGCGTTTAATTTGGTTAATTTTCCAGTAGGTGGGAAAACTTTAATAATATGTAATGACCTGTGGAGTAATGAGACTGAATTGACAGTGCACTACTCCCGCCTTGGTCGTAACAATAAAATATACTCTGGGTGGGGAACTTCAATGTCCATCACTAAGAATGGCTCAGTAGCACCACAGCTGACTGAGCTGGGCAAGTTCTGAGGGACTTAGGTGCTCGGCTGGGCTTACAGCAGGTGATGAAAGAACCAACACAAGGGAAAAACCTACTTGTCCTCGCTCATCGCGCAGTCCTTGCGGAGATGAAATCCCATCTGTACTCATGACACCATCCATCATATTGCGTGGCACTATCACTGTGCTAAATGGTATAAATTCAGAACTGATCTAGCAGCTCAAAACTGGGCATCAATGAGGCGCTGTGGGCCATCAGCAGCTGAGTTCTATTCCACCATGATCTGTAAATTCGTGGCTCAGCCTAACATCTGCCATTTCCATCAAACCAGGCAACCAACTTTGGAGCAATGAGGAGTGTAGAAGAGCATACCAGGAGCAGACCAGGCATGCTTAAAAATGAGGTGCAAACCTGGTGAAGCTACAACACAGGACTACATGGATGTTCAACAGCTGAAGCAGTGTGCTATCGACAGAGCTAAGCTATTCCACACCCAGTAGACAGATCAAAGCTATGCAGGTCTGCCACATCCAGTCATGAGTGGTGAACAATTAAACAACTGAGGGCAGGAGGAGACTCCACGGTCAATGACTGTAACCTCAATGATGCCGGACCCCTGTGTGCGAATGCAAAAGCCAAGGCTCACACATTCACAAACAGCTTCAGTCGGAAGTGCTGAGTGAATAATCCATCTCAGCCTCCCACTGTCACAGATGCAGTTTTCAGCCAATTCGATACATTCCATATGATGTCAAGAATTGGCTGATCACAATGTATACAACAAAGGCTGCAATACCGAAGATTTGTGTTCCAGAAGTAACCGCACCTCTAGCCAAGGTGTTCCAGTACAGCCACAATGCTGGAGTCTGCCTGACCATATGGAAAATTGCCCAGACATGTCCTGTTCACAAAATGCAGGACAAATCCAATTTGGCCCAATTATTACCCCCTCAGCCTACTCTCAATCATCAGAAAAGTGGTGGAAAGTGTTGTCGACTGTGCTGTCAAGCAGTACTTACTCATCAATAACCTGCTAACCGATGCCCAATTTAGGTTCCACCAGGATCACTCAGCTGCAGACCTCGTTACAGCCTTGGTCCAAACATGGACAAAAGCATTGAATTCCAGAGGTGACCGTACCTGGCATCAAGGAGGCCTAGTAAAATTGAAGTCTGTGGGAATTGGGGGAAAGCTCTTCCCTGGTTGGCGTCATACCTAGCACAAAGGAATGTGGTTGTAGTTGTTGGAGGCCAAACATCTCAACCTCCGGACATTGCATCCAGTTCTGGTCACCACACTTTAGGAAGGATGTGAGGGTCCTTGAGAGGGTACAGAGGAGATTTACCAGAATGACTCCAGGGATGGGGGATTTTAGTTACAAGGTTAAGTTGGAAAAACTGGGGTTGTTCCCCTTCGAACAAAGGAGATTGAGGAGAGATTTAATAGAAGTGTACAAGATTATGACATGCTTAGATAAGTTACACAAGGAAGAACTGTTCCCATTCACAAATGGTACAAGGACTAGGGGACACCGATTAAAAGTTTTGGGCAAAGGAATCAGGAGGAATCTGAGGAAGCACTTTTTTACGCAGCGGGTGGTAATGACCTGGAACTCGCTGCCCACAAGGGTGGTGGAAGTGGAGACGATCAAGGACGTCAAGAGGAAATTGGATGGCCACCTGAGAGAAATAGACTTGCAGGGCTACAGGGATCGAGAAGGGGTGTGGGACTGACTGCATAGCTCTGTGGAGAGCTGATATGGACTTGATGGGCTGGTTGGCTTCCTTCTGTGCTGTAAATTACTCTATAAATGGTATTGTGTACTCCTGTACTTACTCAGTGTCATTCTCCTGAAAGGAAATTTTTATCTTGTGAATCTGATTACATCATTTGCCAGCAATCTTTAGCCAAAAAAAAGTAACAGCCAAACCAAATGATGTCGCTAAGTGGCAGCGATTTCTCTGATCAGAGAAATAATCAATTGCCGAGGAATTTTCATGGTAGTTAAAATAAAGAGAAGGCTGAGTTATGCTGGGAAAGCAGAGATCTCAGCATTTGGATGTAATTTTCCTCTCACTAGCTCATATTATAATATTAATCATGTGTGTGTGCTTGATGTTGTTTACTTTCTTGAATGCCTTGTCTTTTCATAGCTGTTATTTGAGGACCCGGAGGGGAAGATTGAATTGCCACCATCTCTGAAAATTCACACTTGGAAGCGTCCTCAAGAATTCATCACAGAGAAGGTTAGTCTGCTATGCACTCCTTCTGTAATGTCTGAGAACGAATGGTGAGGTTATGTTGACTAGCCTATTTCATTGATTCTTGGGTAGACATTCAAATTGTAGAATTGACAAACAAGCTCTCAACATGCTTCTCCTGTATTCCCCCTGTTCTACTTTTAACCTCTTTTAAATAAGTAGGGTGCTGCTCTGTTGCAGATGTTGTCTTTAGGTAATCTGATTAGCAGATAGCACTGCCCTGTGACAATTGCTGCTGAGAATCTGAAGCAGAAAATGCAGGTCTCCTCTGACATGTCCAGGTGGGTATGAAGGGGGCAGTAAATGCCAGTCCTGTGGTAGTGATAGGTGGAGATAGAACGCCTCAAGTATCATTGCAGCTGCATATGTTGCCCCTCATGAACTCCCCCTCCATAGCTAAACTGTATAACATGTTCAGATTCTGCTCCCACCCAAGGCACTCTTCCTGCGGCAAGCTTCCCACCACTGGGAGCCCGCTGAAAAAACTTTAATAATGATAGGTACAGACAGAACCCCTCAAGTATCACTTTGTATCGTGCGATGCAAATAGTAGCAGTAATGAAGGAAAGTGTGGAAAAACTCCAAGAAAATGTGAAAAAGGAGATCTAATCAACAAAACCAACTAATGCAGAGAACAAACATGCAAAAAGCACAAAGACTTTTACCAGCAACTAAAGTTGCCAACTCCCTTTAAGAAGCCCCCGTGGACTGCCATGGGCTCAGCTTGTAATGGGAAGAATAAACACCATGGAAAGTGCTTAGCCCGTAGTTGGAACATTCAAGATAGGATGTGTTTTTAAGCAAATTTTAGTATTCAAATAAGATCCTGTCGGCTTTCTTTTGGTCCCTAAATTGGCTGTCAGAAAATCAGACATACTAATTATATTGGGTAGGATGTTTCATTTTCCAGCCCCTTCCCTCTGCCAGTGCCACCCTCTGTCAACAGAAGAGCCTTGAAAGGTAGATTCTTGAGAGTGAAGGTCTTTTTTAGCAGTCAGGTACCTGTTAGGAATGTTATTTTCAGAGTCTAAATTGCTGTTTTCTGTAGATCAGTTACCAAACTTCTCATTTATAACTTTATCTGCTTTCAGGCTTCATTCCCTTGCTCGTAGGCATATTTGTTCTAAGAGGTGCTCATGCTTCAAAAACAGAGGGAGCTTCTCAGCATATTATGCATTACCCCTTACTGTATAATATAGTATAATATTATGGTGTTACCATATCATTTGATTGGGAGATTTAGAGCAATGTCCCCTGAAAAGCCAAACATTTTTACACAGTACAGCAACATCCTTCCAAGAGAATTTTGAGGAGAACATAAAAAATTACACAAAGTATTGGTCATTAAATAATTGTTGCCTTAATTTGTCATGTTGTTTTGACAACTTGAACTTCAAACCATGCCCCCAGTTCTTGAACCCAATACCCAACAGGCAAATTGTGTCCCCAGTACCTAACAGACAAACCTCTGTTCCTTGAATTCAACATCTGGCAGACCCCTAGTCATTGAACCTAATACCCAATAGCCTTGTAGTCTTTGGACCCATGCCCTCTGATCCTTGATTCCAATAACCGGCAGACATAGCCTGTAGTCCTTGAATCTAGTGACCAATGGACAAGGATCAGAGGGCATGGTTTGCCTGTTAGACATGGGTCCAAAGACTGGAAGGCTATTGGGTATTAGGTTCAAGGACCAGGGGGCAGAGTTTGTCTGCTGGATGTTGGGTTCATGGAATAGAGATTTGTCTGTTGGGTATTGGGTTCAAGGACTAGGGGGCACGGTTTGAAGATCAAGTTGTCAAAACAACATGAGAAATTTAGGCAACAATTGTTTACTAAGTGGGTGATCGAATTGTGCAGCTGATTACCAGCCTGGTTGGTGGTAATGAAAACCTAGAACAATGCTTTAAAAAGGCTTTAATTCTAGAATCAAAGTAACAGACCTGATGGGACATTTGGAAGGGTAGGTTAGATGACCCAATGGCCTTCTACAGAAAAGGTTACTGCTGTGCTAAATGCACTTGCTTCCCACATATGACAGGTGGCCCAGTGATTTAAAATAAACACAATATACAGTATCCTGAATTACATACACAAAAATAATGGAATTGTATAGTGGGCCAATCAGGCCTGAGTTCTGCCCTCCTTCTCAATGGATTAAATCACTTAGCTGGTGGACCTTAATAATGTATTTTACATTAATTTCAGCTCCCTGTTGTTGTTGAGAAAGAAACCTGGTTTGATCTAATGACTGCTAATGAACATCTTATGGAGAGTGAGGTGAGTGCTATCAAACAATCACCCACAGAACACTGCACACACTTGCTTTTCATTGTCACAAAGGTCCTAATATGTTTTCAATAAATGATGCTTGCCATGTTCATACTGTTATAGTCCAGAAAGCCAGGTGGTGAAGGATAGAATAAGAGCACATTAAGGCACTTTTGTAAGTATTTATTTACAAGAGATACACATTACAAACATGCAAGTGCTCACCCAACAACCACAGTTTCAGTTTGTTCCTTTTTATAGAACGTAGGAAATAGGAGCAGGAGTAGGCCATTCGGCCCCTCAGGCATGTTTTGCCATTCAAATAGATCATGGCTGATCTACCTCAACGCCATTTTCCTGCACTATCCCTCTATCCTTATAGGGGCACTAGTGAAACCCCTGTTAATGTGCATCACCTGCATTCAATTAATATGCAATTAATAGATTCCCTTCTCTCTGTTTAAAAAAAGAGAGTTGTCTGGACAGCCAAAATTTCCAAACAAATTAAATCAAAGACCTCTATATTCTGTACAAAGCATTACATTGTGAGATGCCCCTCCAGGAGGACCCTGAACAATTTCTTCATACATGCATTTTCTTTTTGTAAAACAATTTGTGAGTTGATGACTCATGTCCACTCATTTAATTTTAGAGACTTCTTTTCTCTCGAGCATTTATTTTAGGGCAGCAAGGTCAATCCTTAACCTTTTCTCTCACTTTTTGTAGAGTGTACATTATCCCACAAGGAACGATTATCTACATATCATTCAGTGGGTATACTATTTTCAGTACGCTCATTGTACAGAGCCTCACTTAAAATCTTTGACAAATGGAATTCCACATCCACTGCCTCTGCAAGAGCCAGTGTTTCGGCAGCCAAATTGCATTCACTGCAAAATGATACTTTGATTTACACCCGAAGTATCTTGTAACTGCTTCTTTTTAATTTCCAAAATATACTTTATTCATAAAAATCTGTAAAAAATACATGACAAAACAGTTCCAAACAGTACCAAGTCAAAAATTACAAACAGTGCAAAAGAGGTCAGTTTCCTTCAATACAATCATGAGTTGCCTCACAACCCTTCCATTTCATTTCTCATGCCATATACATTTTACAGCAAAAGAAAATTTTCCCGATACAGTTCGAGGGGTTTTCCATGGATCCAGCCCCTCCGTTCAGCTTGGTGGGGGGACCTTACACAGTGGTCTTTCCCCATGGAGCCTTTGCCGTGGCTGCCCCAAGCTTCAGTGCGTCCCTCAGCACGTAGTCCTGGTCCTTGGAATGTGCCAGTCTGCAACATTCGGTTGTGGACAACTCTTTGCGCTGGAAGACCAGCAAGTTTCGGGCAGACCAAAGGGCGTCTTTCACCGAACTGATAGTCCTCCAGCAGCAGTTGATGTTTGTCTCGGTGTGCGTCCCTGGGAACAGCCCGTAGAGCACAGACTCCTGTGTTACAGAGCTGCTTGGGATGAACCTCGACAAAAACTACTGTATCTCTTTCCACACCTGCTTTGCAAAGACACATTCTGGAAGGAGGTGGGCAACCGTCTCTTTCCCACCACAGCCACTGCGAGGGCATTGTGCGGAGGGGGTGAGACTTCGGGCGTGCAGGAAGGATCTGACGGGGAGGGCTCTTCTCACCACCAGCCAAGCTACGTCTTGGTGCTTGTTTGAAAGTTCTGGTGATGAGGCATTCCACCAAATGACTTTGGCAGTCTTCTCGGGGAGCCATTCGACAGGATCCACTGTCTCCTTTTCCCGTCGGGCCTTGAGGACATTCCATGCAGACCACTGCCTGATGGATCGGTGGTCAAAGGTGTTTTTCCGCAGAAACTGCTCCACGAAGGATAGGTGGTACGGCACAGTCCAACTGGATGGAGCGTTCTGCGGCCATGTGACCATGCCCATCCTTCGCAACACCGGGGACAGATAGAACCTCAGCACGTAGTGATACTTGAAGTTTGCGTACTGGAGATCTACACACAGCTTGATTCAGCTGCACATGAAGGTAGTCATCAGGATGAGGGCGACGTTGGGTACATTTTTCCCGCCCTATCCAGAGGTTTGAACATCGTGTCCCTCCGGACCCAGGCCATTTTGGATCCCCAGATGAAGTGGAAAATGGCTCGGGTGACCGCCGCGGTGCAGGAGTGGGGTATGGGCCAGACCTGCGCCACGTACAGCAACAACATGAGCGTCTTGCACCTGATGACCAGGTTCTTACCCACAATGGAGAGAGCTCGCTGCTCCCACATGCTCAGCTTGTTTTGTACCTTGGCTACTCGCTCCTCCAAGGTTTTGGTGCACGCCCCGGCCCTTCCGAACCATATCCCCAGCACCTTCAGGTAGTCTGACCTAACGGTGAAGGGGACAAAGGATCAGTCAGCCCAGTTCCCAAAGAACATGGCCTCGCTCTTGCCGTGGTTAACTTTGGCTACCGAGGCCAGTTTAAACTGGTCGCAGATGCTCATCAGTCTGCGCACAGACATCGGGTCCGAGCAGAAGACGGCGACATCATCCATGTACAGGGAGGTTTTAACCTGAGTGCCTCCACTGCCTGGGATTGCCACCCCTCTTATGCTCGCATCCTTCCTAATAGACTCAGCAAAGGGTTCAATATAGCAAACAAACAAGACAGGGGAGAGAGGACAGCCCTGTCTGACTCCAGATTAGATCGGGAAACTTTCGGATTCCCACCCATTGATTGAGACTGCGCTACTGATATTTGTGCAGAGCAGTTTGATCCAATTGCAGATTCCCTCCCCAAACCCCATTTTGGAAAGCACGTCCATCATGTAGGTGTGCGATATCCTCTCAAAAGCCTTCTCCAGGTCCAGGCTGATGAGGCAGATGTCCACCCTCCTGTCCCGTACATAGGCAATCGTATCCCTGAGTAGCGCGAGACTGTCCGAGATCTTCCTGCCGGGTACAGTACAGGTCTGATCAGGGTGGATCACCAACTCCAGCTCAGACTTGACTTGACTGGCTATGACTTTGGACAGAATCTTGTAGTCAACATTAACATGGGCCTCCAATTTCTGATTTCTGCCCTCTCCCCCTTCCACTAGTAGATGAGGGTGATGATGCCTTTCCTCATGGATTCTGACATGCTGCAGGCCAGGAGCATACCCTCGTATACTTCCAGCAATTCTGGGCCGACCCAGTCCCACAGGGCCGAATACAACTCAACCAGTAAGCCATCGCTTCTGGTAGTTTTACTCGTCTCGAAGGACTCGACGGCCTTTGTCAGCTCGTCCAGAGTTAGCAGCTTGTCCAGTCTCTCCCTCGTGCTGTCTTCTAAGACCTCTGTGATAGATGACAGGAAGGACTGGGAGGCTCTGCTGTCTGTGGGCTTCGTGTCATACAGCCCAGCATAAAAGGATTTGCTGATCCTTAGTATGTTGGACTGCGAAGATGTTACTGAGCCATCCTCGTCCTTAATTCCCGGGAATCATTTACCTATTATTGCTGTTCCTATTTTGTCTACTGCTGTAATGGCCAGATCTGCTAAAGGCGCCTTCAACGTCATTCTACCTGTCTTTAATTCTTCCATTGTATTGACACCTACGTCCAGTGTCTGGACTATTTTGAAATCTGGCGACCATTGAGTCTTCTGTTTTTCACTGGAGAATGTCCCATTTGTTCCATGAAGGCTGAAGGAAATGACTTATGTTTCGTCAGGAATTTTTTCAAGGCAGCAGATATCCAATCCAACAGGGTCTCCTGCTCCAAGAACAGAATAGCAGTTAGAACAGATTGCAGTCCATATGAGACACCTTAGCAAAATCCAGTAATGTAAATGCTAGTACTGATCCAGAGATCCCCAAATTGAATTTAATTCTGATTTTACATCTTGTAGGAAGTGACAATGCCAAGGCCATACCTTGTTTTCTCTTTGGTGGGTACGTAACCCATGTCCACATTTCCACTTCATTCTTCCACTGTTCTTATGGTTCAGACTCAGAGAACATTGGAGGGTTATCATACCCTGGCAATTTACACTTACTTACTGTCATTTTTCACAATAGCCACTCAGCGTTTGGTTTCCTGTCTGAATTTTGAATCATCACCTTTAGGCAACCTTTAGGCTACTATGCTATATTCCAGAAAGCCACATGGTGAAGGATAGAACTAGAGCAAATCTTTGCACACTTTCCTGGGCTTTTGCACATTATGTACACATTACAAATATGCACCTCCTCACCCAACATTTACAGTTCAATCTGTTCCTTTTTATCGGGTCACAAGTGAATCTCTAGTTAATGCCCACCACCTGCACACAATTAAATACAATTAAACTACAATTCACACATATTGGCTGCATATATAGAGCACTGAATTTCAACAAATATTCATCAGTAAATAGCGCTGGTTGTTTACGATGAGGTACTGCAGTAATTTTTAATTTAAATGTTAATGTGGATCGACTTCCAAAATATGTCTCCTCCACAGCGTAATAAATACTTGAAAGAAGCTGGGTATGCAACCAAAAGGGGAGTGAAATGGGCCATCACTCTGAATCAAGCCCAGCTCCCATTAGATTAGATTTTTTTAGATTAGAGATACAGCACTGAAACAGGCCCTTCGGCCCACCGAGTCTGTGCCGAACATCAACCACCCATTTATACTAATCCTGCACTAATCCCATATTCCTACCAAGCATCCCCACCTGTCCCTATATTCCCCTACCACCTACTTATACTAGTGACAATTTATAATGGCCAATTTACCTATCAACCTGCAAGTCTTTTGGCTTGTGGGAGGAAACCGGAGCACCCAGAGAAAACCCACGCAGACACAGGGAGAACTTGCAAACTCCACACAGGCAGTACCCGGAATCGAACCCAGGTCCCTGGAGCTGTGAGGCTGCGGTGCTAACCACTGCGCCACTGTGCCACCCTCAGCACTCAGCTTCAGAATCTTGGAGGACGTTAGCTGAAAGATTGTGCCGGGGGTGAGCAGCTGTAGTTTTGAGCAGAGACTAAAGAAAGAGATTCCTTTCGGTCGGATGGAGACAGTTAAGAGAAATATAATGGACTGATCAAAATTAAGAGGGGTTTGATAAGTTTATAAGCGTTGAAAGGGAGGAGGTATTAGCAGTTTCAGCAGGCTTAAAAGTGAATAAATCCCCAGGTCCAGATGAGATGTATCCCAGGCTGTTATGTGAGGTAAGGGAGCAGATTACAGGAGCTCTGACACAAATATTTGAATCCTCTCTGGCCACAAAGAGGTGCCAGAGGACAGCGAATGTGGTACAATTTTTCAAGAAGGGTAGCAGGGATAAACTAGGTAATTATAGGCCAGTGAGTCTACCATCATTTGTAGGGAAACTATTGGAAAAGATTCTGAGGGACAGGATTAATCTCCACTTGGAGAGGCAGGGATTAATCAAGGATAGTCAGCATGGCTTTATCAGGGGGAGATCGTGTCTAACTAACTTGATTGAATTTTTCGAGGAGGTGATTAGGTGTGTAGATGAGGATAAAGCAGTTGATGTCGTCTACATGGACTTCAGTAAGGCTTTAGATAAGGTCCTGCATGGGAGATTGGTCAAGAAGATAAGAGCCCATAGGATCCAGGGCAATTTGGCAAATTGGATCCAAAATTGGCTTAGTGGCAGGAGGCAGAGGGTGATGGTCGAGAGTTATTTTTGCAATTGGAAGACTGTGATAAGTGGTGTACCAAAGGGATCAGTGCTGGGACCCTTGCTGTTTGTAGTGTACATTAATGATTTAGACGTGACTATAGGAGGTATGATCAGTAATTCGCAGATGACACAAAAATTGGTGATGTCGTAAATAGTGTGAAGGAAAGCCTTAGATTACAGGATGATATAGATGGGCTGGTAAGATGGGCAGAGCAGTGGCAAATGGAATTTAATCCTGAGAAATGTGAGGTGATGCATTTTGTGAGGATTAACAAGGCAAGGGAATATACAATGGATGGTGGGACCCTGGGAAGTACAGAGTGTCAGAGGGACCTTGGTGTACTTGTCCATAGATCACTGAAGGCAGGAGCACAGGTAGATAAGGTGGTTAGGAAGGCATATGGGATACTTGCCTTTATTAGTCGAGGCATAGAATATAAGAACAGGAAGGTTATAATGGAGCTGTATAAAACACAAGTTAGGCCACACCTGGCGTACTGTGTACAGTTCTGGTTGCCACACTATAGGAAGGATGTGATTGCACTGGAGAGGGCACAGAGGAGATTCACCAGGATGTTGCTTGGACTGAAGCATTTCAGCTATGAAGAGAGACTAGATAGGCTAGGGTTGTTTTCTTCACAGCAGAGAAGGCTGAGGGGGGACCTGATTGAAGTATACAAAATTATGAGGGGCATTGATAGGGTAGGTAGGAAGAAACTTTTTTCCTTAGTGGAGGTGTCAATAACCAGGGGGCATAGATTTAAGGTAAGGGGCAGGAGGTTTAGAGGAAAACTTTTTTCACTGAGAGGGTGGTTGGAATCTGGCTGAAGGGGTGGTAGAGGCAGGAACCCTCACAACATTTAAGAAGTATTTAGATGAGCACTTGAAACACCATAGTCTACAAGGCTATGGGCCGAGTGCTGGGAAATGGGATTAGAATAGATAGATGCTTGATGGCTGGCATGGACACGATGGGCTGAAGGGCCTGTTTCTGTGCTGTATAACTCTATGACTGTAAGTTAAATTGGGAGGAAGCTATTTTGCACTGAACGGTCAGTCGCTAACTCAAGGGCATAAATTTAATGTCAACCCTGATAAAACAAAGGGAGCGGTTGGAAGAATTTTTTTTTACACTGTGGGTTGTTAGAACATGGAATACTCGACCAAAAAAGTCTATAATAATTTTTAAAAGGGAAGTGAATTTAATATCTTCGGAAAAAGACAAATTTAGAAGGATACAGGTTAAGAGCAAAGAAATGGGACTGAGTGGCTAAATGATCAGTATACTCTGCTCCTTGCGTGCAGTCCCACTGACAGCATCCTCTTGTTGCCCATAGTTTCCCAGTCTCAGTTCACCTGACTGTCAACAATTTCTATAGATCCTGGGCATGCTTTGGATCTTCTTTCCTAAGCAGTAAGCCAACAGGATATCTTTGTTCAAATCAGAACCAGATTTCACATTCAATGTTTTTTTTATCCCAAGCTCAGATTGTACTTGGTCTACACACACAGAAAAATATGCATTTACCATGAAAAAGAAATAACTTGCTTCTATGTAACACCTTTCACAATCTCAGGACTTTCCAAAGCATTTTACTTAATTGAAGTTAGTCACAATAGTAATGTAGGAAACATGGTAACCAATTTGCACACGACAAGGTCCCACAAGCAGCAAGGCAGTAAATAATGACCATAAATGTTGGCCAGGGCATCGCAAGACTACCCCTGCTCTTTTTTTATTCATTCATGGTTTGTGAATGTCGCAAGAACATGGCAAGGCCAACATTTATTGCGCATCCCTAACTGCCCTTTAGAAGCTAGTGGTGAGCCATCTTCTTGAACAATTGTAGTGCATGTGATGTCGGTACACCCACAGTACTGTTAGGGAAGGAGTTCCAGATTTTGATCCAGTGGCAGTGAAGAAACGTCACTTATAGTTTCAAGTCAGGATAGTGTGTTACTTGGAGGGGAACTTGCAGGTGGTAATATTCCCATGAGCCTGCTGCTCTTGTTCTTCTAGAAGATAGAGGCTGCAGGTTTGAAAGGTACTGTCAAAGGAACCTTGGCAAGTTGCTGTAGTTCATCTTGTCGATGGTACACACTGCTTCCACTGTGCACCAGTGGTGGAGGAAGTCTATGTTTAAGGTGGTGAATGGGGTACTGATCAAGCAGGCTGCGTTTTACTGGATGGTGTTGATTTTCTTGAGTGTTGTTGGAGCTGCACTCATCCAGGTAGATAGAGAGTATTCCGTCACACTCCTGACTTGTGTATTGTCAATTGTGGACAGGCTGTGGGGAGCCAGGAGGTGAGTTACTCATTGCAGAATTCCCAACCTCTGACCTGCTCTTGCAGCCACAATATTTATACGTGGAGAGAGAAGCAGAGTTAACGTTTCAGGTCAGTGACCCTTCTTCGTTTCAGGTCACTGACCTGAAACGTTAACTCTGCTTCTCTCTCCACAGATGCTGCCAGACCTGCTGAGTCTTTCCAGCATTTCTTGTTTTTATTTCAGATTTCCAGCATCCACAGTATTTTGCTTTTATTACAATATTTATACAGCTAGTCCAGTTAAGTTTCTGGTGAATGATAACCCGCAGGATATCGATAGTGGGGAATTCAGCAATCGTTATGCCGTTGAACGTCAAGGGTAGTTGGTTAGATTCTCTCTTGTTGGAGATAGTCAGATGAAGATGGCATTTGTGTGGCGCAAATGTTACTTGCCATGTTGTCTAGGTCTGACTGTATGTGGGCACAGACTGCTTCAGCACCAGAGGAGTTGTGAATGATACTGAACACTGCAATCATCAGCGAATATCGTCACTTCTAACCTGATGGAGGGAAGGTCATTGATGAAGCAGCTGAGGATGGTTGGGCCTAGGACAGTAATACCTGCAGTAATGTCATGGGGCTGAGATGATTTCCTTCCGAAAACCGCAACCGTTTTCCTTTGTGCTAGGTATGACTCCAATCATTGGAGAGTTGATGCCGCACTACGTCAAATGCTGCTTTGATATCAAGGGCAGTCACTCTCCTCTCATCTCTGGAATTCATCTCTTTTGTCCATGTTTGGCCAAGGCTGGAATGAGATCAGGAGCCAAGTGGCCTTGGAGGAACCCAAACTGAGCATTGGTGAACAAGTTATTGCTCAGTAAGTGCCGCTTGATAGCACTGTTGACGACATCTTGCAACACTTTATGGATGATTGAGAGTAGACTGATAGGAATGTAATTGGCTGGATTGGATTTGTCCTGCATTTTGTGGACAGGACATTGTCACGGAATTATTTATTTTCTCCTCTGATTAAAACAGTGTGCCTTTAAGACTCTTTTTAAAAACAGTGTGCCTTTAAAAACTAAGAGGCACAGTGTGCCAGCTGCACCTGTTACCGAGGCAACAGCAGGAGAGAGAGGTCACATGGTGTAATGTTTCAATTTAACTGTGTGTAAAAACCAGCTAAAACCAGTCTTGAGACACCAGTGAAGCATGCTTGCCTTGAAAGAAGAGAATTCTCTCAGCTGAAATTCTACAATGAGCCAAAAGTTGTGTTAATTGCCTAAGGAGAAAAAAATCCTTTTGAAGAGAACATTCTTATTGCTGGCCGTAGCAAAATTCCTTTTTCTTTACTTCCAATCTGAGGAGTCTTTGCTTCAAGATTGAATCTCTCTTGACTGATTGTGTTTTCTGAAATCTACCAATTTTAAAATCAAAACAGAGACCTGTCATTGTCCCCCATGTTGAAAGAGCTGTTTGACGCCTGCTGCAACTGAAGTGCTTTGAATACCTATCAAGAAGACTGTTTCATCAAATCCGTGTGGAGACTTCTAGTGGCAGCTGATTATTTTTTTACACTAGGATACCTCACCCATCAGGAACGTAACCCAAAAAGACTTATAATCCACTTATTTATTTATTCTTGAGAAACAGCTAATTTTTAAAACTTTTTTTTAAAACGGTTAACTGTTGATTTTTGAGTGTATGTGTGTGAATGGCAGGAGTTAGGTTAAAATAAGAAGTTATAAGGTCTTTAGACTTAGGTTTATCTTCATAATGTTTAAGATTTAATTTTAATAAATAGTTAATTTGTTGTTGTCTATAGATACCTGGATTGGTCTGTTTTATTCTGGGGGTTACTAGAGTGTTTAATTTGGCTGTTTTCTGGTTTATGTTTTCCATAATAATATGCTGCGACCTGTGGAGTGATGGGACTGAATTGACAATACATTGCTCCCTCCTTGATCATAACAACATACCTCAGCAATTTTCCACATTGTCAGTTAGATTCCAGTGTTGTATCTGTGCTGGAATAGCTTGGCAAGGGGGTGTGGCTAGTCCTGAGTTTTCAGTATGACAGCCGGGATGTTGTCTGGGCCCATATCTTTTGCTGTATCCAGTGTGTTCAGCTTTTTCTTTACATCATATGGACTGAAGCGAGTTATCTGAAGACTGGCATCTGTGATGCTGGGGAGGCTGAGATGCATCATTCTGGCTGAAGATGATTGCACATGTTTCAGACTTGTCTTTTTCACTGATGTGCTCTGCTCCCCCTTCGTTGAAGATGGGATGCTTGTGGAGCCACCACCATTCATGACTGGATGTCTTTGAAATAGAGTCATGTGATCTTTTACATCCACCTGAGAGGGCAGACAGAACCTCATTTTAACTTCTCACTCCCTCAGTACTGCACTTGACTGTCAGCCTAGATTATGTGCTTGTGTATATGGAGTGGGACTTGAATTCATAATCTACTGACTTAGAAGTGAGATTGCCACCAATGAGCCACAGCTGACACATGAGTTTATAAAGCTGATGGCATACGCGATGCCAAATGCTAGGTCAATACGGGAACCCCACGTGGTCACACAGTCATTAGGTAGAAATACATAGACTTTCCAGAACAGAAACAGGACATTAGTCCCAACTGGTCAATGCTGGTGTTTGTACTGCACATGAGCCTCCTCCCACTTCATTTATTTGCCTCTTAGAATCATAGAATTGTTACAGCATAGAAGGAAGTCATTTGGCCCATCGAGCCTGTCGGCTCTCTGCAAGAGCAATTTAGCTGTCCCACTCCCCTTCCATTTCCCTACATCTTCAATTTTTTTTCCATTCATGTTCTTGTCCAATTCCTTTAGCTCCTCCTCACCCCCACCTAATATCCTCAGCTCCTTCCCTACCCCCTGATATCCTCAGCTTTTACCCCACCTGATATCCTGAGCTCCTCCCACATCCTCAGATCTTCCTCAACCCTGCTCCTGTATCTTTCCATTTCCTTCTCCCTCAAGTCTACATCAAGCCTCCCAGTGTCAGTGCTATCTTCTTCAAACCACAGTTGTGGCATCTCCGAACACTCACATGAGTATCTGGAACATCGTGCATGCGTGAAACTTCGCACGTACACAAACAACTTACCGGGCATTCTGGATTGAGTCTTCTCCCAGGGTGCAGGAGGCAATACAAATGCAGATTTTTATTCACACACTTTGACAAGAAGATAACATTGTGGGAAGTCTGACTGAAAGCTGTCAGTTGGCATGTATGCACTTACAAGGCTGGCAACAGACTCGGGGGTTCCAGTGAGGAAGCTTGAATGGTACAACGTCATCCTGAGATTAGATAACAGCTCCCAACTTGCTCATTTTTTTGAATTAAATATGTGTATCTAAATTTTACAATTTAAAGTGCACTATCAAATTAAACTGCACAGCAATGGGAGTTATCATAACACACTAAATATCCAAGCTTTGCTTCACAGTGCAGAAAATAAATGCATAATTTGTCTAATGCTCTAATAAAGCCACAAATCTCTGGCTCACACCAAACATCTCAGTTCCCAGATGAGTTCATTTTTCAGGACTTCTTTACTCATGTAGCAACAGGTTCCTCAGTCTGTGTATAATTTGATGCTGTGCCAATGTGATTGACACACACCCTGTCACAAGCTTATATTGTATTCTACGTGGGTTATAGCAGCAAGTCTAAATTTATCTGGAAAATCCAGACTTGTTTTATCGAAACATACAGCATCAGCTGCAGGCAAACGTGTCACCCTGGATGGATTCTGAGTTATGTGGACAGCAGTGGAATCAGGGTCATATTGTTCCTACCCATCTGTGCTTCCAGTGTGACAATATAAAAATGGAGCAAACCCAGTAGCGTGAACAGAGTGGCACTGCTGAAACAGGATCTACTGTCTGAAAATGTAGAACACAGACTGATCCCAGGTTAAACACACTACATTGAAGTGAGACAGAGGCAGTTAGTGAAACAAGTCTTCACACTAAGGATACTCTCCATTGGATTGTATGGCACTACCACTGTGCTAAAGAGGATAGATTCAGAACAGATCTAACAGCTCAAAACTGGGCATCCATGACATTCTGTGGGCCACTAGTAGCAGCAGAATTGTATTCAACCACAATGTGTATACACGTGGTCTGGCATATCCCTCATTCGACCAGTACCATCAAGCCAGGGAACCACTCTGGTTCAATGAGGCGTGTAGGAGAGCATGCCAGGAGCAGCACCAGTCATACCTAAAAATGGGATGCCAACCTGATGAAACCACAACAGGACTACATGCATGCTAAACAGTGGAAGTAGTATGCTATAGACAAAGCTAAGCAAACCCACAACCAATAGATCAGAGAAAAACTCTGCAGTCCTACCACATCCAATCATGAATGGTGGTGGACAATTAAACAACTAACTAGAGAAGCAGGCTCCACAAACATCCCCTCAATGATGGGGAAATCAAGCATATCAGTGAAAAGAAACAAGGCTGAAGCAGTTGCAACTATCTTCAGTCAGAAATGCTGAGTTGATGATCTATCTTGGCCTCCTCCTGAGGTGCCCAGCATCATAGGTTGCCAGTCTTCAGCCAATTCGATTCTCTCCACATTGTTATCAAGGAATGGCTGAAAGCACTGGGTACAGCAAAGTCTATGAGCCTTGACAACATTCCCAGCAGTAGCACTGAAGACTTGTGCTCCAGAACAAACCACACCCCTAGCCAAGCTGTTCCAGTACAGCTGCAACAATGGCATCTATCCAACAATGTGGAAATTTGCCCAAATATGTCTTGTTCACAAAAAGCAGGACAAATCCAGTGTGGCCAATTACTGCCCCATCAGTTAACTCTCAATCATAAACAAAGTGATGGAAAGTGTTGTTGATAGTGCTATCAAGAGGCACTTACTCAGCAATAACCAGCTCACCAAAGCTCAGTTTGGGTTCTGCCAGGGCTACTCAGCACCAGATCTCATTACAACCTTGGTCGAAACATGGTCAAAACAGCTGAATTCGAGATTTGAGGTGAGAGTGTCTACCCTTTATATCAAGGCAGCATTTGACTGAGTGTGGCATCAAGGAGCCCTAACAAAATTGAAGTGAATGGAAATCAGGGAGAAAAGTCTTGACTGGTTGGAGTCTTACCTAGAACAAAGGAAGATGGTTGTGGTTGGTCCAATCCAATTATCTGAGCTCCAGAACAGCACTGCTGGAGTTTCACAGGATAGTATCCTCGGCCTAACCATCTTCATCTGCTTCATTAATGACCTTCCTTCTATCATAAGGTCAGAAATGGGGACGTTCACTGATGATTGCACAGTGTTTGGGACCATTTGCAACTCCTCATATACTGAAGCAGTCTGTGCCCGCATGCAGCAAGACCTGGGCAACGTTCTGGCATGGGCTAATGAGTGGCAAGTAACATTTGCACCACACAAATGCCAGGCATTGATCATCTCCAACAAGACAGAATCTTACCATCTCCCCTTAACATTCAACGACATTACCACCCTCCCCAACCAGCAACATCCTGGGAGTTACCAGTGACCAGAAGCTTAACTGGACCAGCCATATAAATACTCTGGCTAAAAGGGTGGGTCACAGCCTGGGAATTCTGCATTGAATAACTCACTTCCTGACTCCTCAGATCCTGTCCACCATCTACAAGGCACAAATTGGGAGTGTGATTGAACACTCTGTACTTGCCTGGATGAGTGCAGCTCCAATAAAACCTACGCAGCTCAACACTGTCCAGGACAAAGCAGTCTGCTTGATCGGCATACCATCCACCACCTTAAACATTCACTTCCTCCACCACTGGTGCACAATGGCAGCAGTGTGTACCATCTACAAGATGCACTGTAGCAACTCGCCAAACCTCCTTCGACAGCACCTTCCAAACCCACAACCTCGACCAGCTAGAAGAACAAGAGCAGCTGACACATGGGAACACCATTACCTGCAAGTTCCTCTCCAAGTCACACTCCATCCTGACATGGAACTATATTACTGTTCCTTCACTGTTGCTGGTCAAAATCCTGGAGTTCCCTATCAGTACTGTGCGTGTACCTACACCACATGGACTGCAACGGTTCAAGAAGGTAGCTCACTAGCACCTTCTGAAGGGCAGTTAGGGATGGGCAATAACTGCCGGCCTTGTCAGCAACTCTCATATCCCATAAATGAATGAAAAAAACCAGGTAATAGTGACTATAATTCAGAAGTACTTTATTGGCTGTGAAGCCCTTTGGGAAGTCCTGACATTGTGGAATCATGAAAGGTGCTATATAAATGTAAATCTTTCTTTTTTAAGGACAGCCTCTGCCTCAGTCTTCCCTCAGCTCCATATCCTGCTTTTGTCTCTTTCACCTTTCCTGTTCCTTTCACTGTTGCAATACACTTAAATAATTAATGATTTTTGCAATGAGTCAATCCTCTGCAATTGCTCTTTGTAAGTCTTTCACAAGCAAAGACACTTTCATAGTAATAAAAGAAAAATACTGCGGATGCTGGAAATCTGAAATAAAAACAAGAAATGCTGGAAATACTCAGCAGGTCTGGCAGCATCTGTGGAGAGAGAAGCAGAGTTAACGTTCATGCAAGGGGGAGTGGGTTAATATTTGTTACACCTTCATACGCTCAGAAGCAGTTTATGGTGTCTGGACAAAAGTTGGCAGCCACTCCATTAATGCTAATACAGAAAGACCGCACTGTAACATGTACAGGTATGTGTGCTACCTCACCTTTACAGAGAAAATAACTCCGCTTCTAGATTTATAAATCTATGATATTGTGAACACAGTGCTTACTACAATTTAAAAGGAAAATATAGCAATGGGTTGCATTACCAGAGGGGAGTACAAATCTCCCAAAAATGGCCCTGCTATTTTAAAGCGTTGTAGTAGTTTGTTCTGTCTTATCTTTGTCAGGTGATGCGATGGATTATCAGTGAAATCATTATGCTCTGGAACACCTGCCAGGACACTAATTTGAATGAGAAGAGCTTGCTGGAGACAATGGGCCCCCCCTGGAAGCCCTGGGAGCACATATATGCCCTTTGTAAGGCCGTAAGGGGCCACATACCTCTCTACAACAGTTATGGAAAGTATGTCGTGAGGTTGTACTGGATGGTAAGAGTAAGATTTGAAAAATTATGAACTTGGGACTACCTTTTTTGATTAAAGAAATAATTACAATAAACCTTCAAGCTTGTAATTGTAAAGCTAGTTTAGTAATTCGCACATTATTTTGTAATCCAATTAAGAGTTAATGAGGAGTGGAACAGTACATTTAAGAACTTAGATTATAGCTATGGAATAAGGTGACAAATGAATGCATCATTACCATTTAACAATAGTTTACAATCTTGCAATATTACCAACTATGTGCAGATTAAAGAACTATTAGTAGGTAACAGAAATGAGACATGCAATATTTGGGAACATTGTTTTTTAAAAAATTTTTCATGGAATGTGGGTGTCACCGGCAAGGCAATGTTTGTTGCCCATCCCTAATTGCCCTTGAGAAGGTTGTGGTGAGCTGCCAACTTGAACCGTTGCAGTCCATCTAACAGTGCTGTTAGGAAGTTAAGGATAGTATTAGATTAAAAGAAGGCGCTTGCAATGTTGCAAAAAAGAGAAGCAAGTCTAAGGATTGGGAGTGTTTACAACCAGAAAAGGGCCACCAAAAAGTTGATAAAAAAGGAAAAAATAGAAACAAGAGTAAACTAGACAGTAGTATAAAAACAAATTGTGAGAACTTTTATAGTTATATAAAAAAGAGAGTAAAGTAAAATTTGGTCCTTTAGAAGCAGAGACAAGAGAAATTATCGTAGGAAATGAGGAAATGGCAGAGGCATTGAAGAAATATTTTATGTCTATCCTCACAGTAGAAGACACAAGTTCTATACCAGAAATAGGCAGTAACCTAGAGGCTAAAAGAATGAGGAAATTAATATCAGCAAAGAAAAAGTATTGGAGAAACTTCAGGGACGAAAATCTGACAAATCCCAGGGACCTGATGGCCTACATCCTAGGTTTCTACAAGATATGTCTGCAGAGATAGTGGATACGCTAGCTATGATTTTCCAAAATTCCTTAGATTTGGGAACAGTCCCATCTTACTGGAAGTCGGCAAATTTTACACTGCTTTTCAAGAAAGGAGGTAGAGAGAAAACAGGGAAGTACAGGTTAGTTAGCCAAACATCTGTGGTTGCGAAAATGCTGGAATCTATTATTAAGGAAGTCTTAACAATGCACTTAGAAAAGTACAGTATGACAAGAACAAGACAACATGGTTTTACTAAAGAGAAATCCTGTTTGACAAATGTATTAGAGTTTTTTGAGGATGTAACTAGTCGGGTAGATAAAGGGGAACCAGTAGATGTAGTATACCTGGATTTGCAAAAGGTATTTGATAAGGTGCCACACAAAAGGTTAATAGGTAAGGTAAGGACTCATGGAGTTGGGGGTAATATATTAGCATGGATACAGGATTGGTTAATGGACAGAAAGCAAAGAGTTGACATAAACTGGGCATTTTCAAGTTGACAGGCAGTGAACAGTGGAGTGCCGCAAGGATCAGTGCTGGGGCCTCAGCTGTTTACAATCTATATTAATGACTGAGATGGAAGAGACAGAGAGTAATGTATCTAAGTTTGCTGATGATACAAAGGTAGGTGGAAAAGAGGACACAGAGAGGCTGCGAAGAGATATAGACAGGTTAAGTGAGTGGGCAACAAGATGGCAGATGGAGTATAATGTAGGGAAGTGTGAAGTTATTCACTTTGGTCGTAAGAATAGAAAAGCAGAATATTTTTAAAAGGTGTGAAACTTGTAAGTATTGATGTTCAGAGAGACTCGGGTATGCTTATACAAGGAACATAGAAAATTAGCATGCAGGTACAGCAAACAATTGGGAAGGCAAATGACATGTTGCTCTTTGTTGCAAAGGGATTGGAGTACAGGAATAAAGAAGCCTTGCTACAATTGTACAGGGTTTTGGTGAGAGCACATCCGGAGTACTGTGTTCAGTTTTGGTCTCCACATTTAAGAAAGGATATACGTGCATTGGAGGCGGTACAGCGAAGGTTCACTAAATTGGCCCCTGGGATGAGGGGGTTGTCCTATGATCAGAGGCTGAGTAAATTGGGCCTATATTCTCTGGAGTTTAGAAGAATGAGAGGTGATCTCATTAAAACGTACAATATTCTGGATAGGGTAGACAGTGAGCGATTGTTTTCGCTGGTCGAGGAATCGACAACACGGGGGCACAGTCTCAGGATAAGGGGCCAATTTAGGACTGCGATAGAAATTACTTCACTCAAAGAGTTGTGAATCTTTGGAATTCTCTACTCCAGAGGGTTGTGGATGCTCCATCACTGAATACATTTAAGGCAGGGATAGACAAATTCTTGGTCTCTCAGGGAATCAAGGGATATGGCGAGCAGGCGGAAAAGTGGAGTTGAAGCTCAAGATCAGCCATGATTGTATTGAATGGCGGAGCAGGCTCAATGGACCATATGGTCTACTCCTGCTCCTATTTCTTGTGTTCTTGTGAAGTCAGTTCCAGGATTTTGATCCAGCGACAGTGAAGGTGTGCCAATATAGTTCCAAGTCAGAATGGTGTGTGGCTTGGAGGAGAACTTTCAGGTGGTGGTGGTCCCATTGCATTTGCTGTCCTTGTCCTTCTAGGTGGTAGAGGTCGTGGGTTTGGAAGGTGCTGTCGAAAGAGCCTTGGTGAGTTGCTGCAATGCATCTGGTAGATGGTACACACTGCTGCCACTCTGTGTCGTTGGTGGATTGGGTGCTGATCAAGCAGACTGCTTTGTCTTGGATAGTATCAAGCTTGCGTGTTGTTGGAGTTGCACCCATCCAGGCAAGTGGAGAGTATTGCATCACACTCCTGACTTGTGCCTTATAGATGGTGGACAGGCTTTGGAGAGTCAGGAGGTAAGTTACTCGCCGCAGGATTCCCAGTCTCTCACCTGCTCTTGTAGCCACAGTATATGTATGGCTGGTCTAGTTCACTTTCTGGTCAATGGTAACCCACAGGATGTTGATAGTGGGGGATTCAGCGATGGTAATGCTATTGAATGTCAAGGAGAGATGGTTAGATTCTCTCTTGTTGGAGATGGTCATTTTCTATCTCTTGTGTGGCGTGAATGTTACTTGCCACTTATCAGTCCAAGCCTGAATGTTGTCCAGGTCTCACTGCAGATTGGCACGGACTGCTTCAGTATTTGAGGAGTTGTGAATGGTACTGAACATTGTGTAATCAACAGTGAACATCCCCACTTCTGGCCTTATGATGGAGGAAGGTCATTGATGAAACAGCTGAAGATGTTTGGGCCTAGGACACTACCCTGAGGAGCTCCTGCAGTGATGTCCTGGGACTGAGGTGATTGACCTCCAACAACCACAACCATCTTCCTTTGTGCTAGGTACGTCACCAACCAGTGGAGAATTCCGCCCCCCTCCACCCCGATTCCCATTAACTTCAATTTTGCCAGGGCTCCTTGATGCCACACACAGTCAAATGCTGACTTGATGTCAAGGACAGTCACTCTCACCTCCCCTTTTGAGTTCAGCTCTTTTGTCCATGCTTGGACCAAGGCTGTAATGAGGTCAGGAGCTGAGTGGCCCCGGCAGACCCCAAACTGAACATTGGTGAGCAGCATTATTGCAGTGTGATTGCCGCTTGGTAGCACTGTTGACAACACCTTCCATCACTTTGCTGATTATTGAGAGGAGGCTGATGGGGCGGTAATTGGCCGGATTGGATTTGTCCTGGCTTTTGTGGATAGAACATACCTGGGCAATTTTCCACTTTGTTGAGTAGATGCCAGTATTGTAACTGTACGTGAACAGTTTTGCCAGGGGCACAGCTATTTCTGGAGCACAAATCTACGATTGCCAGGATGTTGTCAGGCCCTATAGCCTTTACAGTATCCAGTGCAGAACACATGGTGTAGGGAGCAACATATTTGCCAGGATATAGGACTGGTTAACTAACAGGAAGCAGAGAGTAGGGATAAATGGGTCCTTTTCAGGTTGGAAAGCTGTAACTAGTGGAGTGCTACCGGGATCAGTGCTGGGGATCAATGACTTGGATGAAGGAACTGAATGTATGGTATCTAAATTTGCCGATGACGCCAAGATAGGAAGGAAAGTAAGTTGTCAAGAGGAGGTAAAGAATCTGCAAAGGGATATAGATTTTGGCAGATGAAATATAATGTGGGAAAATGTGGCCTTGTGCATTTTGGCAGGAAGAATAGAAAAGCTGTATACCATTTAACTGGAGAGCGATTGCAGAACCTGGTGGTACAGAGGGATCTGGGTGTCCTGGTACATGAATCATAAAAAGTTAGTATGCAGGTGCAGCAAGCGATTAGGCAGGCAAATGGAATGTTCGTGTTTTTTGCAAGGGGAATCGAGTATAAAAGCAGGAAGTTTTACGGCAGCCATACAGGATCTTGGTGAGAACATATCTGGAGTACTTGTACAGTTTTGGTCTCCATATTTGAAAAAGGATATAATTGCATTAGCAGCAGTTCAGAGAAGGTTCAAGCGACCAATTCCAGGGATGAAGGGCTTATCTTATGAAGAAAGGTTGACCAGGTTGGGCCTATACCCATTGGAGTTTAGAAAAATGAGACATGATCTTATTGAAACATATAAGATCCTGAGGGGTCATGATAGAGTGGATACCAGGAGCATGTTTCCTCTTGTGGGGGAGACTAGAATTAGGGGGCACACTTTAAGAATAAGGGGCTCTCCCTTTTAAGACAGAGATGGGGAGAATTTTTTTCTCCCGAACAGTTGTTAGTCTGTGGAACCCTCTTCCCCAGAAAGCAGTGAAGGCTACGTCATTGAATTTATTCAAGGCTGAGTTAGATAGATTTCTGATAGATAAGGGAATCGAGGGTTATGGAGAGTGGAGTTGAGACCACAACCAGATCAGCCATGATCTTATTAAATGGCAGAGCAGGCTCGAAGGGCTGAATGGCTCCTCCTGCTCCAAAGTCCCATGTTCCTCTGTTCCTTCGGCCATTTCTTGATATGTGAAGTGAATCGAATTGGCTAAAGATTGGCATCTGTGATGCTGGGGACCTCAGGAGGAGGCCAAGATGGATCATTCACTTGGCACTTCTGTTTGCAAATGCTTCAGCCTTGTCTTTTGCACTGAGGTGCTGGGCTCCCCCATCGTTGAGGATATTTGTAGAGCCTCCTCCTCCTCCTGTTAATTGTTTCAGGACTGGATGTGACAGGACTGCAGAACTTTGATCTGATACATTGGTTGTCGATCGCTTAGCCCTGTATATTGCATGCTGCTTCTGCTGTTTGGCATGCACGTGGTCCTGTGTTGTAGCTTCACCAGGTTGGCACCTCATTTTTATGCTGTCCTGCAATCTTCATCGAACCAGAGTTTATCCCTTGGCTTAATGGTAATGGTAGAGTGAGGGATATGCCAGGCCATGAGGTTACAGATTGTGGTTGAATAAAATTCTGCTGCTGATAGCCCTCAGCGTCTCATGAATGCTCAGTTTTGAGCTGCTAGATATGTTCTGAATCTATCCCATTTAGTACAGCGATAGTGCTATACAACACAATGGAGGGGACTTCATTTTCGCAAGGACTGTGCGGTGGTCACTCCTACCTATACTGTTATGGACAGGTAGCTTAGTAAGGATGGGGTCTAGTAAGTTTTTCTCCTCTTTTTAGCTCCCTCACCACCTGCCGCCGGCCCAGTCTGGTAGATATGTCCTTCAGGACTTGGCCAGCTAGGTCAGTAGTAGTGCTGCTGAGCCACTCTTAGTGATGGACATTGAATTCCCCCATCCAGATCACATTTTGTGCCTTTGCCACCCTCAGTGCTTCTTCCAGGTGGTGTTTAACATAGAGGAGGACTGATCCATCAGCTGAGGGAGGGCAGTAGGTGGTAATCAGCAAGAGGTTCCCTTGTTCATGTTTGACCTGATGCCATGAGATTTTATGGGGTTTGGAGTCAATGGTGAGGACTCCCAGGGCAACTCCCTCACGATTGTATACCACTGTGCCATCGCCTCTGCTGGGTCTGTCCTGCCGGTGGGACAAGACATATCCAGGGATGGTGATGGTGCACAGGATATTGGCTGTAAGGTATGATTCTGTGAGTGTGACTGTCAGGCTGTTGCTTGACTAGTCTGTGGGATAGCTTTCGCAATTTTGGCACAAGCCCCCAGATGGTTAGTAAGGAGGACTGTGCAGGGTTGGGTGTGCCGTTGTCGTTTCCGGTGCCTAAGTCGATACCAGGTAATCCGTCTGGTTTTATTTCTTTTTGTCTTTTCTGTAGCAGTTTGGTACAACTGAGTGGGCTGCTAGGCCATTTCAGAGGGCAGTTAAGAGTCAGCCACAATACTGTGGGCCTCGAGTCACATGAAGGTCAGGCCAGGTAGGGATGGCAGATTTCCTTCCTTGAAGGACATTAGGGAACCAGATGGGTTTTTACGACAATTGATAGTTTCACTGCACCATTACTGAGACGAGCTTTCAGTTCCAGATTTTTTTAAATTAATTAATTTAATTTAAATTCCTCCAGCTGCTGTGGTAGGATTGGAACCTGTGTCCCGAGGGCATTAGCCTGGGCTTCTGCATCACTAGTCCAGTGACATTACCACAATGCCACCGCCTCCCCTTTCATAGACCTTTTTGTTTAAAAAAGAGTGCTTTAATGTGTGCTACGTTAAAGGTACATAATGTAATGTTCTTTGTGAGGCTGGGCTGTGGGAAGGTGGAATCATGACTTCTCTCACGCCAGGGAATATGAAGGAGAAGAAGGCGAGTCATGATAGTTTCTTAAAAAAGAGAGGGGAAATGAAGGTTTGGTGCTGTTGTATTGCTGGCCTTTATAGCCACTCCAGGCGCTGCTTCACAAACCACTGACCACCTCCAGGCGCGTATCCATTGTCTCTCGAGATAAGGAGGCCCAAAAGATTGCTGACCTGTTTCCCTTTATTATTAAACATATGCCTGGTGTTTTCCACTTTGTGTTTATTACTAGACACACTCTTTTTTCATAAGTCTGAGTTTGTTTCAAAGCAGTTGAAGGCCTTAATGTCTGATGCTGTGTATGGGTCTTAGCTGTCGACGCCTGAACAAGAACACCCTTAATCTTTAAAGTTCTTCTCTATGCTCAAATCCCTCCATGGTCTCACCCCTTCCAATCTTGTAACCTCCCCAGTCTTATAAGCTTCCAAGAACTCTGCATTCCTTCAATTTTGCCTTCATGTGCATCCCAATTTTGATTGCCGGACTGTTGGTGGCCATGTCTTCAATTGTTCAATCGTCTAGGTCCAAAGTCCTACCTGCCTCTTCTCCTTTAAGACATTTGTTAAGACCTATCTTTTTGACCATGTTTTTGTTCTAATATCTCCTTATGTGATTGTGAAATTTTGTCTGTTATTGCTCCTGTAATGCACCTTGGGACGTTTTTCAAAACTAAATGTGCTATATAAATGCAAGTTGTTGTAGTCAGTTGAGTAAGAACCTAGTGGTCAACAGGATGAAGGAGGCAAGGAAGAGATATGAAAGGCATATTTTTCCGATATGAAATGTGTATCATTTTAATGGACAAATAGTCGAATGAGAGAACTATTTGATAAATATTACAGTAAAATAGATTAATGTAAGGTTGTGCTTTCGTAGATTTATCCTTGTACATTCCTGTTCAGGAGAAGGACAAATTCCTGAAAAGTTTATAAAACATTGTTTGGACGCAGAGAATTGATGTAGAAATATGTTAACCCAATTGCAGATTAGTAGTTATAAGTGTATCAGTTTGCGAATTCATCTCGTACAAGCAACCTTGTGAAAGTGGGGTGTAATCACAACTCACTAACTGTTTTTAGACCTGGTTGTTTAGCTTTAAATTTGAACCATCATTCTGGGAATGGCTTCAGTCTGTTGCACCCAACCAGAGTTAAGACTGGATTTTATTTTTATTACTACAATAACTTGCATTTATATAGCATATTTAACATCGTTAAAAAGTCCCAAGGCCTTAATCTTTAAAATTCTCTTTCCTAGCTCAAATCCCTCCATGGTCTCACCCAGAATTGTAATCAGACAGAAAATTGACACTGAGCCACATAATGAGATATAAAGACAGGTGACCAAACGCTTAGTCAAAAAGTTGTAAGGAGTGCCTGAAAGGAGGAGAGAGAGGCAGAGGGATTTAAGGAGGAAATTCTAGACCTTGGGGCTTAGACAGCTGAAGGCCCAACTCACACTGCTGGAGCAGAGGAAATTGGTTACGTGCAAGTGATTAATGGTTTTTGTCTCTGATTTCTCATCTACATGCTGCCCCCCAGTGACATCTTCCAAGAACATTATATCAATTGTTGCATGTCCACTGATGACACCCAGCTCTATCTCAACATCACCTCTCTTGACCCCTCCACTGTTGCTAAATTATCAGACTGCTTGTCTGACATCCAGATTGGATGAGCAGAAATTTCCTTGAATTAAAAATTGCGAGGACTAAAGCCATTGTCCATTTCCTAGCTACCGACTTCATCCATCTCCTTGGCAATTGTCTGAGGCTGACCCAACCTTGGTGCCAAAATGAGCTTCCGCCCATATAACTGCACCATCACTAAGACTGCTTTTTTTCATTTAGGAACATAGGAAGATAGGAACAGGAGTAGGCCATTCAGCCCCTCGAGCCTGTCCTGCCATTCAATGAGATCATGGCTGATCCGCGGCCTTACTCCATATACCTGCCTTTGGCCCATATCCCTTAATATCTTTGCTTAACAAAAATCTATCTCTCTCAGATTTAAAATTCGCAACTTTTCTAGCTTCAACTGCTGTTTGTGGGAGAGAGTTCCAAACCTCTACCACCCTTTGCGTGAAGAAGTGCTTCCTAACATCTCTCCTGAACGGTCTGCTCCTAATTTTTAGACTATGCCCCCTAGTTTTAGAATCTCCAACCAGTGGAAATAGTTTATCTTTATCTAGCCTGTCTTTTCCTGCTAATATATTGAAGACTTCAATCAGATCACCCCTTAACCTTCTAAATTCTAGCAAAAACAGGCCTAATTTGTGTAATCACTCCTCATAATTTAACCCCTGTAGTTCAGGTATCATTCTCGGAAACCAACGTTGCACTCCCTCCAAGGCCAATATATCCTTCCTAAGGTGTGGTGCCCAGAACTGCTCACAGTACTCCAAGTGGGGTCGAACCAGGGTTTTGTACAGCTGCAGCATAACCTCTGTGTCTTTATACTCCAATCCTCTAGATATAAAGGCTAGCATTCCATTAGCCTTTTTGATTATTTTCTGCACTTGCACGTGGCATTTTAAAGATCTACACCATTTCTGTACCATTGCCAGACTTTGCCCCTGCCTCAACTCATCTACTGCTGAAAGCTTCATCTGAAAGCTCTAGACTTGACAATGCAAATACACTGCTGGCTGGTTTCCCACATTCTACCCTCTGTTAATCTGAGGTCATCCAAAACTCTGCTGCCCACGTCCTTACTCGCACCAAGTCTTGTTCTCCCGTCACCCTGTGTTTGCTGACCTACATTGGCTCCCAGTTAAGCAACGCCTTGATTTTAAAATTCTCATCCTTGTTTTCAAATTTATCCACAACCTCGCCCCCTCCCTATTTCTGTAATCTCTTCCAGCCTCACAACTCTCAGATATCCGCACTCCTCTAATTTTGGCCTCTTCAGCATCCCCGATTTCAGTAGCTGCATCGTTGGTGGCCATACCTTCAGCTGCCTAGACCCTAAGATCTGGAATTCCCTCCCTTTATTGCTACGACTCTCTACCACTCTTTCCTCCTTTAAAGATGCTCCTTAAGTCCTACCTCTTTGAGCAAGCTTTTGGTCATCTGCCCTAATATCGCCTTTAGTGGCTCGGTGCCAAATTTTGCTGTACGGCGCTCCTGTCAGGTGCCTTGGTACAATTTATTGCATTAAATATAAATGCAAGCTATTGTAAGGTTTACCATTTAATCTCAGAACACTTTCTGGTGGTTGACGCAGCAGGGAGGGAATAGGAATTGTGCTGAGTGGTGTCACACTCACGCAAGGAGAATTCATGAACTATATAATGGACTTCTGAAACAAACCCAAATTGGACACTTTACCTGCAAACAACATGGAGTCAAGAGGTCAGCTGACCTTCCCGTACTGCTAATACACATGGAAACTGCAAGAACCTTGAGCCAATCTTCATGTCTGCACAAACCTTGGAGAAGGCATTAAAATGTAAATGACCCATTCCGTGTTAACCCTACCTCTCTCCAACAAATTGGGTTAACAATGGCATTGCAGACTTAGTGACTCCAAATTCTCACTCAAAAGAACGGGTGTGAAAAAACTCCACTTTACTGAGATTGAATGAAGATGCGTGATACCCAGACCCCATTGCCTAACAATGGACTCACCAACAGACACCATTTAGGAGAACAATGAGAGAGAAATTCTGTTCACATGACAGAAACTATGTTTCTGATAGTCTAGTCTAGTCTTTGGCCTCCTTGTCTCGAGAGACAATGGGTAAGCGCCTAGATGTGGTCAGCGGTTTGTGGAGCAGCGCCTGGAGTGGCTATAAAGGCCAATTCCAGAGTGACAGACTCTTCCACGGGTGCTGCAGATAAAATTGGTTGTCGGGGCTGTTACACAGTTGGCTCTCTCCTTGCACGTCTGTCTTTTTTCCTGCCAACTGCTAAGTCTCTTCGAATCACCACTCTTTAGCCCCGCCTTTATGGCTGTCCGCCAGCTCTGACGATCACTGGCAACTGACTCCCACGACTTGTGATCAATGTCACAGGACTTCATGTAGCATTTGCAGACGTCTTTAAAGCGGAGACATGGACGGCTGGTGGGTCTGATACCAGTGACGATCTCGCTGTACAATGCGTCCTTGGGGATCCTGCCATCATCCATGTGGCTCACATGGCCAAGCCATCTCAAGTGCCGCTGACTCAGTAGTGTGTATAAGCTGGGGATGTTGGCCGCCTCGAGGACTTCTGCATTAGAGATACGGTCCTGCCACCTGAAGCCAAGGATTCTCCAGAGGCAGCGAAAATGGAATGAATTGAGATGTCGCTCTTGGCTGACATACGTTGTCCAGGCCTCGTTGCCGTAGAGCAAGGTACTGAGGATACAGGCTTGAAACACTCAGACTTTTGTGTTCCGTGTCAGTGCACCATTTTCCCACGCCCTCTTGGCCAGTCTGGACATAGCAGCGGACGCCTTTCCCATGCGCTTGTTGATTTCTGCATCGAGAGACAGGTTACTGGTAATGGTTGAGCCGAGGCAGGAGAACTCTTGAGCCACTTCCAGAGCGTGGTTGTCAATATTGATGGATGGAGCATTTCTGATGTCCTGTCCCATGACGTTCGTTTTCTTGAGGCTGATGGTTAGGCCAAATTTGTTGCAGGCAGCCACAATCCTGTCGATGAGTCTCTGCAGACACTCTTCAGTGTGGAATGTTAATGCAGCACGGTCAACAAAGAGGAATTCCCTGATGAGGACTTTCCGTACTTTGGTCTTCGCTCTAAGACGGGCAAGGTTGAACAAACTGCCATCTGATCTTGTGTGGAGGAAAATTCCTTCTTCTGAAGACTTGAACGCATGCAAGAGCAGCAGTGAGAAGAAGATCCCAAACAGTGTAGGTGTGAGAACACAGCCCTGTTTCACGCCACTCAGGATAGGAAAGGGGTCTGATGAGGCACTGGTGTGCTTAATTGTGCCTTTTCATATTGTCATGGAATGAGGTGATGATACTTAGTAGCTTTGGACATCCGATCTTTTCTAGTAGTCTGAAGAGACCACGTCTGCTGACGAGGTCAAAGGCTTTGGTGAGATCTATGAAAGCAACGTAGAGGGGCATCTGTTGTTCGCGGCAATTCTCCTGTAGCTGGTGAAGGGAGAACAGCATGTCAATGGTGGATCTCTCTGCTTGAAAGCCACACTGTGCCTCAGGGTAAACATGCTCAGCCAGCTTCAGGAGTCTGTTTAAAATGACTCGAGCAAAGACTTTCCGCACTATGCTGAGCAGGGAGGTTCCACGGTAGTTGTTGCAGGGGAGGCGGTGGCGTAGTGGTATTATCACTGGACTAGTAACCCAGAGACCCAGGGTATTGATCTGGAGACATGGGTTCGAATCCCACCACAGCAGAAGGTGGAATTTGAATTTAATTAATAAACCTGGAATTAAAAGCTAGTCTAATGATGGCCATGAAACCATTGTCGATTGTTGTAAAAACCCATCTGGTTCACTAATGTCTTTTAGGGAACGAAATCTGCGGTCCTTACCTGATCTGGCCTAAATGTGACTCCAGACCCACAGCAATGTAGTTAACTCTTACATGCCCTCTGAAATGGCCAAGCAAGCCATTCAGTTGTACCTAACCACTACGAAGTCAATAAAAAGGAATTAAATCGGACGGACCACCCGGCATCGACCTAGGCACCAGAAACAACAACGGAAAACTCAGTCTGTCGACCCTGCAAAGTCCTCCTTACTAACATCTGGGAGCTTGTGCCAAAGTTGGGAGAGCTGTCCCACAGACTAGTCAAGCAACAGCCTGACATAGTCATACTCACGGAATCATACCTTAAGACAATGTCCCAGACACTGCAATCACTATCCCAGAGCAGGACAGACCCAGCAGAGGTGGCGGGACAGTGGTCTACAGTAGTGCGGGAGTTGCCCTGGGAGTCCTCAACATCGACTCCGGACCCCATGAAGTCTCATGGCATCAAGTCAAACATGGGCAAGGTAACCTCCTACAGATTACCACCTACCGCCCTCCCTCAGCTGATGAGTCAGTACTCCTCCATGTTGAACACCACTTGGAGGAAACACTGAGGGTGACAAGGGCACAAAATGTACTCTGGGTGTGGGACTTCAATGTCCATCACCAAGAGTGGCTCAGTAGCACCACTAGTGACCAAGCTGGCCGAGTACTAAAGGACATAGCTGCTAGACTGGGTCTGCGGCAGGTGGTGGGGGAACCAACACGAGGGAAAAACATACTTGACCTTGTCCTCACCAATCTGCCTGCCGCAGATGCTTCTGTCCATGACTGTATTGGTCGGAGTGACCACCGCACAACCCTTGTGGAAACAAAGTCCCATCTTCACATTGAGGATACTGTCCATCGTGTTGTGTGGCACTATCACTGTGCTAAATGGGATAGATTTCAAACAGATCTAGCAATGCAAAACTGGGCATCCATGAGGTGCTGTGTGCCTCAGCAGCAGCAGAATTGTACTCAACCGCAATCTGTAACCTCATGGCCCGGCATATCCCTCACTCTACCATTACCACCAACCCTGGTTCAATGAAGAGTGCAGGAGGGCATGCCAGGAGCAGCACCAGGCATACCTCAAAATGAGATGTCAACCTGGTGAAACGACAACCCGGGACTACCTGCATGCCAAACTGCATAAGCAGCATACAATAGACAGAGCTAAGCAATCCCATAACCAATGGATCAGATCTAAGCTCTGCAGTCCTGCCACATCCAGTCGTGAATGGTGGTGGACAATTAAACAACTAACTGGAGGAGGTGGCTTCACAAATATCCCTATCCTCAATGATGGGGGAGCCCAGCACATCAGTGCAAAAGATAAGGCTGAAGCATTTGCAACAATCTTCAGCCAGAAGGCCGAGTTGATGATCCAGCATCATAGATGCCAGACTTCAACCAATTCGATTCACTCCGCGTGATATCAAGAAATGACTGAAGGCACTGGATACTGCAAAGGCTATGGGTCCTGACAATTTTCCGGCAATCGTGCTGAAGACCTGTGCTCCAGAACTTGCTGCACCCCTAGTGAAGCTGTTTCAGTACAGCTACAACACTGGAAACTACCCGGCAATGTGAAAAATTGCCCAGGTATGTCCTGTACACAAAAAGCAGGACAAGTCCAACCCGGCAAATTACCACCCCATCAGTCTACTCTCAATCATCCGTAAAGTGATGGAAGGTGTCATCAAGCAGCACTTTCTTATCAATAACCCGCACAGTGATGCTCAGTTTGGGTTCCGCCAGGGCCACTCAGCTCCAGACCTCATTACAGTATAGGTTCAAACATGGACAAAAGAGGTGAAGTGAGAGTGACTGCCCTTGACATCAAGGCAGCATTTGATCGAGTATGGCATCAAGGAGCCCTAGCAAAACTAGAGTCAATGGGAATCAGGGGAAAACACTCTTATGGTTGTAGTCATACCTGGCGCAAAGGAAGATGGCTGTGGTTGTTGGAGGTCAATCATCTGAGCTCCAGGAGTTCCTCAGGGTAGTGTCCTCGGCCCAACCATTTTCAGCTGCTTCATCAATGACCTTCCTTCAATCATAAGGTCAGAAGGGATGTTCGCTGATGATTACACAATGTTCAGCACCATTCGCGACTCCTCAAATACTGAAGCAGTCCATGTAGAAATGCAGCAAGACCAGGACAGTATCCAGGCTTGGGCTGATGAGTGGCAAGTAACATTTGCGCCACACAAGTGCCAGGCAATGACCATCTCCAACAAGAGGGAATCTAACCATCTCCCCTTTACATTCAATGGCATTACGATCGCTGAATCCCCCACTATCAACATCCTAGGGGCTACCATTGACCAGAAACTGAACTGGAGTAGCCATATAAATACCGTGGCTGCAAGAGCAGATCAGAGGCTAGGAATCCTGTGGTGAGTAACTCACCTCCCGACTCCCCAATGCCTGTCCACTGTCTACAAGGCACAAGTCAGGAGTGTGATGGAATACTCTCCACTTGCCTGGATGAGTGAGCTCCAACAACACTCAAGAAGCTCGACACCATCCAGAACAAAGCAGCGCACTTAATTGGCACACCATCTACAAACATTCACTCGCTCCACCACCGACGCACAGTGGCAGCAGTGTGTACCATCTACAAGATGCACTGCAGCAACGCACCAAGGCTCCTTAGGCAGCACCTTCCAAACCCGCGTCCTCTACCACCTCGAAGGACAAGAGAAGCAGATGCATGGGAACATCACCACCTGCAAGTTCCCGTCCAAGTCACACACCATCCTGATTTGGAACTATATCGCCGTTCTGTCGCTGGGTCAAAATCCTGGAACTCCCTTCCTAACAGCACTGTGGGTGTACCTACCTCACATGGACTGCAGCAGTTCAAGAAGGCAGCTCACCACCACCTTCATGAATAAAAAAAAAAGTCACCGTGGTCACCCTTGTTCTTATAGAGGGTGATGATATTGGCATCACGCATGTCCTGTGGTACTGCTCCCTCATCTCAGCACAGGCAAAGCTGGGAGTATAGCAGGCTTGGCACTCTTGAATATTTCAGGGGTAATGCTGTCCTTTCCAGGGGCTTTTCAACTGGCTAGAGAATCGATGGCGTCACTGAGTTCCGATTTTGTTGGCTGTTCGTCCAGCTCATCCATGACTGGCAGAGACTTTGCTGCATTGAGGGCGGTATCAGTGACAACATTTTCCCTGGAGTACAGTTCTAGGTAGTGCTGCGTCCAACGGTCCATTTGCTTGCGTTAGTCAGTGATCGTTTCCCCTGATTTAGACTTGGGCGGCGATCTTCTTGATGGTTGGCCCAAAAGCTCTCTCGATGCCATCATACATTCCTCTGATGTTTCCAGTGTCGGAGGCCAGCTGGATATGACTGCATATATGTTGCCAGTAGTCATTTGCACAGTGCCTGGTTGTTCTTTGTGCAGCGCTTCTGGCTACTTTCAGTGCTACGGATGTTAGCTCGCTGGGGGCTTTCTTGTAGTTCAACAGTGCAGTGTGCTTAGTGGCTATGACAGGTTCCAGCTCTTCAAAGTGAGATTGAAACCATTCTATATTCTGCTTCTCACATTTGCCAAAGGTAGTCATTGCTGAGTCATGGATGGTGTCTCTGATGTGGGCCCACTTCATCTCTGCATCCCCTGCAGGAGTGTTTTAAAGGGCTTTTTCAAGTGAATTTAGAAACTTACGTAATAGCTGTGGATAAGAAATTCTGTTCGTGTTGATGCGCGGGCGGCCCTCCTGCTTGGAGTGATAAGGAGCTTAATAAAGGTATATGCTGTGCAACCAAAGCCAAAGAAGGAGATTTATTTAATCTGTTCCAATGAAGAGGAAGGACTCTGCCTAAGAGCACCATCTTTAAACTACAAATAGGCAGAGAGAAACTGGAAGAGTCTTTGAACTCCATGCTGGAGAAATATTGCCAGGGCCTTCACCATTGAACTGTGACTGAGAGATAAGCAAGTAAGTCTGCAACACTGCATCCATCCTCCTGAACCTTCCAGGTTTTTTCTTCAGCGCACCATGGAAAGGGAAAAACAGGTCTGTACTGTGCCAAGTCTTCATCCTGGGAAGAAGCAAGGTTTACAGCGTACTCTTTTCAAAACCATCAGACCTAAATTCATGTTATCTTTTAATCTCTATCTTTTTGTGTGTGTGTGTGTATATATATATATAAGTTTAAAAGAAAGATAAATGTTTATGAGACAACACCCAAGAATACACATATCATCCACTCTCATATGTGTACATATATATATATATATATGTACACATATGAGAGTGGATGATATGTGTATTCTTGGGTGTTGTCTCATAAACATTTATCTTTCTTTTAAACTTACAAGAAAACCTGTCATTTGACTGTTTGTTGACCATTAGAATACTCAGGGGTTAAAACATTTTTTAAAAACACAGTGTCTTCAGTCAGTTGAGAGGTGAAAAGAGAAGCCATCCCTATCATCTCCCATCTGTCTGTTAACAGTAGCTGAAAGGGAATTGGAATACAAACAAGACAGAGAACTTTTTGTTATTCTTTCATCGGATATGCACATTTGTTGCCCATCCTTAATTGATCCTGACAACTCAGTGGCTTGCTAGGCCATTTCAGAGGGCAGGTGAGAGTCAAACACATTGCTGTGGGTCTGCAGTCACATGTAGGTCAGACCAGGTAAGGACGGCAGGTTTCTTTCCCTGACGGGCACTAGTGAACCAGATGGGTTATTACGGCAATTGATGGTTTTGTTTCATGACGCCAATGCTGAGACTAGCTTCCAATTCCGGTTTTTTTAAATTAAAAGATTGAATTTAAATTCCAGCAGCTGCCATGGTGGGGTTTGAACCTGTGCCCCCAGATTACTAGTCTAGTAACATTACCACCACACCACCATCTGGTTCACTAATGTCCTTTAGGGAAGGAAATCTGCTTAACTGGTCTGGGCTTATATGTGACTCAAGACTTTTAATTGCCCTCTGAAATGGCCACTCAGCTGTATTCAGCTTACCATTGTCTCGAGGGCAATTAGGGGTGGGCAATGAATGTTGGCCTTGCCAGCGAAGCCCACATCCCGTAAATGAATTTAAAAAACAAATCAGACCACAGTTTCCAACTGATTGGCTGATTGAGCCAGTCAGCACATAAAGAAAGGGCAGGGGGAGTGACACAATGCTCATTTCCCACATCCCTTATTTGGAAGAGGTACTGCATCAGTGGTTCCTACTTTGCCAAGGGGAAATAGGACATAGAAGGGATTGCCCAAATAGGCATTTTTAACCAAAGCAGGAATGGCCTAATCCTTCCCAGAAAACAATGATTTGAAGGCTCACTGCACATGTTTGTAAGCCCTAGGGTAGGCAAAATTCAAAAGCTTGTCAGTCCTTCCAGATTCATGGCAAATCTCAATAACTGTGAGAATGCTTGCCATGAAATCTATAGATTTAACAGCCATATCTAAACTGATACTACAAGTACGAAAAGTCAGTAGTAGATTTGGGAAGGATGTATCTAATATATGGCAGTATCTTTGGCAAGCTGAAGTGATTTGGTTTTTGTTCACTAAACCTCACAGCTCCTACCTGCCCACGTCACAGCACAAATGCTAAGAAGTTCTTTGCCAAGAGAAAGAGTGCATTCCAGCCAGGGGAAGTTACTGACTGTGAAGACTAATTGCTGCGTTGATGAATTTTCCAAGTAAAGTGGCCAAATCAAAACTGCCACAAGTCAGTTAAGGGCAGAACATCAGAATTCATGAGCAGAATTTTCCCTGCAGGCCTCTGAACCCCGCTGTCAAGCTCAAATAGAGGTCAGAAGCCCGCACCATGTGGGAAACAGTCACACAATGTGATTTTCCCCGGAGTGGCCAATTAATGGCCAGAGGATTGGCTCGTTGTCCGATTAAGGACAGAGGGCATGTTCCTGACACTGGAAGGCCAGATATCTATCTAAAATGGAGGTGCCTTCTCTCCAACATTTTCAACTTTTAAATAAAAATGGCCTTTGCAGCTGGGTCACCACTATGGTGGAGGAATCCCACCAAAGGGCAGCCTGTGCTGCTGCTGCACCTAAGGAGGCAGAGAGGATTTGCCTGGAGCACTGATTCCCCTGATCTACCAGTGGGAGGCTACCTGCAGGCAGTTAAAATATCCCCTGCTCCCTCCTGGAGGCTGACCTGAAAATCCCAGTTGTTTTTCTTCACTTGGCCTTAAGCTGCAGTTAATTAGTTTAATTCGCTACCCACCGCATGCAGGTGGGTAGCCCTGCCCCACCCCCCAATCCTGCCTCTGGGAAAATGGCTTGAAGCGGGATAGGGACTTGGCACACTGGCTGGCGGCATTATTTTTGGTGTCCGCCTGCTTCCGCGTCCGGCCCCATTGGGGGATTAAAAACCAGCCTCATATTTATAACCTTCAAGGTCAAAGGTGACTTGGCAAACAAGGGTCCACATCTGACTGTCTATGCTAATAAAAGGCATTTCACTGCCCCATTGGAGAGATGTAGCACATCCTTTGTCATGAAGACAGAGCTGGCTGACAGTATACCAGGGTTGATCTACAGAACTTGCACAGATCAAGCCCTTGTATTTTTTATGCGCCAGCCGTGGCTCATGACAGTGCTCTCAACTGAGTCAAAGAATATGGGTTCAAGTCCCTCTCCAGAGAACGGAGCATAAAATTATTGGCTAATGTTTCAGTGCAGTGTTGAAGGAGGAGACATTAAACTGAGGCCCCATCTTCTCTCTCGGGTGGATGTAACAGATCCCCTGGCACTATTTCAAGAAAGAGCCGGGGAGTTCTACCCGTTGTCCTGGCCAATATTAATATCTCAATAAACAGCACTACAAAAGATTATCTGGTCATCTCATTGCGGTTGTGGGATATTGCTGTGTGCAAATTGGCTGCTGCGTTTCCTATATTATGACAATTAGTACATTTTAAAAGTACTTCATTAACTGCAAAGTGCTTTGGGACATCCTGACGCTGTGACAAGCACTATAAAAAATGCAAGTTCTTTCTTCATTTTCTCTTTCAAAATGGCAGATTTATAAGCGCCAGGCACATTGGGTTAGTTAATATAACATTTGGATGCTAAGGAGAAGGGAGGAGGGGGTGAAATGAATCAGGATTACTGATTAAAAGAGAGTTTATCAACCCTTTTCCTGCTAGGTTGCAATGTTATTATAGGGTCAGGATAGGCCCATGTGATCAGGTGAAATTTATGAATATATGCCACATGTGCCACAGTGAAAGGAAAGCTTCTCTGGGCAGGAGAGGTGCAGCATGAGGTGGCCAAGCAACAACTTAGGGATATGATTTTGCCAAAGGATGTAGAGGGACAGTTTGAGTTAATTACTGAATAGGCCCTGGCAGTGTGTCAGGGAGACAAAAACAAGAAATGCTGGAATCACTCAGCAGGTCTGGCAGCATCTGTGGAAAGAGAAGCAGAGTTAACGTTTCGGGTCAGTGACCCTTCTTCGGAAGTGTGTCAGGGAGAATTGATTTGTTGAAAGTCATTTGTATTATCTGCAATGTTCTCTTACAAACCAGGAAGTACTAAAATGATTACACATCAGTCTACATTTTCCAAGTTCTGCTGGCTACAAGGAATCTTAAGGGCACAAATGCTTGTTGGGAAATCACAGGCACACTGCTTAATGATTTTCTAATGTATGTAGACTCCCATCTTATTGTCTGACTGGGGTACACCATTTCGAAGTGCAGTGCTCAGAGAATCAACAGAGGCACTGGGAATAGCACATCGTATGATGTTGCTGAAAACTCAGTTGAAGTAAAATTAACAATCAAGAAGTATGTATGCACCTCTTGCAGACTTTCTTCCATTCATATTACGTATGTACTGTTTAATATTACACAGTAACTACAATACGTTAACAGGCCATTTGGCCTAACCAATCTGTATTAATATTTATCCCTGTTCCCATATCACTTCTCTCACCTATTTCCCACCTTTCTAACCTATTCTTAAATGTTGGCATGGTCTATGCTTCAGTCACTAACTCTGAGTCTATTCCATAGACTCAGAACCCTTTGTGTAAAACAGTTTCTCCTGCTTTCTCTCCTGAATCTCTTACATTTAATCATAGTTATGTTCCCTCTTCTAGGTCCCTCGATCACTAGAAAAAGTTTGTTTCTATCTACTCTGCCCATCTCGTCTCTTCATAATTTTAAACACCTCACAGATTGCCCCTAATTTCCTACTTTTTTTAAAACAGCCTCAATGGTTTAGTGAGAGTTCCTTGTGCTAGAGCATCGAACCAATATTAGTTTAACTAGGAACTGTTATTGTCAATATCACTGGGTTTCTATTTATGGGGTAGCTTGCAGTACTCTGCCCTCAGCGCAGAGCTTTGCTAGTGGTGAGAGTGGGTCGGAAAGTGGTGGATATATTGGTCCTGATTTTGTGGTCAGCGGTGAAGTGGTGGCATTTGTGCTGACTGCACTGGGAAATGTGTACTTAACTATGTAAGACCTTGCAGCAAGGCGTATTTCTGGTGAGACCATGCCCATGGTGACATCATGAGCTGAAGAGACACCCATTAAGGTTAGTCTTCAGCTGAAAGGCAGGTGAGTGTTTTATCATGATTTTTAAAACTTTTACAAACTTTTTAAACACTTTTGAATACTGTTTAATACTTTTCAACAAACTTTGTAATCCTTCAATTTGGAATTTGCCTGAGACTTCATCGTCCAAACTGAATGTCTCTTGTTCTCAAATAAAGCGAATCAAGTGACCATTCAGACTAACATAATGCAACCCCTGCATGTAGTATATGTAGCTCTTTGTATCCTTCGTGGTTATTTGTTAAGCTAAGCAAGGAGTTTCCATAGTGTTACGACCAGGTGAGAAATTTGTCTAGGGTTCTTTTGCGGTCTTCACCTGGTCTTATTGTAACAGGATTTTATTTTTAAACACACTGTGCTTTGAGCTCCCCCTTTGTAAATCCCCGTTCACAGTTTTCCAATTATAAGGCAAAGAAACCAACACACCAGGTTTTCTCAGGTTTAAAGAAGAAAAAGTGAAATTTATTAAACTTACTTAAACTCTAATACAGTTTGCGCCTACAGCTATATGATAAGTCCATGCTAGCAGGCACACGCAATATACACATGCAGATGGGGCAGAAAAGAGAAGAAAAGACAAAGTGGAACAGTTTGAGGCAATGTTTTGTTACTGTGCTTCGAGCTCGCTATAGTCCTTGATTGAAGATATGGTCTTGCATTTCATTGGGCCCAATATTCTTCTCAAACCTTGTTCACGTAGGAGACTTTTCTCTCTTTGAGTTTACGTGTCTTCAGTGGTTTCCGAAGCTGGTGACAGCAAGATGAGGGCAGACAGGAGAGGACATAAGTCTTGCTTCAGTTCCAGGAGCACATGGCCTTCTGAGTTCAAATTTTGTTTTTCTAGTTTAAAACTCCCCTAGTTGGCCAGCAGGTGGTCACGTGACCGACTGGTTTGACCAAGTCTTTTCTGTGTATTGGGACGGGGTCTGGTTCCTTTGTCTCAACACCGTCTGGTACTATGCAAACGTCCTTCCAACCAGGGGCTTGCAATTTTAAGTTTTAATGTTCATGTGGCGAAATCATGGGTGCCTCAGTCTTGGCAGGTTGGGGGTTTGCCTGACAATAGTTATATCTCCAGTGCAACACTAACGATTAATATATTTTTCCTGACTGAAAATGTAAAATGGTTTCCTGAGGAATCAACTCTGCTGCCTGAGGATGAATATAATTTCCACATTAGTTAAGATGACTTTAACACCTGAATACCAACCTTTGAGGTTGAAATACTCATGCATGCTTGAAAGTACACTATTTTTTCAGAACTATTCCATTTTTATCTGATCTCAACTTAAGTATAACTATATGCTGGGTATCAATGTTTTATTTGCCTGTGGTTGTGAAGTTCATATTGATACAAACAACTTTGCCATCATGATCAGAATTCACCCTTAAAACCAACATGATTGAACAGTTGCAAAAATAAGCTTATCTCAGTACCTTTTGTTATGAGCCAACAGAGATTACATATTTCTAACACCCATTTTCTGATTAAATATAATTTCTACATTCTACATGAACATTTCATCAAAGTCTTGTTCATTTAATAATGTACAATATCACCTTTGAGTGACTGTGAATATGTTACTGCTATGCTCCAATCTGCACCCATTTCTCAAAGAGCTAGACACTGATTATTCTCTCTTCAGCTCAGAGAGACACTGGGGTGGCGGGCAGGGGTGGTGGGGATTTGCAGTTCAGCAGATAACAGACACCAGGGCACCTTCCAGCCAGTGTCAGCAGAGCGCCGTGAGTCAGTAGCTGCATTCAGCTCTTTACTGTTTTCTAAAGCTGTTCATGCGACTCTAAAATAAACCTCTGAATACCGGGAATGCGCGACGATTCAAGTTTAGAGCTCAGTGTTTGAGACTTCGGTGTTTACAGTAATTTACTGTTGGTGCAAATGAAAGCAAAATTGTTTAAAAGTTGCCTCTGAATGTTAAACAGAAGTGGTACATACCTTGCATGTAATTTAATGGTATTAACAGATCTGAATGCACTTCTGAGCAGACTCTGTGCCTGCTGATACCAGCTCTAAATACATCAATATTAAACCCAGCGCGAGTTGTGGGCAATGATGACAATACGAGTCCCTGCCACTTTACAAAACGGCCTGTCAGGACCAGCATTGGAGGCTCCCCTGGAGGCCATTGAGACACACCGCAACGTCCGGTTTTCAGTGCAAGTCTGCATGACGAAAGTTGTGGTGCTGTTTCGACTCTTAGTAGCAATGAATGTCTCAGCGTTCGCTACTATTGAGGCTGCAAAATGCAGGCCAATGTGTATTCTTTATTAGGCATTTGTATGGATGTTATAACATTGATTATATAATTAAAATATAATTTGTATCAGCTGTGACTCAGTTGGTGGCAGTCTCGCCTCTTGGAAGGTTGTACAGTCAAGTCCCACTCCAAAGACATGAACACAAAATTACTCCAGTGCAGTACTAAGGGACTGCTGCACTGTTGGAGTGCTGCCTTTCAGATGAGACCTTGAACTGAAGCCCTGTTAGGGAGAGGCACCAACATGTTATACCACTGACATTTGACAAAATGATTGACTCAGCCATGGACATGGAACAATTAATTAATTGTATATAAAGTGTATAGCCAATCTAATGCCATCAAAATACAGTCTCATTTCTCCCTATAAATAAAGTAGCTAAGCATACAAATATCAATGGAGAGCAGCACAACATATTAGCTGGCTAGCAAGCAAAACAGTATGCAATACCAATGCAAATTACTTTTGTTGATAGAATAGAGCTAGTCTACACAATATCACGGGGTGGTAGATCGACCTTATTGGCTGACCTCCAAGGATTCACACTGTCAAGAGTGCACATTCATCCAATAAACCATGAAACTCAAGGAGAGGATTGTTACTGTGATTATTGAGGTGAGGCAGTAGAAAAATCAGCAATAGGAAGACAGACCATTTTTCACACTGCTGTTGTCACAAGACAATTTAACCTGTGATGGTCAATTTGTGCAACTTCTCCACCTATTTGTAACATATCTGAAGACAGGGATCCACCAAAAGGGCAGTGATCTACAAATCAGAAGAATTTTATAGAATGGAGCAGATAGTACTTCAAAAGAGAAATGTGAAACAGAAAAGCAGTGTGGGACAGGAAGGGACAGAGAGATTAATGGTAGGTAGCCAAGACAAATTTATTCATTTTACCAGGCTGTTAAACTAGGTCCTGAATTCTAACATACAGAAGCAACAGAATCTCTCATGGACAAAATGTCATTTGCTCACCAAAGCTAGTGACAAAATTAAACACAATTGATAAAAAAGAGCACCCTTTCGTTCCTCCAATAAAGCAATTCTCTTAAATTCACTTATGCCTATATCTCAGTCTATCAATGTTGATTCCAATTCAGCTCTGACAAAATAATTATTCACAAAAAGCTTTTCTGCAAAAAGTTGAGTGGTTATTACTGCATGTATTATTCAGTTATAAATGTTTAGTCATATGGGATAGGAGGTAATATACTGGCATGGATTAAGGATTGGTTAACAGGCAGAAAACAGAGAGTAGGAATAAACAGGTCATTCTCGCGTTGTCAGGCTGTGACTAGTGGGGTACCGCAGGGATTAGTGCTTGGGCTCCAGCTGTTCCCAATATTTATCAATGATTTAGATGTGGGGAACAAATGTAGTATTTCCAAGTTCATGGTTGACACAAAACTAGGTGGGAACGTGTGTTGTGAGGAAGATGTAAAGCAGCTTCAAGGGGATTTGGACAGACTTCGTGAGTGGGCAAGAATGTGGCCGATGGAATATAATGTGGAAAAATGTGAGGTTATCCACTTTGGTAGGAGGAATAGATGTGCAACGTATTTCTTAAATGGTAAGAGATTAGAAAGTGTAGATGTAGAAAGGGACCTGGATGTCCTTGTCAATAAATCACTGAAAGCTAACATGCAGGTGCAGCAAGCAGTTAAGAAGGCTAATGGTATGTTAGCCTTTATCGCAAGAGGATTTGAGTACAGGAGTAGTGAAGTCTTGCTTCAATTATATAAAACCTTGGTTAGACTTCACCTGGAGTACTATGTGCAGTTTTGGTCCCCTTACCTTAGAAAGGATATTATTGCCATAGAGAGAGTGCAACGAAGGTTCACCAGAGTTGTTCCTGGGATAACAGGACTGTCCTGTGAAGAGAGATTGGGGAAACTGGGCCTGTATTCTCTAGAGTTTCAAAGAATGAGAGGTGATTTCATTGAAACCTACAAAATACTTAAAGGGATAGACAGGGTAGATGCAGGTAAGATGTTACCCCTGGTTGGGGAGTCATGAACCAGGGGGCACAATTTCAAAATAAGGGGGAAGCCACTTAGGACAGAGATGAGGAGAAATTTCTTTACTCAGTGGTTTGTGAATCTTTGGAATTATCTACCCCAGAGGGCTGTGGAAGCTCAGTCATTGAGTATGTTTAAAGCAGAGATTGACAAATTTCTAAATACCAATGACATAAAGGGATATGGGGATAGTGTGGAAATAAAAGCATTGAAGTGGATGATCAGCCATTGTATTGAATGGGGGGGCAGGTTTGATGGGCTGAATGGCCTACTCCTGCCCCTATATTCCTCAACTAACATCACAAAAACAGATTATCTGGTCATTATCACATTGCTGTGTGCAATTTAGATATCACATTTCTACATTACAACAGTGACTGCAATTCAAATGTACATTTTTATTTTATTTATTTTGAGATACAGCAATGAAACAGGCTATTCGGCCCACTGAGTCTGTGCAAACACCCAACCACCCATTTATACTAATCCTATATTAATCCCATATTCCCTACTACATCCCCACCATTCTTCTACCACCTACCTACACTAGGGGCAATTTACAATGGCCAATTTACCTATCAACCTGCAAGTCTTTGGCTGTGGGAGGAAACCAGAGCACCCGGTGGAAACCCATGCCGTCACAGGAAGAACTTGCAAACTCCGTACAGGCAGTACCCAGAACTGAACCCAGGTCGCTGGAGCTGTGAGGCTAACCACTGCACCACTGTGCCGCCCTTCATTGGCTGTAAAGTGTTTTGAGATGTCCAGTGGTCATGAAAGGTGTTTTATAAAGCACAAGTTCTTCATTCTTGCTAAAACACAGCAGTTGATGTCCCGTGATGTTGGAAAAGACCAGTCAAGACCAGTGTGACACTCATTTGAAGTGGGGTTAGAGGCTGGGGACAGTTGCTTCAGGGAATGCTATTATTAGTTATAGTTAAATAGAAATGTTGGAGCAATTTGAAAAAGTATGGTTGGTTGGAGCATTGGAGTTAGAAATGAACTTCCTTCAGAGGAAAAAAGACAAAAACAGCAAAGCAATGTGGCTTTCCAAATCTTACTCTAGATTGTCACCCGATGGCTTGAATTGCAACTGCATGCACAAACCCAATTATTTTCAATAGGAGAATTACAGTCACAGGGATTTTGTGACAGGTAAAACATAACACGTGCACAAATGTACTATATGGGCTATTGTAATGTCGTAGTTATGCTATTGGACTAGTAGCCAGGGAATGAGAGTTAAAATCCCACCATGGCAGTTTGAGAATTTGAATTCAGTTTTTAAAAATCTGGAAATAAAAAGCCTTTATCAATAAAAGTGGCCATTGTGGTATAATGTTTCTGGGTAGATTAGCTATATAGACCGTAATCATCATCACAGGATGTGATGTCATGAGTCTGAACCTCGTGTTGCTCAGTGTTAATGTAGATGCCTTAGAACTAAGATCCCCGTTGCTTTGACCCAAAGTCTACTTAACCTCATTTAATAGTAACAGCACACAGACCATTATAGTATATGTTAGCAGTGGTAAAAATGACTTTTGTAGGGTCAAGACAGAAGATATCGAAAATATCGGATAGAAGCATGGAAAAGTCAATACCCTTACTGGAGAGCTTTGAGCAAGCGGCGGGGCCCGACCAGGCCGAGTTGTGGCCGAGATGGATTCAAAGATTCGACAGTTACTGTTCTGCGTCAGGTCTAGCGGCACAACCAGACAGGGAACAGGTCAGTGTTTTACTTTACGCCATGGGACACAGTGCGGCCAACATTTCAACCACCCTGGGGATCGATGAAAAGGAAACCTGGTATTACAAAGTAATAAATACCTTGGAGGGATACTTTAAGATCAGAAAGAATATTATTGTAGAAAGAGTGAAATTCAAGAGACACACACAAAAAGTTGGTGAAAGAATCGATTAATTTAATTATGATCTATATAAAATAGCTGAGGATTGCAACTACGGGAACTTGTGAGTAGAACTGATTTGGGACAGAATAGTAATAGGGATCATAGACAAAGCGCTGTCAGACCAGCTTCAGTCGAAAGAGGATTTGGCTTTGCAAGAAGCCATTCTGTTGAGCAGGCAGGCGGAGACCGGAAAATTTAAGCGACTGTTAATTCGGGGGGACTCCAACCTCGAAGATTCTTGTCTGTGGAGCAATGAATAATGGCGCCAGAAAGCCTGAGAGCAGAAAAGACATCTACAGGCAGCAGCACTGAATTGTAGTAGGTGTGGCCGGGAGCGGCACTGGTGGGAAATTTGCCCAGCCCAGGAAACTGAATGTTTCTGGTATAAGGGGGGCACTTTCAGCAGGTCTGTCGCAGCATGAAACAAATGCTGCAGACTAGCAAAAAAAAAATGAAATAAAAGAGAAAGAAACAATCATAACTTCCTTCCTTTGGGAAGTGCAAGAGAAAAACAAAGATTGCTGGGAAGCAGAAATCTTAGTGGGAAAAAAAAACCCACCTTCAAGTTAGATACAGGAGGAACAGTTTCTGTCCTATCTGACAAAACACTATGGGTGAGGAAGAAAAGGCTTAGGAAAGCCAACAAAAAATTATACGGGCTGGGAGGATTCAATTAAAGTTTGTAGGAGAAATACAAACAACCTTAACACACATAAATAACACCGTTCCGGAAACCCTATAGGTTATAAAGAACCAAGCCTGTTCACTACTCTGTAAGAAAGCTTGTTTAGCCTCACAGCTGTTACACAGGGTGGAAGCAGATCATCCTGGAAAACTCTTCATTGGTGGTCTGAATACTGAAACAAATGAAAAAGCATTGTTTGGCAAATATAGAAGAATAGTAGAAGGTCTTCTGATGAAAGATCGTGAAACAAATAAATTGAGGGGTGTTTTACTTTTGGAAGTCCAGGAGATGCGAGGGATGCAGCTGGGATATGAATGGGAAGCCTTTGGATGGAAAACCCATTAAAGTAGAGCAAGCTACTCGACCAACATTTGAAAATAGTGGGGAAAATAGTGGGCAACATGGACCACCTCCGTCCCCAAGAAGCCGGGGTCCTCTGAGGAGGATTTGAGGAGGAATGAGAGATCCCCTTCAAAAAGGTGAGCATGGTGAATGGATTCAGGAGAAAGAACAGTGTTTACCTTAAGAGGAATGTACACCACCTAACAGGTCCTTCCTTTGAGATCAATGCGAAGTGGAGGAATCGGAGGAAGTGGGCCTCCTTCATGCGAAGGGGACAGTTGATGGCTCACCTCAATCTTGCAGAGAGATAATGCCATCCAGAAGATATGGTTATAAATCAAGAGAATCAACTACCAGCGGGAGCTGATGAACTGGTGATACAACCAACAACAGATCACCCAGACGACAGCAAAAGCAGAGTACCTGAGTCATCCAGTAGTTCCACTCACCCGCAGTAAAGTGAGGAAGAGGAACCGAAAGATCCAATACCCCAAAGAAGTGAAAGAGGAAAACGCTATGGCAGAGTCGCGAGAACTGCACAGCGTTACAGACCTGATGAATGAAGTCAGAGACTTGGAGGGAAATGTAGTATAATGTACATAAGCTGGGTAGATTCTGCATGTAGACCTTAAGCATCAACACAGGAACCTCGTGTTTCTCCATGTTAATGTAGATGCCTTAGAGATAAGACCCCTGTAAATAAACTTATTTTAATTTGACCCAAAGTCTACTATCCTCATTTAATATTAGCAGCACACAGACCAGTATAGTACAGCTATGAACCCAGCAGGTGCAATAATGTCTTTCAGGCTAGGAAACATGCAATCCTTATCCAGTCTGGCCTATGTGTGACTCTCGTTCCACACCAACGTGATTGACTCTTAACTTGCATCAGAAATGGCCTTTCTGGGGCTGTGATTGACTCTTAACTTACATCAGAAATGGACTTTCTGGCAACAGTCTGAGATTAATTCAGTCTGTTTGCAACCTTGGTTGGCCCCTAGATGAGCTTAAGACCACATATTCACACCAGGGAAATGTTACATAGATCGGGACACAATTAATATGGGCAAATCTATAGAAAGTTTACAGGTAATGTGATTTCAATAATATAATAGATTTTTAAATATAATTGAAACTAAAATTATATAAATGACTGAATCTCACCAGAAAATACTTAAGCAGTTGCTGTATTTTGGAATCCAGGTCAACCTGCAGCTTGCAACCAGATTCAATCCACAGCTTTGGGTGTTTGTTGTAAGCTAAAGCTCCTTTGGCATTTAGAATAAACACTGCCAATCAACTGGGAGTTTGGCTGTGTCATTTCTCATCTATCAGCCTCACTGAGAATCAAATAAACAGAGCAGCATGAGTCATGATTAAGGAAACTGCATGAGCCAGCTTACTTTGGCTATCCTGTTTCCTACTTGACTTATTAATTCGGCTTATGCTCCTGCACAGTCATTATATAAAGTTTTCAGCTGAATCCTTATTAAATGGCTATTTTATTCTTATATGGTGCTCTTCATGGCAATGTCTCTGGGTATCAGTGATAAAAGTCACCATGACAGCTAAATGCAGCCAGAGGAACAAGGCAAGATGAATTGCACAGTGTTCAGTTCCATTTGCAATTCCTCATATAATGAAGCAGTCCATGCCTGCATGCAGCAAGACCTGTGTAACATCCAGGCTTGGCTAATAAATGTTAAGTAACATTTGCACCACACAAGTGCCAAGGGGACTACCTCCCCTTGCCATTCAATGGCAAAACCATCACCAAATCCCCCACCATCAACATCCTGGAGGTCACCATTAATCAGAAACTTAACTGAACTAGCCACATATATACTGTGACTACACGAGCAAGTCAGAGGCCAAGTATTTTGTGGCAAGTGACTCACCTCCTGACTCCTCAAAGCCTCTCCACCCCCTACACGGACAAGTTAGCAATGTGATGGAATACTGTCCGCTTGCCTGGATGAGTACAACTCCATCAATGCTCAAGAAGCTAGACACCATCCAGGATAAAGCAGCCTGCTTGATCGGCACCCCGTTCACCACCTTAAACATTTACACCTTCCACCACTGGTGCAGTGTGGCAGTGTGTACCATCTACAAGATGCACTGCAGCAACTTGCGAAAGCTTCTTTGAGAGTACCGACCAAATCGATGACTCTTGCCCCCTAGAAGAACTAGGGCAGCAAGTGCATGGAAACAACACCACCTGCAAGAACCCCTCTAAGTCATGTACGATCTTGACTTGGACATCTTTGGCCGTCACTTCATTGTCACTTGTCAATATCCTGGAACTCCCTAACCTTCACCGCATGGACTGCAGCAGTTCAGGGAGGAGGCCGACCACCACCTTCACAAGGGCAGTTAGGGCTGGGCAATATGTGGTGGCCTTGCCAATGATGCTCACATCCAATGAATGAATGTGTAAAGCGTTTTCATTTTAATTCGTTCAGCCAAACTGGTTGTTCTGTTTGCAGCATTGTTTATCTAAGACCCAGGTAATAATAACATTATTATTGTTATTCACTTGAGTATAGAAGATTGAGCAGTGAATTGATCAGATGTTTAATATGTTAAAAAGATTAGATATGGTAGATAGAGAGAAACTATTTCCTTTGATGGGAGAATCAAGAATGACGGGAGTATAATCTTGAAATTAGAGCCAGGCCATTCCAGGTGAAATCAGGAACAACTTTTTCGCACAAAAAGGATAATAGAAATCTGGAATTCTCTTCCCTGAAAGGCTGTGGATGCTGGGACAATTGTACTTTTCAAGACTGAAGTCAATAGAGTTTTGTTTGGTAAGGATATCAAGGGATATGGAGCAAAGGTGCGTAAATGGAGCTATGATCTCACTGAATGGTGGAGCAGACTTAAGGGGTTGAATGGTCTACTCCTGCTCCTAGTGTTCTTATTCTTTATGTAGAACTTTATAGTTGGCATTTGATTGCAGTAATAGGTCAGAAGACTGATAATTCTGATTAGAAATACTAATGTGTAGCCTGAAGAGAGAGTGTTCCTCAGCATCCTTACTTCCAGTTCCAGGATGACTTTTGTATATTGCAGATTATATGTGCAGGTTGGAAAATGGTTAGATAAGGAGCCAGAGAACATTGGGGGATGTGCATACTTTCTGAACAATGTCTTCAGACCTGATCGAACGCTGCTTTATGCCGCAAAACTGTCCAATCTGGACTAATGAATAAGAGAATATGCATTCAAATTTTACCATGACAGCTTGAGAATTTCACTGCAGTTTAAAAGAAATCTGGAAATTGAAAAGAAAAGTTGGCTTTCTAACAGTAACCATGAAGATGTTGGATTTTTGTAAAAATTCAATTGGTTTACTCGTCTTTTAGGGAAGGAAACCTGCCTTACCTGGTCTGGCCTTTATGTGACTCCAGTCACAAACCAACATGATTACTTCATTGACCTGAAACGTTAACTCTGCTTCTCTCTCCACAAGCTGCCAGACCTGCTGAGTATTTCCAGCATTTCTTGTTTTTATTTCAGATTTCCAGCAGCTGCAGTATTTTGCTTTTATTTATATGTATGATTGCTTTTTAAATGCCCTCTGAAGTGGCCTAGCAAGACAATCAGTTGTACCAAGTCACTACCAGCGGTTCAAGGAGAAGGCCCATCACCATTTGCTCAGGGCAACATGACGGGCATGAAATGCTGGCTTTACCAGCGATGCCCATGTCCGAGAATTTTTTTAATTAAAAGACAGTAGGAGGGAGAGTCAATCGCAGATTGTTCTCTCGCATTGTGATGGCTGGCACACCATGGCAGTAGTGGAAGATTGGACTGCCTGTCTCTGTGTCTGCATGTGATTGACTAAATGGCAGAAATTAAAAACAAAATGAATGTGGTCAAATGATGAATCCTCTTTACACTAAATATCGATGCAGAGTAGTTCTGTCAGGTTGAATATCTCAATTAGATTTGTAGTCTCAGTGCCTGGTCCTATTCATTAAAGTAATCCCTGGTGTTGATTAGCTGTGTGTCTGTGTGCACGGCAGGAGGGTGCTGCAATATGTTGTGCCGAATTGCATGGGTTTGTTGGTCTCGTCTGTTTAGTAGTTTTTCAGCTGACTGTTGGTCTTCCTCTGTCCTCCCAGGGGTGTTGGCGCAAGATCACACTGGACGACACGATGCCCTTCGACAAAAATGGTAACCTGCTGCTTCCATCTACAACCTGTCACGGGGAGCTCTGGCCAGTGTTGCTGTCGAAAGCTCTCCTAAAGCTCGCGAACATTGAGTATGTTAAAACCATCTTTTTAAGGACACTGTCATCTAAGGATATGTTCAGCTTTTTAATTCATAAACTGTGTGCACTGTCAGAAAAAATGTTTCCTCACTCCCACCCACCAATATTGTGCTGAAGTGAAATCTCCGGTGTATTATACATTCTTTGGTTATAAGGGGCTGGATTTTCTAATCTATACAATCCAGTTAGAATCACACTGAACATACAGAGGCCATTCAGCCCATTGTGCCTGTGCTGGCTCTTTGAAAGTCCAATTAGTCTCATTCTCATCCTCTTTTCCCGTAACCCCGCAAAATTTTCCTTTGTCAAGTATTTGTCCAATTCCTTTTTGACATTATTGAATCTGCATCCACCATCCTTTCAGACAATGCATTCCAGATCGTAACAGTTTGCTGCGTTAAAAAAAAACCTTCACCACTCCCCTCTGATTATTTTTCCAATAACCTTAAATCTGTGTCCTCTGGTTACTGACTTTCCTGCCAGTGGAAGGTCACTCTCATCATTTTAAACACCTCTATTAAACCTCCCCTTAACTTTCTCTGCTCTAAGGAGAATAATCCCAACTTTTTATTTATTTTATTTAGAGATACAGCACTGAAACAGGCCCACCGAGTCTGTGCCGACCATCAACCACCCATTTATACTAATCCTACACTAATTCCATATTCCTACCTGTCCCTATATTTCCCTACCACCTACCTATACTAGGGGCAATTTATAATGGCCAATTTACCTATCAACCTACAAGTCTTTGGCTGTGGGAGGAAACCGGAGCACCAGGCGAAAACCCACGCAGACACAGGGAGAACTTGCAAACTCCACACGGGCAATACCCAGAATTGAACCCGGGTCGCTGGAGCTGTGAGGCTGCGGTGCTAACCACTGTGCCGCCCTTCTCTATTCTCATCGTACAACTGAAGTCTTTATTCCCTCTTAACATTCTAGTAAACTTCTGCACTCTCTTCAAGGCTTTAATATGTTACACTTAAGTGTAGTGCCCAGAATTGATTTATAGGCCAGCTGATGGGCAGCATTGTAAAACAGGACAGTGAAATGTCATGTTACAGCTTTGCTCCGAACAATGCAAATACCAATATTTGTTTGGAAGTAGCAGCAACAGTTAGAAGTGCCAATCCAAATACCGCCACCCACATTTTAATGATATCTGAATATTGCCCTGGAGTAAGATGTTGGATTTTCCTGCAAGGAGGGCAGCAGAGTCACAATGTGCAGCACATGGCCATGGCAGTCATGCCAATTCAGTGGCCCCACTCAGCAAAAGTCATGCCAAGAGTGAGGAGCCAGTCACAACATCTGATGAAAGGTCACTGAGCTGAAACGTTAACTTTGCTTCCCTCTCCACAGATGCTGCCTGACCTGCTGAGTATTTTCCAGCACTTTTTGTTTTTATTTCAGATTTCCAGCATCTGCAGTATTTTGCTTTTATTATCCAAAAATACATATGCCTGCCACTCACAATTAACTCTCCTCAGTTAAGTCATGCTTAGAGAATGGTGCACAGTTCTGATCTCCATATTACAAAAAGGATATAACAGCAGACAGTGAACAAAAGATTTACAAGTTGATACCAGAACTGAGAGGGTACAACTATCAGTAATGACTGAACATGCTGTGGCTCTTTTCTTTAGAAGAGAGAAAACTGAGAGGTGGTCCGATAGAGTTCTTTAATTATGAAAAGTTTTGACAAAATAAACACGGGGGGGAAATTTTATCCTGGTGGCGGGGGTCTCAATGTCCGAAGAAATTGACGCCGAGGTCCCCACATCGCCTCTTCTCCGGAAGCCTTGTGCATTTAGTGCCAATCAGGCATTTAAGTGGACAGTGGCAGGCCTTCCACAGGATCAAGGACCCCGTCACCAGAAATCCCACCCTTGCAGAGCTGCCAGCCAATTAGAGGTCAGCAGCTGCAGCGCCACCGCAGAGGCGGTGACTGCTGCCACAGATGCACCTACTGGAGGCTGAGGAGCGTCGCTGGAACCAGGCCTCAGGTAGGTCAGGGCGGGAGGGGTCTCATGGGGTGGGGGTCATGGGAGAGGGGGGAGGGTTGTTGGCAGCAAGGGCAGGGGGGTGGGGGTGGTCCTCAATGCCCCTCCCTCTTTCCTGATTCTTGGTCCCTCATTCAGGCATTAAGTGCCTCTTAACGAGCGATTCCCTCCCCCACCCCAGGAGCCGGGAAGCAGCCCGCACGTGGCAGCTTATTTAAATAGCCAGGGCGCCTTGCCACCCCGCCAATCATATGGAGGAGGCGAGCTGTCCATCGCCGGCAATGGTGTCAGCTGCCTGTGTGCAGGTGCTGCCGCTAATTTTAAAGGGCGGGCAGCCAGCCCTGCCAGCATATTTAAATTTTTAAAGAACCCCCCCCCACTCCAAAATTTATCAAATAAATGTCTAATGCCCCCTTTCCCAGCCCCAATAACAATAAGATTAACAATTTTTTCTCAAAGATATACTTTATTTATAAAATTCTGTAAAAAAAAATTACAAAACAGTTCAAACAGCAGCAAGTTGACATTCCAGAAAGTGCCAAGGAAATCAGTTTTCTTCAATACAGGAGTGAGTTGCCTCACAACCCTTCCATTCCATTTTACGTACAATGTACATTTTACAGCAAAACCAACTATTTGCCCTTTTAAATCTGACCTTCCCCCTCCGACCAAGACTGCAAAAAGTTTAAAGTTCACCCCTTCCCATCGTCCTCTACACCCATTATGTTTATTTGACCCCATCTCCCCCCTCCCCGGCACTAAAATCTTAACTCCTCCGCCCTCCCCACCAGAGTCACGGCGGCTTTCCACAGATGGGGAATTGACGGCACGGGAGTGCCGGCCGCTGCACTGAGGCTCGCTGTGGGCCCGGAAGATTAAAGGTAAGTTTATTTAAATTTATTTATCCCGTTCATTTAAATATTGTAATTCAATTCCCGTCGCCCAGTAGTGGGGGGGCCGCCACGGAGTCTTGCTGCCGCCTAGAGGATCAGGCTGGGCCCTCCCGGCATCTGCCTCCCTCTGCCAGAATAATCTTCCACCCACCACCACCTCTGCCCCCACATCATGGAGTCCGACATCGTGGGCTTGGTAAAATCCAGCCCATGAATACACTCCTTTAAAACACAACACTTAAATGTAATTTTTGTCCCCCTAAAAAAATTCACAAGTGCAACAGTGCAGGTGTAAACAGCAGAACCTAGGGAATGAGGGTTCATCTTTGAAATACTCAAGTCAGAAATATATCTCGAGCTAAAAGGAAAAAGAAGTGGAACACAATCAATAGAAGTAAATTTCAGGAAGAAAGGAAAGGAAAGAACTTGCATTTCTGTGGTGCCTTCCATGACCTCAGGATGTCCGAAAGCATTTTAAATCCAACAAAGTACTTTTAAAGTGTAGTTACTTTTGTAATGTAGGACACACGAGAGCCAGTTGGCACACAGCAAGATCACTTCAGCTATACAGGGCATTGGTGAGACCACATCTGGAGTACTGTGTATAGTATTAGTCTCCTTATTTAGGGAAGGATGTAAATGCAATGGAAGCAGTTCAGAGAAGGTTTACTGGACTGATACCTGGAATGGGCGGGCTATCTTATGAGGAAAGATTGGACAGGCTAGGCTTGTATTCGCTGGAATTTAGAGGAATAAGAGGTGAATTGATTGAAACATATAAGATCCTGGGGGGTCTTGACAAGGTGGATGTGGAAAGGATGTTTACCCTTGTGGGAGAATCTAGAACTAGGGGTCACTGTTTAAAAATAAGGGGTCGCCCATTTAAGACAGAGATGAGGGGAAATTTCTTTTATCGGAGGGCTGTGTGTCTTTGGAATTCTCTTCCTCAAAATGTGGTGGAAGCAGAGTCTTTGGATATTTTTAAGGCTGAGGTAGATAGATTCTTGATAAGCAAGGGGGTGGAAGGTTTTCGGGGGTAGGTGGAAATGTGGAGTAATCAGTACAACTATGAACTTATTGAATGGCGGAGCAGGCTTGGAGGGCTGAGTGGCCTACTCCTGCTCCTAATTCGTATGTTCGAATGAATCTGCACTGCACCCACACCAAGGCCAGTATATCCTTCCTTAGGTGCGGTGCCCAGAACTGATAGCAGTACTCTAAATGGGGTTGAACCAAGTACTTTAAATAAATGTAACTTAACATCGTCTCCTTTGTATTCCAGACCCCTTTATATAAATGCCAACATTTCATGAACGTTTAAAAAAAATTTTTGTACCATCCTAAAGCTAGAAACTACTCAGTCACATGTTAACACTCAAGAAGTTCCACACTAAAACAGAACTTAAAAAAGAGCAACCTAGGCAGAAGTCCATTCCAAAACACATCACATCTGTAGATCTCTGAGACACAGATGAGGAGAATTTTTTTCTCTCAGAGGGTTGTGAGTCTTTGGAACTCTCTTCCTCAAAAGGCGGTGGAAGCAGAGTCTTTGAATATGTTTAAGGCAGCGGTGGACAGACTCTTAATAAGCAAGGGGGTGCAAGGTTATCGGGGGTAGGTGGTAATGTGGAGTAATCAGTTCAGCCATGAACTTATTGAATGGCGGCGCTGGCTCCAAGGGCCGAGTGGCCGACTCCTGCTCCTAATTCACATGTTCGTATGTATCACACAAATGATCCCATGTGATAATGACTGGAAAATCTGTTTTAGTGATGTTCGTTATGAGATGAATGGGGAAAGCTACCTGCTCTTGCGTCCACCTAAGAGGGCAGACGGGGCCTTAGTTTAACATCTCTTCCAAAGGACAGCTCTTTCAACAGTGCAGCAGTCCCTTAAGTGTTGCTCTGGAATGTCACTCTAGATTTTGTGCTCATGTTCTAGAATAGGACTTGAACCACACAATCTCTTCCTCAGAGGTGAGACTGCTACCAACTGAACCACACCTGAAATGCAGTAAGGGAATTGATGTCATTTTATTCACTATCATTTTTGCAAAATTTGACACCAGGATACATTCAGCAAGGCTGTATGGCTAAACAGCAGCAGCCTCTGAATTCACCTGACTTATCTGCCATTTGTTGCTGAATGTCAAACTTAACGATGGCTACTTCTGGTAATGCCATGGGCTGCAATTGTGTTTTAACAGCATGAATATGACAGGAAGGAAAGAACTGGGGGAGTTCATAGTTTTGCACGCTCTGACTGGCTGGCATCCTGAGGTCATCCCACTCCGGTAAGAACCCATGGGAAAATTAATTTGGAACTATTGTGTAATAATTTACATTTATGGCACTGTGGACTAAAAATTGCAGTTGGCAATATTAGCTGGTACACTTCTTAAAACTCTGTGTTCTGCTAACTCTGGCTGATTGTGCATTCCCACTTCCTTTGGCCTACCATTGGCAGCCATGCATTCAGCTGCCCGGATCCTAAGCTTTGGAGTTTCCTCCCAAAGATTTTCCACTACTTTCTCCTTCTCGGAGATATTCCTTAAATCTACCTCTTTGACAAAGCTTTTGATGATCTAATATCTCTGTCTTTGGCTCGGTGCCAATAATGCTACCATGAAGCAGCTTGTGACGTTTTATTGAATTAAAAGTGTTATACAAATACAGGTTATTATTATCAATGAATATATCTAAGGTAAAGTAGCCAGCGGTGACAAATACACAGCGTGGGTCTCAGCAACGGCACCAAAGTGAATACTGTTGCCACATGATCGAAATGTGGCTGGCCGATCACGTGGCAGCGGGCCAATTAACAACCTTAAAGTGCAGGGCCCGTCCAATGGATGAGAGGGTGTCACCTGCCAGAGAGGCAAGTGCTGGCGCCATCTTTAATGTTCATCCAGATTGCCACAGCAGCAGTCCTGAAGACCCCTTTGCCTCCCATCTAGACTCCTCCACCCCTCAGGCTGCAGTGAAGACCCCTGAACCCCAGAAGCTCAGCTGAGGGCCCAAGGAGCAGACAGGGAGGCTGCTACCATCATGCTAGAGGGAAGACACCGGGTGGCCCCACGATTTAGCAATGCCTCCCTGCAGGTTCTCTTCCAGGCTGCCAGGGAAAGGCGGGAGGTCATCTTCCCAAGGGATGGCACGAAGAATCTCTCCCGACTGACCAAGCAAGCCTGGATGGAGATTGCAGAGGAGGTCAGCAGCTGTGGGATTTCCCCCCCCAACCCCCGATCCTGAGTGCAATGCTCTCCTCTTTGCAGTTTGCATGTAGCAACCTGGGATGGTACATTACATGGGGAGGGATTGACCACCCAGGCGGTGGCAAGGGGCTGCGGTAGCAGCATATCCCTTCCGATGCATGCAGCATCTTAGCGATAGCCAGCCTTCTGTCTTTGCTCAATCCAGCATGTCCCTTGAGAGCGGAATTATGGAGGAGGCACTGGGGAGCCCCCATCATGGGCATAGGGCTGCCATCTGCATAAGTGTTGTGCTAGTCTCCATGGAAAACTAAGTGTTCCTTCTTCTGCTTGCAGGAGAAATGCCCACAATAACAAGGAGCAGGCCAAGACTGGTGGAGGCATCCCTGATATCCGTGCTCTGATACTGGGCAGAGGAGGTGGCCCTAGAACTGCCTGGTGCGCAGGGGGGCCATGTGATTGCATATGGCGAGGCAGGCATGTCAACCCAAGAGAGTGAGGAGGCATGGTGCTCATGTGTCCACCACTGGACATATGGAGCTCCACATCAGGCATGGTTGGGATGAGAAGGTGTGAAGCCCTTCAGCCCTAAATGTTTGTATTCTCTCAAGCAGGTCTTGGCAGTTCCAAAGGACAATCAGCCGCACAGACCGGGGGCCAACAGTCCACCTCTGTGGAGGAGGAGGAGGAATACTCAGAGGGAGGTACCATCACTTCATTCCCCCACACCCTCCATCAGTGCAGACACTGTCATGTTGGTGGGTATGCAGTCATGATTAGATTCAGGGTCACAAGCTGGTGAGCACATCACAGACACGCCTGAGCAGCTGATGGAGGCTGTGACGGCCGAGGCCACTGACAGTCAGAGGTTTTGTGGAGGCCAGGTCCATGCTGAGCCTGAGATTGATGATGTGCCTTTGGAGTTGGCAACACAGAACCTGCTGGAGTTGCAGTGAGGGGTAAGGGAACATCTGGTTGAACAGTCAGAGGCTATGCGCAGCCATGCATGGATGATGGAAGAGTCCATCCAGACCATGAATGCTGCCATATCTCAAGCGTGTGCACACATAGCTTCCTCCATCAAAAGGTTGGCGACTCTCATGGAGAGTCAGACGCAGCAGACCACTCAGTGGATGCTGGAGATGCATGTAGACCTGCATACCATCGCATTGTCCATGAGCTCAATGCAGTAGTAGCAAGGCAAGAGGGGGTGAAAGCGCCTGGAGTCTCCATCAGGTCCTCCTCTTTCTCTGGTCAGCAGTGAGGTGCAAGTGTGCCTTTCAAAGGAGGAGGAACGGTTGCCTTCCACTTCTGGGGGCACCTCTCCGGGTGCTCCGAGTGTGGACAGTGGCTCCTCACCTCTCTGCCAGTGACCCCAGCGCCTCCAGTACCCGGGATTACAGATGAGGATCCTGTACCTGTGCAGGATCCCCTCAGCATGCCGGGGCCCTCCAGGTCTCAGGCAGTCAGAGAATGGCCACCAAGGTCATCCAAAGCCAAGAGCAGCACAATCAGCAGCCAGCCTCCACCTCATCTGCAAGCACAGGTGTCGCACTTCGTAGGAACACACGTAAGCACGTTATGAAGAGCATCGAGATGCACTTAGGGTTCACGGGTGTTTAGACTTTGCACTAGTCCAGCCTTGATATGGTAATGCAACTCAATAAATGTCCTGAATAAAAGATCCTGCACGACTGTTGGTAGTCACTCATCCATTTCTTGCTGCCTTGTCATATGTTAAAGACACTCTTGCTCCCTCAGTGGGCTACTAGTGTTGGAAAAGGCCGCATATGGTCAGTTCCTCAACTTTGTCAGTGCACGTGGTGAACTTGGCTGCTGGGCGATGCAGTGCAAAATGATTGAGGCGACAGCCAGTCCGCATTAAGGTAAGTCTTTATTGCACTGATATTGAAAGGCTATAAGGATCACATGAAGTGGATATTTATGCAATTGTCCCGAGCCTCCCTTGCACATCTTTCAATGTTCCTCGCCTCTGTTGCAAGGTGTTCCTCATCCAGTGCCACCTGCTCAGCAGCCTCCTCCATATCATCCTCATTGGATAAGGAGTGGTGATCAATGGCGTCTTCATTATGCAAGGCCTTTCCCCTGTGTAGAGCTAGATTGTGCAGAGCACAGCAGACCACCATAATATGAGAGACCCATGCTAAGGCACACTATAGGGCTCCACTGGATCAGTTGAGTCACCTGAATCTCATCTTTTATTTATTTATTTATTTTTAATTTTTATTTAGAGTTACGGCACTGAAACAGGCCCTTCGGCCCACTGAGTCTGTGCCGACCATCAACCACCCATTTATACTAATCCTACACTAATCCCATATTCCTACCACAACCCCACCTTCCCTATATTCCCCTACCACCTACCTATACTAGGGGCAATTTATAATGGCCAATTTACCTATCAACGTGCAAGTCTTTGGCTGTGGGAGGAAACCGGAGCACCCGGCGAAAACCCACGTGGTCACAGGGAGAACTTGCAAACTCCACACAGGCAGTATCCAGAATTGAACCCAGGTCGCTGGAGCTGTGAGGCTGTGGTGCTAACCACTGCGCCACTGTGCCGCCCTTCAACAGACCGGTGGCCTGCTCGTTGGTCGCTGGGGTGGACTCATGGCAGATGTTGTCCCTCTCCTCTGCTGCAGGTATGAGTAGCCATGTCTTCAATGTATAGCCCTTGTCCCCTAGAATCCATCCCTGAAGGTGTGCGGGAGGAGCCGGAAAAGGTGTGGCACCTGGGACTATCAAAGTATGTATATGTTGTGTCTGCTTCCTGGGAAGCGGGCACACAACAGAAAGACCCACTTTCAGTGGTCACATATATTGACGGAATGGAAGCCCTTCCTGTTGATGAAAACCCCTGGCTGGTCTGTGGGAGCCTTGATGGCCACAGGTGTGCAGTCGATGACACCTTGCACCTTCAGGAATCCGGCGATGGCCCTGAAGCCAATGGCTTTGAAGCCTTACTGTCCTGGTCGGTTCTGTAGTACACATAGTCGTCAGCTCTCTTGACCAGGGCATTGGTCACCTCCTTGATGCAGTGAAAGGCTGCAGCCTGGGAGATCCCACATATGTCCCTAGTGGATCCATGAAAAGATCCAGCTATGTAAAAGTTGAGTGCCACGGTGATGTTCAGGGCATTGGGTGTCCACTGAATCCCATGGGTCTCAGCTCATTTAAAGCATGGTGCATAAAGTGGAGATGACCTCTTTTGAGAGCTGACGTCTTCGCTGACCCTGGTGCTCAGACATCTGCAGATAGTTGAGGCATTTCTGGTACACACACCCCTGCGGATAGGCCCTTCCTTGAGCGGTAGTCTGTTTTCACTACCCTATGTGCGCTTCTTCAACGTGACCACCCAGAGGCTGGCCCTTGCTGCTCATGCTGTTGCTGCTGTGGAGCTGCCAGTATCTGGTCCACCCTTCCTCTGCGGTGTTCCTCCTTGTCATGGGGGTCCCATGCCAGTTGGTCACTACCCATCTCGTGCGCTATCATTGCAGGCAACCTCCCTTGGAACCTTCCCCTTGCTACTCGCTTTTAAACATGTGCCATTGCCCCTCTGCATCGCTTGCAGATTGCCCCACCCCCTGCTCTTGAAGCCACCCTTACAGGACCATCACCCGATGCAGCTCCCACCCTACAGGACGACCACCCAAAGCAGCTCCCACCTTAGAGGCATCCTCCCGATAGCCGCCAATGGCCTCCACTCCCCTGTCTTCCTCTTTAAGCCCATGGCATTTCTTCACGGACAAAGATTTTGGGAAGGTTGTAGTTATCGGTAGCAGGCCCGCAGGTGGCTAGTCAGGCCTATCCATGACTGGCAGATTCTCCCACAGTGGGTACAAGTGAAGGTGTAGTCGCTGTTGGGGGCAATTGGATCTATTCTTCTCCTCCTTTTCTCTTTGATGCTGGTTCTTCACTCAGTCTTAAAGGTGTCTGTAGCTCTCCTGATATGGCATCTCCAGGCATCACGATCTATGGCCTGCGCTTCCCACTGGCGATGGTCGATGTGGCACACAGAGAGGAACTTCTTCAGGGAGTTCTTGAAATGTTTACATGGGGCCCCTCTGTTCCTTTTACCCATGGTCACCTCTCCATACAACACGACCTTGAGCAGGCGACTGTCGTCCATCCAGGCAACGTGACCCGCCGAATGCAGTTGACTTTGCAGGAGGGTGGCCTCGATGCTGGTGATGTTGGCTGTTTCCAGGACTTCAATGTTTGTGATGCAGTCCTGCCAGCGGATCTTGAGGATGCTGTGGAGGCAGCGCTGATGGAAGCGCTCTAGAAGGCGTACATGATGGTGGAGTAGGACCCATGACTCGGTGCCATACAGAAGGGTGGTGAGGACTATGGCTTGTACATTTTGAGTTTGGTCTGTGCTCTGGTTGCTCCATACACGTTTGTAGAGTCTGCTGAATGTACTGTTTGCTTTTGAGAGCCTTCCACTTCCTTGTCTGTGGTGTCATCAAACGAGATCAAACTCCCCAAATAAGTAAATTGCTTGACGGCATTCAGCTCGGTTCCCTCGATGACACTACTAGGTGATTCATATTCTTCTTGGGGTACAGGCTGATGCAGGACTTCAGTTTTCTTTAAACTGATTTTTAGTCCGAAGAGTTGTGCCGCCTTGGAAAAGTGTATTGTTATATGTTGCAGGTCTGACTGTGGGCCAGGAGAGCACAGTAATCAGCGAAAGGAAGTTCACGGATGAGTTTTTCTTGTGTCTTTGTGTAAGTCTGAAGATGCCTGAGGTTGAAGAGGCCTCCCTCAGTGCGGAAGCGTACGTAAACTCCCTCCTTAAGGTCTTCATGAAATGGAATTCCACCCGAAGCCTTGAAGTATGGTGGCCCTGCCCTATACACCAAGCTCCATGAGTTTTTCACTGCCTGCTGGGAGCAGGGCAGCATTCCACAGGATCTTCGCGATGCCGTTATCATCACCTTCTACAAAAACAAAGGAGAAAAATCAGACTGCTCCAAGTACTGTGGGATCACCCTCCTTTCTATTGCTGAAAAGATCCTGGCTGGAATACTTCTGAACGGGCTTGTGCCTACCATTGCAGAAGAAAACCTCCCAGAGAGCCAGTGTGGTTTCAGAGCAAACAGAGGCACCACAGACAAGGTATTTACATTCAGACAATTACAAGAAAAGTGTTGTGAGCAAAACAAAAGCCTGTACATCATTTTCGTAGACCTCACCAAGGCATTCGACACTGTGAGCAGAGATAGACTTTGGAAAATCCTTGAAAAACCTGGATACCCACCCAGGTTCCTGGCCACGGTGAAGCAGTTTCATGAAAATCAGTACAGACAAATCAAGCAAAACAGTGACCTCTCAAGTCCCTTCCGTATCTCCAATGGCGTGAAGCAGGGATGTGTTCTGGCCACGACCCTATTCACCATTTTTCTCAGCATGATGCTGCAGCAGGCAACAGAAGACCTCAATCCAATCAAGACTTTCAAAATGGCTGGCTTCCAGAGGCGGCATTGAGGACTTACCACGTTGCCGCCACCTTTAGCCAGTCAAGGATCTGAAGGTCCGTGATCCCAATGTGCTGTTTGTGAAATACAAAACGCCCCATAAAATTCCATTCAGTTGTTATGCTATGGAATCCACACCTGAAAGAATAACAGAAGCACATTCAATAGTAACTTTCAAAGGGAAATTGAATAAAACCTCGAGGAGGAAAGAAATGTAGAGCTATGGGGAAAGAACAGGGGAGTGGAACTAATTAAATAGTTCTTTCAAAGAGCCAGCACAGGCCAGATGGGACAAATGGCCTCCATCTGTTCTGTATAATCTTGAGATAAGACATGGTAATGTATTCATCTGGGCATTAGAGACGGAACTGGGAGCTTTCGATTGGAACTAGGAGCATACCTTAATTCTGTAACTTGTAATCACCTATCACAATAGATAATTTGTGTTCATAAAAATGACAATATTTTGGTGTTACGATCTCGTTGGGGACCGTTGACTTTGAAAAAGAGAAAGTCGAATTCCTAGTTATTACTGGAAGAATTATGCCACAAGATTTCACGTTTTAAACAAAAACCTTACTGTACAAGAGTTAAACAAAGCAAAACACGACTAACCTAACACTACAATTTGGAAACATTTATATTTTAAACTTAAAATCTTAACAGAACATGAAGACATACTTTACTCTCAACAGAACACTCCTATTTGACTGTTACTTTCACCCAAGAATTTCCTTATATGTTACAGGATCTTGGCGGTTTATTCACTTCTCCTAGGACCAATCCAAAGTGTACCACAGCTGTTAGGAATTCACTTTGATTTCCTTAATTCCTTAGCTATCTTCTAAGGTATCAGATCTCCCGAATCTGGACTTCCCAGCTTGAGCACAGGCCTGCCTCAAAACAGAAAAACCATTGTTCATGATGGCCTCTTTGCTCCTGAATCCAGCTGTTCCCAAAGCCAACAGCTTTCCAAAAGCCAACTTGCTTTTCCAAAAGCCAGTTCCTTGTCTAAAAGCCAACTGACAGTGACAGCAAGCACACACAGTTCAAAAAACCAACAGGTACCCCCTGCATCATCTACCTCCATAGAAATGTGGGATGCCCCAGATAGAAATTTAAACTAATTATTTCCAACTCCAAATGTTCTCTTTGGAAATCAAATGAATAATTTAAACCCCTGACTGAGGTAGCTGCAGACACAGTGTCTCCATCAACAAGTTAAGAGGGGTTACCATTGTGTAGGGTCTTTACACTTGCCAATATGACCTTACTAAATAAACATGGGTCACCTTTTGATTTGTAACCACCCTAGGTTTGTTTGTCAGCTTCTGAAACCATGTGTTTTCATTTGTTTTGCATGAAAAAAATTAATTCCCAAATTAAAAGTTACCTCTAGAAAATTAATACAAACCATGAATCAGGTGATCGTAACATTGGTCACAAATATGGTTCAAGAATATTATCGAGCTGCTTTTGGTTATTAAGGGTGGGGATTAAGGATGAATTCAGGAGATATGGATGTGATTAATTAACTCCTCTAAGATTACATGGATGTTAAGGCACAGAAACAGGCCATTCAACCCAACAAGTCAATTTACTCAGCCTCTCATCCTAAGATAACCCTGTCATCCCAGGAACCAATCTGGTGATCCTTCACTATACTGCCTCCAAGGCAAGTATATCCTTCCTTAGATATGGAGGCCAAAGATGCACATAGTGCTCCAGGTGTGATCTCACCAAAGCCCTATATAATTGTAGCAAAACTTCCTTATTCTTGTACTCCAATCCTGTTGCCTTAAAGGCCAACATGCCATTTCCCTTCCTAATTGCTTGCTGTATCTACATGCTAATGTACTGTGTCCCTTGTACAAGTACACCCAAGTCTCTCTGAACATCAACTTTTTTTCTCAAAAATATACTTTGTCCATAAAAATCTGTAAAATATACATCACAAAACAGTTGAAAACAGTACCAAGTTGACATTCCAAAAAGTGCAAAGGAAATCAATTTTCTGCAATACAGGAGTGAGTTGCCTCACAACCCTTCCATTCCATTTTACATGCCATGTACATTTTACAGCAAACTCATATTTGGCGTAAACAGCCCGAGGGGTTTCCCATGGGTCCAGCCCCTCAGTTCACTAATGGCGGGAGGACCTTACACAGTGGTCTTTCCCCATTGAGCTTTTGCAGCTGCTGCCCTAAGCTTTAGTGCATCCCTCAGCATATAGTCCTGGACCTTGGAATGTACCAGTCTGCAACACTCGGTCGTAGACAACTCTTTGCACTGGAAGACCAGCAAGGTTTGGGCAGACCAAAGAGTGTCTTTCACCGGACTGATGGTCCTCCAGCAGCAGTTGATATTTATCTCGGTGTGCGTCCCTGGGAACAGCCGGTAGAGCACAGACTTCTGTGTTACAGAGCTGCTTGGGATGAACCTCGACAAAAACCACTGCATCTCTTTCCACACCTGCTTTGCAAAGACACATTCCGGAAGGAGGTGGGCAACTGTCTCTTCCCCACCACAGCCACCTCGAGGGCAGTATGCGGAGGGGGTAAGACTCTGGGCGTGCAGGAAGGATCTGATGGGGAGGGCCCTTCTCACCACCAGCCAAGCTACGTCTTGGCGCTTGTTTGAAAGTTCTGATGATGAGGCGTTCTGCCAAATGACTTTGGCAGTCTGCTTGGGGAACCATCCATCAGGATCCATCAACTCCTTATCCCGTAGGGCCTTGAGGACATTCTGTGCAGACCACTGCCTGATGGATTGGTGGTCAAAGGTGTTTTCCCGCAGAAACTTTCCCACGAAGGATAGGTGGTACGGCACGGTCCACGGCATTGTGACCAGACCCCTCCTTTGCAACACTAGGGACTGGTAGAACCTCAGCATGTAGTGACACTTGGTGTTTGCATACTGAACATCAACAGTTAGAAGTTTCACGCCTTTAAAAAAAAATCTGCTTTTCTATGTTTGCTACCAAAGTGAATAACCTCACACTTCTGCACTTTATACTCCACCTGCCCCCCTATTTGCCCACTCACTTATAACTTGTCAATATATCTGTGCGGCCTCTTTGTGTTCTCCTCACAGGTTATATTCCTGCCAAGTTTTATATTATCAGCTAACTTGCATATATTACTCTCGGTCTCTTTGTCTAAGTCATGAATATAGATCGTAGCTAGCTGAGGCCCCAGCATTGATGCATGTGGCTCTCCAGGAGTTACAGCCTGCTAACTTGAAAATGCCCTGTTTCTCCCTACTCCCTACTCCTGTCCGTTAACCAATCCTCTATTCATGCTAATATATTATCCCAAACTCCCTGAGCCCTTCTCTTTTGTGTTTACCTTTTGTGTGGCATCTTATCGAAAGCCTTTTGGAAATCCAAGTATACTACATTTACTGGCTCTCCTTTATCTACGCTACTAGTTCCATCCTTAAGAACCTCTAATAAATTTGTCAGTGTTATGACCAGGTGAGAAAGAGGTCTAGGGTTCCTTCAGCCTTCACCTGGTATTCCTGTAACAGGGTTTAATTTTAAACACACCATGTTTTTAGCTCCCCCTCGGTGAATCCTTGTTCCCCACTCTCCAATTATAAGGCAAAGAAACCAGCACAAATAGGTGGTCTTAGGTTTAAAAAAGATTGAAATTTTATTGAACTTTAACTCTAATTCGGTTAATACCTACGGATACACGACGCGCCCATGCTAACATGCATATGCGATACACATGTAAATAAAGATAGGAAAGAGCAGAAGAAAAAATAAAGTAAAAAGTTTGAGGCAATATCTGAAGAGAAGTTGTTATGGTTCTTTGAGCTCACTGTAGAGTCCTTGATTGTAGGTAGATTTTGCCTTTCATAGGGGCCCAGTGTTCTTCTTAAACCTTGTTCACTGTAGGAGATTTTTCTCTCTTGGGGTTCATGTGTCTTCAGTGGGTTTTGGAGTTCCATGAGAAAGAGATGGGAGCAGACAGGAGAGGCTGTGACGAGCCAGCCAGACTGCCAAGCAGGTTAGTCATGTGACTAACTGGTTTGACCACGTCTGTTTGTGGATTCATCCTTGGCAGGTGGGGGCCTGCATGACAGTCGGACACAAATTCCATTTGTATGACCACATTGACTCTGTCTGATTATACTTTGATTTTCTAAGTGCGTTGGTAAGACTTAATAGATTCCAGCATTTTCCTGACGACTGATGTCAGGCTAACTGGCCTGTAGTTCCATTATTTTTCTTCCTCCTTTCTTCGATAGCAGTGTTATAGAGTCACAGAGTTATACAGCACAGAAACAGGCCCTTTGGCTCATCGTGTCTGTGCTGGCCATCAAGCACCTAACTATTCTAATCCTATTTTCCAGCTCTTGGCCCATAGCCTTGTATGCTATGGCGTTTCAAGTGCTCATCTAAATACTTCTTAAATGTTGTGAGGGTTCCTGCCTCTACCACCCCTTCAGGTAGTGTGTTCCAGATTCCAACCACCCTCTGGGTGAAAAGATTTTTCCTCAAATCCCCTCTAAACCTCCTGTCCCTTACCTTAAATCTATGCACCTTAGTTATTGATCCCTCCACTAAGGAAAAAAGTTTCTTCCTATCTATCCTATCAATGCCCCTCATAATTTTGTATACCTCAATCAGGTCCCCCCTCAGCCTTCTCTGCTCTAAGGAAAACAACCCTAGCCTATCCAGTTTCTCTTCATAGCTGAAATGCTCCAGCCAAGGCAACATCCTGGTGAATCTCCTCTCCACCCTCTCCAGTGCAATCACATCCTTCCTATAGTGTGGTGCCCAGAACTGTACACAGTACTCCAGCTGTGACCTAACTAGCGTTTTATACAGCTCCATCATAATCTCCGTGCTCTTATATTCTATGCCTCGGCTAATAAAGGAAGTGTTCCATATGCCTTCCTAACCACATTATCTACCTGTGCTGCTGCCTTCAGTGATCTATGGACAAGTACACCAAGATCCGTCTGACCCTTTGTATTTCCTAGGGCCCTACCATCCATTGTATATTCCCTTGTCTTGTTAGTCCTCCCAAAATGCATCACCTCACGCTTCTTGGGATTAAATTCCGTTTGCCACTGCTCTGCCCATTTTACCAGCCCCTCTATATCGTCCTGTAATTTCAGGCTTTCCTCCTCACTATTTACGACACCACCAATTTTCGTGTCATCGCCGAACTGTGTCATATTTTCTAGCTTTCAATTCACTGGGACCATTGTAGACTCTAGAGAATTTTGGAAAATTATAGCCAGTGTACCCACTATTTCTGCAGCTACCTCTTTTAGAACCCTGAGAAGTAGGCCATGAGATCATGGGGATTTGTCAGCTTTTAGTCCCTTAAGTTTCTCGCATACTTTTTTTCTGCTGTTGTTAATTTCTCTAAGTTCCTCACTCTTATAACCCCTTGGTTATCCTTCATTTTTGGTATGTAGTTTGTGTCTTCTACAGTGAAGACAGACACTAAGGGCTGAATTTTCAAATGTTGGGGGCTGGTGCTAGTGTGGGCGTTATTTGAAAATTGTGTTCCCGAAGGGTGGCACTGGGTCCTGCTGCCTCTGGAACACAAAATGATTTTGAAAGGATGCTGCGAAGGTGGGAAAAGGAAACCCGCATGCCTCCAATTACATTCTCAGTAAGGAGCTCGTTGAAAGGCTTATCAGTAGCAGTTTGCGATATTCATTACAGCGCAGTACGGGCCCTTCGGCCCTCGATGGAAGGGCACGGGGAAAACGTGATGTCTGGAACACGGCAGGGTATAGATGTCGTGAAGACTATGGTAGGCCATGTGGGCTGTTGGAAGGGCTGCTTAACATATTTCTGGAGTGGAGAATAAAGCTTAGCTGCTCAAACAGTGGCACAGACTAGCCATCGCTGGAGCTGAAAGACTTGCATTTGTGACCCGTGAGTGCTAGGAATCTGGAGAGGGCCATGAGGTCTCTGGCATCACTTGGGCAGCTGGGGTTGGCAGGTGAACAAACAAGTGCCAGCCGAGGGAGTTCAGATGAAATCAGGCTACCCTGACATAGGACAGAGCAGCCAGGGTGAGCTTCGACATATGCAATCTCCTGGATACTGGAATAGTGCAGGGGGCTGCATGGGGAGGAAGGTGCTACCCTAGACATTTGCTGTATTGCCCAAGACTCGGCTTCCTGCTAATGATAGAGCGCCACTGCCGTAGGAGGATGTGCCCATCCAGGCAGATGGTCTCGGACATTTTTGTTCTGGTCCACAATAACATGAAGCCTGGAGGCCCCCATGGCAATCCCTTACTTGCAGCCGTCAAGATCACTGTCGTCCTGAATTTTTACGCAACTGGGTCGTTCCAGGGAGCAGCTGCAGACCTGGGTGGCATCTTGCGGTTGGCAGCTCATAACACCATCAGGAAGGTCACAGATGCCATATTCTGGAGGGCAGGGAACGGCATACATTTTGAGACAGATAGGCCTGCACAGGCACAGAGGGCATTAGGGTTTACCGCCATCGATGGATTCCCTCAGATCCAGGTTGTCATTGATTGCACCCACGTAGCCATCAAGGCACCAACAAACTAGCCAGCTTGATTCCTGAACAGAAAAGGCTTCCACTCAGTTAATGTCCAGCTGGTGACCACAGGAAGTAAATCTTGCAAGTCTGCACTTGGCTGCTGGTTAACTGTCATTATTCCTTCAGACTGTCAGAGTCCCAAGAGCAATTTGTCTCCAGACAAACATCCAGACTCTGTGGATGAGTGCTGGGAGAAAAAGGTTATCCACTACAAAGATAGCTTCTGACACCCTGCCGCTACCCAGCCACTGATGAAGAGAGGCGCTACAACCAGAGCTATTTTCAAACACAGACCTGCATTTAAAAAATCATTGGCATGTTGAAGATGCGTTTCTGTTACCTTGACCATTTGGGTGGTGCCTTCCAGTACGTGCCAGCCAGAGTGTCTCTTATAGTGGTCTCCTGCTATGCCCTGTGCAGCATGACAGTGCAAAGAGGTCTGGAGCTGGATGAAGAGGAGGACCTGGAACACCATTCCACCTTGGAGGAGGACTAGCCAGAGGAAGAAGAGGAGGAGGAAGGGATCGCTTCAGAGCTGGCTGGCACCCAGGCTTTGGAGGACGCCCTTCAATGTTGTCTTAGACCTCAGGGTGAAGGGCAGGCTGGCATGGCCACAAAAACCATGTTGATTTAGCAGCGTTTTGTCCGATCTCCTCTGAACCCTTATGATAGATAACCCGATAACTAATCATGCAATATAGAGAACAATCATGCTGCAATTACCCACATCTGAGGAGTCCCATTGCTAACCATAACCATATGTGCATATCAGCATGCTGCTCATGCCTCCACTCAGAGTGGTGCTGTATATGGCTCTCCAAGAGCTTGCCCAATCTCTCAGTGGAGGAGCTCATGCGCTCGAAACCTTGAGTCATGCCAGAACACATGCCCTGCTCGGACTCCTCCATTGCCTGCCCATAGCTCCTCAAGGATCTCCGAGAAACGTGAATTTATCTGCCTCTGATTCTTGGGGAAAATCTCCTTGTTTGTGACACCCAAGGCACAGCACCTTTGCCCAGCGGAGCATTGCTGTGTCTGTCATACACTGGGGATTGCCCACTGCTGATTCTGCCATGCTCCTCCTTCTGCTCATGTGTGATGTGAGGTTCACCCAGTGCTCTCTGTTCTAAGATCGTTTGTGCCTGACTGATGTGAGTGTGTCTCCACTGGTGGAACGTACTGAGGAATGATGTGATGGTGCAGGCTCCAGTAGCTCTCCTCCCATCGAGCAGCGTGGCAACGTTTGTCCTGCATTACTGCACTCCCCCTCAGCTAATAGCCCTGCGGAAGGTGGTTATGAGCACTCGGACAACTCATGGTGCACCTCCCCAGCACAAGCATCCCCATAAAAGACATTGGTTGAAGAGCCAAAGCGCGCATCAGCAGGAGTCACTTCACCCCAATATAGAGCTATCAATTGACCCTGTTGTTCTCGGCTTCCCATCTCCCCATCCCTGCAGACTGGCACGTCAGCACCCTGACAATATCTAGCGCCGCCCCCTCCACTGGCGTGAGACTGCGTGGCTTGGCGGCTCCACCACCCATTTTGGCCATTTCACGGGCATTGTGGGCTCTCTTTTCCTTCAGGATGAGGAGAGAAAGATTCATGAGTAGGATGCCCTCCCTCACCTAGTCTAGCATGACATTCACATGAATGGCTCCTTCTGAATATCACCTCATATGTGACATTGGCTGTCATCTCAGTGATAGAACAGACGACTTGATATGACAATGTTAGGGAGAGCAATGGACATTCTGTGGGTCCAGTCTGCCTGCATTCTGCTGCAGATAGAGATGGTCACCTGTCACCCGGGTGTCGCTTCCCCCTCACCTTTCCAGACCTTATGAGGTTGTTGAATCTCTTGCAGCATTGGACCCATGTCCTTCCAGTCACTCCCCTGCCGCTGACCTCACTCGCCAACTCCATCCATGCCTTTTTATCTCCTTTGCCGGGTTCCTTCTCCCAGATGATAGAAAAAAGAGGTCTGTCCTGTCACTGGCAACCTCTGTTAATGCCTCAAAGGAAATGTCTATGAATTGTGGGGCCACTATGGGCACCTGCCTGTTCCACCTTTTTTCGTGGAAGTCCCCTGCTGCTTCATTTCTTCAGCGAGCGGCAAGCCCAGCCATGGCTGTCACTGGCCTTTTCAAAGGGCCGTCCTTTACTGAGTCATACCTCCATGCTGGTCCCGATGTCATGAATTGGGCACACGCTCGCCCCCTTGGCCAATTAGGCCCTTTGCATTTCAAAATAGCATCACGGTAGTAACACTGCTGTGGAGTGGGGCCCGGGCTTGGAAATGATTCAGGCATTGGGTTCCCGACCCCAGAACAAAACGTCAGGCCAAAATATTTGTTCACTGACTTTGCCATTTCCTCATTCTCTGTGATAATTTCTCCTGTCTCTGCCTTTAAGGGACAAATATTTACTTTAGCTACTCTCCTTTTTATATACTTGTAAAAACTGTTTCAATCTCTTTTTATATTCCTGGCTAGTTTACTCCCATATTCATATGTTATTGGCTTTGTTTAAGTTTCTTGTTTTGTACTTGAGTATGTTGCTTTCAAACTTAACATGGAATTCAGTTGTATTATTATCAACGTTTCCTAGAGAATCTTTTACTACGAGATTACCAATTAACCCTGCCTCATTACACAATACTAGATTTAAAATAGCTGTTTTCCTAGTTGATCTCACAACATATTGTTCTAGGAAACTGTCACAAAAGCATTCTACAAACTCATCTTCCAAACTATGTTTGCTAGTTTGATTAGTCGGTCTATATGAAAATTAAATTCCCCCACAATTATTACATTATCTTTGTTACAGTCTCCAATTAATTCTTACTTAATGCTCTGTCCAATGGTATACCTACTGTTAGAGGCCTATAAGCTACAGCCACCAACATTTTCTACCCTCGTTAGTCCTAAACTCCGCGCGTACTGATCCTATTTCCTGATCTTCTGAGCCAATATCTTTTCTTACTCCTGGCTTTCTTTATGTCATCCTTTATTATTAGGGCTATCCCTCCTCCTTTTCTGCCTCTCTTTTTGAGATGTTAAGTACCCTAGAATATCTCTTTCTCAACCGTGGTCACCTTGTAACCATGTCTCTATCATGGTGATTAGATCAAACCCATTTATTTGTGTTATCTCGAGCATTCAGATAAAGAAACTTTCATTCTTTTTTACCACTTATTTTTTGCATGGCCTTATTCGCTTATGTCAATTACTGTTAAACTCTCTGTCCCTTCTCTGTCCCAATCTGCTTGTCTTTACCCAAATCGCTACACTGCTCTATTGCCTTGACTTTTTCTCTTTAGATGTCTTAATTTCCCTTCACCTGCCCTCCTCCCCACTTTTAGTTTAAAGCCCATCCACAGCCCAGGTTATATGATTCGCCAGGATGCTGAGCCTGGTTTAAGTGGAGCCCATCCCAACAGAACAGCTCCCTCTTTTTCCCAGTACTGGTGCTAGTGGCCCATAAATCAAAATCTCTTTTTCCCACACCACTCATGGGTCATGCATTTAATTCTCTAATCTGCTTGACCCTATGCATATTTACACGTGGCTCAGGTAGTAATCCAGAGGTTATTACCCTTAAGGTTGTTCTTATTAGAACATAAGAACATAAGAAATAGGAGCAGGAGTAGGCCATTTGGCCCCTCAAGCCTGCCCCGCCATTCAATATGATTATGGCTGATCTGCCCCAGACCTCAACTCCTTTTTTGTGCCAGCCCTCAACTCCCTGATATTTCAAAAATCTATCTAGCTCCTCTTTAAATACTTTCAGTGATCTAGCCTCCACAACTCTCTGGGGTAGAGAATTCCAGACAGTCACAACCCTCTGAGAGAAGAAATTCCTTTGCATCTCAGTTTTAAATGAGTGTTCCCTTATTCTGTAACTATGTCCCCTAATTTGAGATTCCCCCACTAGTGGAAACATCTTCTCAACATCTACCCCTATTAATGAGAACTCCGTTCCTCAAACTCCTTCCGCAGAACCTCATTCTTAGTTCCACCCATGTCAGTGGTTCCTAAGTGGACCACGACAATAGGAACTTCCCTCCACCCAACTCCAAGTTCTTCTCCAGTCACGTGGAGATGTCCTAAACCCTGACACCAGGCAGGCAGCACAACCTTCAGAACTCTTGGTCATGGCTGCAGGGAATATTATTTATTCCCCTAACTATATTTTCCCCTCTCACTACCACATTCCTTTTCACTCCCCCACTTGAATGGCTTTCTGCACCATGATGCTATGGTCAGTTTTCCCAGCCACGCTGCAGTCTTTGTTCTCAATCACACAGGTAGCAAGAACCTCATACCTGTTGGTCAAAGTGTCCAGGTAACTCTTCCCCCTCCCTGATGCCCTGCAATGTCTGCAGATATGGTTGTCCAGGATTGCATTGATAAAACCCCACATGCTGCATTTATGGCACACCAGCTGTTCTGCCATGTCTAGCCTTATTTATTTATTTCATTAGTTAACTAGTTACTAATTTAATAACGTAATGTTTCAGGTTCCTTGCTTAGGGACAAATGAAAAATACTCAGCGGCTACTGGAGGTAAAATAAAAACAATAAAAAGCACCTCCTTCTCCCAGTACACCAAATTATCATTTGCACCAAATTCCAGACTTTAGCACTCTGTTCACAAACACTCAGTTCCGTGATCACTCTGTGCTTCACACTGCGTAATACTAGCTGATTAAATTTCAGCTGTCCTCTCTCTGTAAGCTCCATGTAACTTCCTCTAGTCCTACAACCCTCCGGGATTTCTAGACGACTCTAAATGTGGCCTGATTTTAATCACTCCACCTTGGTGGCCATGCCTTCAGGTACCTAGGCCCTAAAGCTCTGGAATTCCCTTCCTAATACTCTCTGCCTCAACTTTTCTCTCCTCTAAGACGTTCCTGAAAGCCTACCTCTTCCACCAAGCTTTTTATCACCATTCTAATCTCTCATTATGTGGCTCAATGCCAAATTTTGTTTGATAACACTCCTGGGTAGTGTCTTGGGACATTTGACTATGTTAAAGGTTCTATTTAAATGCAAAGTTGTTGTTCCACTGTAAATACCATTTCAGATAAGTTCTACACATGTGAATTTCTCAGTTACTTAAGTTGGAAACTCTTAAACACAAGGATGGGTTTCAATGGGGGGAAATATGTGTTCTCCTCTGCAGTGAATTTGGAGGTTTAATTTAATCGGGCAGGATGGTGGCAGGAGGAGCTGCTACCTTCCCCTCATTCAAAGGCACAGGGCCTGATCGAGGGTCCCGGCATCGGGAAGCGGGGATGGAGCCCGCTGAGAGACACCCCCGCTGCCCATGCTTCCGACCCCTATATACAGCCCTCCTCTGCAACCCCCACCCCACGAAACCCCTCCCGCCCTGACTCACCTATGGCCAGAGTCCCTCGAGTCCGGTGGGTCCATTACCGGCAGCAACCACTACCTCCACCTTGGTGCTGCTCAGTAAAAGAACCCTCGGCCTCAGATTGGCCAGCAGGTGGGACTTCCATCGTCGCGGTGGGTCTTCCCCAGAGGAGGCAATATGGGGCTCTCGCCGGCAGTTTAGCCAGTGGCCAATACCCCTGCTGCCCACATTAAATCTCCCCCCCCACAATGTGTTACACACCTGGCTGACCCCCCAAAAAAACTATGTGGAAAGAATATTATCTTCTGTGATTTAGAGATATTAATTATGGCAAGATTATAAAAAGATAAACCATGAAGCACTGCTGTCAAACCTGATAGTCTTTTTGTGACTGTACTGTGCTGATATTTTACTGGGATGTCTCTGTGTAGATACATTTTTGGCAGTGTAACTGAAAATATCTTGCTATAAATGAGTGTGCCATATTTTCTTCAGAATTAGCTCTTTGCTTCTGTGCAGCTACTTTAAAAATATAGACAACATGTCTGTGTCTTTATATTTGAACACAAGCACATACCTGCAAATATTGGAAAGATGTGATGTGTTCTCAAAGAGTACAATTTACCTTTGGCAAATTTCTTCTAGATCTGAGTACTCTGACAGAATCTGGTCCTTTATGAAGACAATATTGCCAGAGTTCAATTTGGCAAATGAGGAACGTGATACAGCAAAAGTGCTTTCAACAGAGTCAGTGGAAAAAGTTGAAAAGGAGATCGAAGCAACGGTGGAGAGTGCCATCATCAAACCAGTTGAAAAAGTAATCAAAGGTACTGCCATTGTAGTTATTTTCAAAAATTAAGTAGCCACCTGAATTGATTTGCTTACCCCATATTCTGTCCATCACCAAGATTGCTTAAGTCCACCTCTGTCATGTTGCCTGTCTCCACCCCTGCCTCAGCTCCTCTGCAGTTGAAACCCTCATTCATGCCTTTGTTATCTCTAGACTCAACTGTTGCAATTCTCTCCTGGCTGACCTCCCAGCTTGCATCCTCCGTAAACTTGAGCTTATCTAAACCTTTGCTTCCTGTATCTTAACCCACATCAGGTGCCGTTCACCCATCACTCCTGTGCTCGCTGTCCTAGATTGGTTCCTGGTGCAACAACATCTTGATTTTAAAATTCTCAGCCATGTGTTCAAATCCCTCCATGCCCTCACCCTTATGTATCTTTACAAACTTCTCCAGCCCTAGAACCCCCACTTCCCCACCCCCAACAAGATCTCTGCGATCCTCCAACTCTGGCCTCTTCCGCATCCCCGATTTTCATTGCTTCACCATTAGCGGCCATGCTTTCATTTTTATACGTGACTCAGTGTCAAATTTTACCTGATAACTCTTATGTGAAATGTCTTAGAATGTTTTTGCTATGTTCAAGGCACTATATAAATGTAGATTGTTGTTGGATTCACATTACTCTTTGTAATTTCTTACTTTTAATATTTGTACTTTCATACATTTTATGGTTGCACAGTCATAGTTTTAATATTTGTACCTTTAATGTTGTAGTAATCATACACATTTCTGTAACAATGTTTCTCAGGCTTTTATTTTTCTGGAGGTGGGGTGAGAATTGTGTTGGGTGAATTTGCAATTTTATCTTATTCTCATGGCCTCACTGCGATTTAAATTTTAACTAACTGGGGATTTTCCAGCTCCTTTATACCTGGCATAAGTTGAATGAGCATGAAGTCTGTGCTCAAATGGGCACAAAAACACAGTTTAATTACTGGGCGTTTATCCTCCAGCCCCACCCTTCTGTTGTGGAGCCCTCACCCTGGGGCCCATTGTGGTTGTAAGCCCTGTAAGTCTATAATGGAGGCAGAGCAGGGGGAAGAGGAAATGCAGGAGTTATGCAGGTTAAGGCTACACTAAAGGAGAAAATGACCAGTTAGGAGGCCCCTTCCAGGATGCCAATCCCTTTATACCCCCTTCCCCTTTTCCTCTGCCTCTTGCTTGCTTAAAACCTGTTACATCACTGACTTTTTTACAGTTCTGACCAAAGTTCATCGACCCGAAATGTTAACTCTGTTTCTCTCTCCACAGAAGCAGCCTGACCTGCTGAGTATTTCTAACATTTTCCATTTTAATTTCCTTGATGATGTCTCAGAGGACATCTGCTTAGGGAGGTAACAAGGTTTAGTAAGGAAACGTTACGATCCCAAAAAACCAAAAGAATCAAATCCACCGACTCACCCTCATTTAGGAAACCAAAAACCAAACAGACAAGGTTTCATTTTTATAAAGTTTACTTTAGCACTCAAACTAAAACTTACACAAATTAAACATGAACTAACAGTTAACTCAATATAGATATATCTTAAAGGTTGCACATTAATTAGCAGAAGCATCAAAGATAGCCCTTTAAGATCTTCAAAATAGTCTTATCAGCAAGATGGTGCTGAACAGTCCCACAATACAACAAAATCAGAATCATCTTCAGTTAGTTTTTCAAGTTATGTCCTCCAGGATGCAGATACGGAAGTAATAAGGTCCCATCAATAATAATCTTCCCTTTAATTGTTTGGTCTAGTCACCTCTCGAACAGCTTCGGCCTTGCCCACTACCGTCCTGATGCCATGGTTCTGCTGATAACTTTTCAGTCGCCGAAGACAGCTGCCGTAAGTCATTCACCAATAGTCAGGCCTCAGTCCAGGCTCCTCTGCCTGCAGTCAAAACAACTGATTCAACCGGCTGCTTCAATTTCAAGCAGCCGCTCTGGAAGTGCAAAACTCTGTAGCTTGATTCCCCACAGCAGACCGGAAAACAAGTTCCAAACTTAGTGGCTTGTACATTCAGAAGGACTTTTACTGTTTGGCAATCTTTTCTTAATTCACTTGTTAATTTCTTAGCAGAGGCATTCTACTGCTCAACATAGCTCTCTCACACAGCCAAAACAACCATTCCAAGCTGCTGCTTTTCAGTCACTTTAAACAACCACTGGCTGATTTTTCCATCCAGAGCAGAGTTCTTCTCAAATCTCAAAAGCCTTCTTTTTACAAAACACACACAGTCTTTTAGCTGGCTTCTACTTCTCCAAAAGCCTACTGGTCAAAACTGAAACCTAAGCCTCCAGTTACATGTCCTTGGTTTAAAAAAAAACTGTGTTCTTCCTCAGTCATAGGACTGTTTTTTTGATTTCCCAAAAACATGGAAATTTTTAGTTTCAATTTCAAATCAGGGATTGTCTCAAAAAACAAACACAAGCTGTCCTGCATCACAAAGCTAACCAAGAACTCTGTCTCCAGTTGCAAACTGACCTCCAACGATCCTCTTAAACATAAAAAGGCAAAGAACAGACTAACCTTAAAACACTGGACTTAATATCACAAAGTATTTGTACTGTATATATTTATATTTACAGTGTGCTGATTACCCTCGTGTATGCCTCCGTGCTGGCCTTCAATCTATCCTGCTGCTCCACTGAGGTGATATCAGTGGCACTTGACTAAATTATGGTATCACAATCCTTTTGTAACAGAGGCTGCAAGTATCTTGATATTTACTGGAGCAGACGTTTGACTTGGCATGGTTCGGTGGCAAGGACACATGAGCTGTCAATAGGACAGAGAATGAGATCACGAAGGCAGATTGTAGCCATAGCACTTGTGCTGTGTCCTGGATCTGACTGCACACTGATCGGTGGGGGGGGGGAATACCTGATGGGTTAGATCTTTGGAGACGGAGCCCCAAAGCTCTTAGAAGCTGGTTGTGTCACCCTTGCCAAACAGTCCCACAGCACCTAAAGGCCAGTGGTCAACGCATCTATATTGGATGCACCAACTAGTCTGGAGACCTCTCTGTTGAGAGTGGTGAGTTCATGGTGCCACAATTCACTCTGAACAGTGCTGAATTGTGTCAAATCCTTCTCAGATGTTGGCGGTGAGAATGGTATTGGACTTCAGTGTGACCCCTGCCACCGGACATAAGTCCTCTGAGATGGTCCTCAGTGCCTCCATGTGAGTCTGATGCGCATCCAGCATCCTTCTCTTCAGAGCAGGCCCACAGAGATCAGAGCCTGCAGCCTCTACTGCCCACTGTCAGATCCCACTCTCACTCCCCCACCCCCCTCCCCCCACCCCCAGTGCTCTGGCACACTGTGTCTTAGCCTGTAAAATCCTTCATTGAGACAATCTAAAACCCTTGGATGGATTTCTCTGGGTAGATGAGAGAAAGAGTGAATGGGTGAGGACGTGGCTGACAGGGCAGAGGTATAAGGTTGCTTTTCTTTTTCCCATCCCACCCCCTCCTCATGGCTTCATGTTCAGATTTGTCCAGAAGAAAAGAAAATGAAGAGATGATATGATATTTGGCAGCTATCATGATGATCCCTCTATAGCTTTAGAAGATGCCCGATCATGTTTCTCATAAGATTAAAGATGGTCCAGGCAAGCCTGCAGCTGCCTCTGACCATCATGCATGTCCCCACTCCAACAGCTTTTTGCTGCATGGCTCCCCAAGGTGTCCCTAGTTTCTTCTGAATGAGGACTCAGGTGGTGGAGACCACTATCCACGGCCTGAAATTCCCAGCAGTTATAGCCACATCCTCCTAGAGAGAAGACATGAGCATTACAGTGAATACTGGCCAAAGTCTTCTGTTAATATTTAAGTTATAACCTGTTCTGAAAGCAAGAAAGGACAAATGTGGTGAGTTGAGGAGGCTTGCTCATGTATTGCATGATGTGAGGTGCATTTGTAGGTCACAGGTGACATGGGATAGGAGAAAGGATCAGAGGTACAGAGTAATATCCCAGAGGACAGTGATGGCTATGAAAGAAGGAGTGTCACATGTAGAAAGAAGGGTGAGAGGAAGTAGGTACCTTTATTGCTCTGATAAGGTTGTTGAACCTCCTACTGCACTGCAAAGGAACCCTGAAGTTCAAGAAGGTGGCACTCACTGTCACAACCACCTCCCTTCACATAGTGTGTTATGCATTCTTGGTGTTTCTCTAGCCTCCTTTTGCCCCCAAATAACCCATCTAAATTACCCTGTATCTCTGTCAAGAGGGTATCCAGGGCTGTTACCATGAAATTTGCTGCTTGTATCTTCAATCTGGCTCCAATACTTCTCTCCGAAGTTTGTTTCTTCCTCTCGTGCTGCTCTTGCCTCTTTAAGCAGCAAGAGGTTTTCTATCCAGCTACTGGACCAGGCCTATGTCATTCCTGAAATGATTGATTGCCTCTCTTCCCACCCCACTGCCTGCCAACCATTAAGGGCACATTTTCAATTTATCCCCAGCCTCTCCATATGTCCATATGTACCGTCTTGATTTACAATAAGATAGACAGCCTGGTAAACAGAAAAAAAGCTTGCATGTGCTTTCAGTAACTTTTTAATCTATTTTCTCAGAAAAAACTGAATTAAAAGATGTTGGGAAGAAAAAGACTAAGGAAGGAGAATACAGTAAAGACAAAAGCAAATCTGTAATTCAACGGCCTGGATCTGTCTCCGGGACTGCATCTCAATCTCTTACAGAAAGTAAGTTAGAGGCCTGATTGACAGAGGTTTGTAATTTTTGCTCTTGCTCGGTCAGATCTGCATTTTCCTTGTTGAGATTACTGGGAGATACTCCATCAAGAGTTTTCTTTGGCCCTTTTAACCTAGCAGTAGCACCCCACCATAGCAGCAATGGGAGAGAAATTCAGCAAAGGAGCTATACTGGTTAATAAAAATGCATTTCTGCAGCTATCAATTTAGATTTTCCTGGAGTGAAAATAGTACTAACAGATAATAATCCAGCTAGGCATGCCCTTATGTTTGTCATTGTATATTTCATCTTTGCATGAATCTAGTTGAAGTCAGTGCTATTTGTCTTTTACCTGCTCAGTGCATCTTCAGATGGTACCTCAGAGGTGGTCTTGACCTGTTGCCTACCATTACCTGCACTGACACCCAGACTCACTCCCTTCAAATCTCTGTACTGCCAAGGTGACCCTGATTCTTTCTTGCTCTCCTGCTGTTGAGGTGCCCCTGATTTTCACGCCCTCCCAATCCCTGTAATGCTAAGGTGACTCTGATTCACTCTCCTATTCCTTGTGCTGCTGATGTGACTCTGATTTGCTTCCTCCTGCTCTCAGTCCTACTGAACTGGTTCCAACCTAACAGTAATAATACTGGGACGGAAGGGGTAGTTGTAGGGGCCAGAGTGGCTAATAGCACTAGCCTGGGGGGATAGTAATAGCACTGGGTTGGGGGGTGGATGGGGGCTGGGCCAGAAGGAATAATTGTAACTGGGAAGGAGTGTTTAATACTAACCAGGGCAGGGTGGATAATACTACTGGAAGAAAGTGAGTAATAGTAACTGGGAGGGAGTGGTTCATAGTAACTGGGACAGAGTAGATAATAGATCTGGAATAGAGGGGGTTGTTACAATCAGGTAAGGAGGGGTTGAAGGGCTCGCCTCGTTTCCCTCTCCTTGTTTGACCACAAGAGGTTTATTTCTTTTTGAGGTTGATATACATGCCAATTCAGTGAGTGTTTAATTGTTTATGCGCCGTGATCATGAAAAGAACCAAACGGACAGGTTTTCTTGAGTTTAGAAAAAAAGGGGTTAACTTTATTGTACTTAAACCGACCTAAGTAAAATAATAAAATATGCTCCAACTTTCACATACACACACACAAATAGGTTACAGAGAGGGGAATGATAGATCGGTCGAATTAGAGTCCAGAGAAATAAAAGGGGCATGCAGTTTGAGGAAGTTGGTGACTCAGCTGGCCTCAGGCTGAATTCGGTAGTCGCGCGACTTTCCTTTGGTGGTCCTGAGACTTCTGGTTTGAAGATGTGCGCGGCTGATTCAGTGGTTCTCCTGGAGTCAGCGATGCGGATGACTTACTTCAAGAAGTCTCTGTCTGCAGCAGGGATATGCCTGGGCAGTTACAGTCAGCAGGGGGTTCGAAGCTTGCAAGGTGGATTGGAGAGAGAGAAAAAAAGGAGGCATCCCACTTGGGTCTTGTCAGTGTCTAGCTGCTTGTCTGGTTGTTGCAGAGTAAGCACCAGCTTAAGCACACAGATGGTGGGCCTGTCACATGACCGTCACCGAGTGTTTCAAGCATGGTGGTTACCAGTGTGTATTCTCGCTTGCAACTTAATCAGTCCATGTCTGGGAATTCGCTTCTCAAAACCAGGATCCCATTGTTCAAGTGATTAAATTTGAATGGTTTGTCTCCGCCAGTATAATAGTCAGGTGATGGCTTTGACGCCTTGCTAATGGGAACAGGATAGGTTGTTTACTCAAATTCCCCTCCACTCAGTGCATTGGAATGTGGAGTACAGTGATGCAAATTGGGGTGGCCATCTTTAGCTGCTGGTATAGAGTCACCTTTTATCTGTTTCTTTTTAAAAATTTATTTCAGGTTTCCAGCTGATGGATTAAAAAGCATCATTTGATATAGCATGTTTTCGTGATAGGTACTAGTAACCAGAAGGGAGGATGGCAATAAATGAGTTGCAAATTCATTGCTAGCATTTCTGGAGACCTGGTTATGTGATGTTGGATTTACTTTATAAAGGTTGGTCTCCTTGTAGTCGAGTAGCTTTGCTTGTGGTTTTGTGCTAGCAGCTGTTGTGCAAGAAATTCCAAGCACCAGGAAGCCACCCAAGAGCTGGCAAAGAGGGAAAGCCAAGGGTGGGGTAGAAGGGAAACCAAAGATTGGGGAAGGATGCACAGAGGAGAAACCAGAGGTGGGAAGAACTTTGATTTCACCACTAACTCACTGAAATTGCATACATTGCAAATTGCATATATTAGTAGTAGTAACAATCAGATTTCCTTCATAACCAACAGTAATACAATGAGTCATTGATATCGTACTTGTAACCAGTAGTAAATCTACAAAAGGTAGTCAGCCATGCATGAGACAAACCTTAAATGGCCATCATCCTACACAGTTAATCTAGATCTCACATGTACCTCAGCCAAAATAACAGTTCTGGTCTATTGTGCACAGTTTTTGTCCCCATGTTATAAAAAGGATATAGAGGCATTGGAGAAGGTGTAAAAAATATTCACAAGGATGATATCAGAACTGAGAGGATAAAGTTATTTGGAAAGGCTGAACAGCCAGGGGCTCTTTTCTCTAGAAAATTAAAGACTGAGTGGTGACCTGATCAAGGTCTTTAAGATAGTGAAAGGATTTGATAGGGTAGATGTAGCGAAAATGTTTCCATTTGAGGGGGAGTCCAAAACTAGAGGTGAAAAATATCAGACAGTCATTAATAAATTCAAGAAGGAATTCAGGAGAAACTTCTTTATCCATAGGGGGATAAGAATATGGAACATGTAACCACAAGGAATAGTTGAGATAAGGAACATAGATGCATTTAATGGGAAGATAGATAGGCACACATGGGAGAAAGGAATAGAAGAATATGCTGATATGGTGAGATGAAGTAGAGTAGGAGGAGGCTTGTGTAGAAAATAAATCCAGGCAGAGACCAGTTGGGCTGAATGGCATGTTCATGTGTTATACACTCAACGTAATCTGCTTTCCCATTGCTGAGCTGCTGAGGTGATCTTGACCTACTTTCTTCGTACCAACAGAGTCTCCCAAGATGGCAATGTGATTGTTGCAGAAAATGGGGAAAAACATGAAGGCTGAGTGTAAGAAAAAGTCAGCAAGAAAGGTATAGAACATGGAGAGACACAGAAGTGGTGTTGGAGAGTGGGAGAGAGAAAAACAATATTGGAAAAGGGGAGAGAGAGAGAGAGAGACATTCTTTTGCAGACTCAAAAATTCACTAAACTGGAGGGACATAAATGAGACATAAATGATATCTTTTGTCAAGGATAGATGTGTTGATTGAGTGAAATTCAAGCGAAGGGGTTTAAAAAAAAACATAAAAGATTGCATGAGAGCATCAGGGTTTTACTCCAGAAACATTGAGTGGAATTTTATGGGCTCTGCAAGAGCAATTTTGTGGTGTGTGGGGTGATTTAATTAGGTGTGAGGTGTTTTTCATATTTCCGGTGGTGGGCTTTTCTACCGAAATTAAGTCGGCAGCGTGACTGCGGCGTTCTGGGCTTCCCCACCAGGATGGTGGCAGAAAGAGGCTTTACATTCATTTACATGCCATGAATACTCATTACCCTACGCTTAGTTACATTTCAGTCCTACCTACCAGATTAAGTGAACAGTGAATGCTATTCCCTTACCACCTGGTTCATGTTCATTTGAACGTGGCTTGCAATAGTCGGCTTTGTGCAGTTGAGTCTGAGGTCAGTGTTTTTCTTTCTTGAACTCATTGGCAAAAGGATTGGAATGGATGTTTGCCTCCAAGCTCTGCACCAGCAAGGGTGATTCTTCTCAGGGGATGATGACGAAGGCATGGGTGGGTCTACATGGAGGAGCAGGGGAGGCTACTCGGGGTCAACCAAGGGTAGGCTTACTGGGTCTACTCGGAGGAGCAGGGGAGGGAGGAGGGAAGAACAAAGGGTGGGGTTACTGGCTCTCCATGGAGGAGCATGGGAGGGCGATGGGGAGCATCCAGGGTGTGTAGTGGCTTTTTTTGCTGCTGAAGCTGGCTGTGAGCAGCAGTGGGTTAGTTGGGTGGATTTGAGTATTACAGTCAACAGAAGATCATGAAGGACCTAAAGGGAGGGATGAGTGCTGTCAACTTTGGGGACCAATGGGGCGAATTCAGGATACTGGCTGGCAGAGGGAACTGTCACAGTCAATGGGGGCAAATGGATTCTGTAGGGGGGAAGGTCGAGACTTAGGGTTGTGTACTCTACAGCATCATGGGGAGGGGAAGGGGATTTGGCAGTAATATTCAGTTTGATTTCAAGAGAATCAAGGGTCAGAGTGGGCATTTCATTGGGAACAGGAGGGAGGGATGGGATGAATAAATTGATTGTGACAATGTGCAAGGGGAGGTTCAATGGTAACGGCAGGCTGGATTCCAGGAGTTCACTTTGAATTCGTAATTAGTCCCCAACCAGAAATTAGAACAGGAACATGCTTGACTTGAGTGGGCACGAAGCCCCCTCCAGGTGCTTTCTTGTTCCTGAAACATGCAAATCAGAAAATATATTTGTAGGTGTCTCCATTACGCCCTGTATTTGACTGAGTGGAGGAGCTGCTGACAATTATTGTAGCCCGGTTCCCTGGGGTGACCCTATTTGTTTGTCCTTTACAGCAGCAGCTCTGCATTAGAGGCCAGTGCAGTGTACTTTGTTTACCACAGAAGTTTTTCCTAAATGGGAAAAGCACATTATGTCTTTGTTGAAGGGTCTTTTCATTTTATTTTCCCTTTATGTTTAGAGTAGAATTGCTGTTTTTTTCCAATGAAGAAGTGGAAGCAACATTGCAACAAGACTATTTGTCTTTTGGACCTGACAGAGTCTTATAATGGGACTTCTATATTTTGCTCCTGAAAGCCAGAAACTGATACTGAACAGTTAGAAACTGGTAGTGGAAATCTGAACTGCTGATTTTGGCTGTCAATTGATATTTTCAGGACTGAGATAGATAGATTTCTGTTGGGTAAGAGTATCAAGGCACATGGAATAAAGGTAGGTAATTGAGGTAGAGATCAGCAATCTAATTGAATGAAGAACAGGCTCGAGGCACTGAACGGGCTCCTCCTGTTCCAATTCAAAAATTACTTTGAACATAATATTATCTTCGTGAAATTTCTTGGCCAATTTTGTTCAGACAGAATGCCATAGTAAATTGCAATAAGCACCTTTACAATTCAAACAGGGAATTGCACTGCTCCAACCCTAACTACTGTTCAATCTGTGTTAGCTAAAGGGTGGAACAATGCATGGAAAAAAAGACTTGCCTTTTACAACCTCAGGATGCCCACCCAAGCCAAAGAAAACTCTTTCCACGAGCAGGAAAGTCACTAACCAGAGAACATGGAGTTAAGATTATTTGGCAACAGATTGGGATTAGTGTCGGTTTAGTATAAATGGGTGGTTGATGGTCGGCACCGACTCGGTGGGCCGAAGGGCCTGTTTCAGTGCTGTATCTCTAAACCAAACTAAACTAAAACCAATGGGAGGAGAGGAGATTTTTTTAATGCGGCAAGCTATTATCTGGAATGCTGGTGGCAGCAGATTCAACAGTAACTTTCAAAAGGGAAGTATACATTAAAAAGGAAAGATTTATATGGCTGCAAGGAAGTAGGACAAATTGGATACCTCTTTCAAATGAGTCAGCACAGACACAATGAGCCAAATGGCCTTCATCCATGGTGTATGATTTCTATGATTCAAAGTAATTTTGAAATGTCGGCATTGTTGTAATGTAGGAAATGAAAGTTAACCAAATGTTGCACTGTAGTTTAAAAGAGACCTTTGTGTTGCAGGTTTTGCTTCACTAGTGATGCCACGGATTATGATATATGCTACCTACTTCCCACTGCAGCTGTCAGAAAGGTGGATTTCTTTACTTGGACAAATGGTAATGACTACATGCACTGTTTTACAATTTATGCCTGACTGCTATTCTGGTTATAATATTGTAGATCAAGTGAATAACAGCAAGTTACATTTAAAAGAAAGAAAGAATTTGCATTCATATAGTTCCTTCCAAGACCTCAGGGCATACCTAAGCACTTTACAGCCAATGAAGTACTTCTGAAGTGTATTCACTTTCGTAATGTAGAAAATATGGCAGCCAATTTACACACAGCAAGCTTCCAAAAATAGCAATGTGATAATGAGCAGATAATCTGTTGTTGTAATATTGCTTGAAGGATAATTATTGGACAGAACACCGCAGAGAACTCCTGTGTTCTACTTGCAATCCCATCAGATCTTTTACGTCCACCTCAGAGGACAGATGGCGCCTCGATTTAACATCTCATCCGAAAATGGCACCTCAGACAGTGCACAATTCCCTGCAGTGGGAGTGTCAGCCTGCATTCTCAGAAGTGTTCACTCTTTATTTTTCTCCATGAAGCACATTTGGGATGTCTTCTAGATTTGAGGTTTTATGTCAATAAATATGTAAAGCATCAGCCATGGCTCAATGGGTAATATCCTCATTGTGGTTTCAAGTCTCCAGAGACTTGAGTCTATAGAGAGCAACATGCAATTGAGCAAAAAGGATGAGTCCCATGTGGAGAGCTAGGCTTTTTCAGAGGTGACCGTACAAGGGTGGCTCTCAAGAGATGAACTATGAAGGAGGATGGAGTGGCCAATCATATTGAATAATGAAAGAAGACAGAATTTTAAAATCTGCATCCTTCAACAGAAAGCTAATGTAGGTCAAAAAGCACAGGGGTGAAGGTTGAATGAGTCTTGGTGCGAGGTAGGATATGGGCAGCAGAGTTTTGAATGCACTTAAGTTTACGGAGAGTGGAAGTTGGAAGCCAGACAGGAGTGCATTGTAATTGTCAAGTCTTGAGCTAACAACAGCATGGATGAGGGTTTCAACAGCAGATGAGTTGAGGCAGGGGCAGATCTGGGCAACGTTAGATCTCTTTTACTGCTTCAGGTCCGTTCTCTTAATAGTGAGAATATTTTAAGCTTCAAGTCTAAACCTACACTGTACAGAGCACATTGTGCATGCTGACCCTGTTTGACCTATCAATTACCTGTGCTCTTTTCTACCACTGCAACTCGCTCATGTTTGATTTCTCAGACTCCCGAACTCCTTTCCCGTCGGGAGTGCTGGAATGCATGGTGTGCCTTGGTCGATGTTACTGTTCAGCATTCAATCTCTTCAAGTTTAGGGTACCTCTTCCAGTATTCACTGCCATTCTGCCACTGGTTACCTGCTAGGTTTGAGGACTGTACTTCGGTGCACCATCTGCCTCTCAGCTTCACTCTGCTGCCGTTTTGGTACCTGGATGGAAATCTGCTACAGGGCACAAGTCAGGAGTGTGATGGTATACACTCCAATTTCCTGAATGAATGCAGCTCCAACAACACTCAAGAAACTCAACTCCATCCAGGACAAAGCAATCTGCTTGATCGGCACCCCTTCACTCCCTCCACCACCAGCTCACACTGCCATCTACAAGATGCATTGCAGCAACTTGGCAAGACTCTTTCAACAGCACTTTCCAAACCCACCACCTCTACCATCTAGAAGGATAAAGGTAGCAGATGGGTGGGAACACCACCATCTACAAGTTTGAAATGAACCAGACTGTACAGAGCACATTGCGCGTCCCAACCCTGTTCGTTCTGTCATTGACCTGTGTTCTTTTCTATACCTGGGCCCTGCTTTTTTATTTGTTCATGGGATACGAGCATTGCTGGCAAGGCCAGCATTTGTTGCCTATCCCTAATTGCAATTAAGAAGATAGTGGAGAGCTGCCTTCTTGAATCACTGCAGTCCATGTGGTATAAGTACATCCACAGTGCTGTTAGGAAGGCAGTTTCAGGTTTTTGACCCAACAACAGTGAAGGAATCCAAGTTAGGATGGTGTGTGACTTGGAGGGGAGCTTGCAGATGGTGCTGTTCTCATGCGCCTGCTACCGTTTTCCTTCTAGGTGGTAGACTTCGCGGGTTTAGAAGGTGCTGTCGATGAAGACTTGGCGAGTTAAGGCTTGGCGAGTTGCTGCAGTGCATCTTGTCGATGGAACACACTGCTGCCACTGCATTGGTGGTGGAAGGAATGAACGTTTAAAGTGGTGGATGGGTGCAGATCAAGCAGGTTGTTTTGTCTTGGATGGTGTCAAGTTTCTTGCATATTGTTGGAGCTGCACTCATCAAGGCAAGTGGAGAGTATTCCATCGTGCTCCTGACTTGTGTCTTGTAGATGGTGGACAGGCTTTGGGAGCCAACAAGTGAGTAACTCGCTGCAAAATTCCCAGCCTCTGTCTTGCTTTTGTAGCTGCAGTATTTATGACTGCTTTGGTGCAGGTTCTGGTCCATGATAACCCACAGGACGTTGAAGGTGGGGGTTCAGCGATGGTATTGCTGTTGAACGTCAAGGGGAGATGGTTAGATTCTCTTTTGTTGGAGATGTTCATTGCCTGGCTCTTGTGTAGCTCCAATGTTACTTCCCACTTATTAGCCCAAGCCTGAATGCATAAAGGCACAGACTACTTCAGTATCTGAGGCGTCATGAATGGTACTGAACACTGTGCAATCATCAGCGAACAACCCACTTTGTGACCTTATGATGCAGGGAAGGTCATTGATGAAGCAGCAGAAGATGATTAGGCCTAGAACACTACCCTGAGGAACTCATACAGCAGTTTCCTGGGGCTGAGATGATTGGCCTCCAATAACCACCTTGTTCTAGGTGTGACTCCAACCAGTGGCGAGTTGTCCCCCTGATCCCAAATAAATTCAATTTTGCTCGGGCTCCTTAATGCCACATTCGGTCAAATGCTGCCTTGATGTTGAGGGCAATCACTCTCACCTCACCTCTGGAATTCAGCATTTTTGGACCAAGGAGTGCCCCTGGCGGAACCCAAACTCAGTGTCAGTGAACTGGTTATTGCTGAGGAAGTGCTGCTTTATCGCACTGTCAATGACACCTTCCATTAGAGGCCTGCTACCTGACTCGAACCCGACGGGACCCGACGACGTGTCGGGTTCGGGTCGGGTCGGGCCCATCTTCAGGGTACGGCTTTTTGGGCTCGGGTCGGGTCGAACCGAGTTCAGGTCGAGTCAGGTCGGGTCAGGCTGGACACACACGGTAAGTGCTCTGCTGGTAAGAATTAAAATTAAAAAACTTACCTGAGCTGGGAGTCCAGGAGGAAACTGAGTGCGCAGTGATGTCACTATGACGTCATTGCGCATGCGCTGCAGCTTCGTAGAGCTTCCCAGACGGAAGGTAAGTAAAGGGATGGTCGAGCTTGAGACGGGTCAAGTCGGGTTGGGTCGGGCTTGGGGCAAAATTGGAGGGGCTCGGGTCCGCTGTGGTTCGTTAGGGTTCTTTTTTCCCGACCTGAGCAGGCCTCTACCTTCCATCACTTTGCTGATGATTGAGAGTAGATTGATGGGGCAGTAATTGGCTGGATTAGATTTTTCCTGCATTTTGTGGACAGGATATACTTGGGCAATTTTCTACATTGTCAGTTAGAGATGCCAGTGTTGTAGCTATACTGGAACAGCTGGGCGAGGGGCGCTTGTCTTTAGCACTACAGCCAAGATGATGCCAGGACCCATAGCCTTTGCTGTATCCAGTGCCTTGAACTGTTTCTTATTATCACATGGAGTGAATTGAAGTGGCTGAAGACTGGTATCTGTGATGCTGGGAACTTCAGGAGGAGGCCAATTTCGATCATCCACTCAGCACTTCTGGCTGAAGTTGGTTGCAAATGTTTCAGCCTTGTCTTTTGCACTGACATGCTGGGCTCCCCATCATTGAGCATGGGGATGTGGAGCCTCCTCCTCTAGCTAGTTGTTTAATTATCCACCACCATTCATGGTTGGATGTGGCAGGACTGCAGAGCTTTGATCTGATCTGTTGGTTGTGGGATCGCTTTGCTCTTGTCTATCACATGCTGCTTCCGCTGTTTAGCATACACCTAGTCCTGTGTTGTAACTTCACCAGGCTGACACCTCATTTTTAGCTATGCCATACTCTGCTGCACTCCCCATTGAGCCAGGTTGATCCCTTGGCTTCATGATAATGCTAGAGTGAGGAATATGCCAGACTGGGAGTTACAGATTGTGCTTGAATACAGTTCTTTTGCTGCTGATGGCCCACACTGCCTCATGGTTGTCCAGTTTTGACCTGCTAGATCTTTTCTGAGTCTATCCCATTTACCATGGTGATTGCGCCCACAACATGATGGAATGTATCCTGCGTGTAAAGACAGAACTTAGACTCCACAAGGACTATGTGGTGGTTGGTCTACCAAGACAGCCATGGACAGATGCGTCTGCGACAGATAGATTGATGAGATTGAAGTCAAGTAGAATTTTCCTTCTTGTTGGTTCTATTACCCCCTGCAGATATGTCCTTCAGGACTCAGCCAGCTGAGTCAGTAGTGATGCTACTGAGCGACTCTAGGTATTGGACATTGTCCCCCACCCAGAGTACATTCTGTTCCCTTGCTACCCTCACTGCTTCTTCCAAGGATGGAGGAGTCTGGGGCATTGACTGTAAGATATGATTCAGTGAGTATGCTGGGACTGGGAAAATGCAGCTATGAGGAAAGAATGGATAGGCGGGGTTGTTCTCCTTGCAATAGAGAAGGCTGAGGGGAGATTTGATTGAAATGTATAAAATTGTAAGGGGCCTGGATAGAGTGGATGTTAAGGGCCTATTTACCTTTGCAGAGAAGTCAGTGACTAGGGGGCATAGATTTAAAGTGATTGGTAGAAAGATTAGAGAGGAGATGAGGAAAACCTTCTTCACCCGGAAGGTGGTGGCGGTCTGGAATTCACTGCCTGAAAGGGCAATAGAGGCAGAAACACTCAATTCATTTCAAAGGTGTCTGGATATGCACCTCAAGTGCCATAACCTGCAGGGCTGCGGACCAAATGCTGGAAGGTGGGATTAAACTCGGTGGCTCATTGTTCAGCCAGCGTACATATGATGGGCCGTGGCCTCTTTCTGTGTCGTAAACTTTCTATGATTCTATTCCACTTTAGTGAGAAGGACTTTATAGGTCAACTTGGCAGGGTGTGCCTTTGTCATTTCCGGTGCCTAGGTGGATACATATGAACATACGAATTAGGAGCAGGAGTAGGCCACTCGGCCCCTCGAGCCTGCTCCGCCATTCAACAGGATCATGACTGATCTGATTGTTACCTCAACTCCACATTCTCACCTACCCCTGATAATCGTTCACCCCCTTGTTTATCAAGTATCTATCTACCTCTGCCTTAAAAATATACAAAGACTCTGCTTCCATTGGCTTTTGACACAGAGGGTGGTGAGTGCCTGGAACTTGCTGCCAGGGGAGGTGATGGAAGCAGATACGATAGCGACGTTTAAGAGACATCTTGACAAATATATGAATAGGAAGGGAATAGAGGGATATGGGCCCCGGAAGTGCAGAAGGTGTTAGTTTAGGCAGGCATCAAGATCGGCGCAGGCTTGGAGGGCCGAATGGCCTGTTCCTGTGCTGTACTGTTCTTTGTTCTTTGTTGAGGAAGAGAGTTCCAAAGGCTCACGACCCTCTGAGAGAAAAAAATTCTCCTCATCTCTGTCTTAAATGGGGGACCCCTTAACAGTGACCCCTTGTTCGAGATTCTCCCACAAAAGGAAACATCCTTTCCACATCTACTCTGTCAAGACCCTTCAGGATGTCGTATGTTTCAATCAGGTCGCCTCTTACTCTTGAAACCCCAGCGGATACAAGCCTAGCCTGTCCAACCTTTACTCCTAAGACATCCCGCCCATTCCAGGTATTGGTCGAGTAAACCTTCTCTGAACTGCTTCTAATGCATTTACATTCTCCCTTAAATAAGGAGACCAATATTGTGCACAGTATTCCAGATGTGGTCTCACCAATGCCCTTTATAAATGAAGCATAACCTCGCTACTTTTGTATTCAATTCCCCTCGCAATAAACGATAACATTCAAGCATACTGTACCTGCTATCAAATCTTTTGCGATTCAGGCACTAGGATACCCAGATCCCTCTGCATCTCAGAGCTCTGCAATATCTCACTATTTAGATAATAAGCTTCATTTTTTATTCTTCCTGCCAAAATGGACAATTTCGTATTTTCCCACATTATACGCCATTTGCCAGATCTTTGCCCACTCACTGAACCCATCTATACCCTTTGTAACCTCGTTATGTCCTCTTCACAACTTATTTTCCAACCTATCTTTGTGCCATCAGCAAGTTTAGCAACTATATCATTAGTTCCTTCATCCAAGTCATTTATATAAATTGTAAAAAGTTGAGGCCCCAGCACTGATCCCTGTGGCACATATTATGAGTGCTGCCATTTTTTTGTTAAATTTTTTTTGAGGATTTGGGTTTTAAAAACTGAAAAGCATTCCATAGATGCTGGAACTTTGTGTTTTTTGTTTAAAGAAGAGGTCATCAGAATGTCTTTTGGACTGAGCTTGTAAACAAACAGTTACTGGAAGGCATCTGTTTTTAGATAAATACCCAGCAGGGGGCTTTTTTTTGACTTGGGGAAGATGTTTACAGAGAAGTGACAGGTCAAGATTTATAGGGGTCAGGAGGCTTGACTCCGAAGATGTTTTTTGTGTGTGTGTGTCTACGGTAAATCAGGAACTTGTATTTCAATCTGTGTGATAATGCTTTGCATCATTACTGGTTAAGACTTTTTAAAATAAAAAATTATGATTTTGTTGTTTATTAAGGTATATTTTATACTGTGATAAAAATAGAGTCTGTGATTAACATTTGGGTAACTGGGAAAATTTTTAAATGTATGTTGTGACCTGTGGAGAAGTGGAACTTGAAAAACAGTGCATTCGTCCCACCTCGGTCGTAACATAAAATTGGGGGCTCTTTGCGAGATAACCCAACGCCGATGACGTAAAATTGCAAGTGGGGTATTAACAATTGAAAAGTGAAAAAAAAGGTTTCTTGTGCAGTAGATTAAAATTTACTGTACCGGAATGTCTTTATCAGTTGCTGTGCCCTTTCTGGGGAAGGAGGATGTATCGCTGAGTGATTTGAGAAACTTAACGAAGGTTAAACTAAAGGATTTGGCAGACCTGTTGATGTTGGAGTTAAATACAGGAGCTAAGAAGGCAAACATAATTAAAGTAGTGGCACTCCATTTTAAATTGGAAGAAGAAGGTGGAAAACCAGAAAGTAGTGCAGTTAAATTAGCTAAAATTCAATTACAGATGAAGCAGCTTGAGTAGAAACATGAAATGGAAAAACTTAAGCTTCAACAGAAAAAAGAAAAAACAATAGAATTGAAAAGATTTGAGCTCAAAAGAGAATTGACAGTGAAGAAGCTTGAATTTGAAAAAGAGGAAAGGGAAAAAAAGAACATTGCAAAGAGAAAGAGAAGGAAGGAAATTCGAAGTTAAAAAGTTTGGAACTAAGATAACAGGGTGGTCTTGACTCACGTGAAAGTTCTGGTGAGGAAAGATCTGACTCCAGCCCAGGACCCAGTGGAGAACTGTTTACATTTGTGCAAGCTCTCCCTAAGTTTGAGGAAAGGGACGTAGAGGCATTTTTCATTTCTTTTGAAAAGATAACTAGACAGGTGAAGTGGCCGAAGGAAAACTGGACACTGCTTATGCAAAGCAGTTTCATGGGCAGAGATCATGAAGTTTACGCCATGCTTTTTGAGGATGCTTCTGCAGATTATGAGATGGCAAAAAAGGCCATTCTCGCTGCTTATGAGTTGGTCCCTGAAGCATACAGGCAGAAATTTCAGAGCCTCCGGAGATTGTCTGGGCAGACTTGTATATAATTTGAGAGGGTAAAGCAAATTAATTTTGATTATTGGATGCGGGCACTAACGGTAGAGGCCATGTATGAGAACCTTAGGGAACTAATTCTCCTGGAAGCATTTAATAATTCACTCCCTCTGTTAGGAAGAACCCATGTAGAGAACCAGAAGGTTTCAATGGCCAGATAGGCAGCAGAAATTGTTGATGATTATGAGCTTGTTTAGAAGCCCAAACCCTTTATCTGTCACCCCCACAAACCCGAGAAGGATAGAATGTGAGAGGGTGAACATAAGAACATAAGAAATAGGAGCAGGAGTAGGCCATTCAGCCCCTCAAGCCTTCCCCGCCATTCAGTAAGATCATGGCTGATCTGACCCAGGCCTCAACTTCTCTTTCGGGTCTGCTCCGCATAACCCTCGACTCCCTGAGATTTCATGAATCTATCTACCTCCTCCTTAAATACATTTAGTGACCTAGCCTCCACAAGTCTCTGAGATAGAGAATTCCAGAGATTCACCACCCTCTGAAAGAAGAAATTCCTTCGCATCTCAGTTTTAAATGTGTGACCCCTTATTCTGTAACTATGTCCCCTAGTTTGAGACTCCCCCACCAGCGGAAATATATTCTCAACATCACCAGTGGAAACATATTCTCAACATCAGGGACAAGAAGGGACAGCTGGGAACACCCTGGGATCTCTTCCTCAGGCCAGAAAGGGTGGAAGCTGATTGTGGAATTGAGGTCCGCAAGCCTAATTTACCATTGTCACAAGGTGGGACACTTCCGTGCAGAATGCTGGAAGTTGCGGGATCCATGGGACTTACTGGGGTACACAAAGCCAATGTAGAGAAAGAGGCTCTGACCAAGAGTACGACAGATCAGGTTGTAGCCCTGACAGCAGCTGTAAGGCTAAGTACAAAACCGCTGTGAGTGCAGGGGTTGTGAATAAGATACCGAAGCATTATCGGGAATTTTTGTCAAAAGGAAAAGTAACTCCTTATCCCTCAAGGCAGGCAAACCTATAGTTATACTAAGGGATACAGGAGCCACTCAAACTCTTTTACTAGGGAAAGGCATAATTGGTCCATCAGAGAGCGCACTGAATGGCAAGACTTTAGTGAATGATATTGGTGGGGAGTATATACCTGTACCTTTGTATCAGGTGTACCTTGAGTGTGACCTAATGTCTGGAACGGTAACTGTAGGAGTTGTCCATAGTTTGCCAGTAGACCAAGTTGACCTACTCATGGGGAATGATTTGGCCGGAGCTAAGGTAGTAGCTTTTCCTGTCTTTTTCTTTGGCCTCCTTGTCTCGAGAGACAATGGGTAAGTGCCTAGAGGTGGTCAGTGGTTTGTGGAGCAGCACCTGGAGTAGCTATAAAGGCCAATTCTAAAGTGACAGACTCTTCGACAGGCGCTGCAGATAAAATTGGTTGTTGGGGCTGTTACACAGTTGGCTCTCTCCTTGCACTTCTGTCTTTTTTCCTGCCAACTGCTAAGTCTCTTCGACTTGCCACTCTTTAGCCCCGCCTTTATGGCTGTCCGCCAGCTCTGACGATCACTGGCAACTGACTCCCACGACTTGTAGTCAATGTCACAGGACTTCATGTCTCGTTTGCAGACGTCTTTAAAGCGGAGGCACGGATGGCCGGTGGGTCTGATACCAGTGACAATCTCGCTGTACAATGCGTCCTTGGGGATCCTGCCATCTTCCACGTGGCTCACATGGCCAAGCCATCTCAAGCCGCTGGCTCAGTAGGGTGTACATGCTGGGGATGTTGGCCGCCTTGAGGACTTCTGCGTTGTAGATACGGTCCTGCCACCTGATGCCAAGGATTCTCCGGAGGCAGCGAAAATGGAATGAGTTGAGACGTCACTCTTGGCTCACATACGTTGTCCAGGCCTTGCTGCCGTAGAGCAAGGTACTGAGGACACAGGCTTGAAACACTCAGACTTTTGTGTTCCATGTCAGTGCGCCATTTTCCCACACCCTCGTGGCCATTCTGAACGTAGCAGCGGATGCCTTTCCCATGCGCTTGTTGATGTCTGCATCGAGAGACAGGTTACTGGTGATAGTTGAGCCTAGGCAGGTGAACTCTTGAACCACATCCAGAGCGTGGTCGCCGATATTGATGGATGGAGCATTTCTGACGTCCTGTCCCATGATGTTTCTTTTATTGAGGCTGATGGTTGAGCCAAATCCGTTGCAGGCAGCCGCAATCCTGTCGATGAGTCTCTGCAGACACTCTTCTGTGTGAGATGTTAATGCAGCATCATCAGCAAAGAGGAGTTCCCTGATGAGGACTTTCCATACTTTGGTCTTTGCTGTAAGAGGGGAAAGATTGAACAACCTGCCATCTGATCTTGTGTGGAGGAAAATTCCTTCTTCTGAAGACGTGAACGCATGTGAGAGCAGCAGTGAGAAGAAGATCCCAAACATTGTAGGTGCGAGAACACAGCTCTGTTTCACGCCACTCAGGATAGGAAAGGGGTCTAATGAGGCACCGCTATGCTGAATTGTGCCTTTCATATTTTCATGGAATGAGGTGATAATACTTCGTAGCTTTGGCGGACATCCGATCTTTGTTAGTGGTCTGAAGAGACCACGTCTGCTGACGAGGTCAAAGGTTTTGGTGAGATCTATGAAAGCAATGCAGAGGGGCATCTGTTGTTCGCAGCATTTCTCCTGTAGCTGGCAAAGGGAGAACAGCATGTCAATGGTGGATTTCTCTGCTCGAAAGTTCCACTGTGCCTCAGGATAGACCAGCTACAGGGAGAAATGCCGCGAACAACAGATGCCCCTCTACGTAGTATCTCCAGTAGTCAGGGAAAAACCAAGTGAAGGTAAAGATTCAGAACAGTTACAGGAAAAGGTTCCAGGAAATTTTCATTCATGTGTAGTGACCCAAGCAATGGCTAAACAAGTTTTATTGTTGGAGGTAAAATTGGCACCTCAGTCAGATAGTCAAATATCTGAAACTTTCTTTGGGAATTTGGATAATCCAAAGGAAGTATTTAACAAGCCTTCTCTGATCGCAGCTCAGAAAGCTGATCCAGAGTTAAATAAGGTGGCACAATCAGCTCTATTTGAAACCGAGGCAAAGGGAGTTCCAGAAGGCTACCATATTAACAATGGGATTCTGATGAGGAAGTGGAGACCTCCTCATAGACTTGCCAATGAAGAATGAACGATTGTTCACCAGATAGTGGTACTGCCGGGAACGATTAAGGATGGTGCATGAAATTCCTATGGTGTGACATGTGGGGATCCCAATCATGTGTAAGTTGACATTTTTACTGGCCAGGTCTTTCCAAGCACATAGTGCAGCTTTGTAAAACATGCCATACGTGCCAGGTTGTGGTAAAACCGCAACCTGCCATAAAACTGGCACCTCTAATTCCCATACCAGTTTTTGGGGAACCATTTAGTAGGGTGTTGGTTGACTGTGTAGGACCTTTACTGAAAACAAAAGCGGGACACCAACATATACTCACTATCATGGATATGGCTACTTGGTACCCAGAGGCCATTCACTTGAGAGAAATTTCTTCTAAGGTGGTGGTAGAGAATTTACCCCTGTTCTTCAATAGATATGGATTACCAATTGAGATTCAGTCGGATTAAGGTTCCAATTTAATGTCGAAAGTTTAGTTTAGTTTAGTTTAGTTTAGAGGCACAGCACTGAAACAGGCCCTTCGGCCCACCGCGTCTGTGCCAACCATCAACCACCCATTTATACTAATTCTACACTAATTCCATATCCCTACCACACCTGTCCCTATATTTCCCTACCACCTACCTATACTAGGGGCAATTTATAATGGCCAATTAACCTATCAACCTGCAAGTCTTTGGCATGTGGGAGGAAACCGGAGCACCCGGAGGAAACCCACGCAGACACAGGGAGAACTTGCAAACTCCACACAGGCTTTTCAGGAAGTTATGGGTAATTTGCACATAACACAATTAAAGTTTTCAGCATACCACCCACAGACACAAGGAGCTTTAGAAAGGTACCAGCAAACCGTCAAAACAATGATCAGGGCATACTGTCATGACTATCCCCATGATTGGGATAAAGGGCTAGAATTTCTTTTGTTTGCCACCAGGGATTCACCTAATGAGTCTACTGATTTCAGTCCTTTTGAATTAGTTTATGGATAAGAGGTCCTCTAAAACTAATTAAAGAAAGGTTTTTAGAACAGAGGGACGAATCTTCTGTGCTAGATTATGTATCCGTGTTCCAGGAACGGCTCATGAGAGCCTGAAAAGTGGCTCAGGAACACGTTAAAGCTTCCCAATCAACCATGAAAAAATGGGCAGATAAGCAGGCTCGAGGGGCCGAGTGGTCTATTCCTGATCCTATTTCATATGTTTATACAGCAGTTCACAACCTCCAAATCTCAAAGACTTTAACCACTGCAAAACCATACTCATCCTATATTTTGTTTCTGTTCAGTGACTTTACGTGGTTCTTCTGCACCTTGTAGGCTGAATCCTCAGAGAAGTTGCGACACTATGGACTTTCCCACACACATAGCCACCCAGTACTGGTTACAAGGACCAGGTCCTGTCCCCTCACAAACCCAGCCGTGAGCATTCCGGTTCCACGATGGAAGCTCATTCGACCACGAAATCGTGCTATTCCAATAGCTGATCCGAAAGGTATTGTTATTTTAAGTTTAACAACTCAAATTGTTCACTCTTTAAATTCTCAATTTCTTCATATTGTATTCATGTATCTTCACATGGGACAGTTTTGAAAGCTCGTAATCTTAGATATTTAACAGCAGTTACTGAATTTGTGAAGCACATGCTTCCAATGAAGCAAGGAAAGTAGGAATTGGAAGGGAGAACATTTGTGGCCAGGAGCTGATTAGAGACACACTGGAAACAAATAAAACAAGGAACCCAAGGTAATAGGATGGACTGGAAATAAGCTAATTTCAGATGTTGGCCAAAATGATTTCAGGACTGTAGATCCTGATTGAACGCCTATCCTTTGCTATTCCATCCATTGCCCTTCCAATCTTACCCCCAACATTTATATGACACCTTAAGTGCAATAAAACATCCCAAGGTGCTTCATAGGAGCATTATCAAACAAAATTTGATACTGAGCCACATAAGGAGATAATAGGGCAGATGGCCAAAAGCTTGGTCAACGGAGTGTCTTAAACGAGAAAAAAGATGTGGAGTTTAGGGAGGGAATTCCAGAGCTTAGGGTCTCAGCAACTGAAGGCATGGCCACCAATGGTGAAGCGATGAACTCGAGGATGCACAGAGGCCAGAATTGGAGGAGTGCAGATAACTCAGAGACTTGTAGGGTTGGAGGATGTTACAAGAGATAGAGAGGGGCAAGGCCATGGAGGGATTTGAAAAGATGAATGAGAATTTTAAATAGGTGTTGCTCAACTGGAAGCCAATGTCGGTCAGAGAGCACATGGGTGATGGGTGACTCGGACGGTGTGAGGTAGCAAATGGGTAGCAGAACTTTGGAAGAGCTTAAGTTTATGGAGGGTGAAAGATGGGAGGCCAGCCAGGGGTGCATGGCAATTCACAAGTTTAGAGGTGACAAAGGCATGGATGAGGGTTTTGGCAGCAGAAGAGCTGAGGTAGGGGCAGTGTTAGATCTCTTTCACTGCTTCAGGTCCTATGTTCTGAATAGTGGGTACATTTTAGTTCAAACTACAAGTTTAAAACTAGACTGTACAGAACACATTGTGCATCCTAACCCTGTTTGTACTGTCATTTACCTGTGCTCTTTTCTACCATTGGGACTCTGCTTATGCTTGATTTCCCAGATTCCTGAACTCTTCTGCCATCAGGAGTGCACTGTTGTGCTGGATTACACTGGGACGAGTTTTACAGACCCCCCGACATCAGGGGTCATGGCGGGGGGCGGGGGGCGGGGCCAGAAAATGCCTCCAGGACAGGCCTGCCACAGATTTCAACGCTGGAAAGGCCTGGCCTGATATTGCCGGCAGTGGCAGCCCCCCTTGCGCTCAGTGATGGGAGCCCAATTTAAATATGTAAATTAATTTAAATAAATGAATAAATTATCTTCTCGCTCCCGCTGTCTGTCCTGGTGCGATATTGGTGCCGGTGGCCGGCACTGCTGTGCCTTCGAATCCCCTTTTGGGGATCCAAGGCGAAACACTGATGGGGAGGGGGAGCAGGTAGGTTTCTCTCTGCGGGGTGGGGGGGGGGTGGTGGGAAGCAGGGTCACAGTCATCTCATTGGTGTAGGGGATGGTGGGAAGGAGTAAAGTGTAAATTTGATGCACTTTGGTGGTAAGGTCAGGTGCACAAGGTAAGTGTTTTGTGGGGGGAGAGGGCAGGTATTTAAATCTATGGTAATTTGGAGAGGAGCAAGATCACTTTATTTAATTTTTTCACTTTGTCTTTAAATATTTAAATTGACATTAGATTAGATTACAGATACAGCACTGAAACAGGCCCTACGGCCCACCGAGTCTGTGCCGAACATCAACCACCCATTTATACTAATCCTGCACTAATCCCCTATTCCTACCACACATCCCCACCTGTCCCTATATTTCCCTACCACCTACCTATACTAGTGACAATTTATAATGGCCAATTTACCTATCAACCTGCAAGTCTTTTGGCTTGTGGGAGGAAACCGGAGCACCCGGAGAAAACCCACGCACACACAGGGAGAACTTGCAAACTCCACACAGGCAGTACCCGGAATCGAACCCGGGTCCCTGGAGCTGTGAGGCTGCAGTGCTAACCACTGCGCCACTGTGCCGCCCATGTAGCACTCGAAGCCCTTTAAAAATGGTGTCAGTGCCTGCGTGAAGACAGCTGACTCCATTGCCAGGGATGGACCACCTGCCCCCTCCACGTCATTGGGGTGGGCAGTCCGCCCCAGCTATTTAAATGAGCCGCCTGCTTAATATCGCGGCAGTACCGCGCATGCGTAAATTCCAGCCCACTGTGTGTCTTAGTTGATAATACTGTCCACCACTCATTCTCTTCAAGCTTAAGTTAACTTGTTCCTTCTGACCCTGCCATCCTACTACTTGCTAGGCTTCAGAACTGTACTTCAATGCACTGCTTACCTCTCAACTTTATTCGGCTGCTGTGTTGGTTCTTGGATGGAAATCTACTTCCCCCAGGGACCAAATTCTAATCCTCTGCTGTCTTCTGTGCTTTTTTCTGTGACCTTCACCTACAGAATCACTTTCTGAGACTTTATTGCATCCTTGACGTCTGTTCACAACCTTAGAGTCCCGAGGTCAGCCTCTGGCGGGCAGCCAATTTAAATGATTAGGGCCCCAATTAGGGCCGATTTACAGGGCCCACCAGCAGAGCGGCTGCCACCTCAATGGAGGCCACCTCCCTGCAATAGGCTGGGAGGGCTATCAGAACCAGAGGCTCAATCCCCCAAAGAGCAGGCTACCAGCAGCAAAGGCCTCACCTGTGGCCCAAACACTGCCACCAAAGGGCTATCCTCTCCGAACGGAGAGGCCTGCTTGCTTGGCCCCTCCAAAAAAAAAATTTAATTATTTTCACCCCTCCAAGGTCACTTCTATTTTCAGGTGCCCTCAATTCTCCTCCCTGCCTCAGCAGTGCCTGCCTCTCTTGGTGGGGCTGCAAAGGCTCTAGAGCTCCCAGCCCTGTGAATGGGCCAGCAGCATCAGGAGCCCACCTGCCCTTAATTGGACAGCAAGACAATCTGAGGCCACTTCTGAGAAAATAGCTCCCCTGGTCTGGCACAAGGGAAGTGCGGGCTCAGGACCCGCATTTGTTTCTGAGATCGGAGTGCCGAGATCCATGGGAAAATCCTGCTCAAGTGTTACCTCCCTGTATTCTGCCAGGTTTCTGTTTGTATTCTGTGTCTGACATTTGTCAAAAACATCCTTTTTCTGTTTTATTTTAACCTCTATTTTCTTTGTCAAAAAAGAAAGCTCTAACTTGGGACGCCCTTGTTTCCTCCTTATGGAAATATGCTTGGTTTGTACCCAATCTATCTTTTAAGGCCTGCCATTGCAACTTTACTGTTTTCCTGGTTACTATTTTTTCCAGTCCACCTGTGCTAGATTCTTTCTCGAATCACTGAAATGTTCTCTCTTCCAGTTGAGTATTTTCACGTTTGATTTTTCTTTGTTCCTTTCCATAACTACTTTAAACTTAATTATATTATGATCAATATTATCCAGATGTTTGACGAACCTGTTAGAGTTTTTTGAGGATGTTACTAACAGAATTGATAAAGGGGAGTTGGTGGACGTGGTATACTTGGATTTTCAGAAGGCTTTTGATAAAGTCTTCCACAGGAGGTTGGTTAGCAAAATTTAAGCACATGGATAGGAGGTAATATACTGGCATGGATTAAGGATGAGTTGCGCCATGGAGAGGTCACTCCATAGTTGCCTCACAGCGACTGACACCACTGACCACCTCTAGGCGCTTACCCATTGTCTCTCGAGACAAGGAGGCCAAAGAAAGAAAGAGAAAGAAAGAACAGGCAGAAAACAGAGAGTAGGCATAAACAGGTCATTTTCGCGTTGGCAGGCTGTGACTAGTGGGGTACTGCAAGGATCAATACTTGGGCCCCAGCTGTTCACAATATATATCAATGATTTGGATGTTGTGATCAAATGTAATATTTCCAAGTTCTCCAGTGACACCAAACTAGGTGGGAATGTGTGTTGTGAGGAAGTATCAAAGTGGCTTCAAGGGGATTTAGACAGACTTAGTGAGTGGGCAAGAATGTGGCCGATGGAATATAATGTGGGAAAATGTGAGGTTATCCACTTTGGTAGGAGGAACAGATGTGCAGAATATTTCTTAAATGATGAGAGATTAGAAATTCTTCTTCTTTGGCCTCCTTGTCTCGAGAGACAATGGGTAAGCACCTGGAGGTGGTCAGTGGTTTGTGAAGCAGCGCCTGGAGCGGCTATAAAGGCTAATTCTAGAGTGACAGACTCTTCCACAGGTGCTGCAGATAAAATTAGTTGTCGGGTCTGTTTCACAGTCGGCTCTCTCTTTGCGCTTCTGTCTTTTTTCCTGCTAACTGCTTAGTCTCTTCGACTCGCCACACTTTAGCCCCGCCTTTATGGCTGCCTGCCAGCTCTGACGATCACTGGCAACTGACTCCCACGATTTGTAATCAATGTCACAGGACTTCATGTCGCATTTGCAGACGTCTTTAAAGCGGAGACATGGACGGCCGGTGGGTTTGATACCAGTGACGAGCTCGCTGTACAATGTGTCCTTAGGGATCCTGCCATCTTCCATGTGGCTCACATGGCCAAGCCATCTCAAGCACTGCTGGCTCAGTAGGGTGTATATGCTAGGATGTTGGCCGCCTCGAGGACTTCAGTTTTGGAGATACGGTCCTGCCACCTGATGCCAAGGATTCTCCGGAGGCAGCGAAGATGGAATGAATTGAGACGTCGCTCTTGGCTGACATACATTGTCCAGGCCTCACTGCCGTAGAGCAAGGTACTGAGGACACAGGCTTGATACACTCTGACTTTTGTGTTCCGTGTCAGTGTGCCATTTTCCCACACCCTCTTGGCTAGTCTGGACATAGCAGTGGAAGCCTTTCCCATGATGATTAGAAAGTATAGATGTACAAAGGGACCTGGGTGTCCTTGTCAATAAGTCACTGAAAGCTAACATGCAGGTGCAGCAAGCAATTAAGAAGGCTAATGGTATGTTATTTATCGCAAGAGGAGTTGAGTACAGGAGTAATGAAGTCTTGCTTCAATTATATAGAACCTTGGTTAGACTGCACCTGAAGTACTGTGTGCAGTTTTGGTCCCCTTACCTTAGAAAGGATATTATTGCCATAGAGGGAGTGCAACAAAGATTTGTTCCTGGGTTGGCAGGACTGTCCTATGAAGAGAAATTGGGGAAACTGGGCCTGTATTCTCTAGAGTTTCAAAGAATGAGAGGTGATCTCATTGAAACCTACAAAATACTTAAAGGGATAGACAGGGTAGATGCAGGTAAGATGTTACCCCTGGTTAGGGAGTCTAGAACCAGGGGACACAATTTCAAAATAAGGGGGAAGCCAGTTAGGACAGTGATGAAGAGAAATTTCTTTACTCAGAGGGTTGTGAATCTTTGGAGTTCTCTACCCCAGAGGGCTGTGGAAGCTCAGTCATTGAGTATGTTTAAAGCAAAGATTGACAGATTTTTAAATACCAATGACATAAAGGGATATGGGGATAGTGTGGAGATAAAAGCATTGAAGTGGATGATCAGCCATGATTGTATTGAATGGTGGGGCAGGCTCGATGCGCTGAATGACCTACTCCTGCTGCTATGTTCCTATGCTCTCCAACTGAAATACACTCCACTTACCCTACTTCATTCTGCAGAATTAGTTCCAGCACTGCTTCATTCCTTTTTCGGCTAAAAACATAACGATTAAGAAAGTTCTCCTGTGGTCATCTTCGAAATTTTTCACCCTCCTTGCCCCTTACTCTGCTTTTTCCAGTCTAAATTAGGGTATTTGAAGTCTTTACTGCTGTATTACTTTTATATATCTCTGAAATTTGCCTACAAACTTTCTGCTCTATCTTCTCACTATTTGGGGGTCTATAGTATTAAACAAATAGCAATGTCACAGTTCCTCTTCTTTCTCCAACCAAATAGAATCAGTCTTTGAACTAGTATACTGTCCCTCTGTAGAACTGTAATATTATCCTTGATCAATAGTGCCACTTCCCCACTTGATTATTCTCTTTCTATCCCTCTTAATTATATTGTAGTCAGCAATGTTACATTTGAACTTATGAATTAGGAGCAGGAGTTGGCCATTCAGCCTCTCGAGCCTGCTCTGCTTATGGCTGATCTAATTGCGGCCTCAACTCTACTTTCCTGTCTACCTGCTATAATCTTTGACTCCCTTGTCAATCAAGAATCTATCTAACTCAGCCTTAAAAATAGTCAATGACCCTGTCTCCACTGCTCTCTGGGAAAGAGAATTCTACAGACTAACAACTCTCTGAGAGAAAAAATTTCTCCACATCTCTGTCTTAAATGGGGGGCCCCTAATTTTTAAACTGTGTTCCCTAGTTCTAGTCTCTCCCATAAGGGGAAGCATCTTCTCAGCATCCACCCTGTCGAGTCCCCTTCAAGATCCCCTTTTTTCATTCGTTCAGGGGATGTGGGTGTCACTGACTATGCCAGCATTTATTGCCCATCCCTAATTGCCCTTGAGAAGGTTGTGGTGAGCTGCCTTCTTGAACTGCTGCAGTCCTTGGGGTGTAGGTACACCAACAGTGCTGTTAGGATGGGAGTTCCAGGATTTTGACCCAGTGACAGTGAAGGAAGGAACTGTGATATAATTCCAAGTCAGGATGGTGTGTGGCTTGGAGGGGAACTTGCAGGTCGTGGTGTTCCCATGCATCTGCTGCCCGTGTCCTTCTAGGTGGTAAAGGTTTGGAAGGTGCTGTCAAAGGAGCCTTGGTGTATTGCTGCAGTGCATCTTGAAGATGGTACACACTGCTGCGTCAGTGGTGGAGGGAGTGAATGTTGAAGGTGGTGGATGGGGTGCCAATCAAGTGGGCTGCTTTGTCCTGGATGGTGTCGAGCTTCTTGAGTCTTGTTGGAGGTGCACCCATCCAGGCAAGTGGAGAGTATTCCATCACACTCTTGACTTGTGCTTTGTAGATGGTGGAAGGCACTGGGGAGGCAGGAGCTGAGTTATTCACCACAGATTTTCCAGCCTCTGACCTGCTCTCTTTTGTAGCCACAGTATTTATGTGGCTGGTCCAGTTCAGCTTCTGGTCACTGGTGACCCCAATATGTTGATAGTGAGGGCTTCAGTGATGGTAATGCCATTGAACGTCAAGGGGAGATGGTTAGATTCTCTCTTGTTTGAGATGATCATTGCGTGGCAATTGTGTGGTGTGGATGTTACCTCAATAAGATCACCTCTCATTCTTCTAAACTCCAATGGATACAGGTCTAACCTGTCCAAACTTTCTTCACAAGATAACCCCTTCATCCCAGCAATCAGTTGAGTGAACCTTCTCTGAACTGCTTCTAATGCAATTATATCCTTTCTTAAGTAAGGAGACCAAAACTGTACGCAGTACTCCAGATGTGGTCTCACCAACATCCTGTACAACTGTAGCAAAGCTTCCCTGCTTTTATATTCCTTCCCCTTGCAATAAATTACAACATTCCATTTGTCTTCCTAATCACTTGCTGTACCCTCATACTAACCTTTTGTGAATCATGTACCAGGACACCAATATCCCTCTGTACCCCAGAGTTCTGCAATCTCTCTCCATTTAAATAATATACTGCTTTTCTATTTTCCCTGCCAAACGGGACAAGTTCACATTTTCCCACATTATACACCATCTGCCAATTTTTTGCCCACTCAATTAACCTCTTCACAACTTACTCTCCTATCTATCTTTGTGTCATCAGCAAATTTAGCAACCATACATTCGGTCCCTTCATCCAAATCATTGATATAGATTGACAATAGTTGAGGCCCCAGCTCTGATCCCTGTGGCACTCCACTAGTTACAGCTTGCCAACCTGGAAATGCCCCATTTATCCCGACTCTCTGTATCCTATTAGCTAACCAATCCTCTATCTATGCTAATATGTTACACCCTACACCATAAGCTCTTATTTTGTTTAGTAACCTTTGATGTGGCATCTTATCAAATCCCTTTTGGAGATCCAAGTACACCACGTCTACAGATTCCCCTTAATCTATGTTGCTTGTTACTTCCTCAAAGAACTCGAATAGTCAAATCTAATTTCCCTTTCACAAAAACATGTTGACTCTGCATGGTCACATTAAGAGTTTCTAAGTGCCCTGTTATAACCTCTTTAATAATAGATTCTAGCATTTTCTCAATGACAGATGTTAGGCTGATTGGCCTGTAGTTTCCTGCTTTCTGTCTTCCTCCTTTCTTGAAAAGAGTTACATTTGCTGTTTTCCAATCTGATGGAACGTTTTCAGAATCTAGGCAATTTTGGAACATTACAACCAATGAATCTAATATCGCAGCAGCTCCTTCTTTTAAGACCCTAGGATGCAGGCCATCAGATCCTGAGGACTTGTCAGCCTTTAGTTTTCTCGGTATCTTTTCCCTGGTGATTATAATTATTTTGTTCCTCCCTGTCTTTCACCTCTTGATTTTGTTGGCCAGGGGCTGCAAGAAGTACAGAATCTGTTACAAACTGCTGGATTGTTTGTGAACTATAGTAACCTGGAGCTCAGACACTGGCCTGTGCTGGTAAAAACCAGTTTGAACTAATTAATTTATGTGACAAGGCAAAGGAGAGATCACAGGAAAAGAGCCTTATTTGGACACGGTGTGATACCGGGGTCTTTGGGCCTGGGCCAATTCGGAGAAGATACGAACGAGGTGAGCAGGCTTAAACCGACCGGAAAGAGAAAGCTCAGTTTTGAAGAGATAAGAAAGAGAATAAGTATAGAGATTCTCGGGCATAGAGCCAGCGAGAAACTCCGGAGACCAACCATCGTGGAAGTGGAAGACCCTGCGTGAGCAAGGCGGCGACAACGTACAAGAGAGAACGGAACGCCTGGCTAGTGTCAGCTCTCCCCTTTTTCGGGTATTATCCTTTGTTTTCTGTGACTAGGTCAGGGAAAGGTCAGAGGAACCTAGTGGGTGTCTTATCAATTCTAGTTCGCTTTGTTATTAACTGTATAACCCAGTTTGAGTTGCATGCTTTTGTTGAACCAAGTGTAGAAGCCTTATTCTTACATTGTACAACAACGTGAATAAAGTAAAGTGATAGTTAAAGAAAGGACTGAGTTTCCTCCTCTTTGTACTAAGCCATTAACTGTAGCCGGTGGATTAGGTGGAGGGTGGCTCTCCTGTAACCCGATATCCCAAACACCCAGCCTGAGCCTGAATTAAGAGGACTTAGTCCCACGTGATGGCCAGGACCAAGTGGGTGAAGGGAATAAAGGGGCCAAGGGGGAGTTGGCTCCGTGCCACAGTTTACAATTTGCAAGTATTTCTGGATGTTACTTGTGTCTTCAATAGTGAAGACAGGCACAAAATATCTGTTTCAACGCTTCTGCCATTTCCTTATTTCCCATTATTAATTCCCCAGACTCACTCTCTAAAGGACCAATGCTCACTTTAGTTACTCTTTTCCTTTTTAAATACTTGCAGAAACTCTTACTATCTGTTTTTATATTTCTAGTTAGCTTTCTTTCACACTCTAATTTCTCCCTGCTTATTATCTTTTTTATCAATTTTTGCTGTTTTTTAAATTCTGTCCAATCTTCCAATCTACCACTAATCTTCGCAGAATTATATGCTTTTTCTTTCAGTTTGATACTATCCTTAACTTTCTTAGTTATCCATGGATGGTGCTTCCTCATAGAATCTTTCTCACTGGAATCTATCTTTGCTGAGTGTTATGAAATATCTCCTTAAATGTCTACCACTGCATCTCTACAGTCCTACCCTTTAACCTAATTTCCCAGTTCACTTTAGCTAGCTCTGCCATCATACCCTTGAGATTGCCTTTATTTAAGTTTAAAGCACTAGTCTTAGACCCACATTTCTCACCCTCAAACTGAATGCGAAATTCAATCATGTTAAGATCATTGCTGCCTAGAGGCTCCTTTACGGTGAGGTTTAGTTCCCATGCCTACCCATGTTTAAGCGAGGTCTCCGTCATAAACACTGTATCATAACCCTGTGTGCAACTTGCACCTGTAGCTCAGCATGCCAAAAGACTTGCAGGTTGATAGGTAAATTGGCCATTATAAATTGCCCCTAGTATAGGTAGGTGGTAGGGAAATATAGGGACAGGTGGGGATGTGGTAGGAATATGGGATTAGTGTAGGATTAGTATAAATGGGTGGTTGATGGTCGGCACAGACTCGGTGGGCCGAAGGGCCTGTTTCAGTGCTGTATCTCTAACTAACATAACTAACTAACTAACATCAAGCTTCTTGTAAAACTCCTCGCATTAATACATGTGCATTTCAATACCATTCTGGTCTAAAATAAAAACCGAAAATGTTGGACTTGTTCAGCGGGCATGTCTGGGAGGAGAAAGAGAGTTAACGTTTCTGTTCTGATGAAAGGTGATCAGCCTGAAACGTTAACTCCACAGTTACCGCCACAGATTCTCCCTCCACAGATGCTGCCAGACCTACTGAGTGCATCCAGGATTTTCTGTTTTTACCTACAGTATTTTACTTTTGTACAATTTTAGTCTGCTTTGTATTTCTTCTCCATTTACTTCCCTGTTCTGTCTACATTATTCTTTGTTCTTTTGCTGCTGTCCTTCCTTCCTAGTTTTCTATGAACCTTGTCTCTCTTCTCTACTGCTGTGTCCCTGTGCCCATCCCCAGCCAAATTAGTTTAGACCATCCCAGACAGCTCTATTTAACCTCCTTGTTAGGACATTGGTCACAGCCTTGTTCAGGGGCCAACCCATCTGGCTTGTACATGTCCTTACTCCCACAGAACTGGTCCCAAAGCCTCTTGTCCCACTTCTCCAGTTACGCATTCACCTGCACTTACTTTCTGTTTCTGTACCCTGTTACAACCAGGTGAGAAAGGTGCCTAGGGGTCTTTTGCTGTCTTCATCTTGTTTTATTTTAAACACACTGTGTTTTGAGCTCCGCCTTTGTGATTCCTTGTTCACAGTTTTCCAATTCTAAGGCAAAGAAATAAGCACAAACAGGCTTTCTTTGGTTTAAAGAAGAAAGATGGAACATATTAAACCTTAAACTTAAACTCTAATAGGGTTAGCGCTACAGATATACGATGCGCCTACGCTAGCATGCACACGCGATGCACACATACAAATAGGGACAGAAAAGAGCAGAAATAAAGATAAGTAGAACAGTTTGAGGCAAAATCTTTGTTCATGTATTTCAAGTTCGCTGTAGTCCTTGATTGAAAATATGGCCTTGCGTTTCGTTGGGGCCCAATATTCTGCTTAAACCTTGTTCACGTAGGAGATTTTTCTCTCTTTGAGTTTACATGTCTTCAGTGGTTTCCGAAGCTGGTGAGAGTGAGATGAGGACAGACAGGCAGGAGAGGAGATGTTCTCTGTCCATGAGCACACGGCTTTCTGAGTTCAAGTTCTGTTTTTCCAGTTTAAAAACTACCCTAGTTGGCCAGCAGATGGTCACGTGACCGATTGGTTTGACCAGGTCTCTTCGGTGTAAAATGTCTTTGCAAAATGTCCTGCATCCATTCAGTGATTTCTTTTATCCTGGTACCAGATAGGCAGCACACCATTTGGAACTTACATCTGTGGTTGCAGAAATGCCTGTCTATGCCCCTATCACCACTGCATTTCTATACTGTTTTTTTATATTCATTCATGGGATGTGGGCGTCTCTGGCTAGGCCAGCATTTATTGCCCATACTTAATTGCCCTTGAGAAGGTGGTGAGCTGCCTTCTTGAACCGCTGCAGTCCATGTGGGGTAGGTACACCCACAGTGCTGTTAGGAAGGGAGTTCCAGGATTTTGACCCAGCGATAGTGAAGGAACGGTGATATACTTCCAAGTCAGGATGGTGTGTGACTTGGAGGGGAACTTGCAGGTGGTGGTGTTCCCATGCATTTGCTGCCCTTGTCCTTCTAGTTGGTAGAGGTCGTGGGTTTGGAAGGTGCTGTCTAAGGAGCCTTGGTGCATCACTGCAGTGCCTCTTGTAGATGGTACACACTGCTGCCACTGTGCGTCGGTGGTGGAAGACATGAATGTTTGTAGATGGGGTGGCAATTAAGCGGGCTGCTTTGTCCTGGATGGTGTCAAGCTTCTTGAGTGTTGTTGGAGCTGCACCCATCCAGGCAAGTGGAGAGTATTCCATCACACTCCTGACTTGTGCCTTGTAGATGGTGGACAGGCTTTGGGGAGTCAGGAGGTGAGTTACTCGCCTCAGGATTCTTGTGTGCCCCTCTATGCAGCCGAATCTACCATGGATTTGCTTCTGACTGTATTCGTCCGCTGAGGTGAATACCCTTACTAGTATTCAACACTGAATACCGGTTTGTGAGTGCCATACTCTTAGGGGATCCCTACACTGCCTGCCTGTTACTCCTAGTCTGCCTGGTGGTCACCCACTCCCTCTCCCCCTGTTGTCTCTGCAGCCACAGAGTGACCATCTTCTAAAACGTGCTATTCATGAAACTCTCAGCTTTCCGAATGCACTGCAATGATGCCAGCCAACCCTCGAGCTCTGGACTCTGAGCTGAATACTTCCTGCATACGTAGTTTTCCAGGGCACACAACGTGTTCTGGAGTTCCACAATGGCACAGAATGTGCAAGCAATGAGCCCAGCTGTCCTGCCATGTTAGCTAGCAGTTAATTAAAATTGTTTGCTATATTTTAAGGCTATTAAAATGTTTAGATAATAATAAAATGCAAAGGGGGCTAAATTGGATAGCCCCCTAAAACGGGCACGGGGATCACAATGCTGAACTAACCTGTGCTCATTGATTTGAAATGCAGGCAGCACGCTAATTTTGTGTCGCCCACCCATTATAATGATTTCTGCACGTAGCCAGCCTACTGTGTTGTTAGTTGGCTACATGTATCAGCAGGGGTAAAATCGTAACTTCCAAGCACTACTTCAAGCTAGCCTGCACTGCTTAAAACTACTGCACGTCTTAACAGGGAGATGCATTGTGGCTGCAGCAGGAGTTGGATTTCACACAGGAAGTAAACCTGTCCTGGGAAATGGTGAAGAATGGCATAACATGGGAGAGCACGGGCTCCAAGATTTTCAGGCGGTGCACTGGAGGTCTTGGTGGAGGAGGACCTCCAGACACACGGTCAAAAGGCAGTGAGAGCAAATAGCCATGAAGGTCAATGTCAGGAGCCAAGTCCCAAGGACATGGATGCAATGCCTCAAGAAGTTCAGTGACCTCACACGAGTGATCAAGGTCAATGAATGCATCTTCAAATGCCATATCCTACCAACTGCTCCACAAGCCTCAGCCACTGTTCAATTCAGCACAGACCCATCATTTACCTACCAACAAACTCTATGAGCTGGATTTTAAGAAGCCCTCAACGTTGTGATACTTGGCAGGGGGTGCCTGAAGATGGCTCTGGATGAGGCCCACTACGGACCTCAACGCCAGCACTGCCCGTCCCAATCCTCATGGCGGCGGTGAGCTCCATGGCCCGCTGCGATCTTTGGCATGGCAGCCACTGCTCACATGCGTTCAGATCCCCGTCCAGAATTGAGGCATGGCACTGGTGGGGAGGGGAGAGGAGGTACATTTATCAGTGCTGGGGTTGAGGATACAGGATCAAATGGGTGTAGGGGATGGTGGGCTCATAAAATAAAATCAGAACTCATACCTGACATTCACATGCTCCATTTACTGTTACACACTTAGCACTGTTGGAAGCTTCAAACCCGCATCTTACAGTTTGCACAGACTGCCAGCTATCCAACCATGACAGCCAAATCACCCAAACAGATTGCACAACTCTCATTGATGTTCTTCCTGTCTCTTGCAGGACCAGGGTACGCACAACTGGAGGCAGTAGGAACTAACCAGAGGAGAATCAACACATCTTTATGTCCTAATCCCCATGGAGGAGACGGTGCTGGCCATTATTTGAATGGCTGTTCCTGAGGCCGTGGCCAGCGGCGGGGCTGAAACCATGGAAAGTGAAGGTTTCCTCATACCTAATCCTCTTTTTCAAATACCACTTAACCCTCATCCTACAATCTCTTCAGATTTATAAGCTGCAGATAGTGTAAGCATCTGTACCTCCTACTTTCCTGACACCCTCCCCCACCTCACCACATCCTTACCTTGTGCCCTTTTCCTTTCAGATATCCAAAAGGTGCAACGTAGCCAGTTAATGGAGGAACATAAGAAGAGAGTGATGAAGACACAGCACCGTCACTGGATTTCACACTTGTAACCGCCAGCTCAAATACTGATACTGCGTGTATCTTAGGGATAGATTAGAGGTGGAATATGCACATGGTGAGACACTGGGCATGAGTGCGTTGCAGCTAGGGCCATGGGCAAGATAATGCAGGTGCCATCTCACCAGAGGGTAAGGTCGTACATGGGTTCTGCTGCACAGGACACAGATGGGGACTTCGATGGGGCAACCAACAGAAGAATGCTGATGGGTATGCACAACAAAATGCTTTGTGCATTGGGAAGTCTGCCAGAAATCCTGCAGTCAGTGTCAAGGAACATGGAGGAATTCAGCACCAATTTGGCACAGGGCTTTGCTCAGAGCTTGGAGTCCATCCATTCCAGCATGCAAGTGGTGGCCAAACCCATTCCCGCACTTGTGGGCCCAAGCATGATGGAGCATTCAATGGCAGTTGCTGCAACTTCCATTACAGCCCAAGCAATAGCCACCCAATGACGGAGTGCTGCAGTGGAAACTCAGACTGCTATTATGCAAGATCAGCTTGCTGCCATGTAAGCTCAGCCTGCTGGCATCATGGCTGCGTAATGTAGTGTTCAAAGGGTGTCACAGCAGTCCAGCAATCTGTCCTCCAACAGATAACTAGGATTGCTGAAGTGTCGCCCCATGGGAAACCTGCTGTCCTCTCTCAGGATGGCAACATTCGTCCTCCCACCACTGCACTCTGCCAGTGCCCTTGCTGTTGCCTGTCAGCCAGCTAGCCTGGCCACACTTCTGCTACCCATGGCAAGATGGTGCAGTGTGAAGATGGACCTTCTAGGTCCAGAACTGCTCAAGGTTGTCGTCCAAGACCATCTGTAGTCTCCTCTACTAAAAGTCAGCAGACTTTCACCAGCTGTGTTACAGCTAGTGGGGTAGAACTGCATAGGAGCATGAGGACAGACAAAGGCATATGGAAGACAAAGACTAAGGGGATATACAAGGTGATTAGTTTATGTACCAGAGTCATTAGCCATGTCGTCAGTAGATAACCTTTGTTGGCCAGTAGCCACCCTTTAGCCTCTGTAGCCACACCTGCCTCGGCACAGTGGCGCAGTGGTTAGCACCGCAGCCTCACAGCTCCAGCGACCCGGGTTCAATTCTGGGTACTGCCTGTGTGGAGTTTGCAAGTTCTCCTTGTGTCTGCGTGGGTTTCCTCCGGGTGCTCCGGTTTCCTCCCACATGCCAAAGACTTGCAGGTTGATAGGTTAATTGGCCATTATAAATTGCCCCTAGTATAGGTAGGTGGTAGGGAAATATAGGGACAGGTGGGGATGTGGTAGGAATATGGGATTAGTGTTGGATTAGTATAAATGGGTGGTTGATGGTCGGCACAGACTCGGTGGGCCGAAGGGCCTGTTTCAGTGCTGTATCTCTAAACTAAACTTTGATTTGCCATGGTGGCTCAAATGCAGCTGGCACAGCACAGTGAAGACATCATGACTGCTGCCAGAATACTGGGCATAACATGCATGATACGCTGTCTATGGTTGCATACCAGCTGGATGTTAAGAGAGTGGAATCCCTTTTGGTTCGGGTATATGGCAGAGTTGGCATGTGGCACCCGCAAACGATGAGCATGCGGTCAATGGCACCCCGCACCATGGAGAAGCCTGCAACCCTGGAAAAGCCACATGATCATTCCATCTGCTGATCTCTGGCAAGAACGAAATGTAGTTAGCTGTCTTTGAATAGAGAGCCTCAGTGACCTCCCTTGTACAACAGTGGAGGGCAGACTGCGAGATGTTGCAAATATCTCTAGCTCCAGAATGGAAGGATGGGCCAAAAATGCATAAGACAGGCAACTGATGGTCTGTTTGCCAGGGCTGGCAATTATGTGAACTTCGCCTGTGATGATGCCAGTCAGAGTGAGCAGGTGCTTGGGTTTGCAACTCTGGCTGACTTCCCACAGGCGCAGGGTATCATGAATTGCACGCATTTGGGGCACCCTCAGAACAGCTAGAAGTATTTGCCACCTACAAGAGCTTCCACCCCATCAGTGGCTAGCTGCAGCCACAGAAAGAGGTTTATGCAGGTGTGTGCAAGCTTCCCGGGCAACTATCATGATGCATTGTTCCTGCAGCAGTGCATCCTCCCTGATGCCTTTGGACCCACAGGCAGACTTATGGGGTGGTTGCTCGGCTACAGTAGATACCCATTTCAAACTTAGCCCATGAAACCTGTCGGAAACCCAAACATTGAAGCCCAACAGTGCTACAATGAATACCATATCACCACCAAATGTGTGATTGAATAGGCTATTGGCATACTGAAGATGCACTTTGGGCTCCCAGACAGATCTGGAGGTGCTGTTCAGTATGCATCAGTCAGAGTCTCTAGAATGGTTGTGGATGAATGTACATTGCACAAGAGGGAGGACCTGCATGAGGAACATTTGGGGTGTAGTTTGAAAAGGCGGAGAAAAGTTATGAGGGCAGTCACTCCCAACAGCTTACATAGCTGCTCAGGATGCCCTTATTAATGAAAAGTTCACTTAGGTTGCACCAGTGGACCCATGTCACAAGGACATTGTTATGGCCATGTGGTGAGATATGAGTTGTTTCCTCTGTTCAACTCCGCACCTGACCACAGCAAGTGTGTTTTGTTATTAGGGTTTAACCCCCTTAGTGTTTTATTTGTCAAATAAACAGACAACAGGTTTCCATGTAGGTTTAAAAACAGAAAATCAATTGTTTATTGATCAATATGCCTTATTCTGAAATTATGGCAACCGCATCCTGTCACACATTCGCATGCACGCACGTGCACAAGAGGCAGATAGAGAGGGGAAAAGGAGAAAGTGATCTTTAGTGGGAGAAGGGTCACGATAAAGCTGTTGCATTCTCTTGGAAATCGAGTTCTTGTTGGGTGCAGGCCTGAAATAATTGTAGATTTCTCTCTTGATTGAAAGTTCAGTTGAAGACAGTGGGTCACTTCTAGATCATTGCTGCCTAGTGTAGAATAGGATTCTACAGAAGAGCACGTGCCTTCTGGTTTGTTGGAAAACAAGCTGCTGGATGTTGTTTGTCTTCTCTAACTTTCTCTGGAATCTCTAGGCTGCATTTTGTTAAAGGTTACTTCTCATCTCCTGGTAGGAGACGCTCTGGTCTGTTCCCCATGGTGATTACACAATGGCCCAGGATGTGACTAATTCACACCTTCTTTGTTTCAGAAGAAGACTAGGATGTTTTAGGATGGGTGTAGGATGGGTTCAGTTGACACCTCTTGGATTTGAAGATTTGTCCTTTGTTCCTTACAGACATTTTGAATCCACAAAGGCCAAGTCTTTTTTCTTTGGTGGCCATTTTGGAGCATTGTTCACTTTTGAAAAGAAACTTAATTTTTTTTTAAAGACAAAGTCAAGTTTTTATAACTTTTCAGACTTTGTTCATAATTGTTGTATCATCAGACTTCTTTTGTGCATGACAACATGCAATGACCACTCATCCCACAACCTTCCTCAATGCCACTGACACAATGCAACCAACCAAACTACCCCTTGAACATTGCCCCATTGGTCCCCATCAATTCATATCTTCCCATTTGTCATCAAAGAAGTTGAAAGGCCACTTACCACCCAGCACCCAAGAATGGACAAGACAGGAAAGCGGTGAAAAGAATAACATTTATGTGAGATAAATAAACCACAGAAACTTATCAGCACAACATTGTGCAATGACAAAGCCACTTCTCTCCCTAGGCCAGCAATTCCTACATGGTGCAAACACTGTGGCTTCAACAGAGGTAGAGGCAGGCTGCTGAGATCCCAGATGATATCCAGTATCATAAGTAGACCAGCAGATTTCCTTCCCCAAAGGGGGACATTAATGGATTTTTAGAACAATTGATGTGGGATTTGAACTTGTGCCCTCCAGGGCATTAGCCTAGATCTCTGGATTACTAGCTTAGTGACATTACCCCAGCCCCTCCCCATGTGAGGAATGATGTGATGGAGCAGACTTGAGAAGGCAGAGTGAGGGGGTGGGCAGGATGTAGGTTAATGAGCCATTGTACTCAACTTTCCTGACTCGCTTAGGTCATTAAACCACTTCCTGCACTCAATACAGGAGTGTGCCACTATGCTCCCTCTGGTGACCACCTCCAAACACATCATCTGGGTTTCAGCTGCAGGCTGTTGCCAGGGAAAAGTATCTTTCTCCTACTCCTCAGCTCCCCAGCAGTATAATCAAGGGAGGCATCAGTAAAGCAGGTTGCAGCCTTTAAGCATCTGGACTCCAGTGTGAAACTCCGTTTTCTCTTCCTGCCACTCTAAGTCCTCCAGCCTCCATCTTTGGGTTGTCCCTTTAAAACCTTGAGTTGAGTTTACATCATGCGGGTCCACATTGCACCCGCTGCCCCTAATTATACAGGAAACCCAGAAGTGAAATGATAATGAGCTGGCTGTGTGAAGAAGCCACTGACAGACATGCTGAACTTACTTCTGAGTTTCCCATGCAATATCGAACCCTGCACACTCGCGTTTCCCCCCCACCCACCCCCTCCCCCCACTGCTCCCAGCTCATCTCCTAATTAAATTTGAGGCCATAAAAGAGAAAGTGCAAAAATGATTTACAAGGGCGGTACCTAAACTGGAAAATTACAGCTTTTTGGAAAAATTGAACAGGTTGGGGCTTTTTCTTTGGAAAAGCAAAGGCTTAGTGGTGGCCTGATGGAGGGCTTTAAAATTATGAATGTTTGGTCATGATAGGTGTGGAAAAAATGTTTCCATTTGTCAGAGAATTTGAAAATAGGGGTCATAAGTACAAGATAGTTAATAAATCCAGTAGAAAAGTAAGGAGAAATTTCTTTACTCGAGCATATTTAGAATGTGGAACTTGCTACCGCAGGATGTGGCTGAGGCAAATAACTTAGATGCTTTTAAAAGGAAACTAGATAAGCACATAAGCAAAAGAGGAATAAAATGATACGCTGAAAGGCTGAGATGAGGTAGATGGAATGGGAGGAGACCCATGTGGAATATAAACACCAGCACAGACTAGTTGGGCTGAATGGTCTATTTCTGTGCTGTATATTCTATGTAATTCTATGTTATTCTTCTAGCTCTACTATGCTCCACGAGCTCTGAATTCCTCTATATCAGGTCTCTCCTCCACTCCCTCTCCCCATCACTCGTGGTCAGACCTTTAATTCCTAAACGCTACAATTCTTTCCTTAAATCTCTCTGCTACACATTGCTCTCTCCTCCTTAAGGACCCCTCCTTAAAATCTCCCTCCTTGATGAAGCTTCTGCCATCCTTTCTAACTGTTCCTTCTTTTGCCCCGTTGTCAATTTATGTCTCATTACACAGCTTTGGATATTTTCCTGTATTTTTCCACTACCAGCAAATGAGCCTATAACTTCCCAGTTCTGAGTTTTTGCTTTTTGAATATTGCCACAACACAAGCTCCCTGCAGTCCATAGAAACAATTCCAGGAGTTTGGAAAATCAAACATAAGGAGAGAGGACTTACTGAACACTGCCCCCATTTCTTTGAGCACTCTTCGGTGAATGCCGTCTAGATCAGCAGCCTAATCTTATTCTTTCCAGCATTATATCTACAACTACTTTGACACTTACAACTCTAGTGGGAAAGAGAATGGAGTTTTTACAGAACTGCTTTCTGATCCAGTATGTAGGAGATTCAACAGGAGAGGGATCACTGCTGGATCCAGTAATGGGAAATGAACCAGAGCAGATAAGGGAAGTAAGTGTAAGGGAACATCTAGGCAACAGTGATTGCAACATAATCAGGTTTAGAATAATGTTTGAGAAAGAGATTAGACCAAAATCAAAGTAATAGATTGGAAAAAAGCTACTTTTGAGAGGATATGACAGGAACGAGAGAAAATAAACTAGAAGATGTTGACAAAAAGCTAGAATAGCAGTGGGAATTTTTTAAAAAGGTGATTAATAGATTGCAAGATAAATATGTTCCACTAAACAAACTATTCAAAAATGAAACTTCATGAATGAATAAAGGGTGAGGTGAAATAGAAAAGATACACTATGTACATGGACAATAAAGGAGAGGATGACAAAAGGAAATACAAAGAGTTTTGGAAAGAAGTCAAAATGACAATTAGGAAAGCAAAGAGAAACTATGAAATTAAATTATTAAGTAATATAAAATTAAATAATAAAGTATTCTACAGATACGTGAATAATAAAAGAAAAATCAGGATAGGGATTGGGCTACTGAGGAATGCACAAGATAAACTCACGAATAATGACAGTGAAATTGCAGAATATTGATTAGTTATTTTGTCTCATTATTTGCCAGGAAGATGAACAAGGTGGACATGACATTAAATGAAGTAATCAAAAAGGATAGAAATTCATTTAAGACTCCCTTTTTCCTTCTTGAGATCTCAGAGTTCCTATCCCTAGTTACCCTGGTACAACTAAGTGGTCTTGCCACTTAAGAAAGCAGTTAAGAGTCAATGTTAGTTTCTTCCCTAAAGAACATTAGTGAACTAGCTGGGTTCTTCTAACAATCTGACAGCTTCATGATCACATTTGCTGATATCTTTTTTATTTCAGATTTTTAAACTGAATTCAGATTCTGAAACTGCTATGGTGGGATTTGAACTAGGAGTACTAATCCAATAACATAACCACTCTACCACCATACCTGTACCCGTACTTACAGTAGCTGAAAATAATTTTACTATTGCACTGCAGTTACCTACTTTCTTCTCTAGTGTCATTTTGACTGTTGTAATAGCAGCTTATCATACAAGAAAAATGTGACCTTTTCATTGTAATACATGAATTAAATTTCCCTGTTTATACCAAATTGCTACAACCATATGAGAAATAGTTTACAAGCTTTCTTTTGTTTCTTTTCATGCTAGTCAATGCCTGTTCTTCAGGAAACTGATAGAAGGAGCATGCTAACATATTTCTTCTGATTGACAGAGCCCAAAGTAAAGAAGCCTGATCAATTTGTTGAAATTGCAAGTCCATTTCTGAACTACAAGATAGACACCACAGTCATGCCGCCAGAGAGGTGAGTATAACCACTGCAGTCAAAACAGCTCTGTTTCACTAATATAAAATAAAAACAGAAAGTGCTGGAAATACTCAGCAGGCCTGGCAGCATCAGTGGAGAGGGAAGCAGAGTTAATGTTTCAGGTCAGTGACCTTTCAGCAGAACAGCTCTGTTTCACTATTGTTTTCTTTCCTACTTGAAAGAAAGAAAAAAGAAAGACTTGCATTGATATAGCACCTCACATGACCACCAGATGTCCCAAAGTGCTTTATAGCCAATGAAGTACTTTTTTTGAAGTGTTGCTGGAAATGTACAACATTACTGTTATAGAGTCATAGAGTCGTACAGCATAGAAACAGGCCCTTCTGCCCACCGCGTCCATGCTGACCATAATGCCTATCTATACTAATCCCACCTGCCTGCATTAATTCCATATCCCTCTATGCCTTTTTCATTCAAGTACCTGTCCAGATGCCTCTTAAATGTTGCTACTGTTCCTGCCTCCACCACCTCCTCAGGCAACTAATTCCAGATACCCACTATTCTTTGTGTGAAAAATTTATCCCTTTGATCCCCTTTAAACGTCCTCCCTCTCACCTTAAATCTTTGCCTTCTAGTTTTAGTCACCCCTACCATGGGAAACAGACTATGGCCATCTACCCTATCTATTAATGCTGGAAGTATAGTAGCCAGGAGAGATGGTGGCATAGTGGTAATGTCACTGGAGTAGTAGGTTAGATTAGATTAGAGATACAGCACTGAAACAGGCCCTTCGGCCCACCGAGTCTGTGCCGAACATCAACCACCCATTTATACTAATCCTACACTAATCCCATATTCCCACCAAACATCCCCACCTGTCCCTATATTTCCCTACCACCTACCTATACTAGTGACAATTTATAATGGCCAATTTACCTATCAACCTGCAAGTCTTTTGGCTTGTGGGAGGAAACCGGAGCACCCGGAGAAAACCCACGCAGACACAGGGAGAACTTGCAAACTCCACACAGGCAGTACCCGGAATCGAACCCGGGTCCCTGGAGCTGTGAGGCTGCGGTGCTAACCACTGCGCCACTGTGCTGCCCCACAGTAATCCATGCTCTGCCCTGGGTACATGGGTTCAAATCTCACCATAGCAGCTGGTGGAATTTAAATTTAATTAATAAAAATCTGGAATTAAGAGCTAGTCTGCAAAATGGTGACTATGACGTTATCATCAGTTATTGTAAAAACCTATCTGTTTCACTAATATCCTTCAGGGAAGGAAATATGCTGTCCTGATCTGGTCTGGCCTACATGAGACTCCAGTCCCACTGTCCTCTGAAATGGTTGAGCAAGCCACTCAGTTTTCATCACAGCCTTCTCAAGGGCAATTAGAGATGGGCAACAAATGCAGGCCTTGCCAGCCAGACCCAAATCCTATGAAAGAATTTAAAAAACAAAACAAACAGCAAAGTGATAACGATCAGATAATCTGAAGTTGTTTAAATTACATTTATATAGTTTATTTTGCCACCACTGGACATCCCAATGTGTTTATAGCTGGTAAATTACTTGTGAACTGTATTGACTGTTGTAGGAAACACAGCAGCCAATCTGCACAGAGCAAACTCCCACAAACAGCAATGTGACAATGACGAGATAATCTGTTTTTGTGATGTTGATTGAGGAATAAATATTGGCCAGGAAACCGGGGATCACTCCCCTGCTCATCACCTGAGCAAGCAGATGAGTCCCTTGGTTTAATGCCTCAACTGAAAGATGGCACCACTGACAGTGCAGTGCTCCCTCAGTACTGCACTGGAGTGTCAACTTTGATTTTTGTGTTCAGAGCCTTGTGACTCAGAGGCAAGAGTGCTAGCAACTAAGCCACTGTAACACTTGGAAGAAATTATTGGCCCATAATTTGCTGGAGGGGAGCATCTTGTGGTGTGCTCAAATCTGTTATTTTACTTTCCTCACTCTTCAGCTCATAACTATATAGTGCCTCAAATTGCAGGAAATGTGAGAGGGCAACAGGGGATCTGGGACCTTGATGAACAGCAGGCCCCAACAGAGGCTAATCTTAATCAATGAGCTTTAAGGATGGAGAAAGAAACAGTTTGAATGATAGAGAAGGAAATAGGGTGAATTAGAGTCAAATTAGATACAGAAAGAGAAATAAAGGGCTGAATTCTATAGGCCCACCGCCGAAATAAGCAGCGGGCAGAAAAAATAGCGGCTGCACGCGTGGGCTGCATGCCAAAGAGCCGCCACAATTCCAAGCGGGGGGCTCATTTAAATAACTGGGGCAGGCCTCCCCCCCCACCCCCCCCCCCACCCAATCACATGGAAGGGGCGGCCTGTCCATCACTGGCAATGGCATCAGCTGCAGAACGCAACGGGATTGGAGGCGGAGGTGGGCTTGCAATTAAGTCAGGTGATCGGGCCAGGCCCTGCTGGCATCGAGGTCCGTGGCGGGCCTCATCCAGGGCAATCTTCATGCACCCCTGCCTCCCTCCCAGCCACAGATCCTGACGTTGAGGTCTCTATAAAATCCAGCCCAAAGAGAGGGAAAGAAAGATTGAATTAAGATAGGGAGAAAAAAAGATACAATAAGAAAACAAAATTAAGTTTAATAAATCTCTAAGAACAATTTTCTGCCTGCAGGAGTGAGCCTGCTCAATTGTTCCGTTTCTGGGTCAGCGAGGTTGAGTGGCATTGCAGACACATAAATCTTATCCTTATGTTGTTGATTATGAGCTCTAATATTCCGCAGTGAGTTTAATTCTTTTAACTGTATAAATGGAGCATTTTCTTGAAACCCATTGAGATGTTGTCAGCAAGCTTCTGTTTTTGTCAAGCTGGTCAGCAGCAGGTCATCCAGCAATTTGTGGCACTTTGCAACTCACGCCGTGTCTCTTCCTTGCCACAAATTGTTTGTGTTATACAAGAACACAAGCAGAGTAGACCATATGGCTTTTCGAATTTGCTCCGCCATTCAAAACGATCATGGCTGATCTGAGGATTCAACTGCAGTTTCCTGCCTGATCGCAATACCCCTTGATTCCCTGAGAGACCAAAAATCTGTCTATCTCGGCCTTAAATGTATTCAACAATGGAGCATCCACATATAGGGTATAGAATTCCAAAGATTCACAACCCTTTGAGTGAAGCAATTTCTCCTCATCTCAGTCCTAAATGATTGGTCCATTATCCTGATACTGTGCCCCCGTGTTTTAAATTCCCCGACCTGTGGAAATAATCTCTATGTCTACCCCTTTAGAATCTTATATGTTTCAATTAGATCGCCTCTCATTCTTCTAAACTCCAGTGAATATAGGCCCACTTTACTCAGCCTCTTATCATAGGACAACCCCCTCATCCCAGGGACCAATTTAGTAAATCTTCGCTGCAATGCCTCCAGTGTAAGTATATCCTTTCTTAAATGTGGAGACCAAAACTGCACGTAGTATTCCAGATGTGGTCTCACTGAAATCCTATACAATAGTAGCCATACTTCCTTATTCCTGTACTCCAATCGCCTTGCAATAAAGGCCAACATGCCATTTGCCTTCCTAATTGCTTGTTGTACCTACACGTTAACTTTCTGCGTTCCTTGTACTTGCACACCCAAGTCTCTTTGAACATCAACACTTACAAGTTTCACATCTTTTAAAAATATTTTGCTTTTCCATTCTTACAACCAAAGTGCATAACTTCACACTTCCCTACATTCTACTCCATCTTCCATCTTGTTGCCCACTCACTTAACCTGTCCATGTCTCTTGGCAACCTCTCTCTGTCCTTCCCACAGCTTACCTTTCCACCTACCTTTGTGTTGTCAACAAATATAGATACATTACTCTCTATCTCTTCATCTAAGTCATTAATATAGATTGTAAATAGCTGAGGCCCCAGCACTGATCCTTGCGGCACTCCACTATACACTGTCTGCCAATTCGAAAATGCTCCATTTATGCCCGCTTTCTGTTTCCTGTCTGTTAACCAATCATCCATCCATGCTAATATATTGTTCACAACTCCATAAGCCCTTATCTTACCAATTAACCTTTTGTGTGACACCTTATAGAATGCCCTTTGGAAATCCAGATATACTACATCTACTGGTTCCCCTTTATCTACCCTACTAGTTACATTCTCAAAAAACTCAAATAAATTTGTTAAACAGGATTTTCCTTGAGTAAAGCCATGTTGATTTGTTCTAATCATACTGTGCTTTTCTAGGTGCATCATTAAGACTTCCTTAATAATATATTCCAGCATTTTCCCAACAATTGATGCTAGACTAACTGGCCTATAGTTCCCTCTTTCCTCTCTCCCTCCTTTCTTAAAAAGCGGTGTAACATTCGCCAACTTCAATCTGATGTGACAGTTCCCGAATCTAAGGAATTTTGCAAAATCATAGCTAGCGCATCCACTATATCTGCAGCTATCTCTTTTAGAACCCTAGGATATAGACCATGAGGTCCTGGACATTTGTCAGATTTTAGTCCCTTAAGTTTCTCCAATACTTTTTCTCGGCTGTTATGAATTTCCTTGATTTTCTCACTCTTTTTAGCTGCTAGATTACTGCCCATTTCTGGTATGGAACTTGTGTCTTCTACTGTGAAGACAGACACAAAATATTTGTTCAATGCCTCCATTCCCCATGATAATTTCTCTTGTCTCTGCTTCCAAGGGACCAATGTTTACTTCAGCTACTGTCTTCCTTTTTGATGAATCTATAAAAGCTCTTACAATCTGTTTTTATGTTAGTGGATAGTTTACTCTCACTCTATTTTTTCCTTTTTTATCAACTTTTTGGTGACCCTTTGCTGGTTTCTAAAACACTCCCAATCCTCAGTTTGCTATTTTTTGCAATGTTGTAAACCTTTCTTTTTAATGTAGTACTATCCTTAACTTCACAAGTGAGCCACAGATGGATCTTTCTGGCTGAGTTTTTGGATTTCAAAGGAATGTATTTTTGTTGGCCATTTTCAATTGTTTCTTTAAAGGTTTCCCACTGTTCGTTTGCCATTATTTACACATTAACAATGGCTGTGCATTTCACTTGCCATTATTTCCCCGGCAAAGTCTGGCCCATCTTTTTGTATTGTAATAGCATATACAGATAATATTATCATTGTTTGATAACACTCCTGTGAAGTATTTTGGAATGTTTTATCACATTAAAGGTGTTATATAAATGCAAGTTATTGTGTTATAAACTGATGGCATCATAATACCATGGTAAAACCATTTTGCAAACTAAAAGTCTGGTCTGTTGAGTTGTGATTTACAAACCAAATCTACTGTAGCTAGAGCGATCGATACACTTTTTTAAAAACCAAAACAAATGTATAGAATCAATAACAGAGTTTCCAAATATCTTATTTCCTTCACTGTAGAAACGACCAACAGCTCTTGGTTAACAAAGGTATAACCTCCAGCTTGGCAGCTGTCAACGAAAATGAAGAGACACTGGATCAAAATAATGATGTAGACCTCAAGATTCAGGAGGCACCTGTCCCTGCTGAGGTAAAACAATCTGCACACAAAACTAATTGCCTAGAATCTGAATTATCTTCCAACTAATTTTCCCAGTTGTGATTTCTGACCGCATCTGTTTTTACAATGTTATTTTGAATGACGACAAATATGAAGTGAATGAAAATGTATCACATTGTTGTATTTGGTGAGTACTGATGTCTAGAATCATAGAATCTTACAGCACATAAAGAGGTTATTTGGCTCATCATACCTGTGCTGGCTCCTCTGCTCTTTCCTTATAGCCCTGGAAATCTCCTCTTTTCAAATATCCATTTCCCTCTTGGAAGTTACAGCTGAATCTACTTCACCACCCTTTCAGATTGTGCATTCCAGATCATAAAAACCATTGCGTTAAGAAAATCTCTTCATCTCCTGCCCTCGCCCTCCCCTTTGTGATTCATTTGCTAATTATCATAGGTTTGTGTCCCCTGGTTACTGATCTTCCTGCCAGTAGAAACAGCTTCTCCCTATCGACTCCATCAAAATCCTTCATCATTTTAAATGTAGTGTTCTTCTTTCATGTTGTTGAGATTGTCACTGTTATCTCCAGTGATTTTTGCTTCTGGCAGTATTCCTAATTGTGGCCAGGAATAGAAACTACAACTTGCAATATGGACTGAATGGTCAGTCTTTCTATCATTTATTTAAAAACTTCTAGTATTTTCCACCAGTAAACTTCATTTATTTCGTCTGTAAGTCATAAAGTTCATGGTTTATGTAATCGAGTTTTAACCACAAAATGTTGAATTATTTCATGCTTTGTCATGGTACTGCGAAGGAGGCAGGCAGTGGTCCAAAAGTTCTGGCCTCTTGTTCATCCCTGATTTTCTTTGCTCTAGCACTGGCAAATGTGCCTTCAACTGCCTAGACCTTTAGCTCTGGTATCCACCTCACTAGCTCTCCTTCTTTCAAAATTTGCCGATGATACCAAATTTGGAGGTGTAGTAGACAGTGAGGATGATACCAATCAATTGCAACAGGACATAGACAGGCTAGCAGAATGGGCAGACAAGTGGCAGATGGAATTTAATACAGAGAAGTGTGAGGTGATGGCAAAAGGGAAAAGGAGAGGCAAAATAGACTAAATGGTACAGTTCTAAAGAGTATACAGGGATAGAGGGACCTGGGGGTTCATGTGCATAGATCTTTGAAGGTGGCAAAGCATATGGGATCTTGGGCTTCATAAATAGAAGTATTAGGCACAAAAGCAGTGAAATTATTCTGAACCTTTATAAAGCTCTGGTTAGGCCACGATGAGAGTATTGTGTCCAGTTTTGGAAGGATGTGAAGGGGCAGAGGAGATTTACCAGAATGGTTCCAGGGATGAGGGATTTAGCTACAGGGTTAGGTTGGAGTCATTCTCCTTGGAGCAAGGGGGGTTGAGGGGAGATTTGATAGAGGTGTACAATATTATGGCAGGTTTAGATAGGGTAGACAAAGAAAAGGTGTTCTCATTGGCTGATCTTACAGGACTAGGGGACATAGATTTAAGGTTTTGGGCAAGAAATGCAGGGGGGATGTAAGGAAGAACTCTTTTACGCAACAATTAGTAATGATCTGGTTGGTGAATGTGGGAGCAATGAATGATTTCAAAAGAAAATTGGGTGGGCACTTGAGGGAAATAAACTTACAGGGCTACGGCGATAGAGCAGGGGAATTGGACTGATTAGTTTGTTCTACAGAGAGCCAGGATGTACTCAATGGTCCAAATGGCCCCCTTCTGTGTTGTTATGACTCTATGGGTGGAATTTTATCAGCCCTTTAGGGACGGGCAGGGTGGCGTCGGGGTCCATAAAATAGCGAGGGAATATAGGGGTGGGGTGGTGGAGTGTCCGTTGCCTTCCTGACTCCGTTCAAATTTGTTGGGCAGGGAAGGCTGAGGCCGATTGAAGCCCTTAAATTGCCAATTAATGGCCACTAATGGGCCTCTTACTGCCACCGCTGGTATTTTACCAGCGGCTGGTTGGAGCCCATGCCACGTGGGGAGGACGCCCAGTAAAACCAGGCTGTCTCGCTGGTGGCTGGTGAGGTGGGGGGGACCCTCCTGTGTGGGAAATCTGTTGCCCACGGAGGTCCTCTGGCAGCAAAGGCTGCCCCTGCGCCAATACCCATGCAGCTGCCCTCAACAACCACCCACCCTTCACCAGGACCTGCCTTACCCCACTTGCCTGCACACCGGGCTCCATGGTTGCACCTGGTCCTGGGCCTCCTGCAGTATCAGCAGTGCCCCCTGCTCCCGGTGGCACTGCTGAGCTGCTGGCCCTCTGATTGGCTGGCAGCTCTTGGAGGTGGGATAGCCATCTGTAAAGGGATGGGACCCCAGCGCTAGGGAGTTAACTGCTTGAGCACCATTAAATGTGGCCGGGGTCCCTCTGAACTGCTGAGGCAGGTTTCCCCTCACCTCTCTGGCTCAACGTCAGTACCTTGGCTACCTGCATAAAATCCAGCTCATTGACTCCACATTTAAGGCACTCTTAAAACCTACCGCTTAGACCAAGCATTTGGTCACCTGTCCTAATATCCTCTTATACATGTGAGTATCAAATTTACAACATTAAAGTTGCTATATAAATCTAAGTTGTTGTATAATCAATATTTTAAATATTAATCATGACAGATAGGACAGAGAAGTTTGCAAACATGAACAGTTGTGTGGGCTTTTTGCATTATTTCTATTGAGAGGATAGGAAATACCAAATAAAGGCCTGCTCGGGTCTGCAAAAAAAACCCCACCCGAACCCGACAGAACCCCATCCGACCCGGCCCGAGTACTTCCATTTTTTCCCGGGCCCGGCCCGGCCTGGCCCGGCCTGACCCGACCATCAGTTAACTTACCTTCCGTTTTTCACTGTTGCTGATCTGCACAAGCTTAAAATAACTAACAAAACCACCTTTCTAGTCCAAAAATTAAATTAACAGTGGGGCCACTTACCTATGAGCCTGTCTGACCCAGCCCGACCCGAACCCGAATGCCCGAGCCAGAAGTCCTACCCGACCCAACTCGAACTCGACATATGTTGTCGGGTCCCGTCGGGTTCGGGTCGGGTAGCAGGCCTTTAATACCAAATACCAATTCTGATATATGGGTCCTGCAGGAGTTTGTACTAACAGATGGTAGCGGCAGAGAGAACATCTGATCTTATCAGCAGAAGCACAAAAATGTTTATACACATTGATTGTATGAAGAAATGGAAGAATTGGTTTGAGTTTAGAATTGGATGGAGCAAGTCATGTTGATTATAGTGTCATGCAGGCCCCCCACCTGCCAAGAAAGAGGCATATTAATTTTCTCATCTGAACATTGATTTTAAACTGTTGCTGGAGTGAGGAAATAACTTGTTAAACAGATCAGCCATGGCTGGAAAAAACATTTGCATACTAACAGATAGTGCTTGGAGGAACAAAGGGGCTATTCCCTGCTCCAATTTAACCCACAATGGACTTTGAGCGTGAGGTATTGTGTGTAAGAAGAGACATTCCAGGGTTGGCTAAGACAAGAGAATCCACAAACAGACATGGTTAGACCAGCTAGTCACATGATGAACCTGCTTAGCAACCTGGGTTTTTCTGAATTGTACAAAGAGTTTGAACTGAAAAAGACTGTTTGCTCCTGGAGTGAGAAGACCTCTCCTGTCTGCTGCCATCTCTTTCTCACAAGCCTCTGGACCCACTGATGACACAGCAACTTCAAGAGACAAAAATCCGCTACATCAAATAAGGTTTAAGAAGAATACTGGGCCCCAACGAAAAGCAAGACCTACTTACAATCAAGAACTTTACAGCGAGTTCGAAGAACAGTAACCAAAACCATCTTCAGATATTGCCTCAAACTTTTCCACTTTATTTCTTCTCTTTTCTGTGTCTATCTGCATGTATGTATCGCGTATGAATGCTAGCTTGGGCGCGTTGCGTATTCGTAGGCGTTAATCGAATTAGAGTTTAAGTTTAATAAAGTTCAACCTTTTTTCTTTAAACCTAAGAAAACCTGTTTGGCTAGTTTCTTTGCCTTATAATTGGAAAGCAGTGAACAAGGATTCAGTAAGGGGGAGCTAAAACAACAGTGTGTTTAAAATTAAACCCTGTTACGGTAAGACTAGGTGAAGGCTGAAAGGGAACCCTAGACCCCTTTCTCACCTCATCGTAACTGTAGTTAAATTAGCAATCTAAGGCTGATGAAGGGCAATTCAGTGATCCCTTGTTCCACACAGGAAGCTGCACTCAATGGAAGTGTGGATCAGAGCGAGCTACATTTCAGACCTGATCCCTGTGAGCATAACCCCCTGCTGGATCAATAAACTGTTATCCTTTTATTACAATCTCAATAGAGACCATTAACTTTAAAACAAGAGATATGAACTCCTCAGACTGATTAAAGAATTATACCACACAATTTCACTTTTGAAAACATTTGCTAAAATAACTCAAATAAAAATCAACATTAACTAAACAGTACTTAGCAGGTAGCTAATACGCTAAATTAAAGAGAAAGGTATTTCCCATTAACTAATTAGCACATTCAAAACCCCCACATTACATTTATACATTACACAGTGTTCTCATCGAAAGGTATCTTTGCAGTTAAAAGTTCCAAAGTCCTCCCAGTTGCAATGGGTTGGATCTTCCAGTGTCCTTCTCAAAGACCAATGTCTGCTTCGCTCACTTCTTTCGAGTACATTTGATTAGTCTTCTGTTAATAGGGCAATTTCTGGTGACTCCTTTGGTCTTTTCTCCTCAAACCTCAACTTTCAAATTGGGTTCAAGTCTTTGCAACCTTTTGCTGTATCTGTGATCTGAGGACAGTTGTTCTTTATCTCTCTCTCTCTCTTCTGAGGCAGCCACTGCTGGTCTTCGTGACTTCCTTTCAGCCTCCCAAACCTAGGAAAGCCTGTTGAATTTATCCAATCATTTGCCTTTTACAATATTCAGAGGCAATGGGCTGAATTTTGCTGAGGTTCCGATGTTGGGATCCATGGTGGGGGGTGCTGGAAGATCGTACTGGCAACGGCCTGCCATGGAGCCCGTAGCCGGGAGTGCTGGGCCTGATCGTCCTGGTGGCGACGAGGCTTTGTGGCAGCCCTCCCACCATTGTGTGACAGGACCTGATTTTAAATATTTAAATAAAGTAAATGAATACATTTAAATAAAATTGACACCAATCTTACTGGCTGCCTGGAACCTTCTGTGCAGCGGCTGGCACTCACAGGGCTTCACTTTCCCCTCCAGGGAAAGCTGGTGCCACTGAGGTGGGGAAGGGGGTACTTAGGATTTTTAGTGTCGTGGGAGGGTGCGGTGGGATGGGGTCAAATCAGCATGTATAGTTAGGGGAGCTGGGGGAAGGGGTGTCCTCTGCACATTGAACAGTTGTGGGGGGTGGATGTGTGGAGGTCAAATCTTCCATGCAAGTGTTTTTGCAGGGGGGAGAGGGCAACTATTATACATAAGTGTTATTGGGGTGAGGGGAAGGGGCGATAATTTTTTTTGCAGTGTACTAGGGGGGCGGTGGTTTAAATATTTAAATTCAGCAGCCGGTCTGACTGCCATTTAAAATGGCGCCAGCAACTGCGCAAAGGCAGCTGACACCATTGCTGGTGTGACAGACCTTGCCCCCCTGGGTCAGGGGAGGAGGCGGCCCGACTGGCGTATTATTTTGATCTGCTGCATGCTATATCGCAGCAGCATGATGGCGCACGGCCTGCATATGCAGGCCACCATCTTTTTCATCCACCGCCGCTCCCGATGGCAGGAACATGAAATCCAGCCCTATAAGTCTGACCAATAGAAAAACCACCTGGGCCTTCCTTTGTTTCCAGGCGTTAGCAATCGCAACACGAATTGCCCCAGCTCCCTGTTAATGATCTGAGAGTCTGGGAGAGCAAAACCCATTGTCCGTTAGCTTTTACAACCTTGCATTCTGCTTTCAAAAGGGTCTTTGATCTGGATTCCTTATTGTTATGATAATCAAGAACCCTGGCTTGTCTCTGGGCAGAATTGGTGTGATGCCACATGTCTCCTCTGAATCCATTTTATAGTACATTAAAGATCACAGATTTTAAAACATAACCATACTACAAAGTCCAGTGTTCATAACACTATGGAGTAACTCCACTTCTGTACACCTGATGTATATATACAGCTAAATAGCACATACCCGACCCATGAAGCTGAATTTTTTATCCTCTGTAGTCACAAAACATGAAGGACATAATCATTTATGCAAATACTGTGAAATATTTGTTGACAAATAGTAATTTTGTACTTTTCTAGCATTCCCAACTGGAACTGACAAAGTCAGATGTTCCCAATACAGTGGAGGCCCACGTTAGTAAACAACTCGGGAGCAATTTAGAGATCAAGACGGTATGTTCATAGAATTAAGTATAAAATTAGAACTGAGTTTATTAATTGTCAATGTCTTTCCCCCAAATGAAATTTCTAAATACACCTCACAGTGCAGAGCCTCAACAACGTTAACATAAATTGGACGTTTCCTTTTTATTGAATCCCCGTATACAATCACAAATTCCCCTCATTCCCTGAGAACAAAATTCCTTCGTGTTCAGTTCCTTTTAGAACTTTGCACCCTGGACAGTCAGATGGTGTCACACCAATCAGATGTTTATAAGCTTCTTTTGGGACATACCCTCAGTTCATTTTCTCTCGTGACTAGAGGTAGATCCATATGGTCCCAGTTAGAAGAGGTTGAATTCCACTTATACGTATTTCATTTTCCTGCATTTCTTTGTTTTCCTTTGAAGTTAATTGTGTTTTTTTGTCACTTAACATAGAAACATAGAGAATAGGAGCAGGAGTAGGCCATTTGGCCCTTCGAGCCTGCACCGCCATTCAATACGATCATGGCTGATCGTCCAAACTCAGTACCCCGTTCCCGCTTTCTCCCCGTATCTCTTGATTCCTTTATCCTTAATAGCTATATCTAAATCTTTCTTGAATGTATTTCATGATTTGGCCTCAACTGCTTTCTGTGTTAGAGAAAGGTTCACCACTCTCTGGGTGAAGAAATCCCTCCTCATTTCAGTCCTAAATGGCTTACCCCTTATCCTTAGATCGTGAACCCTCATCCTAGACTCCCCCACCATCGGGAACATCCTTCCTGCATCTAGTCTGTCCAGTCCTGTTAGAATTTTGTATGTTTCTATGAGATCCCCTCTCATTCTTCTAAACTCTTGTGAATACGGGCCTAATCGACCCAATTTCTCTTCATACGTCAATCCTGCCATCCCAGGAATCAGTCTGGTGAACCTTCACTGCACTCCCTCCATAGCAAGAACATCCTTCCTCAGATAAGGGGACCAAAACTGCACACAATACTCCAGATTTGGTCTCACCAAGGCCTTATATAATTGCAGCAAGACATCCTTGCTCCTGTACTCGAACCCTCTCGCTATGAAGGCCAACATACCATTTGCCTTCTTAACTGCCTGCTGCACCTGCATGCTTACTTTCAGCGACACAAGGACAAGGACACCCAGGTCTCGCTGCACCTTCCCCTTTCCCAATCTAGCACCGTTCAGATAATAATCTGCCTTTCTGTTTTTGCCACCAAAGTGGATAACCTCACATTTATCCACATTATACTGCATCTGTCATGTATTTGCCCACTCACTCAACCTGTCCAAATCACACTGGAGCTTCTCTGCATCTTCCTCACAGCTCACGCTCCCACCCAGCTTTGTGTCATCTACAAACTTGGATATATTACATTTAATTCCCTCATCTATATCATTATATATATTGTGAATATCTGGGGTCCTAGCACTTAAATCTACAAGATTCCTGATTCAATTCCTCCCAGGTAATTTTGACTTTGACTTACCGAGGCTTGTCCTAATCAAACTGATCTCAACAAATCAATCCCAATCAAGGCCATCTGCCAATACAAGCACCTTCATGTAAGCTTGTGTTAAGTGCCATGGATCCTCTCAAGCAAAGAACTGCCAAGACACTAATCTTTGTTGTCTTCCAGTGTAAAACTATAACCCTCCACTCCCAGCTATACTGAACAGTCAGGAGTGAGGGGGAATCTTTGCAAGATATCATGGCAATATTAATTTGTATGGTCCAATAAAAAGAAATAATGGGATTTCTGGTCGCAACTTAATCAAATTTGGAGTTGCTCACAATTGACTCCATCATTGGGTGTTATCGGTTTAGTTTGGAGTCGCCTGAGAATCTTAATCCCAGACTTCCACTTGGATTATAACACCATATCTACTGTTTCACTCACTACAACTCTAGCAGAAGCAGTTGCCTTGACTGAGGAATAGTGTTAATGCAAGTCAACACCAAGCAACAGATAATATCGAACCAAAACCTTGATAGCAATGTTTCTCCTGTAGCAGTCGAGCAAAGATGTCAGTTAAGGATTTCCCACTGATGGATTCCCTTCAGCCATTGAAAGCATAATTAACCTTTCCGAAATAGTTGTTACCCATCTTCCACTGGCTTGTCATCGGCCCTGAGAGGGCTGTTCCACAGGACATTAAACCCACTGCTCATGCAGCTACCAAGCTACCAGGAAAATGCAGTGTACCTCAAAGGCAGGGCTTTATCCCTTCCAAACTCTTCACTACTTTAACTCTGGCCTCTTTTGCACTCGACACACACTTTCACACACCATTGGTGGCTGTGGTTTCAGCCACATAGGGCTAATGCTTTGGAATTCTCTCCCTAAATCCCTCTGCTGCTCTATCTCCATCTAATCCTGTGACACACTCTTATGTGAAGTACTTTGGGACATCTTGAATATATGTCTTACGATTGTGTTATCTAAGTCTTTAATAAATATAGTGAATAATCGAGGCTGCATCACAGATCTTTATGGGATACCTTGTCATTTCCTCCAATTCAAGTGCATACCCATTGTACCTACTCTCTGTCTTAGACCACCTAAACAATCTCCTAAGCTGGTAAATAATTTGCCTTCAGTTCCATGAGCTTTAATTTTAGCTAACAGTCTCTTATGTGAACCTTATTAAACCATTAATTCAACAATTCCATTTTGTACCTTTGCAGGAAAAAACATCTGAATCCATAAAATCAGGTGGTCAGCAATCAACAGTGTCCCATGCCACTAAAAGTCAGCGTGGCAGTATAATAGGTCGGCATGGCAGTGCATCAGATCATCATAAAAAAGTAAGTGTCTAATAGTTACTCCAGAATTTTTCAAGAAAGGAATTTGGAATTGTAAGTTTAGCATTTGTCAACTTTTTTTATTCATTCTTGAGATGTGAGCATTACTGGTAAGGCCAGTCAAGTGTCAACCACATTGCTTTGGGGCTGGAGTCATATATATCGGCCAGACCAGAAAAGGATGGCAAATTTCCTCATCTGAAGGACATCAGTGAACCAGATGGTAGTTTCATAATTATTATCAATGAGACTAGCATTTTATTCTAGATTTATTAATTAATTAAATTTCCACAGCTGCTGTGGTGGGATTTGTGCTCATGCCTCCAGAGCATTAGTCCAGGCCTCTGGATTACTAGTCCAGTAACATTCCCACTATGCTACCATCACGTATTTTTGGATGACTTTTATTTTGTAAAGCTTTTGTAACAATTCCATTAGAGAGCAGTAACTTTTTCTTTAAAGAAATTCGAACTCCCAGTTATTACTGAAAGAATTACACCACAAAAATTCACTTGTCAAACAAAAAATTTTACTGTACGAGAGTCAAACAAGCAAAACCCTACTAATTTCACACTACAATTTGAAATCACTTATACTTTATACTTAAAATCTTAACAGAACATGAAGACATATTTCAAACTCTAAATCTCAACAGAATACTCCTGTTTGACTTTTACTTCTGTTATGAAAGTGATTCTGTTTTTTGTTTTTGTTAAAAATATTTTTGAAAGAAATTTATGGTTAAGCTGAATAAATGTTGGACCAGTTTTTCTTTTTAAAAGAGAGCCATCGAAAGGACACTGAGAAAGCAGATTGGCAACAGTGTTGCTGGTTGTCACATGGCTCGGGTTAGGCTTGGAACAGAAACCCTGCTAAGAGAAGTGAAAGCACACCTTTGCTTGGACAAGCCCAGTAGTAGCAGAGCACCTGGGATGGGCAGAAAACTGACAAACTTTCTGGTTGTGTGTCAGTGTGTGTGTGTTCTTTACCTTCTGGAAGGAGATAGAGTCAAGTGTGCTGAGTGTCAAAAAAAATCAGAAGACCACACCCAGCTCACTTCCCAGAAACTCCATAAAAGACCCTGTGAAGTCCACTGTGTTGATTCATCTTGTTTCCCATATTTGAAGAAAGCATGCTAAAAATAATTCTCACTGCCGCCTGAAGAGAACTGTTCTAGGGAGGACCCTGGTGACCTGTCTGCATGCGCTCAGAGTTTGAACTGTGTGCCAGCATGTCTCATCTTTTTTTCAGGGGTGGGCAAGTAATCTGCTTGGGTGTTTTTTGTAAGTAATAGAGCTCTGATCCAAAAATCCTTTTTTTCAGTTAATCGGTGTATATGTGTGTGTGTGCGTGAGTTTGAAGGAACTAAGTTTAAAAAGGGACGTTAAAATTTGGTTAAGGTAGAAAAGGGACTTTTAAAATTTAATGTTGGAAAATATAAAATTTTAATTTGTGTGTTTATATTTTACTTTGTTACTAGTTAAGACTTATTCTACATTATACTGATAGTTTTGTTGTTCAGTAAAGAAACCTGGTTTAGTATATTCTATTCTGGGAAAAATATCTGACTCTTTCAGTAAGTGAGAAAATTTAAAAAATATATTGTGAGCTGTGGAGAAGTAGGACTGAATTAACAGTGCACTTCTCCCACCTCGGTGGTAACATATTTAATTGGGGACTCTCTTTTGCTAGGATAAACCCAATGCTGATGACGTACAATTGTAAGCGGGGTAATAGTAATTGTAAAAAGGAAAAAGAACCAGGTTTCTTGTGCAATATTTGCACCACCAGAATATCTTTAATAGTTGCTGCGACTTTTCTGGGGAAGGAGGATGTATCCCTCAGTGATTGAGATACTTAACCAAGGTTAAACTAAAGGGGTTGGCAGGAACTGTTGGTGTGAGAGTTAAAATCAGGCGCTAAGAAAGCAGACATAATTGAAGTAATAGCCCAACATTTGGAATTGGAAGAAGAAGAAAGCAAACCAGAGGGCAGTGTAGTTGAATTAGCTAAAATTCAGTTACAAATGAAAAAACTTGAGCCGGAACAGGAATTAAAAAAACTTAAGCTTCAAGAGGAAAAAGAAATAGCAATAAGAACACCTGAACAGGAAAAAGAAATAGAAAGACTTGAATTTGAGTTCGAAAAAGAAGTGACAATGAAAAAAAACTTGAGGTACAGGGAAAGGAGAGGACAAGAGCAAGTGAAAGAGAGAGAAAGGAATTCTAAATAAAAAAGATGGAACTAAGACATAAGAGTGCTCTTGATGCCAGTGGAGATTCTGGTTAGGAAGAATCAGAGTCCAGCCCAGGATCTAATGAAAAGATGTTCAAATTTATACAAGCTGTCCCTAAGTTTAAGGAAAGGGACGTAGAGGCATTTTATATTTCTTTTGAAAAGGTAGCCAAACAAATGCAATGGCTAAAGGAAAGCTGGACACTGCTTATGCAAAGCAGGTTGATGGGCAGAGCTCATGAGGTTTATGCAGATTATGAGATGGCAAAAAACAGCTATTCTCGCTGTGTATGAGTTAGTCCCTGAAGCTTACAGACAGAAATTTCGGAACCTTTGGAGCTTATCTGGGCAGACCTATATCGAATTTGAGAGGGTAAACCAAATTAATTTTGATCATTGAGGTTATATATTGTTATACTATCTGTAAAGTGCTAGGAACTAATTAGCTATGAACTAATTGTATTGTGTAAGTGTTCCAGTGGGGCCACATTCACGGCTGCACTGGAGAATCATGTGACATGTAACAGGAAACCAGTCTCAAGCAGTCCTACACCAGGCAGCATGGTGGCTGAATGATTAAACAAAGACTCCAGCCTTTCCAAGTCTAAAGTGTGATTATTTCCAACATCTGGGAATCAGAAAACAACCAGAAGACGGCGACGAGTATCTGTGAGTAAACTTAGAACATTTAAAAAGAATTTGATTGGGAAAAATTCACCCTAATTAGTGCCAGAGAGAGAGGAAGAAAAACTGAGTGACTCGTGCGAAAAAGAAAAAAAAAACGAAATGTCAGCTGGGACAACAATAAATACACAGCTGTAGCCCATAATGAATTGGGAAGCTGATGATGTCATAGAGGCATTTGAGAAGTTTAAACGAAAGTGCAGATTGACATTCATTAATTTCCAAAAAGGCACGAGTGAAGAGGAGAGGGTCACCTATATCCTCCTGTGGGCAGGAGATAAAGAATTACATTTACTTAACAGCTGGGACCTAAGTGAAGAGGACAGCAGAAACCTACACAAAAGTTTTGAAAGATTCAGCACCCATCTCCAGCCAAAATCAAATCATCGGATATACCAATATGAATTTCAAGGCCTCAGACAGGAACCGGGTGAGCCTATTGAGAATTTTGTAACAAGATTGGAAAATGCAGCCAGAAAATGTAAATTTAAGGACACAGATGAAAGGCTGCTAGATCAGCTTATTTGAGGTCCTGCACATCCTGAAGTATAGAAAACTCGAATTGGAAAGGACAAGCTCACAATATTGCAGGCTGTAGACACTGCCAGAGCATATGAAGCCACAAGCAGACAGATGAAGACACTGACTATGCAAATGGCTAGCCTTCAGTTAAGGCAAGAGAAAGACAGCAGGGTTGATGCAGTAAAACAACAACAAAAGAAAGTACATGAGAGAGGAAACCACACAGGAGATGCGGACAACTACATGAATTTGCAAACAGAAGGAAATGTCCTGCATATGGATCAATCTGCAGAACTTGCAGAAAGACCAATCACTGGGAAAAGACGTACAGAACAAGGCCAGAAGCTCGTAGATGAGTCACCAGAGCCAGAGTAAGAAGGCGAATGAGTAGTGAAAGAAACCAAAACATCCATACCCTGGAAGATGCTGAAGGGTTTGAGAACATGATAGACATAGGAACCATACAATTGCACGAGTTGTCTGGATATGACAGTTCCCAGAGAAAAGAAATTCACATAACCATTCAGATCAGGAAGAGGGTGAGAAATAAGCCCACAACGATAAATCTGAAGGTGAAGATTGATATTGGAGTGCAGAATAACATCATCCCGCTCAGACTACACCAGCAGATCTTTCCTGAAAATTTGGAGGAAAATGGTTATCCAAGGAAAGGTGCTCTGAAACCGAACAACATCATGCTAACAACATATGGGGGAACTGAGATTCGACAGCTAGGAACAACCCAAATCAGAGGGACACACAAAGGAAAAGATGTTAACTGTATGTTCTACGTCACTGAAACAGATGATCCTGCTATCCTGGGGTATAGTAGTTGCGAAGAGTTGCAGATTATCTCAGTAAACCATGAGGTGAAGGAGGCTACACTAGGGTTGAAGGCAGTACACCCATTGAAAAGCACCCTCTGATCAGAAATAAAGAAGATCTGGTACAAATGTACCCAGACTGTTGGATGCTTTGAAGATTGAGTATCACATCACTATTGACCCAGCGATGAAACCAGTGATTCATCCTCCAATAGAAGTCCCTAAAGTACCAATAGAACTAAAAGAAAAGCTTAAAAGAGAGTTCCAAGAAATGGAAGAAAAGGTGATTGTCAGAGTCACAGAGCCTATAGATTGGCTTCTCTCTCACCACAATAGAATTTACCCAAACTGACAGCGGAGTTTTCGCCGGGTGCTCCGGTTTCCTCCCACAGCCAAAGACTTGCAGGTTGATAGGTAAATTGGCCATTATAAATTGCCCCTAGTATAGGTAGGTGGTCGGGGAATTGAGGGAAGGTTGGGATGTGAGAGGGTAATGGGATTAATGTAGGATTAGTATAAATGGGTGGTTGATGGTTGGCACAGACTCGGTGGGCCGAAGGGCCTGTTTCAGTGCTGTATCTCTAAATAAATAAAGAGGGATCACTACCCTATTCCAACACAGGAAGAAATCACACCAGCACTGGAGGGGCAAAAGTTTTCAGCAAGCTTGATGCCAGAAATGGCTACTGGAATGTGAAGCTAGATGCAGAATCTTCATTGTTGACAACATTCAACACACCCTATGGATGATGCAAATTCCTGCACCTACCTTTTGGCCTTAAAATGAGCCAGGATGGGTGTTCCAACAGAAAGTAGATGAGACATACAGTGGATGCAAAGTTGCTGTTGGCATAGCAGATAATATCCAGATGTATGGTTTGATGGAAAAGATTATAACAACCATCCACATGAAGCCATGGAGGGAACCAGGACAGCTGCGATTAAGCTAAACGCAGAAAAATGCATTGTGAAAGTGACAGAATGCCAGTTCTTCAGAATGGTGTACACACCTTATGGAGTCAAACCGAGACCTGAAAGAATCTCAGCCTTCTTTGGGATGGAAGCCCCAAGAGCTAAGAGAGAGTTCAGAAGTTTCCTTGGCTTGACACAATACGTGAGCTCCTTCATTCCGCACATGTCGGAACACACAGCAAACCTGCGGGAGCTGATGAAAGAAGATGTAGAGTACCAGTAATCAGAGTCACATGCCAGGAGTTTCAACAAACTCAAAAAGGTTTTATGCAAGGAGACAAGTCTGTCATATTACGACAGAAAGAAACTTGTCACTCAGTAAGTAGATGCTTCCACAAAATGACTGGGAGCAGCCCCGGTACAAGAGGGGAAGCCAATAACATTTGCATCAAAAGCTCTAACATCAGCTGAAACAGGATATGCCAACATAGAAAGAGAGCTTTTGGCAGTTGTGTATGGATGTGAGAAGTTCCACACACATCTCTGTGGTAGAAAGTTCATAGTGGAGAGTGATCATTGTCCACTGGAACAGATCTACAAGAAAAATCTATGTAAACCACAAGCAAGACTACAGAGGTTACTCTTGAGGCTTCAGAGTTACGATTTCACTCTGAAATACAAGCCAGGAAGAGAAATGGTACTGGCAGATACCTTATCTCGGTTGTCGGCACAGGAGAAACATGAGATAGAAGATCTAGGTATAAAGATCACCTAGTGAATGTAACACCACCAAAACTTAGTCAAATTAGAGATGAAACCAGAAAAGACGAGGAATTACAGATGCTGTCTCAGCAAGTGATCCCGGTATGGCCTGATAAACACAGCCAGCAATACGGCAGTACTGGTCTATCAGAGATGACACCTCAGTAGAAGATGGTGTTCTGCTAGCTGGATCCAGAATAATCATACCCAAAACAATACAGAAAGAACTTCTCTAAAAGATACATGAAGGCCACATGGGAATGGAGAATGTAAGCTCAGAGCCAGATCAGCTGTGTACTTGATAGGCAAATACAAAGACATCAAAAATATAGTGTCTACATGCAATGTATGCCAGAAGTACAGAAACACACAGCAGAAAGAGGAGATGATAGCTACTGAAGTACCACCCAGAACATGGCATACTGTAGGAGCCAATTTATTCACATATTATCAAGAGTGGTATCTCATAGTTGTCGACTACTACTCAAAGTTCCCTTTTATTCGGAAGGTGAAAGACTTGAGAGTAACAACAATCATCTCAACAATACGAGTTCTGTTTGCTGAGTAAGGGATTCTTGCAAGGTTAATACGTGACAATGGCACCCAATTCACATCCAGAGAATTTAAGGAATTCGCTGACCAGTATGGGTTCGACACCATCACCTCATCACCACACTACCCACAGGGACACAAAAAAACCCTTGTGAAATGCCAAGAGACGAAGGAAGACCCAAACCTAGCCTTATTGTCACTTTGATCCACACAAAGAACAGTACAGCACAGGAACAGGCCATTCGGCCCTTCAAGCCTGCGCCGATCTTGATGCCTGCCTAAACTAACAACTTCTGCACTTCCGGGGCCTATATCCCTCTATTCCCTTCCTATGACATGAAATCACCGGCAGAGCTGTTGAATGGAAGAAAATATAAGACTACTCTGCCAAGCAAAATACATCTTTCAAGTGACCAGGAGGAAGTGAGACTACAACTTACTGAAGCACAGGTAAGAAGAGATCAACACTTCAACGGGCATGCCCTACCTGAGCTGTTGAAAGGACAAACTGTACAAGTACTGGATCTAATCATGAAAACCTGGAGCCCAGCAAAAGTTGTCAGTGAAGCTGAGACCCCAAGGTCATACATCATTGAGACTGAAACTGGTAACCAAATGAGAAGGAACAGAATCCATATTCGACCTACACCTGAACTGGAAAAACAGAAAAGACCATCAACAACACAGGAAATATCACTATCCAGCGAGACAACATTAACAACATCGCCTGTGCAGTGTGCCAACCACCACTGACCGAAACGAATGCCAAATCTACAAGATTCATGCGCAGCATCTTACCACCCAAGTGATATCGTGAATAATATTTTTTAGAAAATAATACACGCTATAAAAGACTCTAAAAAGGGGTTCAGATTATTTCCAAAAGTCATCTGATAATCTTCTTTAGTTTAAAGAAACGTTAATAACTGGGACAGTTATGTTGATATAGGGGCATTATGTTTTGAAGAAAGAGGGATGTTATATTTTGTTATAATATTTGTTAAGTGCTAGGAACTAATTAGCTAGGGACTAATTGTATTGTGTAAGTGTTCCAGTGGGGCCACATTCATGGCTAGACTGGGGAGTCATGTAACATGTAATAGGGAACCAGTCTCAAGCAGTCCTACACCAGGCAGCATGGTAGCTGAATGATTGAAAAAGAATCCGGCTTTACTAAGTCTAAAGTGTGATTATTTCCAACATCTGGGAGCCAGAAAACAACCAGAAAATGCAACAGTTGAATACAGGCACTAAACATGGAAGCCACGTATGAGAACCTTAGGGAACTAATTCTCCAAGAAGAATTTAAAAATTCACTCACTCTGTTAGTAAGAACCTATGTAGAGAACCAGAAGATTTTAACGGCTAGACAGGCAGCAGAAATTGCTTTGTCCGTCACCCCCACAAACCCGAGGAGGATAAAAGGTAGGAGAGTGAAAGAAAGGCAAGTAGCCGAGGACAAGAAGGGACAGCTGGGAACGACCCGGGGTCTCCTCCTCAGGCCAGAAAGGAAGGTGCTGAGGCTGGAAGTGAGGTCCGCAAGCCTAAATGTTACCATTGTCACAAGGTGGGACATCCTCGTGTAGAATGCTGGAAGTTGCAAGGAAAACCCATGGGACTTATTGTGGTGCAAGGGGGCCCTGACCAAGAGTACAATAGATCAGGCTGTAGCTCTGACTGCAGCTGTAAGGCCAAGTACAAATACCAATGTGAGTGCAGCAGTTGTGAATAAGATACCTGAGATTTACAGGGAATTTTTGTCGAAAGGAAAGGTAACTCCTTATCCCTCAAGTGAGGCAGGCAAACCTATAGTTATAAGTAGGGATACAGGAGCCACGCAGACTTTTTTGCTGGGGAAAAGTATAACATTTCCACCAGAGAGCGCACTGAATGCTAAAGCTTTAGTGAATGGTATTGGGGAATATATACCCGTACCTTTGTATCAGGTGCTCCTAGAGTGTCTGGAACAGTAACTGCAGGAGTTGTCCCTAGCTTACCAGTAGATGGAGTTGACCTACTCCCAGGGAATGATTTGGCCAGAGCGAAATAGTAGTTTCGCCAGTAGTCATGGAGAAACTGTGAAGTCAAAGAGACAGAACAGTTGCAGGAAAAGGTTCCAGGAATTTTTCCTTCTTGTGTAGTAACCCGAGCAGTGGCTAAACAAGTTCCATTGTCGGAGGTAAAATTGGCAACACAGATAGATAGCCAAATATCTGAAATTTCTTTGGGGATTTGGATAATCCGAAGGAAATATTTAATAAGTCTTCTCTGATTACTGCTCAGCAAGCTGATCCAGAATTGAGGAAATCAACACTATCAGCTCTAACAGAAGCTGAGGCAAAAAGAGTTCCAGAAGACTATTATATAGAAAATGGGGTTCTGATGAGGAAGTGGAGACCTCCTCACAGACCTGTGGACTAAGATGGGACGGTTGCTCGTATAGATAGTGGTACCGCCAAAGTATCGCCAGGAACTATTAATGTTAACGCATGGGATTCCTATAGCGGGATATGTGGGGATCTGGAAGACCAAAGCACGTACAAGTTAACACTTTTACTGGCCAGGTCTTTCCAAGGACATGGTGCAGTTTTGTGAAACGTGTCATGCATGCCAGATTGTGGGAAAACTGCAATCTGCCATAAAACCGGCACCTCCAATTCCCATGCCAGTTATTGGGGAACCATTTGGTAGGGTATTGGTAGACTGTGTAAGACCTTTACCGAAAACAGAAGCGGGACACCAATATACACTTACTATCATAGATATGGCTACTCGGTTCCCGGAGGCCATTCCCTTGAAAACAATTTCTGCTAGGGTAGTGGTAGAGAAGTTAACCCAATTCTTCACTAGATATAGAGTACCGATTGAGGTTCAGTCGGATCAAGGTTCCAATTTTATGTCTAAAATTTTTCAGCAAGTTATGGGTAACTTAGGTATAACACAGTTAAAGTCTTCAGCATATCACCGATCGACACAGGGAGCTTTAGAAAGGTACCATCAGACCCTCAAAACAATGATTAGGGCATACTGTCATGAATATCCCCATGATTGGGTTAAAGGGCTAAAATTTCTTTTGTTTTCCACAAAGCATTCACCTAAAGAATGCACAGGTTTTAGTCCTTTTGAATTAGTTTTTGGGCATGAGATAAGAAGTCCTCTAAAGTTAATTAAAGAAAGGTTTTTAGAACAGAGGGGTGAATCTTCTGTACTAGATTATGTATCTGTGTTCCGGGAATGGCTCACGAGAGCCTGCAAAGTGGTTCAGGAACACCTTAAAGCTTCTCAAACAACTGTGAAAAAATGGGCAGACAAGCCATGCTAAGACCTGAGCATTTCGGCCAGGTATTGTTGCCTTTAAGGGTGAACCATTGAAAGCACGGTTCAGTGGTCCATATAAAGTGGTCAAGAGAATTGGTGAAGTAAATTATTTGATTGACACCGGAAAAAGAATCGGCTGTGTCATATCAATATGTTAAAACAATATTATCGCCAGGAGGAGGATAAGCAAGCACAGTTATGTCAGGTAGTAGTGACAGAGAAGGATGAAAGGAAGATAGTGAGGATGAGGCAGAAGGAGGCCTAGACAATTCTCAAATTCAACCTCCTACTATCCAGTTAGCTAATACTGAATTGCTCGGAAGATTGGACACTATGCTTTCAAATTTAGATGCAAACCAACGAGAAGAACTAACAAGGCTACTCACAGCATTTAAAAGAGTCTGTATGGATAAACCAGAATGTACAATCTTAGCCATGATGTGGATATACGGGAATCCATTCCGATAAACAACATCCTTAAGCTTAAGTCCAGAGAAATAGGCCCAGGTAACAGCAGAAATCCAATACATGTTGGAGAACCATACAATATAACCCAGTCAAAGTAGCTGGAGTTCACCAGTAGTATTAGTGCATAAACCTGACTGTTCAACCAGACTTTGCATAGACTATGAAAAGTTATTGCAATAATGAAAGCAGAGTCCTACCCAATCCCTCACTTGGAAGACTGTATTGACAGAGTGGGCAGTGCCATGTTTCTTACAAAAATATATTTGTTAAAGCGATACTGGCAAGTTCCTTTAACACCCCGAGCTAACAAAATATCAGCTTTTGTCACACTGGATGGTCTTTTCCAGTGCCGAGTGATGCTATTCAGGGTAAAGAATGCCCGAGCAACCTTTCAGAGACTAATGAACCAAGTGGTAGCCTGTTTTTTTAACTGTGTAGTTTACCTTGATGATGTGCTGGTCTATAGTGACACTTGGAAGGACCACTTGGAACAGCTAGAAACTCTGTTCAAAAATTTACAATTGCCCGATTTAGTAATAAACCTGGCCAAAAGCGAATTTGAGAAAGTGAGAGTGACCTACCTCGGGCATGTAGTAGGGCAAGGGCAAGTGCTACCAAGAACAGCAAAAGTACAAGCATTGGTGGAGTTCTCTATCCCTAAGACTAAGCCAGAAATCATGAAGTTTTCGGAGATGTGTGATTTCTACCAAAAGTTTGTACCAAATTTCAGTATAGCTGCTCCATTGACAGATTTGCTACAGAAAAAGAAAACCAAGGTAGTGTGGTCAGGGAAGTGCCAAGCATCCTTTGAAAGGCTGAAAGCCATTTTGATTAATGAACCGGTTTTGGCTGCCCCAAATTTCACTAAGTCCTTCAAAGTAACAATTGATGCGAGTGACCTGGGGGTCGGTGCAGTCCTGTTCCAAGACGATGAATTAGAGATAGGAAGGCCAGTGGGACACTTTTCCAAATAGCTAAATCGACATCAAAAAAGATCTTCCACAGTGGAAAAATAAACCTTAGGTCAATTATTGGCTCTTAAACATTTTGAAGTCTATGTCCACCACAACTACAGAGAGGCACTGGTCTATACTGGGATGAATTTTATGTTGCCGCTGTAAAAATGGCAGCCTGCACGTATGAGCCCTACTCCACGGAGCCAGGGTGATATTAAACACAGCGCTTCATTTACATGGCCGGGGCAGACTGCAACCACCCCCCCCCCCCCCCCACTTGATAACGTGGAGGGGGCAGGTGGTTCGTCCCCAGCAATGGCGTCACTGGCCAATACCATTTTTAAAGGGCTTAGAGCCCTACTTTGGAATTTAAAGTTTTAAAGCAATAGTGCATTAAAATTTATTTAAGAAATATTAAATACATGTTTGCAGTTCCTCTCTCACCCTCCCCCAATAACCATATATTCATTCCTTGCCCTCTCCTCCACCAAAATACTTGCCCTGAGTACCTAACCATCCCATAGAAACATAGAAAATAGGAGCAAGCGTAGGCCATTTGGCCCCTCGAGCCTGCTCCGCCATTCATTATGATCATGGCTGATCATCCAACTCAGTAGCCTGTTCCGGCTTTCGGCCCATACCCTTTGATCCCTTTAGACCCAAGAGCTATATCTAACTCCTTCTTGAAAACATTCAGTGTTTTGGCCTCAACTGCTTTCTGTGGTAGCGAATTCCACAGGCTCACCACTCTCTGGTGAAGAAATTTCTCCTCATCTCAGTCCTGAAAGGTTTACCCCGTATCCTTAGACTATGATCCCTGGTTCTGGACTCCCCCACCATCGGGAACATCCTTCCTGCATCTACCCTGTCAAGTCCTGTTAGAATTTTATAGGTTTCTATGAGATCCCCCTCACTCTTCTGAACTCCAGTGAATATAATCCTAACTGACTCAATCTCTCCTCATATGTCAGTCCTGCCATCCCAGGAATCAGTCTGGTAAACCTTCGCTGCATTCCCTCTATAGCAAGAACATCCTTCCTCAGATAAGGAGACAAAAACTGCACACAATATTCCAGATGTGGCCTCACCAAGGCCCTGTATAATTGCAGCAAGACATCCCTGCTTCTGTACTCGAATCCTCTCGCTATGAAGGCCAACATACCATTTGCCTTTTTTACTGCCTGTTGCACCTGCATGCTTACCTTCAGCGACTGGTGTACTAGAACACCCAGGTCTCACTGCATATTCCCCTCTCTCAGTTTATAGCCGTTCAGATAATAATCTGCCTTCCTGTTTTTGCTAGCAAAGTGGATAACCTCACATTTATCCACATTATACTGCATCTGCCGTGCATTAGCCCACTCACTCAACTTGTCCAAATCACCCTGAAACCTCTCTGCATCCTCCTCACAACTCAGCCTCCCACCCAGTTTTGTGTCATCTGCAAATTTGGAGATATTACATTTAGTTCCCTCATCTAAATCATTAATGTATATTGTGAATAGCTGGGGTCCTAGCACCGATCCCTGTGGTATCCCACTAGTCACTGCCTGCCATTTGGAAAAAGACCCATTTATCCCTACCCTTTGTTTCCTGTCTGCCAACCAATTTTCTATCCATCGCAATACACTACCCCCAATCCCATGTGCTTTAATTTTACATGCTAATCTCTTATGTGGGACTTTGTTAAAAGCCTTCTGAAAGTCCAAATGAACCACATTCACTGGCTCCCCCTCATCAACTCTACTAGTTACATCCTCGAAGAATTCTAGTAGATTTGTCAAGCATGATTTTCCTTTAGTAAATCCATGCTGACTCTGTCTGATTCTACCACTGTTCTCCAAGTGCTCTGCTGGAAAATCTTTGATAAGGGACTCTAGAATTTTCCCCACTACCGACGTCAGGCTGACTGGTCTATAATTCCCTGCTTTCTCTCTACCTCCCTTTTTAAATCGTGGGGTTACATTAGCTACCTTCCAATCTGTAGGAACTGTTCCAGAGTCTATAGAATCTTGGAAGATGACTACCAATGCATCCACTATTTCTAGGGCCACTTCCTTAAGTACTCTGGGATGCATACCATCAGGCCCTGGGGATTTATCGGCCTTCAATCCCATCAATTTCCCCAACACCGTTTCTCTACTAATACTGATTTCTTTCAGTTCCTCTCTCTCACTCAGCCCTGTGTTCCCCAACATTTCTGGTATGATATTTGTGTCCTCCTTTGTGAGGACAGAACCAAAGTATGCATTTAGTTGGTCAGCCATTTCTTTATTCCCCATAATAAATTCCTCTGTTTCTGACTGTAAGGGACCTACATTTGTCTTCACTAATCTTTTTCTCTTCACATACCTATAGAAACTTTTACAGTCAGTTTTTACATTCCCCGCAAGCTTGCTCTTGTACTCTATTTTCTCCTTCTTAATCAATCCCTTGGCCCTCCTTTGCTGAATTCTAAACTGCTCCCAATCCTCAGGTCCCCCCTCCAAAATTCAGAAACTTAAATCTTTAACCCTTCCCACCCTCCCCTCCACCACTCAGATTAGCTCGAGCCTGCTCCTCCCCCCCCCCCCCCCCACACTGAAATACTTACCTGCTCCCCCCTCCATGCCAGTGTCCCACATCGGATGTCCGAATGGAGATCCGAAGGCATGGGAGTGCCAGCCACCGGCTACAATATCGGAGCGGAATGGATGGCAGGAGCGGTAAGTATTTATTTCGTTTATTTTAATAAATTTGCCTAGGTAAATGCTGCTCCCGTTGCCAAGCGACGGGGGGACACCGCCACGAAGCCTCGCCACTGCCAGTAATATGGGGCCGGGCCTTCCCAGCGTCGAGGCCTGTGGTGGGCTTCTCCCGGAGGCATTTTCTAGGCCCCCCGCCCTGACCCCCGATGTCGGCGGTCCTGTAAAATCCAGCCCACTGATCATAACCCCCTAACCTTTGTGGAAATATTTAAAAACCAGGATGCCAGACTATTCCAACGGAGTTTACTGTTACAAACTTATCACTTAAAAATTATCCACAATGCTGGTAAAAATAATGTTATTGCAGATGCTTCATCAAGAATCTGACTTTGTTCAAGTTATTTGAATGAAAAGAGTGTACAGAGCAGAATTTTATTGACTACAAGGAAAGAGTGGATATGAGTGTGAAACTATTTTTCTATTTTTCCAATATTTTGTAATGAAACGCATTTAAAAATGGTGTTTCATTACTCTGAGGGTGGAGTTATTATGAAAATGATTCTGTTTTTTGGTTTTGTTAAAAATATTTATTAAAATATGGTGAAGCTGAATAATTGTTGGACCAGGTTTTTTTTTAAAAGAGAGCCATCAAAAGGACCCTGAGGAAGCTGGATTGGCAACAGTGTTGCTGATTGTCACATGGCTCGTGTTAGGCTTGGAACAGAAACCCTGGTAACGGGCAGAGAAGTGACCAGCACTCCTTTGATTGGACAAGCCCAGTAGCAGCAGAACACCTGGGAGGGGCAGAAAACTGACAAGTTTTCTGATTGTGTGCCAGTGTGTGTATGTTTTACCTTCTGGAAGGAGATAAAGTCAAGTCTGCTGAGTGTCAAAAAAAGGACAGAAGACCACAACCCAGCTCGCTTCCCAGAAACTCCATAAAAGACCCTGTGAAGTACACTGTGTCGATTCATCTTGTTTCCCGTATTTGAAGAAAACCTGCTAAAAATAAGTTTCACTGCCGCTTGAAGAGAACTGTTCTAGGGAGGATCCTGGTGGCTTGTCTACGTGTGCTCAGCGGTTGGATTGTGTGCCAATTTTGGTGCAGCGTGTCTCGTCTGTTTTCTTCAAGGGTTGGGCAAGTAATCCGCCCGGGTGTCTTTTTTGTCAGTAATAGATCCAAAGATACCTTTTTTAAAAAAAATTTCGGTTAACTTGTTTATATATGTGTGTGTGTGTGTGTGTGTGTGTGTGAGAGTTTGAAGGGACTAAGGTAAAGGGGGACTTTAAAATTTGGGTAAGGTAGAAAGGGGACTTCGAAAATTTAATGTTGGAACTTAAAAATATTTAATTTGTGTGTTTATATTTTACTTTGTTACTGGTTAAGACTTACTTTATAATAAATTGATAGTTTTGTTGTTCAATGAAGAAACCTGGTTAGTGTGTTCTATTCTGGGAAAAATGGTGTATCTGATTGACTGCCTCAGTAAGTGAGAACATTTAAAAAATATGTTGTGAGCTCTGGAGAAGTAGAACTGAATTAACAGTGCACTTCTCCTACCTCGGTCATAACACATCCAACCCAAGTGTTCTCCTGTACTTTATAGGATCTTGGCAGTTTGTTCACTTCTCCTGGGACCAATCCAAAGTGTACCACAGCTCTTAGGAATTCACTTTGATTTCCTTAATTTCTCAGCTATCTTCTGAGATATGAGATCTCCTGGGGATTCTCCCTGTAGCATTTGGCTAGGCAACCCTCCAGCTGTCATTCACCACCTCACAAATCTGGATTCCCAGCTTGAGCACGGGCCTTACCCAAGACAGAATCACCTCTGGTCCCCGATGACCTTACTGCTCTTGAGGTAGGAAAAGATGACCCTTTCCAGTTTAGCATGCCAGGCCTGTATAATGAGGGTAGGAGCATCAGTCAGTCCTTAGACCCTTGGTCATGAATGCCCCACTGTAGATATCCCTACAGCTGGCACACAGTCAGGACTGGGCTGCAATGCTGTAAAGCCATTCGTCAAGGTTCTCTATTAATGGACAGTGGATTATCCCAATTCCAACCAACTGATTGACATGGCTCTGGTGCATGCTCATATGTGACTGATCCTCTGCAAACATCCTTTTCAAAGCCAAACCCGACGAGATTCCCAGGGCTCTTTAGTCAAGAGGTGATATCACCTGACCCCTCGGTCAGTAATGTCTTGTACTCCCTCACTGCCTCAGTTTACTTGCGCTGTCACCCAATGCACTGCTGCCTTGTTCCTCAAAAGCGAATACCTCCAGATTTGTGCTTGTTTGGAAGAGTAAATGATAGCATATGCTTGGACATGGATGCAAAGAAGACTGGCTCTTTTTCCATTACTGCTGCTTCTTTGAGCTCATCTAGAAAAGGAGAGGTAGAATGGGTTGATAAGGAGCGGAGATCACATATCACTTTCACTGATGTGAGGGTTCCATGATCCAGTTTGGTGAAAGGTAGTGCAGGTACAATAGAATGGGAACCAAGAAAAGCGGAGTGCTATCATTGAATCTTCATCTATAACTTTGTTACCTCCAGATTCGACAATGGCAATGTTCTCCTGGCCAGCTTCTCATCATGCTCCCTCTGTGAACTTGAGCTGATCCAAAACTCAGTTGCCTATATCCTAACCCAGACCAAGGCCTGTAAGTCCTGTTTACCCATTACCACTGTGCTTCTGACCTACATTGGTCTTGGAGGGAGTGCAGCCTCAATTTAAAAATTCTCATCCTTGCTTTCAAATTCCACATTGGCCTCACCCCTCCCTATCTCTGTAACCTCCTCCAGGCTTATAATCTTCTCAGATCTCTGCACTCCACCAATTTTGACCACTTGGACATCCCTGATTTTCATCCCAACACCATTGGTGGCTGTGCCTTCAACTTCCTCAGCTCAAAACTCTGGCATTCCCTCCCTAAACCTTGATACCTCTCAAACACTCTCTGCTCCTTATGACGGTCCTTAAAACCTACCTCTTTGACCAAACTTTTGATTACATATTGTTACAACCAGGTGAGAAAGGGGTCTAGGGGTTCCCTCTCAGCCTTTGCCTGGTTTAACTGTAACAAGGTTTAATTGTATGAACTGAAATTAACTCATATGCCCCTAAAATAGCATTTTTTGTCAGCTCATAATCTGATGAACTCTCATCTGGAAACATGGAATAATCCTCATGGGCTTTTCCTGTTAACTTGCTTTGTATCAGCAGAGTCCAGGCCTCAGCTGGCCACTTTAACTGCCTTGCCAGTTTTTCAAAAGACACTAAAAATGCTTTCACGTCTCCCTCACCGAATTTTGGGATCAGTTGGGGAAGTTTTAACAATTCTGTACCCAGCCCTGAATTACGCTGCTCCATATTGGCTATGCTTTCACTGGGGTTACTCTGTCGCCCCTAGTTAACTCAAGCTGCCTCAGCTCTCTCTCTTCACATTCCTTCTGGAAGGCTCTTTCTCTCCTCTCTTGCTTTCTGTCTCTCCTCTCTTTTTCTTCACGTTCCTTCAGAAAGATTCTTTCCTTCTCTGTCTCTCTCTTTTTCTCTTTCCTCAAATTCAAATTTCCTCTCTTCGAATTGTATCTTTGCTATCAATACCCTGTCAGAGTCTACTTCTAACCCTGTTTCTGCTTCTTCAGATTCAAGGGAAAAGTGGTTGGCCACTGTCTTAAGAGTTCAAACTTTCTAAGCTTGGCCTGGACAGTGATCCCACACTGCCCAGCCATTTGTCTCAACTTTTCCATGGGCAGTGCTTTTAACTTATCCCAAGTTACTTCACTCTGGCTTGGGGAGTTACTGACTTCAGTCGCAGAGATGTCAGTATTCTAGCACACACAACTACAAGAAAACCTATATTGAAATCTGTTCTCTTTTTTGATTAGGATCAATTTGGCTTCCCACTTCCAATTTCTTGTTTGTCTGTGAGTCCAATCCAGATGCTAGCCCCCAAATTGCTGTTATGATCAGGTGATAAAGGGGTCTGGGGGTTCCCTCTCAGCCTTTGCCTGGTTTAATCGTAACAGGGTTTAATTTTAAAAACACCGTGTTTTAGCTCCCTCTTCAGTGAATCCTTGTTCACTGCTTTCCAATTGCAAGGCAAAGAAATCAATCAGACAGGTTTTCTTCGATTTAAACAAGAAAGGTAGAAGTTTATTAACCTTAAACACTAATTCAGTTAACGACTATGAGTACGCAACGTGACCACGCTAGCATGCATATGCGATAAATGCCCACGCAGATAGAGACTGAAAAGGCAGAAAGAATAAAGGGAAAAAGTTTGAGGCAGTAGCTAGGTTGTAATTACAGTCCTTTGAGTTCGATGTGGAGTCATTGGTTGCCAGTAAGTCTTGCCATTCGTTGGAGCCCAGTGCACGCTTTAACTTGTTTCAATGTAGGAGTCTTTTCTCTCTTGAGGGTTAAGCAACTTCATTGGGTCCAGAGGTTTGTGAGAAAGTGAGAGAGAGCTAGCCAGGAGAGAAGCTCTCTTCCTCCAGGTTCAGTTGCAATCTGCAGTCTGTCTTCAAACTGTCCTGTGTGTAGTTCAAAAAGACTGGGCCAGCAGGTTAGTCATGTGGCCAGCTGGTTTAACCACTGCTGCATTTGTGGATTCTCCATCTTAGCAGAAACTGGAATGCAAGCTTTCTTACACCTTCAATGTCTGGTGATCAAAATCCATTTGGGTTAATTGGACCAGGAAGTAGTTGCTTTGTCTCTCCAAGTACTGTCGTTTAGTATGCAAATGGCCTCCAGCCAAATGTCTGGTGAGCTCTTTAAACAAGTCATTTCTTCACTCCAGCAACAGTATAAAATTAATGTTCATATGACGAAATTAATATGCCTCATTATTGGCCAGTGGGGGTCTTCATGACGCCTCCACACCCAGTGGAATGAAATGCGATTTTATTTTTAAAAAGCATTTCATTAAAAGGGACGAGAGAGAAGAGTGGTACAGGAAAACACATATGCATCTCTCTCATTCATTCAGAAATAGAAAGAGAAAGCGAGAAATACAGCACCGAAACAGGCCCTTCGGCCCAACTTGCAAACTCTGCACAGGCAGTACCCAGAACTGAACCTGGGTTGCTGGAGCTGTGAGGCTGCGGTGCTAACCACTGTGCCACTCCTAATCCTAACGCTTGTTACAGTCTATCTTTTCTTGGTAGCAGTGCTGCTTTAAACTGCCCTTTTTGGCATCCCAATAAACATTTTTGGGGAAGTTTTTCAGTTTGCACATTTCCATGATTGCCTAGGGTGTCTTTGTTCTTATTGAGATCTGCAGGGGGATGGTTAGATTTAATTAGCCCTAAGTGAAGTTCTGCTCATGGGCATCGGCAGTCTGAACTCTCTTTCAGTGCTTTGGTGAGTCATGCAAGAGCTTTTCACTTTAGCAGATGGTTGGTTCCCTTTTCTCCTAACTATGGGGGTGGATTCCTTGCTAATCTTCCCTTTGTCCTCTGGGACACTCCTGCTTGCAGGTATTTATCCAGATTCTGCTGCACTGCCCTGTGGCACTTCGACTAGGTGAGGCATCACCCTCACAGTTTCTCTGCCCTCTTGAGGACTCTCTTTGTCTCTGCAGGTTCCTGTAAATGCTGTTAGCAACTCTGGTGGGGTGGTTCTAGTGTCTGCATTTACATAGGAGGATGTGGGGTCTGACTTTTCAAATAATTTGGGGTTGGCTGACTGGACAGTAGGGGTTTCCATTTGGGATTCCTCCAAAACTTCCTTTAACCTGTCCTCTTGGTCGCTTTTTCCCCTTTCCTTTCCAACCTTTTGCCAGCCTTGTGTCTGCCTGTCCCCTTTCATTCTCGGCAGGGGTCCCTTACAGTTCACCACCACCAAACACTGATATAGGACTTAGGGGTGCAGATTTCACTTCAGATTGGGATTTCCCCCCAACCTGGCACATGTGGCAACTCCTGCAGTTCTCGGGAGTACATGTTTGTAGAGTTTTGGCCCGTCAAACTGCTGTCTTATGTGGGTTTTGGTTTTTCGGATACCGACATGTACAGCCACTGTCATCTCATAGAAACATAGAAAATAGGAGCAGGAATAGGCCATTCAGCCCTTCGAGCCTGTTCTGCCATTCATTATGATCATGGCTGATCATCCAGCTTAGTAACCTGTTCCCATTTTCATCCCATATCCTATCATGGGCCATTCTTATTGTTACTCTATGGTACCTCTGCGGGACCATTAACTGGTGAACCACTGCCCACTCCTTGCTGTCAGGTCTGTGAGGAGAACTCCATTTCCTCATCAGTACCTCATTCTTTAAGTAGTAGCAATCAGGGACACCCTCTGCTTCAATTTCAGACTGGGCAGCCTGTGCTAACTCTCTCAATACTGGGTTAGCTCGCTGAGCCTCAGCTAGGGCAGATCCATTTAACTCATTCCCTGGGTCTTCTAAATTCCCAAAGAAAGTCTCAGACAGACAAACCTCACGGTTATCTGCCTGCAGTGCCAATTCAGTCTCCTCTGGGGGAGCTGGATTGATCATGGCCTGATTCACCATACATTCAGGGAAACTGCAGGGGACTGTCTCCTGTCACTGCCCTGTCTCTCTGACCTATACGGTCTCTCTTTCACTGCTGGGGAAGCCGCCACCTTTGACCCCACCAGATCATTACCTAGGAGCAGGTCAACCCCGTCCACAGGCAAACTAGGGGCAATCCCTACAGTCACCGGTCCCAAAACTAGTTTGCACATTCACCACCATTCTCCTGTATACTGCACTCTCTGGGGGAAAGATCAGGCCTTTTCCCAGTAAAAGAGATCTAGAGGCCACTGTGTCCCTGAGGATTACTATGTGCTTGCTTGCTCCACTCGAGGGGTATGGGGTTACTCTCCCTTCAGACACAAAACCCTGATAATTTTCAGGAATCCTATTAAATTTTCCTGCACTTGTAGCAGTAGGCTTCCTGGGTCTGACTCTTACTGCAGTTAAAGCCACAGCTTGTTCTGCTGTGCTTTCCATCAGGGTTCCTTCTCTTTCATTGAGTGGTTGTGCCCTGATTAACACTACAGGTTTTCCTTTTAGTTTCCAGCAGTCAGCTCTTAGATGCCCTGCTTTATTACAATGGAAGCACACAGGTTTCTGATCTCACTCCTACTTACAGCACCTTCCTTTTTGGCTGGAGGAGGGCCCCCTCTGTCTCCTGCTTTTCTTTCCCTCCCAGGACTGCTTGGGGTTCTATCACCTTCCCACCCTTTCTCCTTTTCAAATTTGTGGGGGTGATTAGGAAAGGTTTTTCACTGGTAAACCGACTTAAAATGAGAGCAAACTCATCGGCCAGAACTGCTGCCTGCTGGGCTCTATGAACCTTCTGTTCCTCTACATGTGTCTTTATGAAGAGTGGGAGAGAGTTTTTAAATTCTTCTAGCAAAATTACCTCTCTGAGATTTTCACAGCTAAGCTGTACTGTAAGAGCCCTCAGCCACTGGTCAAAAGCCAGCTACTTACTTCTGTCAAACTCCAGGTAAGTTTGATTAGCTTGCTTTTTGAACGTTCTAAACTTTTGGCGATAGGCTTCATTTCATACAATTAATTTCAAACAAAGCTTGGCAGTTAACTGTCAGTCACTGTAAACTGGTGCATTCTCCATGGCAATGCCTCTACCAATCAGAGTTCACTTACCAACCAGTCATCATTCTCTTTTCATGCAGTATAAATTGTTTTCCCTTACATTGGTTATTTTTGTGGATTGTCCTGATGAGTGCAAGACAAAAAGCTTCGACAACATGTCTCGATTTTACTTATATTTTAACTCGCTATCTGTAAATAATGAATATTCGCTATTTTCAAAATTTTCGCCTTCCCATCCTCTTCTCCCTACTATCCCCAGCCCACCTCTTCTCCTTTCCCACTCCCTTCCTTCCCCTCTTCTCCCACTGTCCCTGCATTTGGGTTAGGGATGGGTTTATTTCCCATAACCCAATCAACCGTAACCCTATTTCTCCTCTTCATCTCTCCTCTGCCTGTCCTCTCCCTCTCCTTCTTGTCCCTTCTTTCCCCATTCCCCTTCCCTTTTTCCCTTCATCACTTTATCCCATCCCTCATTCTCCTCTCCCTGTTATACCTCCTTCCTTCCCCTCCCTACTTTAATTTTCCCCACAGATCTGCCCCAGCTGTGCATGTTTCCATCAGTGTAACCTTCTTCCTTTGGACTCCAGCCACAGCTTAATGTCTTCCAGTGACCATCAGTGCTCACCCACCCACCCACCCTCCCTGACCTCTATTTCTTCAATGGCCTCTTGTGCTCTACATTGCTCCTTTCCCTTCCATGGATTTTCAGCATTCCTTTACTTTCCTTCTCTACCCTGTAACCCCATTCTACCACTCCAACTCTTGCCTTTTGTACCCCTGAGCATCAGTTTTCCCCTGCCCATCTAAACATCCCCTGTGCTCTAAACATGCCTCACCTCATGAATATATTTGGTTTTGAATCTTTATGAGCAATGCAAAGGGAGATTGACTCAAATGATTTAATCATGGTAGAGAGGTGTCACATAAACAATGCGGAGAATTTTAACATGAGCGAATATGTGGGATTGGGTGCATGTTTAGGGTTAAATTGGTAAAAATTCAGAGCTTTGAAAGCCATCTCCAATCTGCCGTATTCCGGGTTTTAGAGAGGTGGGACAAGGCAGGCAGTCAATCTGCTCACTGGAGGCTGGTTTGAATTATAAATATGCTCTTAAAGCTTGAAACTTTTGATTTTATCTGTTTTGTGGACGGGATTTGTGGGCCTCGTGAAACCCGGTAGCTGAAGCAAGGCGACAACAATTTTGGAGAGAAGGTAAGTGCATTCAGAGCACTGCATATGGGCCAGGAGGAACAGGAATGTTTTCTCCTGGCCACCCAAGCTTCCCAGATCAGAATCACCCCCCATACAAAGACCTCCGGGGTTAGGGATCGGATCCTTCCCAACCCCCATTCCCACTCCCTGCCCTTGAGGTTGTGGATCGGACTTACCTGGTTCTGCAGAGTGCTCCCAACCTGACTGGAAGCCAAGTCTGTCAATTAGACCAAAAGACGTGGGTTTCCCATCTGATACTGCGCCCCACCCACTCCCCGCCCAGGTAACCCGTCCCTACAAATATCCAGACCAATGTGATAGAAAAAGACTGTTACATGAAGTAACTGTTATGTACAGGAAATGTATGCTTATGTAAGATTATAGATAACTAGATAGAGATTGGTTTGGTTGAGATTAGAAGAGGGTGAAGGAAGTCCAAAAAATATAAGGATTATTGATATAGATGCAATGGACTTCCTTTCCTTTAAGTTAAATTTCCACTTTATCAATGTAAGGCTGATATTCTGATCCAAGAAAGTGAAGACATAAGTCTGTCCAACAAGCATAACATTAATTCCATGCTGTATCTTTGCAGGAAATACATCCTGAATCCGTAAAATCGGGTGCTCACTTTTCAACAGCGTCCCATGGTGCTAAAAGTCTGCATGGTAGCGTAACAGATAATAAGGTAAGTTTTTCAAGTAGGGGATTTGGAACTGTATGTTTTTCAGCTTTTCCTTGCATTTGTGTAAGCTCCACTTCAAAGGTAATAGGTAGGAACTCATGTCAACATTGTGTCTTAGTTCATGTTTTACATGTATAATGAAGTTCTGCATATTTTATGTGAGAGTTCTATGTTTTGGCATAAAAGGCATGCAAGGAATTCTGAATGGGAGCCAAGTGAGATTGGCAATCATACTATTTCCTGGGCCCAGTGTCCAGTTTGCATGCTCTGGAAAATTTCTCCCTCGTTTTTTTCAATGAAGAAAGAAGTAAAACTACAGTAGGCAATTTAATGGTCTTTGCACCTAACCATGACTGGCAAAACTAAGATTTCTCCCCAAGCACAGTGGGCAGAATGTTACCAGTCCTGCCGAGGCGGCTTTGACGGCAGGACCGGGAGGAAGGTTGGACAGGAGGGCATTGGGTCAGTGGGCTGATGAGTTCCCGCCTCTGGCCAACTTTGCCGCAAGTGGGGTAGATGTGGCATGGGCTACCCAGAACCCACCCCAGGCAGCGTTGGGCAACGAGTTTGCATATGTAAGTACCCAATTGTGGGTAGATTGGGGATGCTGCCAGGAATGGACAGGTCCCCTGCTGAGGAAAAAGCCTGGCAAGTGCCTCAAGGCAGCTTACTGGCGGTTGGCGAGGGGGCCCGCGAGGCGACCTATACTTATCCCCCACACCTCCCAGAAACACAGGGATCAGTGGCTGCAGGCCATTCTGTAGAGGGTTTTCAGCTGTTGCCAGAGTTTATTTTAACAAAATTGAGATGTCTTCAGAGGGCGCCTCTAGATGGAGGCGCATCATGGTCCCCCTCCTACAGCGGCAGCGTCCACCTCTGCTGGTGGGGCTCCCATCTGTTCCATGGCTGCAGGCCCTCTGATTGGGCCTATAACCTCATGAACCCACCCGCCATCCTTAATTGGACAGCAGATGCAGAAGTGGCCAATTAGGAGGCTGCCTCCCGGAACATCACACCCGCAACCTCACTGCCAGCAAGTGAGGTGCTGGGATCTGGAAATGGTCCAGACCAGCAATTCTTTTTAAAGTGGGTCAGTTTCTGCCCAGTGTGAGCACTGATTTAACAGAATGGATTTCAACAGCAAATTTGAATATCAGCAGCATTAAGATTCTGAGAAATCCATCTATACTTTCATTGATGAGTCACAGCTAATTATAGCACTATAGCCTGAGAAAGGCAGAACTGAAAGGGGCAAACTAGGTCATGTTCAAAACATTTTTCACTTAAAAATGTGAGCATTCTAGAGCATCGCTTTGGAAATGTTAATGTATGAGACAGAAATATAGTTCAATGTAAATTTCAGCAAATTCATTCTGTCTAGTGAAGGTGAAAAGATAAGCCTGTTGGCTTCACCCAGTTCGACAATAGCAGCAAGTATGCATGTGTTTTTCTCCATTTTTATATTTTTGTTTCATTGTCTGGTGCCCTCAACCATTAGCAGATCTGCCCTGTTGGCATTTGCCAACATTAGTGATGCTACCAAATCTAGCCTGGCTTTCAGCCCAGAGCCTGTTTTCTTCCGTGGACCTCTTTTTAATGGGGGAGGAAACAGGGCAGTAGGAGTCCAGCTTTCAGTCGCTATTTACAACAAAAATTTTCTGCCTATGCTCCAGAATCTCTTTTCATTCCAAGTTAAAAACTTTGCAGTTTTGCAGTTCTGCTACACAACAATAACTTATATTTATTATATATAATTATAAATTTATATATATATATATATATATATATTATATAATATATATAAATTAACTTAAAAATATCCTAAGGTGCTTCGCAGGGACGTTATAAAACAAAATTAGATACTGAGCCACATAAAGCAATATTAGGGTAAATGGCCATTAGCTTGGTCACAGAGGTTGGTTTTAAGGAGCATCATAAAGGAAGAAAGAGAGGAAGAGTCGAAGAGGTTTAGGGAGGGAATTTCAAAGCTTAAGGCCTAGGCATCTGCAGGCACGGCCACTAATGATGTAGCAATTAAAATCAGGAATGCCTAAGAGGCCAGAATGAGATCAGCATAAATATCTTGGAGGGTCAAAGGAGATTACTGAGATAGGGAGGAGTGAGGGATTTGAAAACAAAAATGAGAATTTTAAAATAAAGGCATTGCTTGACCGGGAGCCAATTTAGGTCAGCGAGCACAGGAGTGATATGTGGACAGGACTTCGTGCCAGTAAGTACATGGGCAGCAGAGTTTCAGATGACCTCAAGTTTACAAAGGGAAGAATGTGGGAGGCCAGCCGTGAGTGCATTGGCATAGTCAGGTCTAGAAGTAGCAAAGGCATGAATGAGAGTTCCAACAGCAGATGAGCTGAGGCGGGGCAAAATTGGGCAATGTTATGGAGGTGAAAATAGCCGGTCTTAGTGATGGCGCAAATAAGTGGTCGGAAGCTCATCTTGGGATCAAGTATGACACCATGGTGGTGGTCTGAATTAGTCTCAGACAGTTGCTATGGAGAGGGATGAAGTCATTTACAAGGGAACAGAGTTTGGAGCAGGGATCAAAGATAATGGCTTTGGTCTTCCCAACATATAATTGAAGGAAGTTTCTGCCCATCCAGTACTGGATGTCAGATAAGGAGTCTGATAGTTTAGCAACAATGGAGGAGTTGAGAGAGGTGGTGATGAGGTAGATGAGGGTGTCGTTAGTGTATGTGTGAAAAGTAATGCTGTGATTTCAGATGATGTTGACAAGGGGTAGCACGTAGATGAGAAATAGGAGGGGCCAAGGATAGATCATTGGGGGTCACCAGAGGTAATGGTGCAGGAGCAGGAAGAGAAACCGTTGCAAGTGATACTCTAGCTAGGATTAGATAGATAAGAATGGAACCAGGCAAGTGCAGTCCCACCCAGGTGACGACAGTGGAGAGGCATTGGAGGAGGGTCGTGTGGTCAACCATGTCAGAGGCTGCAGACAAATCAAGAAGGATGAGGTGGGATTGTTTACCATAGTCACAATTACTTAGGATATCATTTGTGACTTTGATAAGAGCTGTTTTGGTACTGTGACTGGGGCGGAAACCTGATTGGAGGGATTCAAGTTTGGAGTTCCAGAAAAGATGAGCACGGATTTGGGAGATAACACATTCAAGGACTTTGGAAAGGAAAGAAAGTTAGGAAATGGGCCGGTAGTTTGCAAGTATGGAGGGGTCAAAGGTTGCTTTTTTGAAGAGGGTTGATAGGTGCCAGAGCTCTTACAGTCAATTAAGCGTGCAATTCCTTCTAATGCAATTTTAGTGAAGTACTGAGTGAATCTGAAACTGCATCCTGACTTCCATACTATATGGAACAATATCCAAAATGCACTGCCTAATATCTACTGTGCTGTGCAATGTGTGAGATTCTTTAAGCTGTTCTGTCTTTCCAGCTGAGTCCACCTTGGGAACATCTGAAACCTGAATCCATTTCGATGCTTTTCTTGTGCACTCTAATATAAGTGCCACTGACACTGATGTAAATTTGTCATGTACGTTTCAGTTTTACTGTTGAGGCATAACTGGATGACAGAAACTGAAGTTAATCAGTTAATTTGCATTGTATGAAAGTTGAATTTTACATCTGTAATCACCACTGAAAGGATTTTAGGAAGGAATTTTGTAAGCGACCGGCTCAGAAACAGTGAAGTTGTGTTTTTAATTGGTTGCCAAGAAGTAAATAGAGATCAACTTTTCTGGTCAGTTCTGCTGGATTCCTGTTGTAAATTTAGTGGGACTGAGGTAGAATGGCTTGGAAAAAGACCCACATCCAACACTTATGATTTTTCACTTGGCCATGTTGACCTTGCATCAATTCTTTTAATTATATTTTTAGGGAAGGTGAACAAATAAGACAATTTTATATAATTTATATGCAATGTACAGTTATTGAACTTTAATGTTTATTAGTAAGTTGATTTTAGGAGCAGAATTTTCCGTTTGGGGTCAGGACCCCGACGTTGGAATCCTTTCCAGGTCCCAACCCCACTCCGGAATTGAGGGAGGGTATAGTCACAGCCCAATCGGCTGGAGGGCAGGTTTGGTGGTCAATTAACAGCAGCGGGCATGGGATGGAGCCGGGACTCTAAAAGTGCAGGCCCAATTTACAGGCATGATGGCATCCATTATGTGGCAGTTGTCTTGTATATCAATGGAAGGCAAAAGTCAGAAGGAGGAGAGGCAGAAGCCAGGCACATGCGGCAGGGCTAACACACAGGTTAGTGATGCAGCCCTTGAGGTGATGCTGGAGGCAGTGCACGAAAGGCAAGGGGTCTTGTTCCCGGAGGGTGGCAGGAGAAGTCCGCCTAGCCAAATTAAGCAGGCCTGGCTGGAGAACATGTAAGCAGCCGCAGTGTCGTCGGCAGGATGCAATGCCACATAAAGTTACATGATCTTGGTTTACACAAGGTAAGTGCAACACTACACCCAGATAACAGGCCTCCAGGTCTGTACCCTCCAGCAGACACACAGAAGGAGGAGTGACCCAGCTCACCATCCTGACTGCTATGGAGGAGGCAGCACTAGACATCACGAGGGTGGCATCGCATGCAGAAGTAGGCGATGGAGAGCTGGGAATACCTGTGGGAGAGGGTGAAAAGATCTTGAATTCTGTAGATGAAGGGGATGGAGTACATTCCTCCCCATACAATAGCATGCCAAAACTTCAGCTGCATTGGGAAGCCTCAGCACTACAGAAGCATCTGCTGTCAGAGGCGAGCTCTCATGATCTCTTTCTTAAGTCTCCCATAATCCTGCAGCATCACCAGGGGCCTTAGACAAAATGGAACCAACAGACCCAGCACAATTAACGTCATTCAAGCATACCATCCACCAGCACAGATACACTCGCATCAGTGGGTCCTCACAAGCAATTAGAAAGGTGCCACTGGGTGAGGAGCACGCCACGAGTGAGCAAGAGGAGGTGACGGAGGCAGAGGTAACAATGGTCAAGTCCCTCTTGGAGGATGGAAGACAGACACAGCCATGTTCAGCTGGGTGCAGATATAGGGCCTCGGGAGCCACAAGCAAAGCGGTAAAAAACGGGATGAGGTCCTACAAGCAGAGTTTAGGGAGTTAGGAGCCAAGTTAAAAAGCAGGACCTCAGAGGTAGTAATCTCAGGATTGCTACCAGTGCCACGTGATAGTCAGAGTAAAAATCAAAGAATAGTCAGGATGAATGCGTGGCTTGAGAGATGGTGCAGGAAGGAGGGGTTCAGATTTTTGGGACATTGGGACCGGTTCTGGGGGAGGTGGGACTATTACAAATTGGACAGTCTACACCTGGGCCGGACTGGAACCAATGTCCTTGGGGGTGCTTTTGCTAACGCTTTTGGGGAGGGTTTAAACTAATGTGGCAGGGGGATGGGAACCAATTGAGGTCAGTTGACAGTAAGGAGGTAGTAACAAAAGCCTGTAAGGAACTAGATAATGAAGTCAGTGTGACTAAGGGGAAGAGCAGGCAGGGAGCAGATGATGAATATAAAGGGACTGGTGGTCTGAGGTGCATTTGTTTTAATGCAAGAAGTGTAGTAGGTAAGGCAGATGAACTTAGGGCTTGGATTAGTACCTGGGAGTATGATGTTATTGCTATTACTGAGACTTGGTTGAGGGAAGGGCATGATTGGCAACTAAATATCCCAGGATATCGATGCTTCAGGCGGGATAGAGAGGGAGGTAAAAGGGGTGGAGGAGTTGCATTACTGGTCAAAGAGGATATCACAGCTGTGCTGAAGGAGGGCACTATGGAGGACTCGAGCAGTGAGGCAATATGGACAGAACTCAGAAATAGGAAGGGTGCGGTAACAATGTTGGGGCTGTACTACAGGCCTCCCAACAGCGAGCGTGAGATAGAGGTACAAATATGTAAACAGATTATGGAAAGATGTAGGAGCAACAGGGTGGTGGTGATAGGAGATTTTAATTTTCCCAACATTGACTGGGATTCACTTAGTGTTAGAGGTCTAGATGGAGCAGAATTTGTAAGGAGCATCCAGGAGGGTTTTCTAGAGCAGTATGTAAATAGTCCAACTCGGGAAGGGGCCATACTGGACCTGGTGTTGGGGATTGAGCCCGGCCAGGTGGTTGAAGTTTCAGTAGGGGACTACTTTGGGAATAGTGATCACAATTCCGTAAGCTTTAAAATACTCATGGACAAAGACGAGAGTGGTCCTAAAGGAAGAGTGCTAAATTGGGGGAAGGCCAACTATACCAAAATTCGGCAGGAGCTGGGGAATGTAGATTGGGAGCAGCTGTTTGAAGGTAAATCCACATGTGATATGTGGGAGGCTTTTAAAGAGAGGTTGATTAGCGTGCAGGAGAGACATGTTCCTGTGAAAATGAGGGATAGAAATGGCAAGATTAGGGAACCATGGATGACAGGTGAAATTGTGAGACTAGCTAAGAGGAAAAAGGAAGCATACATAAGGTCTAGGCGGCTGATGAAAGACGAAGCTTTGAAAGAATATCGGGAATGTAGGACCAATCTTAAACGAGGAATTAAGAGGGCTAAAAGGGGTCATGAAATATCTTTAGCAAACAGGGTTAAAGAAAATCCCAAAGCCTTTTATTCATATATAAGGAGAAAGAGGGTAACTAGAGAAAGGATTGGCCCACTAAAGGACAAAGGAGGAATGTTATGCTTGGACTCAGAGAAAATGGGTGAGATTCTAAACGAGTACTTTGCATCGGTATTCACCGAGGAGAGGGACATGACGGATGTTGAGGTTAGGAACAAATGCTTGATTACTCTAGGTCAAGTCGGCATAAGGAAGGAGGAAGTGTTGAGTATTCTAAATGGCATTAAGGTGGACAAGTCCCCAGGTCCGGATGGGATCTATCCCAGGTTACTGAGGGAAGCGAGAGAGGAAATAGCTGGGGCCTTAACAGATATCTTTGCAGCATCCTTAAACACGGGTGAGGTCCCGGAGGACTGGAGAATTGCTAATGTTGTCCCCTTGTTTAAGAAGGGTAGCAGGGATAATCCAGGTAATTATAGACCGGTGAGCCTGACGTCTGTGGTAGGGAAGCTGCTGGAGAAGATACTGAGGGATAGGATCTATTCCCATTTGGAAGAAAATGGGCTTATCAGTGATAGGCAACATGGTTTTGTGCAGGGAAGGTCATGTCTTACCAACTTAATAGAATTCTTTGAGGAAGTGACAAAGTTGATTGATGAGGGAAGGGCTGTCGATGTCATATACATGGACTTCAGTAAGGCGTTTGATAAGGTTCCCCATGGCAGGCTGATGGAGAAAGTGAAGGCGCTTGGGGTCCAAGGTGTACTAGCTAGATGGATAAAGAACTGGCTGGGCAACAGGAGACAGAGAGTAGCAGTAGAAGGGAGTTTCTCAAAATGGAGACGTGTGACCAGTGGTGTTCCACAGGGATCCGTGCTGGGACCACTGTTGTTTGTGATATACATTAATGATTTGGAGGAAAGTATAGGTGGACTGATTAGCAAGTTTGCAGACGACACTAAGATTGGTGGAGTAGCAGATAGTGAAGGGGACTGTCAGAGAATACAGCAGAATATAGATAGATTGGAGAGTTGGGCAGAGAAATGGCAGATGGAGTTCAATCAGGGCAAATGCGAGGTGATGCATTTTGGAAGATCCAATTCAAGAGTGAACTATACAGTAAATGGAAAAGTCCTGGGGAAAATTGATGTACAGAGAGATTTGGGTGTTCAGGTCCACTGTTCCCTGAAGGTGGCAACGCAGGTAAATAGAGTGGTCAAGAAGGCATACGGCATGCTTTCCTTCATCGGACGGGGTATTGAGTACAAGAGTTGGCAGGTCATGTTACAGTTGTATAGGACATTGGTACGGCCACATTTGGAATACTGCGTACAGTTCTGGTCGCCACATTATCAAAAGGATGTGGATGCTTTGGAGAGGGTGCAGAGGAGGTTCACCAGGATGTTGCCTGGTATGGAGGGCGCTAGCTATGAAGAGAGGTTGAGTAGATTAGGATTATTTTCATTAGAAAGACGGAGGTTGAGGGGGGACCTCATTGAGGTGTACAAAATCATGAGAGGTATAGACAGGGTGGATAGCAAGCGGCTTTTTCCCAGAGTGGGGGATTCAATTACTAGAGGACACGAGTTCAAAGTGAAAGGGGAAAAGTTTAGGGGGGATATGCGTGGAAAGTTCTTTACGCAGAGGGTGGTGGGTGCCTGGAACGCGTTGCCAGCGGAGGTGGTAGATGCGGGCACGATGGCGTCTTTTAAGATGTATCTAGACAGATACATGAATGGGCAGGAAGAAAAGAGATACAGAACCTTAGAAAATAGGCTACATGTTTAGAGAGAGGATCTGGATCGGCGCAGGCTTGGAGGGCCGAAGGGCCTGTTCCTGTGCTGTAATTATCTTTGTTCTTTGTTCTTTGGTTCTACTTTCACCAGCAGAGTGAGATGTGTGACCACTTGTCAGAGTTCCCTAAGGCAGTCAGGAGTCCATTCAGCTCATGTGGCACTGATTCTCTGACATGTCCAAATAGCTTCTTCTTCTTCAGCAGCACTCATTGCCTTCCTGCCCCTCGTTCCTCTCCTCTGCTGTCCTCATGCCCTGGGTTCTGCATCTGCTCCTGAGGATGTTGATCCTCATCGCTACTCATCCATATCTCCAATTAGTTTAATCCCAAGTACAGATGCTTCCTTGCTTGTGGTCAACTGCACTCACAGTGCTTACTGACTGCCTCCCCACACTCCCCGCTTCATGGCCTCACAATCTCTGCAGGGTCATGACCCCCTATACTGAGCGCGCACAGACCACTTGATCCACTAACTCTCCTCATCCGATGGCAACTGTGTGCCAATGAATGAGCACACCTCTCAGCTATGCACCATTTTATGAGCATGGCCATGACAGGCTCCACACTATGTTGCTGCCTCCTTCTTCTTGGCCTGTTCCAGATCTATCATGTAACCCATGCCTTCCCATAAAAATTGCAAACCAGCCCTTAACGAGTTGACAATGAGCTTGTTAACAAGCTTAATTGGTCATTTGCTCAAAATCAGGTGGGTTACAGGTCCTACCTTACCCCCACCTTAGCAAAATCGCTTACTGTCAGAACGGAGGTGGCAAACCAGCACGATAGCCTCCCGCCTCCATTTCTGCCTTCATATTGGGACAAAAATCTTGCCCTCAGTCCTGCTTTGTAAGTGAATCTTGAACACCTCACGTTCTTCAGTCTGTTGCTACAAGCCTTGTTGATAGAGTTTTTCTTTCAAACATTTTCTCCTGGATTTCTGGCTCTTGGTCTCTCTCGATGCCTCTTCCTAATTTACAAAAATGCCTTGGAAGTATAATTCTGTGTGAGATGTAAAGATGACAACATAACCCAAAATCCTATATGGCTGGAGAAAATGACCTAGAATAAGAAGCTGTTGTGGTAGAGGTTCCATAGGTGCCCATTTCTTTCCAGTGCCACACCCTAGCGGCTGTTATTCATGTCTGTGCAAGCCTCAGTATTGAGTGTTGACAGAAGCCCTTAAACTGAACAAACTCCAGTCTATATCTAATATCCACATAGCAGGGGGTGCAGACTGGGCAGTTAGCATGTACACTTGAATCTACTAACAGAAAACATTGAATCTGCATAAGGGCCAAACTTAGCACCTAGAATTCCATTTTTCTGCAGCAGAAGGTTGGTATCAAATTAACAACAGGTGGAAGATTACCCCAGATCTGTTTCGTGGCACGGACTAAACTCTGCTTTAATAACCTATTCTCAGTTTTTGACAGGTAGTGCAGGTTATCGTGAATTCGTAATTAATTATCTTCAAACACACAGAGCAGGGCCATCTGTTTGAATTGCAAGTGAGGAACAACAGTATTTAGATGGGAGATTCCTGGAGAGTGTCAATTTCATATGTTTATAAAATGTTAGATCCATGATTGCTTTTGGTATGGCACCACAGTGCAGGAAACGGGGTTCTTGGCTAGGGTTGGTATCGATCTGAAGGTAGAGCCATCGCAGCGATATATTACATATATGATCAGAGAGAGTTAAGATCAATTTTTCTTTCATAGTTGCTAATGGGTTGTATTGGACAGGAACCATCAAACATTTGGAAATAATTGGCCAGTTTGATCATTTCCAGCGAATTCAATTTATAATGATTCATTCATTCGTTCAACATCAACATGAGTTTAAAATACCCTCTCAAAGTATTTGCTTTGTCAGGGGGAGATCGTGCCTAACTAACTTGATTGAATTTTTCGAGGCGGTGACTAGATGTGTAGATGAGAGTAAAGCAGTTGATGTAGCCTATATGGACTTCAGTAAGGCTTTTGATAAGGTCCTGCATGGGAGATTGGTTAAGAAGGTAAGAGCCCATGGGATCCAGGGCAATTTGGCAAATTGGATCCAAAATTGGCTTAGTGGCACGACACAGAGGATAATGGTCGAGGGTTGTTTTTGCGAGTGGAAGCCTGTGACCAGTGGTGTATCACAGGAATCGGTGCTGGGACCCTTGCTGCTTGTAGTGTACATTAATGATTTAGATGTAAATATATGAGATATGATAAGTAAGTTCGCAGACGACACGAAAATTGGTGGTGTCGTAAATAGTGAGGCGGAAAGCCTTAGATTACAGGAAAATATGGATGGGCTGGTAAGATGGGCAGAGCAGTGGCAAATGGAATTTAATCCTGAGAAGTGTGAAGTGATGCATTTTGGGAGGACTAACAAGGCAAGGGAATATACAATGGATGGTAGGACCCTAGGAAGTACAGAAGGTCAGAGGGACCTTGGCGTACTTGTCCATAGATCACTGAAGGCAGCAGCACAGGTAGATAAGGTGGTTAGGAAGGCATATGGGATACTTGCCTTTATCAGCCGAGGCATAGAATATAAGAGCAGGGAGGTTATGATGGAGCTGTATAAAATGCTAGTTAGGCCACAGCTGGCGTACAGTGTACAGTTCTGGGCATCACACTATAGGAAGGATATGATTGCACTGGAGAGGGTACAGAGGAGATTCACCAGGATGTTGCCTGGGCTGGAGCATTTCAGCAATGAAGGGAGACTGAAAAGGCTAGGATTGTTTTCCTTAGAGCAGAGAAGGCTGAGGGGGGACATGATTGAGGTATATAAAATTATGAGGGGCATTGATAGGATAGATAGGAAGAAACTTTTTTTCTTAGCTGAGGGGTCAATAACCAGGGGGCATAGATTTAAGGTAAGGGGCAGGAGGTTTAGAGGGGATTTGAGGAAAAATCTTTTCACCCAGCGGGTGGTTGGAATCTGGAACACACTGCCTGAAGAGATGGTAGAGGCAGGAACCCTCACAACATTTAAGAAGTATTTAGATGAGCACTTGAAACGCCATAGCATACAAGGCTACGGGCCAAATACTGGAAAATGGTATTAAAATAGTTAGGTGCTTGATGGCCGGCACGGACACGATGGGCCAAAGGGCCTGTTTCTGTGCTGTATAACTCTATGACTAAGTGTTGTTATGTAAACTACGTGTGTCAAAGCTACTAATTATATATGCATAACTCATTTTGTTCATCATTTCTTGACGAGCCGTTTCTGATGCTAATGTGAAATCAGGATCACACCTGCCATGTAATTCCTTTAACAGCCACCTCATAAACAGGATCTGTTGATTCAGATGGTGGGATAGATGTGGAAGTGACTAAAAGAGCTCCAAATTGATGTAACATGGCTTTAGTGTGTGTTCTTTGCAAAGGAGTGTGCTCAGTCATCTATTGTGACAATACTTCTTCATTCAAAAAAAGTCTAATTTACAGTGCTAATTGGAACAGGTTCAGTCATTGGAGCCAGGACCCAAAGATGAACCATCTTCCATTTTATTGAGACTTCAAGACACCATTTGCTCTACTACTCCACCTAGTTAACTGGTACCTGGAATCTGAATCTGTTTTGGAACCAACTGATCTGAGAGCTGTTTGAACCTGTTGTTCTGTGTGATCCTGAGTTTAGTACACTTAAGCATTGCATGCCAGAGAAAGGTATATTCAAATATTGGCAATGTCTTGGGTTTATTTGCTGTGCCCATTGTCGCTATTCTAGAGAGATAATACTGTACCCCGCACTGATGAGGTGTGTGCCAGAAAATAGGGGCTAAAACTATGTTAACCTTATGATCCATGCTCCCTACAAGCTGGAAGTGTAGACTTAACCCTTAAGGGTCTGACTTGGGAGATGGTCACCTCCTTGGAGCCACTGAAAATCTAGCGATCAAACTGTTCCCCTTATTTTGTCACCCAGGGTTAATGAACTGCAAATAGTGGTTTACCTGATTTATCATGTCCATTGCTGGAGTAGGACACTTCCTATACCTCTGTTTTTGCCAGAATTTGTACCTTAGATCAGGATATCACTGTGTTAAAAGAACTCCTACAGCTGGCTGCATACTTTCTGAAACCATTCGTCTCAAGTGCCTTTCATGGTTCTGAGGGTGACAGTTTGATCTCCTTTGATGAAGAATTAGACATGTACTTCAGAATAATTCTTTGTATTGAATGGTATATGGGATGACTGCCTGTCACTCTCTTCTCCATGCAGTGACACAACACCTCTTCAGAACAGGAAGATTGAATCTCTGAAAGAGATTCGTCTAACATTTGTTGACAACTACATCGACTAAATCAGATTAGGATACCTTTTTTAAAAAAAACATGATTAAACTAAATGATCTGGTCTGCTTTTTGTTAGCAAGCTAGCAAATGGTGAGCCAATACTGTGTATCATAATATAAAGCCAGAGGGACTCCAAACTATGGTTCATGGGCTGCATAAAAACCTTACAATCCAGTCCATGAAGTCCAATCAGCTCAGCTCAATTTGTGCTTATATTTCTCAAAAACTGGTATATCCTATTTGAGTTCCTAAATCCAGACTCATGGAATTTCAATCCTAAACCAGAGCACCTGACCTATCAATATCAGAAGCTTGATAGCTTAGAGAAATCGATTCAGTGTCACCCACTGACATCACCGGCTTGAAAATCATTCCTTTAATAAAAATCCAGCATTTTAGATCTGTTCTCATGTGCCATTCTTCTGGCTGTGCATTTCACTCTGTTTTTGTTTTATCAGGAAGACTCTTTGGCTGTTCGACCCCAACTGGAGAGTTTAATTGAAGGTGAGTTTGCACCCTTTATAATACTAAATAGAGTTTTGTGTGTGTGTGAAGGTTGAAACAGGCAACTAAAAATTAAACTACTGTCCTTGCCAACATTTTTATAGCACAATAAGTAATACTATCAAGGAGGAGGTGCTTGATACCCTTCGTAGTTAATGTCTTAAGTAGACAACAAAGTAATGGATTTTGCTGCTCTTTGGGCAGTTCTTTTCATGAATCAGTTACTAATAGCTTTGATTTTAGGTTCCATTTCTTCATAGTTTCAACCAAGGATAAAAATGCTACAGTCAAACTAAACAAACCAACAGGGAAGGCAGAAGCCAGTGTTTCTCACTCATTTCCACTTATTAAGTTCAGAACTTTGGAATTCAAAGAACAAAGAACAGTACAGCACAGGAACAGGCCATTCGGCCCTCCAAGCCTGCGCCGATCTTGATGCCTGCCTCAACTAACACCTTCTGCACTTCCGGGGCCCATATCCCTCTATTCCCTTCCTATTCATATATTTGTCAAGATGTCTCTTAAACGTCGCTATCGTATCTGCTTCCACCACCTCCCCTGGCAGCAAGTTCCAAGCACTCACCACCCTCTGTGTAAAAAAACTTGCCTCGCACATCCCCTCTAAACTTTGCCCCTCGCACCTTAAACCTATGTCCCCTAGTAACTGACTCTTCCACCCTGGGAAAAAGCTTCTGACTATCCACTTTGTCCATTGTAGCTCTGCTGGCTCTTTGCCAAAACTAATTCCACAGCTCTGCTTATTCCCTACAGACTTGTGTTTTTCTCTGCCTCAAATATTTATCCAATTTCCTGTCTTGAGAAATTGTCTTCCCAATTTGAGGCACGAGCCTTTTATTATGAGGGCCAGAGATCTTGATGTGAGTGACTGGCTTCCTGATATGGGAACAGCTATGTGCAACCTGTGTTCATTGCTGTAAAAGAGAAAATGCAGTATGTAGGTGCAGTATGTGCTGTCTTGTGCCGAGCTCATAGAATCCTAGAAATGCAGAGCATAGAAGTTATTTGACTCATTGTTTCTGTGCTAGTGCTAGCTTCCAACTGGAGTTGGAACTGTCTACTGTAATCCCATTTCCATTCTCTTTTCCCATTTGCAGAATCATAGAAATTGCACGGATGCTCTTTTTCCTGTTCTATAAATCAATGCATTGCTCAGCTCTATCGAAAATTGCTGCTGCTCATTCACTGCCTGTCACTAGATGATGGGAAAAATTCTTGGCAGCATATCACTTTGAAAATTATGTGACAAACCAGCAGCTCAGCCTGTTCACTAGCTTTTGCTGTCCCCAAATCATCAGTGGTCTTCCTTTTAATGTCTAAACAGCTTCCTCAAAGCTGCAAGTCTTCTTGTTTACGATTTCCAACCTCCCTTTCCTCTCCAAAGTTGTTGAAGAAGTTTTTGCCTCCCAAATCTGTGACCATCTTACCCTCCACTCCAGATTTAAACCTCTCCGATCAGGTTTCCGCCCTGCCGCAGCACTGAGTCAGCTCTTATCAAAGTTACAAATGGCATCCTATGTGACTGTGACGAGGGTTAATTATCTCTCCTCCTCCTTCTCGATCTGTCTGCAGCCTTTGACACGGTTGACCGTACAATCCTCCTCCAATGCCTCTCGCCTGTCATCCAGCTGGGGGGACTGCCCTCACCTAGTTCCATTCCTATCTATCCAGTTGTTGCTAGAGAATCATCTGCAATGCCTTCTTTTCCTGCTTCTGCACCATTACCTCTGGAATCTCCCAAGGATATATATCCTTGTTCCCCTTCACATTACATACAAACAAGGAGCAGGGGTAGGCTATTCGGCCCTTCGAGCCTGCTCTGCCATTCCATAAGATCATGGCTGATCTGTTTGTGGACTCAACTCCACTTTCCTGCCTACCCACGATACCCTTTGACTCCCTTGTTTGTCAAGAATCTGTCTACCTCTGCCTTAAAAACATTCAATGACCCTGCCTCCACCGCTCCTTGGGGAAGAGAGTTCCACAGACTCACGACTTTCTGAGAGAAAAGATTTCTCCTCATCTCTGTCTTAAATGGGAGACCCCTTATTTTTAAACTGTGCCCCTAGTTTTGTCTCTTCCAGAAGGGGAAACATCCTTTCAACATCAACCCTGTCAAGTCCCCTCAGGATCTTATATATTTCAATAAAATCACCTCTCATCCTTCTAAACTCCAATAAATACAGACCCAACCTGTCCAACCTTTCCTCATAAGATAGCCCTCCCATCCCAGGAGTCTGTCGAGTGAACCTTCTCTGAACTGATTCCAATGCAATTATATCCTTTCTTAAGTAAGGAGACCAAAACTGTACACAATACTCTAGATGTTTCTTCAGGTTTGCACTTGCTGCTGTTCAATATTCAGTATATTCACACCTAATCTGTACTAATGCTTTGTCTTTCAACACACCATTAACATATTGTTTGCCTTTGCTCCGTGACCTTTTGGTCAGCTATGTGGCCTGGTCCAATCTGCACCTTCTCCTTTGTTATCTCTTGCCCAACCCCCACCTCACTTGTTTATAATCTGTGACTTTTCTAATATTTGTCAGTTCCGAAGAAGGGTCACTGACCCGAAACGTTAACTCTGCTTCTCTTTCCACAGATGCTGCCAGACCTGCTGAGTGAATCCAGCATTTCTTGTTTTTGTGTCCCTTTTATCCATGTTGCCTGATTGCATTGAGACTTTCTAAATGACCTTCTATAACCTCCTTAATAATAGATTCCAGCATTTTCCCTATGACAGATGTTAAGCTAACTAGCTGTAGTTTCCTGCTTTCTGTCTCCCTCCATTCTTGAATAGCTCAGTTACATTTCCTATTTTCCAATCTGATTGGACCGTTCCAGAATCTAGGGAATTTTGGAAAATTAACATCATCTACATGCTTTAATTTGCCAACATCATCCAAAAACGCGTCAGTTTCCATATGTATGTGACAACCTCCAGCTCTGCCTCACCACCATCTCTCCCAACCCCTCCATGCCTCTGATTTATCATGTTGCTTGTCCAACAGCCAGTATTAAATGAGCAGAAATTTCCTCCAACTAAATATACGGCCAGACCAAAGCCATTGTCTTCGATGCCCAACACAAACTCCATTTCCTAGTGCACCCTGATTTTCATTGCTGCATCATTGGCAGCTTTGCCTTCAGGTGCTTAGGCCCTAAGTTCTGCAATTACCTCTATAAACCTTTGTGCTTCTACTTCTGACCTCCTTTAAAATGCTCCTTAAAACCTAACTCTGACCAAGCTTTTGGTCACGTGTTCTGATATCTCCTCATGCCAAATTTTGTTTAATATTGCTTCTGTGAAGGCACTATGCAGGTGTAAGTTGTTATTGTGGAACATCATCACCAGTGCTCATCTTCTGTCTCTTATTTCCCTCTTCTGAATAATCCTACTCCCAGTCCTCTGTCCTGGCAGACTGTTGCCCATCTCCAATCTCTAGTTCCTCGATGAAGTTCTTGATCGTATTGTCTTCTCCCAAATCTGTGCCCATCTTTCCCACAAGCTCATAGTTGAATCTCTCCAATCAGGTTTCTGGCCATGCTACAGCTCTGCAATAGTCTGAATCAGACCATCCTCCCAATACCCCTCCTCCATTTTCAGTTCAGTGGGACTGCCCTCGCTTCGTTCCACTCATACCTATCCAGTCATAGCCAGAGCATCTCCAGCAATGGCTTCTCTTCCCACTAATGCTCCGTTTCCTCCTTAGTCTTCTATGGATCTATGCTAGGCTTCCTCCTGTTATTCATCTACATGCTGCTCCTTGAAGACGTTATCCAAAGATATGCAATTATCTTCCACATATACACTAATGACACCAAGCTCTATTTCTTCACCACATTTTTGGATCCCTCCACTGCCTCTGTGCTGTCAAGCTGCATGTCCAACATCCAATCTTGGATCAGCTACACTTGACTCCAGCTAAACAGTGGCAAGACCAAACTTAGTACCTTTGCCACCAATTCCACCTCACTCACTGACCTCTCTCAGGTTGAACTAGACTTTTCTGAATCTTGGCACTGGATGTTATTCTGCTGGCAGGGGCCCCAGTGATGGGCTGGAAAGCAGGGGTGACCCCGTCTTGCCCATTTGTCAGACACTCCACTACATTCAATAGCAGGCAAGCAATTAACTGCCTGCCGTTGGGGCTGCCAGCCCATTTAAGGACAGCTGCCTGCCTCCAAGAGCTGCCAGCCAATCAGAGGGCCATCAGCACCACCGGGAGTGCTGGCCACTGCTGAAACTACAGATGGTAATGATGGACACTGACCACCACACAAGGTGAGTGGGGTCGGGGCTCACCGGGGCCAATCAGGCAGACAGGCTCCAACAATCGGGAGTGGGGGGAGCGGTGGTGAGGGCAGGGGTTTTGCACTTCGGGGTTGGCCATTGCCACCAGGGGGGCCCCTCTGTGGATCACAGAATGGCCGAGTAGGAGGGCCCCTCCCATGCCGAGCCTGCTAGGAGGCCACCAGGTTTCACCTGGCAGTGTCCCCAAATGGCGGTGGGCCCCTCCGACGTTGGCTAAATGCCAGCAGAGGCTGCAGGCAGCCCCTAATGGGCCACTTAAGTGGCTCAATTGGCCTCCCAGTGGACTTGCCATCTGCTAAGATGCCCACCATGAACAAAATGGCATGCTGCCCAACGCCACCCAACGCATTTTGTCTGCTCCCTGCTTCCCAGCCTGTCGCCATAGACCCTTAAAATTACACTTTTGGTGTCCTATTCAGCCCCCAAGCTGAACTTTTAACCCCATTTCCTCTCCATCAAAAAGACCACCTATTTCCACTCTTTCTGGCCAACATGTGACTCCAGACCCACATCAATGTGGTTGACTCTTAACTGCCCTCAGAATTGACCTAGCAGGCTACTCAGTTGTATCAAACCACTATGAAAAATAGAAATAAAATCTTACATACAAATGCACACCCAGCACACTCAAGCCTGCAAAGTTCTCCTCACTAAACTTTGGGACTGGTGCCAAAATTGGAAGAGCTGTCCCACAGACTAATCAAATAATAGTCTGACATAGTCATGCTCACAGAATCATACCTTTCAACCAATGTCCCAGATGCCTTCATTACCATCGCTGGCTATATCCTGTCTCACCACCAGCATAGACCCACCAGAGGTGAGGCATGGTGCTGCCATATGTACAGCGGGGAGGGAGTAACCCCAGGATACCTCAACATCGACTCTGGACCCCACAAAGTCTCATGGCATCAGGTAAAGTCCTGATGATTACCACCTACCACCCTTCCTTAACTGATGAATCAGTACTCCTCCATGATGAACACCTTTTGCAAGAAGTGCTGAGGGTAGCAAGGGCACAGAATATACTGAGTGCGGGACTTCAATGTCTATCACCAAGTGTGACTCAGTAGCCCTGCTACTGACCACAATGGTCGATTCCTGAAGGACATTGCTGCCAGACTGGGCCTGCGCAGATGTTGAGAGAACCAACATGAGGGAAGAATCTACTTGACCTCATCCTCACCAGTCTACCTATTGCAGCTGCATCTATCCGTGACAGTATTGGCAGTCCTTGTGCAGATCAAGTCCTGTCTTCACACTGAAGACACCCTTCACCGTGTTGTTTGGCACTACCACCAGCTAAGTGGGATAGATTCAGAACAGATCTGACAGCTCAAAAATGGGCATCCATGAGGCCATTAGCAGCAGCAGAATTGTATTCTACCACAATCTCCAACATCATGGTCTGGCATATCCTTCACTCTACCATTATCGTCATGCCAAGCGTCCAATCCTGGTTCAATGAGGAGAGTAGGAGAGCATCTCAACAGTGGAACCAGGCATACCTGAGGTGCCAACTTCATGAGGGAAGGCGGTGGCAATCCAGAGGCCCAGGCTAATACTCGGTACACTGGTTCAAATCCCAAAATGGCAGCTGGTGAAATTTGAATTCACATAATAAATCTGGAATTAAAAGCTGGCCTATTGGTGACCATGAAACCATTGTCGATTATTGTAAAGCCTCATCTGGTTTCTTTTAGTGAAGGAAATCTGCCATCCTTACCTGGTCTGGCCTACATGTGACTCCAGACCCACAGCAATATGGATGACTCTTAAATGCCCTCTAGCAAGCCACACCATTATATCAAACCACACTATGAAGTCTAAGAAAAGGAATGAAAAATCAGACGGACCACCCGACATTGACCTAGGCACTGGAAATGACAAAGGCAAACCCAGCCCTGTCAACCCTGTAAAGTCCTCCTTACTAACATCAAGGGGCTTGTGCCAAATTTGGGAGAACTGTCCTACAGTCTGACACAGTCATACTAATGGAATCATATCTTACAGACAATGTCCCAGACACCACCCTCACCATCCCTGGGTATGTCCTGTCCCACCAGCAGGACAGACCCACCAGTGGTGGCAGCACAGTGGTATACATTGTGTGGCGCTACCACTGTGCAAAGTGGGATAGATTCAGAACAGATCTATATTGACTATTGACCCCATGAAGTCTCATGGCATCAGGTCAAACATGGGCGAGGAAACCGCCTGCTGATTACCACCTACTGCACCCCCCCACTCCCCTCGGATGATGAATCAGTGCTTCTCCATGTTGAACACCTATTGGAAGAAGCAATGAGGGTAGCAAAGGCACAGAATGTACCCTGGGTGAAGGGCTTCAATGTCCATTATCAAGAGTGGCTTGGTAGCTCCACCACTGACTGAACTGGCCAAGTTTTAAAGGATATAGCTGCTAGACTTGGTCTGCAGCAGGTGGTGAGGGAACCAACAAGAGGGAAAAACCTACTTGACCTTGTCCTCACCAATCTACCTGCCGCAGATGCATCTGTCCGTGACAGTATTGGCAGGAATGACCACCGCACAGTCCTTGTGGAGACCAAGTCCCATCTTCACCTTGAGGATACTCACCATTGTGTTGTGTGGCACTACCACCATCCTATATGGGATAGATTTCGAACAGATGTAGCAACTCAAAACTGGGCATCAATGAGGCGCTGTGGGCCGTCAGCAGCAGCAGAATTGTATTCAGCCACAATCAGTAAAATCATGGCCTGGCCTATCCCCCACTCTAACCATTACCATCAAGCTGGGGGATCAACCCTGTTTCAATGATGAGGGCAAGAGGGCATGCCAGGAGCAGCACCAGTCATACCTAAAAATGAGGTGTCAACCTGTTGAAGCTACAAAACAAGACTGCTATAAAATCCAGCCCACAATATCAGCTTGGCTCAATTCATAGCATTCTTGTCAAACACAGAAGGTCATGGATTCAAATCCCACTCCAGAGGCTTCAGCACATAATGTAGGCTGACACTCCAGCACATTATGGAGGGAGTCCTGCACTGTCAAGAGGTAGTGTCTCTGGGGTGAGATATTAAACCTGTTTACCAGTTCAGATAGATGTGAAACCTCCCATGGCAGTATTTGGAAAGAGTTCAGCCAATGTCCTGGCCAAAATTCCTCCCTCAACATGATTCAATTCCTTTGCTGCTTCAGTGATGTTACCATATGCAAATTGACTGCATTTCAAAAATAATTCATTGGTTGCAAAGTACTTTGAGGAGTTATAAGGACAAGTATTTCTACAAGTTCCTTTCGTAATGATTAGATTTTCCTGTTTTTCAGATAGCACTGCCAGCTTTCCTACCGGCAGCCGGCTGTGGTCACGGATATCCAGCCCAATAATGAACTTGGACCATACTTCCAACTTTTCTATCCAGTTAGAACAGAAGATCCTCTGTATGGAAAAATGGATCGATTACGAAGATTTTTTCAAGTGTTTCCAGTAAGGCGAGACTCCTGCCATTATTATCCCATTTCAGCAGTTACAAATTTAAGTCCAACTGCTTCTTGTACCCAATTATTCATTCATCTGTGTTAACGTAATTCAAGTAAAAAATCATCAGGGACCAAAATCCAAAGGGTCCTGATCCCAGTAGTTACACTGGGATTTCACCTGTTAGAACTCTCCAACATCGACCCCTCTGAAGTTTATGAGGTCTGTGGGAGGGCATGTCATTTGCATGGGATCGGTGAGTGCCTTTATCACTGTGGACGTATCACAAGCACTCAACTGCTTCATGGTGGGAAATCTCCAGTTCCTACCAGTTATCTAGAGGAAAAGAGGAGAAAGATTTACATTTATATAGAGCCTTTCATGATCTCAGGATGTCCTAAAGTAGATTACAGCCAATTAAGTAATTTGAATTGTAGTCACTGTTGTAATGTCAGAAATAGGGTAGCTAATTTCTGCACAGCAAGGTTCATGAGCACCAATGTAATAATGACCAGATCATCTGTTTGTTATTGATGTTTACTGAGGAATAAATATTGGCTCAGGACACTGGTGAGTACTCCCCTGTTCTTATTCAAAATAATGCCATTGGATCTTTTAAGTCCCTCTGAGAGGGCAAACGGAGCCTCGTTTTAACATCCCATCCAAAGAGCGGCACCCCCAACAGTGCAGCACTCCCTTAGTACTGCACTGGAGTGTCAGTCTGGATTTTTGTGCTCAAATCTTTGGAATGGGAATTTAAACCAACAATCTTTGGATAGCATTACCTAGAATTTCTAGCACAAAAACAGTCCATTTGGCCCATCTGATCTATATCGATATTTGCGCTACACACGAGCTTCCTCCTACCCCTTTTCATCTAACCCCTATCAGCATAACCTTTTATTTCTTTCTTCCTCATGTGCTTATCTGGCTTCCCCTTAAAAGCATGTAACTGATTTGCCTCAACCACTCCATTTGATAGCAAGTTCCAACTTCTGTCTGCTGTCTGGGTACAGACGTTTCTGCTGAATTCCCTTTAGGATGTATTAGTGACTGTCTTATATTTACAGCCCTCAGTTTTGGTCCACAAGTGGTAATATCTTCTCTAAATCTACCCTATCAAATCTTTTCATAACCTTAAAGACCTCTGTCAGGTCACCCCTCAGCCTTCTCTTTTCTAGAGGAAAGAGCTCAGCCTGTCCAACCTTTCAATAGGAAAAACCTCTCAATTCTGGTATTATCCTTTTAAACCTTTTTGGCACCTTCTCCAATGCCTTTATATTCTTTTTATAATATGGAGACCAGAACAGTGCAGTACTCTTATGGTCTAACTAAGTTTCTATACATGTTTAAAATTTAAGGGATCGTTATTGTTCAGGAAATGAAGGAGAACTCCCCTGCTCTTTTCAAAATAGTGCCACGCTGTTGGACCGCTTTCTTGGTCTAATTAATTTAGTTGCTTTAAACACCAGAATGTACACACATGCTGTTGTAACAATGCTGGGTCAGGTCTTCATTGAAGCATCATATTATACGATTCCTGTATGAGCGCTCAGGTTTTTAAGACACTATACTACACACTTTCATTGTGAGAGTTGCAAACAGAGACTCACCAACACTTCTAATACTAATTCTACCTGTGACCTCCACATTCCATGCATACCACTAATAAATCATGGTAAAACAAAGATATATATAAATGACATCAGACTAATAACATGGAACCAGCAAAATGTACTAGTCCTAGTCAATCTCTTCTAATCATTCTGTTACCATGGTTATATTGCTCTCAAACTCATCCCATTCCCCATAAACACAAGTGGCCAAACTAACATATTCCAGACCATTACAGACATGGATGAGTGAAATTCACACATTCCATCAGCCCCTTTAACTTAAGAAGATATCCTTGCCTTAGGCCCAATTCATTCATGGTCAGCAAAAAGCTGTTTTACTGATCATGTGTTGATCCCATGCACAGCCCAGGACTCAGGTATTGTGAACTCTTGTCCCTACAGGTGGGATCCTTTATGTCCACCTGAGATGGCAGACAGGGCCTAGGTTTCACATCTCATTTGAAAGACAGCACCACAAGTGAAAAATGCAAGGCTGGATTGCATTTACTTTAATGCAAGAAGTCTTACTAATAAGGCAGATGAATTGAGGGCTTTGATTAGCACATGGGATTATGATATAATTGCTATCACAGAGACATGGCAGAGGGAGGGGCAGGACTGGCAACTCAATATTCCAGGGTATAGAATCGTCAGGCATGATAGGGAAGGGGATAAAAGAGGAGGTGGCATTGCACTGCAGTAAGGAGGGATAATATCTTAGAAGGTTCCTCAAATGAGGCCATATGGGTAGAACTTAAGAACAAAAGGGCGGAAATCACTTGGCTGGGCTTGTACTACAGACCTCCAAACAGTCAGGGGGAGATAGAGGAACAGATATGTAGGCAAATCTCAGAGAGGTGTAAAGATAATAGGGTAATAATGGTAGGGGATTTCAACTTACTTCATATCAACTGGGATAGTCTTAGTGCAAAAGGCTTAAAGGGGGAGGAATTCTTAAAATGCATACAGGAGAGCTTTTTGAGCCAGTATGTAGAAAGTCCTACAAGAGAAGGGGTGGTACTGGACTTAATCCTAGGGAATGAAGTTGGACAAGTGGTAGAAGTATCAGTGGGGGAGCATTTCAGGGATAGTGACCATAACTCTGTAAGATTTAAGGTAGTTATGGAAAAGGACAAAGACGGGCCAGAAATAAAGGAATTGAGGGAAGACCGATTTCAATTTGATAAAATAGGATCTGGCCAAAGTGGACTGGGAGCAGCTACTTGTAGGAAAGTCGACATCAGACCAGTGGGAGTCATTCAAAGAGGAATTAGTGAGGGTTCAGAGCCAACATGTACCGGTTAATGTGAAGGGTAGGACCATCAAGTCCAGGGAACCCTGGATGTCAAAGGATATAGAGTATTGGATCAGGAAAAAAAAGGAGGCTTGTGGCAGATTCGGAGCGCTGAAAACAGCGGAGGCATTAGAGGAGTATAGAAAGTGTAGGGGGGGTACTTAAAAAAGGAATTAGGAGAGCGAAGAGGGACATGAAAAAACATTGGCGGGCAAGATAAAGGAAAATCCTAAGGCATTTTATAAGTATATTAAGGGCAAGAGGATAACCAGGGAAAGAGTAGGGCCTATTAGGGACCAAAGTGGCAATCTGTGTGTGGAGCCAGAGGACATAGGTGTTAAATGATTACTTTTCATCTATTTTCACTGTGGAGAACGACGATGTAGGTGTAGAGATCAGGCAGGAGGATTGCGATGTACTTGAACATATTAACATTGAAGGGGAGGAAGTATGAGATGTTTTAGTGGGCTTAAAAGTGGATAAATCCCCAGGCCCAGATGAGATGTATCCCAGGCTGTTATGTGAGGCAAGGGAGGTGATAGCAAGGGCTCTAACACAAATTTTCAGATCCTCTCTGGCCACGGGAGAGGTGCCAGAGGACTGGAGGACAGCGAATGTGGTTCTATTCAAGAAGGGTAGCCGGGATAGACCAGGTAATTACAGGCCGGTGAGTCTAACATCAGTGCTTGGGAAACTATTGGAAAAAAATTCTGAGAGATAGAATTACTCTCCACTTGCAGAGGTGGGGATTAATCAGCGATAGTCAGCACGGCTTTGTCAGGGGGAGATCGTGTCTAACTAACTTGATTGAATTTTTCGAGGAGGTGACTAGATCTGTAGTTGAGGGTAAAGCAGTTGATGTAGTCTACATAGACTTCAGTAAGGCTTTTGATAAGGTCCTGCATGGGAGATTTGTTAAGAAGGTAAGAGCCCATGGGATCCAGGGCAATTTGGCAAATTGGATCCAAAATTGGCTTAGTGGCACGAAACAGAAGCTAATGGTCGAGGGTTGTTTTTGCGAGTGGAAGCCTGTGACCAGTGGTGTACCACAGGGATCGGTGCTGGGACCCTTTCTGTTTGTACTGTACATTAATGATTTAGACGTGAATATATGAGGTATGATAAGTTAGTTCGTAGATGACACGAAAGTTGGTGGTGTCGTAAATAGTGAGGAGGAAAGCCTTAGATTACAGGATGATATAGATGGGATGGTAAGATGGGCGGAGCTGTGATAAATGTAATTTAATCCTAAGAAGTGTGAGGTGATGCATTTTGGGAGGACTAACAAGGCAAGGGAATATACAATGGATGGTAGGACCCTAGGAAGTACAGAAGGTCAGAGGGACCTTGGTGTACTTGTCCATAGATCACTGAAGGCAGCAGCACAGGTAGGTAAGGTGGTTAGGAAGGCATATGGGATACTTGCCTTTATCAGCCGAAGCATAGAATATAAGAGCAAGGAGGTTATGATGGAGCTGCATAAAACGCTAGTTAGGCCACAGCTGGAATACTGTGTACAGTTCTGGGCACCACACTCTAGGAAGGATGTGATTGCACTGGAGAGGGTGCAGAGGAGATTCACCAGGATGTTGCCTGGGCTGGAGCATTTCAGCTATGAAGAGAGACTGAAAAGGCTAGGGTTGTTTTCCTTAGAACAGAGAAGGATGAAGGGGGACATGATTGAGGTATACAAAATTATGAGGGGCATTGATAGGTTAGATAGGAAGAGACTTTTTCCCTCAGCGGAGGGGTCAATAACCAGGGGGCATAGATTTAAGGTAAGGAGCAGGAGGTTTAGAGGGGATTTGTGGAAAAAATTATTCACCCAGAGTGGAATCTGGAATACACTGTTTGAAGGGGTGGTAGAGGCAGGAACCCTCACAACATTTAAGAAGTATTTAGATGAGCACTTGAGACGCCATAGCACACAAGGCTATGGACCAAGTGCTGGAAAATGGGACTAGAATAGTTAGGTGCTTGATGGCCAGCACAGACACGATGGTCCGAAGAACCTGTTTCTGTGCAGTATAACTCTATGACCTCAGTACTGCACTGTCAGCCTGGACTTTGTGCTCAGGTCTTTTAAGGGGAACTTGAACTCACAATCTTCTGACTCAGAGGCGAGAGTACTACTAACTGAGCCACGGTGGACGAATATGTCAGATGGTATTTCCTTCATTTACATGACATAATAAACCCACATGTATATGGACAGATGTGTTATAAATTGCCTGTAACATAAGATGGAAATTCCTGTAATTTCAGTAATTGGGGAGGAGGAGCCCTGTGGAGCAGCTCCTGACAAATTTTCTGCCTCTCTGCACTCATGTTATGCTGGAGGGCAGATTGGGGGACTGGTGTTGGCTTGAATGGAAAGTCCAAGGACAAGAGTTTAAAAACCGACTGTGGTAAAATTTAATGTCCCTGCCTAGATTGAGATAGATGTTGCATGAATAGTTCACACTGTTGGCTTGCAGGAAAGAGCCAAAACAAAACTGGTAAATATTTATCTGTCTTTAGTTGAGCTCTGTTATTGAGTTGAAAGAATCTGCTTGGAACTTTCTACAGTTATGTTCGATGTTAGACTCTGTAGACATGTTAATTCAGAAGAATAGTAATTTAGTACAGGGATTTCAGCCAATCATTGATGTACTTCTGAAGGGCTAGAACATATAATTTCTACTGTAAATATATATGTTAGACTGCTGTTATTTACATCCATGTCCTTATTAATATGCTTAATAGTTTAAACCTAATAGGTCTGGTGTGATGTTCTACCACTTTGTGAAGATGAGAGAAGAATCCGATGAAGGGAGTAGTTATAATATTTAGCAGGGAGGGTTTGCTGTTCATTCACCAGAGATATTACCAAAGTCTACCTAGGTATAAATATATTCTCTTGGCCGTAGAGAGGTGGGATTCACATGTGAGAAGAGTTTAAAATAAAGAACCTGTAAAATATAGAGTAAGAAGGATGTAGGCACAAAAACATAGGAGACATTTTTCTCAACAACGCAATGGTGGCATCCTTCACTGACAGTAAAATGCTGATCTTCCAAATGGTGATATCATGAACTTAGCTTTTACATTTAAGCTACCAAGTACAACATGAAAGGTGTGGTCAAAAGCAAACCACTGTGGATGCTTAAATCTGAAATAAAAACAGAAAATACTAGAAAAACTCAGCAGGTCTAGCAGCATCTATGGAGAGAGAAACAGAGTTAATGTTTAATGCTGATAACATTTTGTTGAAAGGTCATTGACCTGAAACATTAACTCAGTTTCTATCTCCACAGATGCTGCCAGATCTGCTGAGCAATGTTCCCTCTAACAGAAGTTGCTGCACAGGCTGCGCGCACAAGTTGGCCCCTTTAAATTACTGCATGTACGCAGCTGTGCCAAAAATATCTAAAGGGGCCACGCACTTCAAGAAATCACCCACACACTCGAGCAAAAAATTAGCGGGAACATTGCTGCTGAGTATCTCCAGCATTTTTAGTTTTTATATATTATATATGAAAAGTATGGCCCAAGTCTGTTGGGCCTTTTGAGTTCATCTTCAACAACTGATCTTATTAAATTTTCGTTTACTTTCAGGAAGTTGATAATTTTCCATAACCCAAGTAAATACACTCACTCATTGCAAAAGTCATGTTTTAAGGTAACATTCTTGTATTTGCTGTACTTAATGTATTTTAGTTGCACTCCCGATTTTGTTTGATGGTTTTGTAATCAATACATTTCACCCTTATAAAGACTTCAATTTAGTGTGTTTTCTCTTATAATTCGAATAGACAGTAGTTTGTAGTCTATAAGATACAATAGTATTTATATTTAATTTCTAACATCTAGATGTGGTGCTATTATGAAAAAGGCTTAAAATTGTGTCATCTGTTTTGTCAGGTTATATAACTTGCTGTACAAGTTGAAATTCTTATCTGGCAATGAATGTGCTATAATCAGGCATTTTCCTTTTTCATATTTCAGATATATATTTAAAATTAAATATAATTGCTATTATATCTTATTCACAGGACAAACTACTGTCTGTAGATCAATACTTTCAGTAGTATGTTTTGAAAGTGTACTCTTCCTCATCTTGTATTTCATAACCCAAGCATTTGAATGCGCAGTGCAGGAGTATGTGACATGATTTGGCAAGTAGCAGTTCTTAGTTCCTGTTACCTAGGTGCCTTTGGTATCAATGTTCAAAACCAGCACAGATTAATTAGATAAAATACTTTTTCTGTTGGCTATAAAGGTGTTTACAATGAGCAGTAGTCCAAACTCCATATGCCCACCCTGTTCCCATATTCCTTTATTCCCCTTTCATTCAACCACCTACAATGCATAAAAATTGACATGGTCTCTGCTTCAATCACTATCTCATGCATTCAAATTCCTCATGACCCTCTGTCCGGAAAAAGGTTTCTCCTGCTTTCTGTTCACAATCTTAGATTTAATCTTAGATCTGTTCCCCCTTGTTCTAGACCCCGCAATCCCTTCATAATTTTAAACACACCTATCAAAATACCCCTTAATTTCTTTGTATATAATGAAAAATTGCCCCTATATAAAGAAGAAAAATACGGAAATTTCAAGAAGAAAGAAAGGCAGATTGAGAATATCCTGATATCCAGAAGGAATACTATCAGACAGGGTTAACTTTGGAGGACACATCATTGAGGAATAGCATCAGAACCCAAGTTCTTAGTGGAGTTCAGAATATGAAAAATCTAATGAACAGAGCAAGGATAAAGGTTGATCTACTGTAATTTGTAGAACTATTAATTGTTCACCCAAAGAACCCTCTAAGGTTGGTCAAGGTCCTTCCTTTTATAAATGCATGTGCCCCTAGTTATACACATAAGAACATAAGAAATAGGAGCAGGAGTAGGCCATACAGCCCTCTCAGGCCTGCTCTGCCATTCAATAAGATCATGACTGATGTGATCGTGACCTCAACCCCACTTTCCCACCTGCCCCCATAACCCTCGACTCCTTTATAGGTCAAAAATCTGTATAATTCAGCCTTGAATATATTCAATGACCCAGCCTCCACTGCTGTCTGGGGTAGAGAATTCCAAAGATTAATGACCCTATAAGAAAAAAATTCCTCCTCATTTCCATCTTAAATGGGAGATCCCTAATTCTGAAACTGTGCCTCCTAGTTCCAGATTCCCCCATGAGAGGAAACATCCTCTCAGCATCTACCCTGTCAAGCCCCCTCATAATCTTATGTTTCAATAAGATTACCTCTCATTCTTCTAAACTCCAATGAGTATAGTCCCAACCTGCTCAACCTTTCCTTATAAGGCAAACCCTTCATCTCTGAACTGCCTTCATGCAAGGAGACCAAAACTGTAAGCAGTACTCTAGGAGTGGTCTCAGCAACAACCTGTATGGTTGTAGCAAGATTTCCCTACTTTTATACTCCATCCCCTTTGCAATAAAGGCCAACATTCCATTTGCCTTCCTAATTACTTGCTGCACCTGCATGCTAACTTTGTAATTCATGTATGAGGACACCCAGATCCCTCTGTACCGCAAAATTCTGCAGTCTTTCTCCACTTAACTAATATTTTGTTTTTCTATTCTTTCTACCAAAGTGGATAACCTCACATTTTCCCACATTATACTCCATCTGCCACAATGTTGCCCCTCACTTAACCTAACTATATCCCTTTGCAGACTCTCGGTGTCCTCTTTACATTTTACTATCTTTGTATCGTCAGCAGATTTGGCTACAATACACTCAGTCCCTTCATCCAAGTCATTAGTACAGATTTTAAATAGCTGAGGCCCCAGCACTGATCCCTACTAGTTAGAGTTTGTCAACCTGAAAATGACCCATTTATCCCGACTCTCTGTTTGCTGTTAGCCAATCCTCTATCCATGCTAATATATTACCCCCAACACGATGATCTCTTATCTTGTGCAGTAACCTTTTATGTGTCGCCTCATCGAATGCCTCTTGGAAATCCAAATTCACTACATCTACTGGTTGCCCTTTATCCACCCTGCTCGTTACATTCTCAAAGAACTCTAAAATAAATTTGCCAAATATGATTTCCCTTTCATAAAACCATGTTGACTCTGCTTCATTGTATTATGATTTTCTAAATGTCCTGCTACTAGGTCCTTAATGATGGTTTCCAGCATTTTTCCAATGACAGACATTAGGCTAACTGGCCTCTGGTTTCCTGCTTTCTGTCTCCCTCCTTTCTTGAATAGGGGTGTTACATATGCGGTTTTCTAATTCGCTGGGGCCTTTCCAGAATCCATGGAATTTTGGAAGATTATAACGAATGCATCCACTATCTCTTCAGCCACTTCTTTTAAAACTCTAGGATGCAGGTCATAGTGGTCCAGGGGACTTTTCAGCCTTTAGTCGCATTAGTTTTCCAAGTACTTTTTCTCTAGTGATAGTGATTGCTTTAAGTTCCTCCCTCTCTTCTGTCTCATGGTTTTCTACTCTTATTGGGATGTTTTTAGTGTCTCCTACCAGGAAAATAGATATAAAATATTTGTTCAAAGTCTCTGCCATTTCCTTGTTTCCCATTATTAATTCCCGAGTCTCATTCTCTAAGGGACCAACATTTACTTTAGCTACTCCTCCTTTTTATATATTTGTAGAATTCCTTTCTGTTTGTTTTTATATTTCTTGCTAGTTTACTCTCGTATTCTAATTTCTTCCTCTTTTTTTAGGCATCCTTAGCTGGTTTCTAAAATTTTCCATTTTCTGGCCTACTACTAATCTGAGCAGAATTGTACACCTTTTCTTTCAATTTGATACCACCCTTAACTTCCTTAGTTGGCCATGGATGGTTCATCCTTCTCATAGAGTCTTTCTTTCTGAACGAATATATCTGTGTTGAGAGTTATATATCTCCTTAAATGTCTGCCACTGCTTATCTATCATCATACTTTTTAACCTATATTCCCAGTCTGCTTTAACCAACTCTGTCTTCATACCTTTGTAATTGCTTTTGTTTAAGTTTAATACACTGGTTTCAGACTCAAGTTTCTCACCTTCAAATTTTGAAATTCTATCATCTCCAAATGGAAACACAAATCGGGAGAGCTGTTTAATGGGCACCCAATCCAGTATTGCCAGCTTACATTCCCAGCAAAAGTTAAAAATAACCCCCATTCACTGAGAAAACAGCCCCAACCACACTGCAAAACCCTTCCCCTTCTCATCACAAACATTTGCTCCCTACTCTTGTCTATTTTTGAATAGTTAAAATCTCCTCCAATCATTACTCAATTGTTAATGTCACTTCTCTAATTGGTATACATATTTCATTCTCAAATTCATTTTCATTGTTCAGCTATCTATAACATAATCCTGCGGTATGATTGATCTCATGTCCAACCCCGTAGCAATGCAGAATAATTCTGTGTGGACTACTTTATTTAAATCCTAATGCTCAAGTATTCTGATGCTGTCCCTAAATAATATAGCTACTCCTTTTCTGCTATTCTTCCTGAAAGTTTTATACCCATGTACATTTAATTGCCTGTGAATTAATGTTCATACTTTCCAATTTGATTTTCTTGGTTTATTTGTTTTATTTTATTTTCTTCCCACCCAGATGTTGTTTTTGCATCTTGTCATGTTTAAGGTCTCTCAATCTTTCTACTCCCTCATTTATTCCAACTTAAAACTAGAGCTTACTTTCCTTTCTTAGCTGCCTACTCTACTCTCTTGCTTTTCTCCTGTCCTTTGCAATGTTAGTTTAGCTTGGAGCTGTAGTTAAACTTCTACCAAGGGTATTGGTTCATGAGTTGGTTGTTCCATCAATACAGCTGATTGCTGCTAAAAGAAACTGCTCCCAATGTCCCAGGAATCTGAACTTCTTCCCCCTGCACAATTTCTCTAGTCACATATTGATCTCTCTAATTTGGTTGCTGCTGTAGTGATGGGTTTGTGGCACTATTATCCCATGGTGACAACATCCTACATTTTACTCTACCAACTGATTACTCCTTCTAGAATTGACTTAACAGGAGCTGAATAGAAATCTTTGCTACTTCGCCAGTTCTGATATGGAATACAACTTCCAGCTGATCTTTTTCCCTTTCTGCACCCACTCTGTTTTTACTACAGTGCCTGGGGAGACAAAACACTTTGAATTCACGCTTATGTTACATAAACAGTTAAATACTCAATTGAATCTCCCTCTACCGCTGCATTCCTGCACTTACTCCCCACTGTGGTAACCAAGGAATTGGCAGGTTGTAAAAGGCAGGTTGAAGTGATATCCAAAACATTTATGATAGCAAAGAACTGAACAATAGTTCCATATGATCAGTAGAAGAGAAATTAATTCAGTGTTGAAGTAGTCAAGGCTGTTGTTTTAGCAGAGGGAGATTAGAGTTGCTAGAAACCATTTTGTTTGATGGAAAGTTGAAACATTTTAAATAAATGAGATGAGTAATAGTGATAGTTGTTGAACTTAGGCAAGTAGATTTAGACCAAAATTAGATGGTTCAAGAGAGCTAAGGCCAAGCAATAGGATGTCAGATTGAATATGAAAATGTTCATTTGCTTTGTATCAGAAAGTGGATTAGAAAAAGTAACAGCAGAATTAGAAGGAAATGGAAGGGAGAAGTGAATTTCAACAAGGAACCATTAATGGGGACCAAATGAATGGAATTGGGCAAAATTGAAACTCAAGCAGATGTGGAAAGAAAGTTCTAAGAGTTAGAAGCTGAAGCAACAGTGAGTTTTATTTTTTAATTATTCATTCATGGGACTTGAGCATCACTAGCAAGGCCAGCATTTATTGCCCATCCTTAAATTCCCTTGAGTACTTTTAGATCCAAGTTGTTAGATTTGCACTGCCCTATATATATCAAGACAACAAGTACAAATGCATTTTAGTTGTCTTGGTCATTCAAACTCTGCTGCCCATATCCAAACTCTCACCAAGTCCCGTTCACGCCTCTGCTCCCTGACCCATGTTGGCTGCTGATCTGGCAACGCCTCAATTTTAAAATTCTGATCCTTGTTTTCAAATCCCTCAATGGCCTCACCCTTCCTTATCTTTATAATCTCCTCCAGCCCTACAACTCTTCAAGATCTCTGCACTTCTCCAATTCTGGCCTCTTATACATCCACACCATTGGCAGTCGTCCCTTCAGCTACCCAGGCCTAAGCTCCAAAATTCCTTCTCTAAATCTATCTCTCCTTCCCACCTCTCTTCTCCTATAAGACACTTCTTAAAACCTACTGCTTTGACCAAGCTTTTGGTCACTTGTCCTAATATTTCCTGATGTGGCTCAGTGTCCAATTTTGTTTGATGATATGAAATAAAAACAGAAAGTGCTGGAAATACTCAGCAGGTCTAGCAGCATCTGTGGAGAGAGAAACAGGGTTAACATTTCAGGTCTGTCACTCTGTTTCTCTCTCCACAGATGCTAGGCAGACCTGCTGAGTATTTCTAGCACTTTCTGTTTTTATTTCAGATTTCCAGCATCCACAGTATTTTGCTTTTATTTGTTAGATATTGTTTCTGTGAAGCGCCTTGAGATGCTTTACTATATTGAAGTCACTATATAAATGCAGGTTGTTGGCCTGCCTCCTGGATGTGGAAAGCTGCAGGGCATGATGAGCTACAAGGCATACAGTACTAGGCATTAATAAGTTCACAGCTTGGTTGAATGTGTATTGTAAAATCTTAAAAACAAATATTGATTTACTTTCTATTGATTCTGGTTTGGTATTCTATTAAAATGGACTCCATGACAATGGTTTAGCCCACAGATGACCGAGGACCATACTTTCTACATGTGGACGATGTCAAACCCATAGAAATTTTGGTTACCTTCTCTGCCCTGATGCGCTGGGGCGATATCAGCTGTGATAAAAACCTTAACAAAGGAAATAATGACAAAGGTTAGTACCTGGTGCATTTTATTTACTATTACGTTCAGAGTTATAGGGGATAGATAGAGGAGTAAGCCTGTTCTGCCAGTGCGTTAGATTATGGCTGATCTGCTTCTTAATTTCATCTACCTGCCTTGGTCCTGTAACACTTAATACACCTAGCTAATAAAAATGAATCAATCTCAGCTGTGAAATTTTCAATTGACATAGGCTCAACACCTTTTTGGCATAGAGTCCCAGATGTCCACTACTCTTTGTGTGAGCAAGTGTTTTCTGACATCACCTAGCTGTAAATTTAATGTATGTCTCCTTGTTCTGGACTCTACCATCAGAAGAAGAACTTTCTATCTATGTGATCAAATCCTTCAATCATTTTAAACAGCTCAATTAGATCACTCCTTAATCTTCTATACTCAAGGGAAAACAAACCTAGTCTATGCAAACTGCCCTCATAATTTAACCCTTTTAGTCCCGGTATCATTCTGGTGAATATGAACAGCACCCCCTCCAAGGTTAGTATATCCTTCCAGAACTGTGATGCCAAGATCTGAATGCAGTACTCCAGGTGGGGTTTAACTACAGTTCTGTACAACCATAATGTAAATTCCATACTTTTGTATTCCAACCCTTGAGATGTAGACCAGCATTCCATTAGCCTTTTCAATTTTTGTAACTATCCACTAGCTTTTAGTGATTTCTATACCTGTACCCCTAAATTTCCATGCTCATCCACAGTTTGTAGCTTTTCACCATTTAAAAAAATACTTCTAACTATCTTTCTTGGGTCAAAAGCAGATGATCTCACTCTTTCCCACATTGGAATCCATCTGCCACAGTTTTGCCCACTCACCTAATCTATCCCTTTGCAACTTACTGCTCTTTTGCACTGTATTACCTCGTTAGTGTCATGAGCAACCTTCGATATAAAGCTATCTATTCATCCAAGTCATTTATAAATAGCCATTTAGTAGTACAGAACTTGAGAATTGCTGAAAATAGAATCATATTGTCGAAGCTTTTCGTCTTGCACTTATCAGGACAATACGCAAGAATAACCAATGTAAGGGAAAACAACAACTTATACTGCATGAGAAGAGAGTGCTGATTAGTTGACAAGTGAACTCTGATTGGTAGAGGCACTGCCATGGAGAATGCACCAGTTTAAGGTGACTGACAGTTAACTGCCAAGCTTTGTTTGAAATTTAAACCAGGCAGCTTGACTCTGATTGGTCAAGGCATTGCCCTGAAGAATGAACCAGCGAATGACTGTCATTTATTTTGTTCAGCTGAAACAGGCGCAATGTGTGTACATGTTCTTTCTGTCTGCAAAGAACAGAGCCCTGTGTATTAATATATGTAGCTTCCAGTACGCACAAATGCAAGCCCTACTGACCATCTTAAATTGGTTGTCAGCATAATTCTTAACACACTGCGGATTATTTAGTAAATGTTGTCCAATCGCGGAATCACATCTAATGTGGACACTGTGTTTTGCAAGCACGGGCTGGTTGAGTATGGCCTGTAATTTTATTATTCATTATTCATTCATGGGGATGTAGGCATTGCAAGTGAGGCCAGCATTTATTGCCCACCTCTAATTGCCCTTGAGAAGGTGGTGGTGAGTTGCCTTCTTGAACCACTGCAGTCCATGTGGGTTCGGTACACCCACAGTGCTATTAGGAAGGGAGTTCCAGGATTTTGACCCAGCAACAGTGAAGGAACGACGAGATACTTCCAAGTCAGGATGGTGTGTGGCTTAGAGGGGAATTTGCAGGTAGTGGTGTTCCCATGCATTTGCTGCCCTTGTCCTTCTAAGTGGTAAAGGTCGCAGGTTTGGAAGGTGCTGTCTAAGGAGCCTTGGTGCGTTGCTGCAGTGCACCTTGTAGAAGATAGAAATTGCTGCCACTGTGCGTCAGTGGTAGAGGGAGTGAATGTTTGTGGATGGGGTGCCAATCAAGCGGGCTGCTTTGTCCTAGATGGTGTCGAGCATCTTGAGTGTTGTTGGAGCTGCACCCATCCAGGCAAGTGGAATGTATTCCATCACACTCCTAACTTGCGCCTTGTAGATGGTGGTCCGGCTTTGGGGAGTCAGGAGGTGAGTTACTCGCCACAACAATCCTAGCATCTGACCTACTCTTGTAGCCACGGTATTTATATGGCTACTCCAGTTCAGTTTCTGGTCAATGGTAATCCCCTAGGATGTTGATAGTGGGGAATTCAGCGATCGTAATGACGTTGAATGTCAAGGGGAGATGGTCATTGCCTGGCACATGTGTGGTGCAAATGTTACTTGCCACTTATCAGACCAAGCCTGGATATTGTCCAGGTCTTGCTGCATTTCTAGACAGGCTGCTTCAGTATCTGAGGAGTTGCGAATGCTGCTGAATATTGTACAATCATCAGTGAACATCCTCACTTCTGACCTTATGATTGAAGGAAGGTCATTGATGAAGCAGCTGAAGATGGTTGGGCCTAGGACAGTACCTTGCACCTTCTCTCGGTGACCCTTGAACCTCCCCCCCCCATGACCCTAGACCGTGTCATTATCAATGTATATATGCCATCTCACTCCCTATGCTTACACCCATCCCCATCGAAATGCCCACTCTCACCCTATATCCTTCAGTTCTCCACCTTAATGTAGTCGTCCAATACTGTGCCCTACGATTCCTTCCAATGGTCTTCCCCCCACCTCATCACATAATAAAGCAAATAAATGTATTGTGAAATATTTACGTGTAATATTGTTAATTTGAAAACCAGTGCCATCTTCATGCCCATAATTCTTTAATTTTTCTTTTCCTACCACTAACTCTTGGTGCTACCTCAAAATTAGCAGCTGAGGTGGAAGCAGTCTGCTCATTTCGCTCCCCAAGGCCTGCATGACTCTGGCGGGCGTCCTCTGGAGGTATGGGGCTTTGAGGGCTCCATCCTACTGGGGGTCTCCTACACTGGTGCAGGGGCATCCCCCTTCACCTTGCCTGCTGGAGGTAAGGGGGTCAATGTCAAGGGGAAGAGGAGACACCGCACACCCTGGGGGTGTCCTGGGAGGAAAGCCCCGGTGAATCTGGCACGTGCTCCTACTCCATCTGGGTGCACGATGGCACCTGCCTCTCTCCCTGAGGGGAAGAGGCACCCGAAGGGAGGTCCAAGTTCCTCATCTCTGTCTCGCTTAGCTACTGCTGCACAGAGCCCATGGCTACAGCTATGGAATGCAGGTCAGAGCACATATGGGTTGAGTGCTCGACCTGGCTCTCCATGGCGGTCGCCACCCTCTCCATGGAGGAAGCCTGGAAAATGGCAAATGTCATGACTTGCATGGACTCCTCCATTGCGCATGCAAAGCTGCACATGACCTCTGGCATCTCTGACATATGTTCTTCATATGTCCATTTCCAGCAGACTTCTTGTGGTTTTGACCAGATGACCATCATCAGTGTGGGGCTCAGCAGGGTCCTGGTCCTCAGCAGACCTCCAAATGTCAGGAGACCCAGCTTTAACATTCTCCCTCAGCTGCTGGGACGTATCTGTGTCATGCCCACCGGATTGTGATCCTGATTTTACGCGTGAACCCCTTGGTGTACCTTGTGGATGTAACTAAGCTGGCGGAGATTGCAGAAGAGGCAGGTGACGGCGCACCCTCTGGGACATTGGTATCATTGTCCCCAGAGGCGGAGTTGATAGTTTGCTGGCATGTAGTCATGTGATTGTGAGCACCTGCAGTGGAGAACCAACAGAAGCACATTAAGCATCATCACAGCATGAGCTCATCACTTTTTCCTCCTATGTGCCCATATGGCATCAACATTAAGGTTGGCTATTCATTCTTACGCCTAGATGATCCAGCCTCACCATCCGCTATGGCTCATCCTCCCTCCTCTCCAGCAATCTGGACCGCCTCCTTCTCTGCTGGGGTCAGGAGTCTCAAATCGGCTATATCACCTGTCTTATTCCACTCCCGCAATTTATGGGTTTGTTTGTCCTGCACGAGAAAGTGCTGAGTTAACGACATGTCAAGTGACACCTAACACCCCTTTTCTACATGCATCCCCATCACTCAATCTGTCCTGTCAGTCACACACTGTATCCAAGTACAACCAGCTGCTAGACTTCCACATGCTCTGGACACAGTTGCTATGTGGCGCCAAGGCTGATCACACATTCACCCGCCTGGCATGGATGCCCACTGACAGACATTAGTTTTAAGGACCCATGAGATACCATTTGTTAAGCTTCGGACTCATCACTTACCTGCGCTGATTTGAGCAGGTCATTGACCCGTTTCCTACACTGCAGCTAAGTTCTTTGTTGAACCCCACGGTTCGTTACCTCCTCTGCCACTTCTGTCCAGGCCGTCTTGATCAGGTAGGAGGGTGTTCTGATGCCAACCGCAGGAAAGAGGACCTCCTGCCTTTTCCTGACAGCCTGGAGGAGCACCTGCAGGGAGGCATCACTGAACCATGGGGTTGGTCTCTGCCTACTGGCTGACGTGTTGTTGGTGGTGATGGAAAAATCAAGACAAACTCAAAGGGAGGTGGCGATGGTGTGGGAGAAGTGTAAAGATGGATGAGGGTGGGTAAGAAATTTAAATAATTTAAGGGGAAGAGCCTAGAATTCCCTGCTTGAAGAGAATTGGCCACGCTGATGAGCCTCCGTGATTGCACTGAAGAATGATTTATAGCCCTGCTGTACACGATGCTTCACCGAATGACGGCAGGTTCCATCAATGAAAAGCGTTCCCCGCCTCATGATCGCACATGCCTGCAGCTGGAACTTTAATTTCAAATAATAATTGCGTGGGAACCGAACAAAGGGAAGGAGTGGAAGTGCCACCAACTTCTGATTCTGCTGTCGGAAAAGGCGCGAGATGGATAAAATCTCGCCCTATCATACTACGGTCGCTGTTACCATTAAATTATTGACAACTCATGCTTGTTACTCATTACAGAATTTAAGATGGTCTGTTCTCTTGTTGGTTCAAGAACATATTGCTCCTGAAAACTGTTCTGAATGCACTCAGGAAATTAACTGCATTTGGGACTCAAGCTGTTCTGCTTCCCCCAGTTTATAAGAAAATTAAAGTTTTCCATTGTGAGTACTCTGTTTTTGCAACAGGCTTATTTGATCCCCACATTTATGTATCCCACTACTTTATAAATGCAAACAAAAGCTCTATAAGTATCTGCCATCAAAATATTGCACCCATTTTTATTTCTAAAGATGTAAAAGTGTGCCTTGTCAATATTACCACTCCTCCTCCTTTTCCAATTTCCCAGTCCATTCTAAAGACCCGGAGTATTTATCTTCCAGTCATGCCTAACTGGTAACCAGGTCTCTGTGATGGCTACTACATCATACCCTTTAAACTGAATTGATGCTTACAATTAATTTAGTTTATTTCTTATGCTACATGCATTGATGTATACAACCTTTGATTGGGCAATAGATCCTATCCTGCCCTTATCACAGAATCATTACAGTGCAGAAGGAGGCCATTCAGCCCATCGTGTCCATATTGACTCTCTGAAAGAGCAATTCCCTCAGTTCCATTCCCCCGCTTTCTCCCCGTAACCCTGCGCATTCTTCCTTTTCATATAACTGTCTAATTGCCTTTTGAATGCTTCACTTGAAGCTGCCTCCACCACGTTTTCAGACAATGCATTCCAGACCTTAACCACTCGCTGCGTGAAAAAGTTTTCCCTGATATCACTTTTACCTTTCTTTCCAAATACTTTAAATCTGTGCCCTCTCCTTTGCAATCCTTTTACGAGTGGGAACTGTTTCTGTCTATCTACTCTGTCCAGACCCCTCATGATTTTGAATACCTCTATCAAATCACCTCTCAACCTTCTCTTCTCCAAGGAAAACAGTCCTAACTTCTCCAATCTATGTTCATAACTGAAGTTCTTCATCCCTGGAACCATTCTCTTCTGTACGCCAATGCCCTCACGTCTTTCCTAAAGTGTGGTGCCCAGAACTGGACGCAGTACTCCAGCTGAGGCCGAACTAGTATCTTATACAAGTTCAATAACCTCCTTGCTCTGGTACTCTATGCCCCTATTAATAAAGCCCAGGATACTGTATGCTTTATTAACCGCGCTCTCAACCTGTCCTGCCACCTTCAATGACTTATGCACATATACACTTAGGTCCTTCTGCTCCTGCACCCTCTTTAGAATTGTACCCTTTATTTTATATTGTCTCTCCATGTTCTTCCTACCAAATTGAATCATGTCACATTTCTCTGCATTGAACTTCATCTGCCAACTGTCTGCCCATTCCACCAACTTGTCTATGTCTTTTTGAAGTTCTACACTATCCTCCTCACGGTTCACAATGCTTCCAAGTTTCGTATCATCTGCAAACTTTGAAAATGTGCCCTGTATATGAAAGTCTAGGTCATTAATATATATCAGGAAAAGCAAGGGTCCCAACACAGATACCTGGGGAATTCCACTACAAACCTTCCTCCAGCCCAAAAAACATCCATTAACCACTAGTCTTTGTTTTCTGTCACTCAGCCACTTTCGTATCCAATACCATCCCTTTTCTTCCAATAGCTACAAGTTTGCTCACAAGTCTGTTGTGTGGCACTGTAACAAACGCCTTTTGAAAGTCCATGTACACCACATGAACAGCATTGCCCTCATCCAACCCTCTGTGTTACCTCGTCAAAAAACTCTAGCAAGTTAGTTAAACATGATTTTCCCTATAAGCAATCTCTGCTGGATTTCCTTAATTAACTTTCATTTGCCCATGTGACTATTTTGTCCCAAATTATTTTTTCCAGAAGTTTCCCCACCACCAAAGTTAAACTGATGCCCTTAAATTATGCCCTTAACACACATTTTAAATTATCATACGCCTTGCTTTTTTATCACTTCTGCTGTATTTTTATCAGTTATTTTGTTGTTATTTGTTGATATGGTAATAGGGCGGGAAAATGGAGTTGAGGTCGAAGAACAGCCATAATCATATTGAATGCCGCAGCAGGCTTGATGGGCCATATGGCCTACTCCTACTCCTATTTCTTATGTTCTAATTACATGTATTTGTTTCTGAAACTGAAGTATTTATATTACCTTTAACATTATTGATACATGGCCTTTGCTTTCATCTCCCTTTAATCTTTTGGCTATTTTTATTTTTGCATGAAACACCACTCCCCACCCCCACCCTGCAAAGTCCTTTCTAAAGCCCTGTTTATACTTTCGCCTCGGACCTTGGTCCCAGCCCAGTTCGGGTGAAGCCTGCCCCAGTGGTACAACTCCTTCCTGTCCAGGAGTTAATGTACCATGGTCCTGCAGTTAGTGCAATAGCAGCAAGAACACACAAGAAGACAAGACATAGGAGCAGAAGTAGATCATATTGCCCATGGAGCCTGTTCCACCATTCAATACGATCATGGCTGATCTTGGGTTTCAATTCCACTTTCCTGCCCGTCCCCCATAACCCTTGATTTCCTGCGATGCCAAAAATCTATCTGTCCCAACCTTAAATGTATTCAATGATGGAGCATCCACAACCGTCTGGGGTAGAGAATTCCGAAGATTCACAACTCTTTGAGTGCAGTAATTTCTCCTCATCTCAGTCCTAAATGATCGACCCCTTATCCTGAAACTGTGCCCTCGCATTCTAGATTCCCCGACCAGCGGAAACAATCTCTCAGCTTCTACCCTCTCAAGCCCTTTCAGAATCTTGTATGTTGCAGTTAGATCACCTCTCACTTTTCTAAACTCCAGAGAATATAGACCCAATTTACTAAGCCTCTCATCATGGGACAACCCCCTCATCCCAGGGACCAACTTAGTAAATCTTCACTGCACCGCCTCTAGTACAAGTATATCCTTTCTTAAATGTGGAGACCAAAACTGCACACAGGGGCTGGATTTTACCAGCCCCCCCGACATTGGGGGTCATGGCGGGGGCGCCCGGAAAATACCTCCAGGAGAAACCCACTACAGGCCTCGTGCTGGGAATGCTCCGCTCCACATTACCAGCAATGGCGAGGTCTCAGGGCAGCCTCCCTGCCGCTCAATGATGGGGACCTAATTAAAATATGTTAATTTATGTTAATAAAAGAATTAATCACTTACCTGGTCCCGCTCTGATATTTCAGCCGGTTGCCAGAAGTCCCGTGCCTTCGTATCTCCATACGGAGAACTGAGGCATAACACTGGTGGAGAGGAGGGAGGAATGAAATTTTCAGAGTGGGGGAGAGAACGGCAAGAACTAACGCGATTGATGGAGGGGATCGTGGGAAGGGGTTGAAGGTTAAAGTGGAGAAAGCTCGGGGGGGGAGAGGCCAGGATCAAAATTTTTATTTTTTGGGGGGAGAGGGCTATTTATAGATTGATTAGTCATTGAGGGAGTTGGAGGGGGGATTGAAACTGATAATAAAGTTCTAATTTTATTTTCTTCCGATCTGTACCTTTAAGCATTTAAATTGACCAGAAGGGCTTGAAGTCCTTTAAAGATGGTGCCGGCACCTGTGTGGTGGCGCCAGACGCTGTTGCCAGGGACGGAGCACCTGTCCCCTCTATGTCATTGGGGGCGGGGGGCTCTGCCCCCATCATGTAAATGAGCTGCCGCGCTATTTAGCACGGTGGCTCAGCAGGACAAATCCTGCACGCGCGCCTCATCAAAGCCCTGTACAATTTTAGTAAGACTTGTTTATTCTTGTACTCTAATCCCTTTGCAATAAAGGCCAACATGCCATTTGCCTTCCTAATAGCCTGCTGCACCTGCATGTTAACTTTGTGCATTCCTTGTGCAAGTACACCCAAGACTCTCTGAACATCAACACTTACCAGTTTCGCACCTTTTAAAAAATATTTTGCTTTTCTATTTTTATGACCAAAGTGAACAACTTCACACTTCCCTACATTGTACTCCATTTGCCATCTTGTTGCCCATCTCAATTAACCTGTCTATATCTCTTTGCAACCTCTCTATGTCCTCCCTGCAGCTTACCTTTCCACCGAACTTTGTATCATCAGCAAACCTAGATACATTACTCTCTGTCTCTTCATTCAAGTCATTAATATAGATTGTAAATAGCTGAGGCCCCCGCACTGATCCTTGCGGCACCCCACTATTCACTGTCTGTCAACATGAAAATGTCCCATTTATGCCCACTCTCTGCTTCCTACATAGAACATAGAACATTACAGCGCAGTACAGGCCCTTCAGCCCTCGATGTTGCGCCGACCTGTGAAACCATCTGACCTACACTATTCCATTTATAGAACATAAGTTTATAGAACTGTCTGTTAACCAGTCCTCTATGCTAATATATTACCCCCAACACCATGAGCCCTTATCTTGCCTATTAATTTTTTATGTGGCACCTTATCGAATGCCTTTTGGAAATCCAGGTATACTACATCTATTGGTTCTCCTTTATCTACCTTACTAGTTACATCCTCAAAAAATTCTAATAAATTTGTCAAACAGCATTTCCCTTTAGTAAAACCATGCTGACTCTGACTTGTTGTAATTATACTTGTTATAATTTTCCAAGTACATTGTTAAGACTTCAATAATAGTTTCCAGCATCTTCCAGCAACTGGTGTTAAGCTAACTAGCCTGTAGTTCCCTGTTTTCTCTCTACCTCCTTTCTTGAAAAGCGGTGTAACATTTCCCAACTTCCAATCTGATGGAGTCATTCTTGAATCAAAGGAATTCTGGAAATTCATAGCCAGCACATCCACTATCTCTTCAGCTATCTCTTTTAGAACCCTAGGGTGTAGGCCATCTGATCCCGGGGACTTGTCAGATTTTAGTCCCTCAGGTTTCTCCAATACTTTTTCTCGGCTGCTATAAATTTCCTTAATTTCCTCACTCTTTTTAGCCCCTAGGTTACTGCCTATTTCTGCTATGGAACTTGTGACTTCTACTGTGAAGACAGACACAAAATATTTGTTCAATGCCTCTGCCATTTCCTCATTCCCCATGATGATATCTCCTGTCTCTGCCCTCAAAGGGGCCAACATCTACTTTAGCTACTTTTGTACTATTGTAAGCCTCTTCTTTTAGTCTAATACACTCCTTAACTTCCTGAGTGAGTCACGGATGGGTCTTTCTTGATGAGTTTTTGTTTTTGAACGGAATGTACTTTTGTTGAACCCTTTGAATTGTTTCTTTAAATATTTCCCACTGTTCATTTACCGCCATACCTTTTTAGTCTATTTACCCAAGTACCCTTAGCCAGCTCTCCCCTCATACCTTCGTAATTGAAAATTGATGATCTCAAATACCCACCAAAGGCCCCCAAGCTATTATGCATTATTATCACAGCCAGTCATTAAGATGTTTATCTACCTAATATCTGTGGAGCTGTTACATTGGTTCTAGCTACAGTGAAAGAAAAACTTGCATTTATATAGTGTCTTTTACAACCTCAGCACATCCCAAAGCACTTTACAGCCAATGAAGTACTTTATAAATGTTGTCGTTGTTGTAACATAGAAAACGCATCATTCAATTTGCGTACAGCGAGGTCCTACAAACAGCAATGAGATAGATTTTGGCCAGGACACCAGGGAGAGCTCCAATGTTCTTTTTCATACTAGTCCCATGAGATCTTGTATGGTTACCTGAGAGGGCAGATGTGGCCTCAGTTTATCACCTCATTTAATAAACAATACCTAACAAGCTGCTGGAGTAGGACATGAACCCACAATCTTCCGACTCAGAGGCAGGAATGCTACCCACTGAGCTGACACACATGAAAATGCTGAAGAAGTTGATGTCAACTCCTTATGAAAAGTCAAGAGTCGTACAAAGAAAAATCTGCAAATGCTGGCAATGTGAAATGAAAACTGAAAATGCTGCAAATCCACAGCAGGTCAGTTAGCATCCGTCAAGCAAAATGTTATTGTTTTTGTGATCTCGCTATTTATATCCAATAAATTTCTTCAGTAGAATTGGCCATCTGCTTTAGTATTAGTAGCACCATTACCAATATCCCCATCCAAGGCTTGCTTTGAAGTGTCTACCATTAAAGAAAAGCTAGAGTCATGTTCCTGTTAGTCCACCATGGGGCTGACATTTTGAATGACAGCACTCTCCTCACCATCCAAGGCCCCAAACACTCCTTCCAGGTGAAGCAGCGATTTACTGTACTTCTTTCAATTTAGTATACTGTATTTGCTGCTCACAATGCAGTATCCTCTACATTGGGGACACCAAATGCACATTGGGTGACTGCGGAATATTTCCGCTCAGTCCGCAAGCATGATCCTGAGCTCCCGGTCGCCTCTAATTTTAATTCACCACCCTGCTCTCATGCCCACATTTCTGTCCTTGGCCTGCTACATTGTTCCAATGAAGTTCAACGTAAGCTTGAAGAACAGCACTTTACCTTCCAATTAGGCACTCTGCAGCCTTCTGGACTAAACATTGAGTTCAACAATTTCAGAGCATGACTTGCATTTAAATTTTTTTATTTTTAATTGTTTTTATTTGTTTTATTTTATTTTCTAACCATGTGCCTGTCTTAAATCGGCTTTTTCTTTTGCTTTTGGACAGAGCCATGCATTATTCTGCCATTAACACTTTCTCTGGACTAATGCTCTGTCTTTTACTGCAAATATTAACACGCACTTTGCCTTTTGTTCTGTGACATCTCTGCCGTTAATCTCTCCTGACCTCTGCCCTCTCACATACCTTCCCTTTTGTTCTTCTTCCCCCCCACTCCCCCATTTCACTTGCTCAAAGCCTATTACATTTCTAACTTTTGCCAGTTCTGATGAAAGGTCACAGACCTGAAACATTAACTCTGCTTCTCTCTCCACTGATGCTGCCAGACCTGCTGAGTATTTCCAGCACTTTCTGCTTTTATTCCCTCAGAGTGTGCTATCTGCTAGTCTAATCACTGGACACTGACTTGTATTTAATCCTTTGGCAATAATGACCCTGAGATGGTCCCTTAATGGTGGCTATATTTCCTGGCCAGGAAGGTGGGCTTCCAAGGCTCTGCTGGGGAGTAGCATCAGTCTGAGATGAGAGAATTATACTGCTGCAGGCCCTGATCTCCCAGACTCTCCAAAGACCTGGAAACTGCTGTAAATATCTCTTCGTTTTCACAAACTGCGACTAGCTCAGTCTAGAATACCAACTACAAGGTAACGAAGTTCAAGTTTTATCCACATGGAAATTGGATATGTACTTGAAAAGGAAAAAAATTGCAGGTCCCTGAGCAAGGAACAGGACTAATTGAATTGCTCTTTCAAAGAGCTGGCACAGTTACATTGGGCCAAATGACCTCCTTCTGTGCTGTAAAATTGTTAGATTATACGAAGTAGAATCTTCCATTTTGCCATCAGATTTGCAGCTTATTCCTCCAAAATTTAAATGGTATATTTTTTCACTTGCAACTTACAGGGGTGATTCCACTGGGAAGCTAGGAGCAGATAGAGCTCCTACACTCTGGGCCTACACACCCTGTGAGTGCAGCTGTGGTGTGTCTTCATTTATAAGAAAAATAATGTCCTAAAAAAGTAAATATATATATTGGATGATTTATATCAATAAGCATTGACCATTTTGGCCTTTTTTATTTATTGCCAGATAACTTGAAGGAATTTTCAGGCCTTCAGCCAGGCGTGCTCATGGCTGAATCGTACTCCTGGAAGAGTCTTGTTTCAAGTTCTCCAATTCTATACATCAAAACTGTGGCTACAAAATCGACCATCTTAGAGTTACCTTGTGGGTATGTGCTCATTTATATGTCAACCACGGAGGCCTTCAGACTGATTTTTGTCCACAGGTATAGGTCAGTTATAAATAGTTAAGAGCCAATACAAAATGCCACCAGAATGGAGAAACTGCTAAAATCACTCAATGTTCTGGCAGGAATGGGTCTAGATAGTACACTGTAGTGGCAGTAAAGGAAAACTGCATTCAAGCAAAATACAAAAGTTTGAGCCAATTAAAGGGGAGTGCATGACTTGTTGATTAAAATAAAAAGTGAGTTTTTGGAGAGCCTCAAAAAGCATTAGCCACCCTTGCCAATGCTGAAAAGGGAAGGGCGGTGGGCAATACTGAATGCTGCATGAGGTGCCCGTGCAGAGGGTTACTCTCAGTAGGCAGAATTTTCCCAGCCAAGTGGAGGGAAGTTCCAGTGCGTACAGGGTGGTAAATCCCCTGAAATTGATATCAGTTCGGGATCCTGACATCATCCCGCTCTCTTCAGGCTTTTCCTGGGGCAGGCTCTGAGTCCAGCAGGAAATCCCCTTGGGTCTGAAAAGAAAGCAATTGAGTAAATTAAAAAGACAATTAAGGGCCTTTTTAACCCTGGATTCCTTCTTTCCCAACAGTGCATGGGTTCCACGCTATGTCTGCACATCACCAGGGTCGCTGAGGCGAGTGCACAGCAAGAGCTTCTTCAGTGAAACTGACAAGCTAGAAAGGCTTTGATCAGTTACACTGAAGAGCTCCAGCCATGGCCAGATGAGAGACTGCTGTTCAAAGCACTTCTCTCAGAGAATGCAATTACTGCTCGTCAGGTGATTGCCAACTTCCTGGAAAGCCCTTCACCTGTCTAGCACTTCACTCACCTTCAGCTGCACTTTCTTGCTGCCAGCCTTCACCATGGCATGGGAGCAGCTTACGCAGCTCCACCTTCCATCTCTGCTCAGGGGCAAGAGCAGAAGCCACACCACCACCAGCTCCAGCAACACCAGCTGCCTTCTCCTCAGTTGCATGCCTCTCCACAGGCTAGTTGGGATGACCACCGAGATTCACCCCGAACACAGGGTCTACAGGCAAAGGTCAGTTCTCTCAAAATTTCTGAGAACCTGTGCCTCAGAAGGCTCAAGCTGTGAAGGCAGGTTGCTGCTGACATCTGCAGCCTCCTGGAAAAAGGCCTCTTTCCCAGTGGAGCAGGTGGACAAGGTGTCAGTCATTGGAGGATCACCTTCTTCCCTCCCATATCCCCCCAACCCTACATCAGCTTCCCCCAACCCCAGTGTTGCCAAGTGTGTGCTCTCCTTCCTGCAAGGGGTGGTGTGAGTGTTTGTAATAGCTTGTGTGGTGAGTAGGGAAGGACAACATTTGTAGAGGGTCACTGTGAGGCATGGGTGCAGGAGAGCAATAGGTTGAGGGTGAGCATTGGGTTATTCGGATGGGGATGTGGGGTGCCCAATGCTTCACTGCACAACATTCCCTATAGGCCGCCATGCAATATGGCCGAGAGAGGAACGAGTTGAGCTGCAAGGTGTGTGGACCTGAGGAGTACTGTACAGGAGAATGCTGGTCAAGTCAGAGTGTGGGGCTTGGCACCTGAACATGTAATGCCATTCACTTCTCATGCCCTCTTGAGTCCTGGATCTTCTTGGTGTCCTGTCTCTAGGTTGGAAGGACCATACTTCTGCTGCTGACGTCCTCAGCCCCTTCCATCTATGCCTGCTTCATTGGAGAAGTTGTCTTCTTCCTCTCATCCTTGGGAGAGCTGACCTCCCTGCAGTCCCTCAGATTTCACCGCCGGATCTCCCGAGGAAGAGGGGCAGCCTTCCTAGGTCTCCTCTCCATTGCTGTGATTGCTGCAGCCTTAAGAATCCAAGTGCTGGTGAACCATTGTAACCTCTGCCATGGTCCCTTTAATTAGAAATCCTTCCTTTGACAATGGACTCGTCATCCCACCCACCTTGCTAATTGGTCAGGGAAGCTGGAGGTGGGATGTTAATGCCATTGCTCAGGGAAAGAGCCTCGGCAAAGCCTGCCCATTAGAAAATCAGGTTACCAAAAATGGTCCTGCCATTCCGCAGGGACGAAGTCCTTAAGATTTGGCCCAATGCTTCACTACAGCACATTCCCTATAGGCTGCCATGCAATATGGTTGCCAGGAGGTGGAGCCATTTGTACCAGTAGTAGCACTGAAGAAACCACCATGGGAAGGCTCACGGGAAATTTCGAGCCAGCAGGAGAATATTTTTTAATTCAAAGTATCCCAGAAGTGGCTTAACTGAGCTCATCTTTGCATTCTTTGTCCTTTACATCAACTGCTGCCTGGCTTGCAAGCCCCCAGCAACCCTGGATACCCTGTTTTCCAGACTCAGGTTATACTTCTGTTTCTGCCTTCACATGGGAAACCGAACGCATGACATTCTGCCCTCTTTTATATACTATATTTTAGTGCGCCACTGTCTGTTTACGATGGGAGCATCTTCCCTCTTTCCCCGCCCCCCCCGAACTCAGCCCAGCCTAAGTTCAAATGAAAACTTATGGGGCAAAATATGGACCAACATCATTTGGAACTGAGCTACATTGCATTTCTCACTCTGTTATGCATCATCTGTGCCTGTTGTCAGGCATGGCAGAGACTAAAATTGGCCTTCCTTATCTGTCGTTTAAACGACTAACACCAAAGCCATGCTCCCAGGGAGCTCAGAGAATCGGGACTATGGTGTTGTAGCCTGTCTCCAAAGCTTTGCGCTGAGAGTGCAGGGTCAGTGATCCCACTTTGTGTTTCGTAGAATTGATTTTAGTTGGAACAAAATCATTGATAGCACCCAGCCTGTTTTTCTGGTTGAGATAAAATGCTGAACTAACACTTGATTGGCTAAGGTTTGTGGAACCAAAAAGAATAAAACTGTCTCACTAATGTCACAGCTAATAAGGCTGTGTGATCTCAAGGCAACGAACTCATTGTGATTTTTTTTGTTCTTTTGTTCAGTGTTACATTGTTGATTTGTACATTTCTTGGGTTCCTTCTGACCTCCTCAATTGCTCATTTGACCCATCAAGACTGCATTGTCCAGAGTCTATTTCTGATTGTTCTAGCAGCAGCTTCCTGCTGCTCAGCCATTGTTTCCCCATTTAAAGTAACACTAAGTTTCTTGAAAAATGCTCATGAGGTAGGATAATCCAGCAGATGTAGCCTACTTAGATATCAGAAGGCATTTGACAAAATTCCTCATGTGAGGCTGGTGGGGAAGTTTAAGACTTATGGGGCCAATTTTAAATCCTGGGAGTCGATGGCAATCCAGTAGTCTTCGTCGGAAGCTCGGCAGATTTCATCTGCTGGGTCTGATTTGAATGTTTGTCTGTTTCCAGAGGATAGCAGCAGCTGACTGGCAGCAGGGAACGGATCCCTGTGGAAACCACAGTTGACCTTCTCCCACGGATTTTTCAGACTGTCTTCTGTTGCCCGTTCTCAATGCATCCAATTTGTCAATTATTCCGTGAGCCTTAAAGTTCCCTACTAACCTCACATGAGAACCTTAGTCAAACAGCGTCTGAAAATCCAAGTAAACTACATCTGCTGCATTTCCCTCATTCACTAGCTTAGTTACCCCCTCAAAGAAATCTAGCACATTTGTAAGGTATCATCTAATACTTCTGGTTGCTCACTGTGATACTTTTATATGTCCATCCGTCGTTAAGTGTTGAATATACTCAAATATTTTCACCATCATGGAGGTTAGACTAAATAGCTTGCATTTACCAGACTTGTACATTGCATCCTTACACTGAGCCAAGTGTCAGCTTGAAGGTTAGCAGTCTTGCTTCTGAATCAGAAGGTTTGTGGTTCAAACCCACTCCAAGATTTGAGCCTATAATTTAGATGCCATTTCAATGCTACATGGTTGGAGGTGCCATCTTTCAAATGAGATGTTAAACTCTTGTGACCAGGATATTTTGATATCCTTATTTGTATAAGGAGGTTAAACAAATAGGGACAGTGTTAGATTATACGCAAAGAAATGAGGACAAGCCCCAAAAGTAGACCTTACAATTGAATTAGGGAAATCATCAGGCCACCTAGGGTACAAACTTATTAAAGCAACAGTATCCAAAGTAATAATTGCAGATGGAAGATGGCAATTCCCATAGGACTTTTATGAACTTTCGCTTAACTATTCCTTTAAGAATAATGAAGAATTATTGATTGTCCAGAATTGACCATGTGATCGTGGAATCATCCGGCACAGGCAGCCATTTGGCCATTCATGTCTGTTCCAGCTCTTTGAAAGAGCTATCCAATTGGTTCCACTCTCTTGCTCCTTTCCCAGTAGCCCTGTATGTTTTTCCTCTTTAGGTTTTTACTCAATACCCTTTTGAGAGTTACTATTGAATTTGTTTCCACCACTCTCTCAGTCAGTGCATTCCAGATAACCATAGTAACAACTCCCTGCATAAAAACATTTCTCCTCATCTCTCCTCTGGCTCTTTTGCCAATTGCCTTAAATCCGTGTCCTCAGGTTACCGAATCTCCTGCCGGTAGAAACAGCTTCTCCCTATTTACTCTGTCAAAATCCCTCATAAATTTGAACACCTCTATTAAATCTCCACTTAATCGTCTCTGCTGTAAGGAGAACAATACCAGATTCTCTATTCTCTCTGATTAACTGATCTTTCCCAAACATCTGCTTGTGGTACAGCTCCATCATTTCTGCTGAAACACAGCAACTCAAGTGCACTGTATTGTTTATTATGTGCGACAACCATTTTGCACTTTTTGATGTATGTTGTCTCTCTTTCAGACGCCATGTGATCCGGTTTACTGCCAGTTCTCCTCTTGGACACAATATCATCCTAAGTGCTACTGTACCATTTACCTTTGGTGATGAAGATACAGTTTTAGCAAATCTGGGCAAGGTACATAGCACAAATAACAATTGCAGAACCTATCAGCCTGAAACTTGTTATTTACTGACAAATTACTAGATGAACAGGGGTTGGACAATTGGATGGGGTCTCCCATTTGCAGGACTCTCTCACCTCTCATCCGATTTGTACTTTATAGGATCTTCTAGCCACCCTCTTGGACCAATTTGAAATCCCTGCAGAATCCCTGCAATTTCAATATGAAAATCCAATCAAATAGATGTCGATAAGGCACAACATTATTTTCCATCCATCTAAGTCAGGATTGAGCTGTACACAATGCCTATACAACTGGAGTGGGTGTAAATGGAATCCACTTGTTCAATGTGCTCTTAAAGGGCAGACTTTTTTCTTGTATAATTTTATTTTTCAATACTTTTTTAGTGATGGTATTTATTGGGGGGTTTTCTGTCTTTCAAGCTTTCTTATTAATTTTTAGTTTTTTTGCTCCAGAATGTGAAGATAATGAAACAAAAGGAGGAAAATATGTGTAAAATGACAGTAAAACTGACAGTAATTGAATTCTTGACAAGACATAGCAGAGCAAGAAGTGCTCAAGAATGAGAGTACTTGCAATATAAACTTTCACAGTAGCTTTGGAGCAAAAAAGGCATCTAAGTGGAGAATCTCATATCAATTCAATTTAAAATTGTAGGATTTTTTTTTTTTAAAAGCCCAATACAGTATTTAGCAGGTATATAGTCTTGCACTATCATGCTACCAATCATAACCTGCAGGTCTCAGCACGACTATCTGACAGTGGCTTAGACTAAAATGATATTAAGCTGGACTTTAAAGCTGTTTCCCAAAGACTGAAAACAATCAGTAATTTGTTTGGCAGTAATCAATAAACACCTCACACCCATTATATTGGAAAGTCCCTAGTCCGGAATGTTCAGCAGGGATTGTCAGGTGTAGGCACTCCTTTCAGTTTGTGAAGACAGGGGATAAAAAGACTGAGGCAGAGGGGGCAGTCAGGTATTTAAACAGAGGGCGAAGTGCCACCAGACTCAGAAGTTAAGAATGCAGCGGGGTAATTAGAAGTTACTGGGGGTAGTTTTAACTTTGGAGTAAATCAGGCGATATCGAATTAGCCGCCCATTATACATCTCGCCCAATTTTCCTTTCCTTTCCTGTGAAGTTAATTGGGATGTATAATGGGCAGTCAATTCACAATCACTCATTTTATGCCATCACCAATAGTTAAAATTATCCCCATTTTATTTAACTCAAGAATACCCACTGATGTAGGGAAGCATAGTGACTTACAGTATTCTATATTATTATCCAAAGACAAGTTGTACCGGATGAATGAATTAAGTCTGGACATAACTGTTACTCTGTATGTTCGTTTTCTGTGAAATACAGAGCTTAACCATTTTCTATCTGGCCTCATGTTAACTAATTTTTTTTGACCTGCCTTCACAAAGATTGGAGAAGCATGTGAGGGGTTTTGATAGAGTAGTTGGGGAGAAACTTTTTCCACTGGCAGGAGAGTCAGCAACCAGTGAATAAAGATTTAAGTTAATTGGCAAAAAAGCCGGGCAGAGATGAGGAGAACTTTTGTTTTTATTCAGCAAGTTATTATGATCTGGAATGCGCTACCCGAAAACATAATGAAAGCAAATTAAATAATAACTTTGAAAATGGAAATGAATCTGTATTTCACAAAGGAGAGGGATGGTGCAGACATTGCAATAAAAGAGGAGTGTGAATTATTAGATACGATAAACATAATGAGAGAGGAAGTACTGGAGGGTCTGACATCCTTAAAAGTGGATAAATTGCCAGGGTCAGATGGATTGCATGCCAGGTTGTTAAAGGAATCCAGGGAGGAAATAACGGATGAGCTGAGGATCATCTTCAAATCCTCACTGGATATGGATGAGGTGCCAGAGGATAGGAGGTCTGTGAACGTTATGCCATTGTTTAGAAAGGGTGCGAGGGATAGGCCAAATAATTATAGGCCAGTCAATCTGACCTCGGTGGTGGGTAAATTATTAGAATCAATTCTGAGAGACAGGATAAACTGCCACTTAGAATGACACGGATTAATCAGGGATAGTTAGCATGGATTTGTTAAAGGAAGGTCATCTCTGACCAACTTGATTGAATTTTTTGAGAAACTAATAAGGAGAATTGATGAGGGTAGTGCAGTGGATGTGGTCTACATGAATTTTAGTAAGGCATTTGACAAGGTCCTGCATGGCAGACTGGTTAGAAAAATTAAAGTTCATGGGATACAGGGGAATGTGGCAGGTTGGATCCAGAATTGGCTCAGGGCCAGGAAACAAAGGGTAGTAGTCGACAGATGTTTTTGTGGCATTCCACAGGGCGCAATGTTGGGTCCCTTGCTGTTTGTGGAATATATTAATGATTTGGACTTAAATTTGGGAGGCATGATTGGGAAATTTGCTGATGACACAAAAAGTGGCGTGTAGTTGATAGTGAAGAGGATAGCTGTAGACTCCAGAATATCAATGGTTTGGTTGAGTGGCTGGAAAAGTGGCAGATGGAATTCAATCCAGAGAAATGTGAGGTAATGCATTCGGGGAGGGCAAATAAAGCATGTGAATACACAATAAACGGGAGGATATTGAGAGGGGTAGAAGAAGTGAGAGACCTTGGAGTGAATGTCCACAAGTCCCTGAAGGTGTCAAGACAAGTAGATAGACTGGTGAAGAAGGCATATGGAATGCTTTCCTTTATTGGCCAAGGTATAGAATACTAAAGCAGGGATGTAATGCTAGAAGTGTATAAAATGCTGGTTAGGCCACAGCTGCAGTATTGCATATAGCTCTGGTCACCACATTACAGGAAGGACATAATTGCTTTGGAGAGAGTACAGAGGAGATTCACAAGAATGGTGCCAGGACTTGAAAGTTGCAGCTATGAGGAAAGATTGGACAGGCTAGAGTGTTTTCCTCAGAACAGAGGAGGCTGAGGGGTGACTTAATTGAGGTGTACAAAATTATGAGGGGCCTAGATAGAATAGACAGGAAGGACCTGTTTCCCCTAGCAGAGAGGTCAATTATCAGATTTAAGGTGATTGGTAGAAGGATTAGAGGGGACATAAGGAAAAACTTTTCCACACAGAGAATGGTGGATGTCTGAAATTCACTGCCAGGAACGGTGGTGGAGGCAGAAACCCTGAACTCATTTAAAAGGTACCTGGACATACACCTGAAGTGCTGTAACCTGCAAGGCTATGGGCTAGGTGCTAGAAGTTGGGATTAGATTGGGGGGGCTAGTTTTTTTTTTGGCCGGCACAGACACGATGGCCTGCTTCTGTGCCGTAATTTTTCTATGGTTCTTTGCTTCCAGGTCAAAACATTTATTTAAATTTTCCCACTTAATGAAACAGTCAATCAGATATTCTATTTTTCCCCAGAATAAAGCACACCAACCAAGTTTCTTGAATGAACAACAAGATTATCCATTTATTATAAACCAAGTTTTAACCAATAAGGAAGTAAACATACACATGAATTGAAATACTAAAGCCTCTTATTTATCCTAGCCTTCATGCATGCACACACAAACACAACCGGTTAACCAGGGGGAGAAAAGGATTTTTGTTTACAACTGTTACAAAGAAATAAACGGAATAAAAAAAAACAATTAGGCTGAAAAGAAGGTATGGAAGGAAGTCCTTTGTTTTGGTGAGGAATCTCAAAGGCGAATGGTGGCTGTCAATGGGATCTTCCTATAACAGTTCTTTCCAGGCAACGTTGATGATCAGTTTGGGTAGGCTTCCAAGAGAAGCAGCTACAGAAGGTTTCAGTCAGGTTGTAGCTACAGAAGGCTGCAAATAAGTCTTATAGCAGAGAGGCAGCAACAAGAGTTTCAGTTGCATATATTTGACATGCAAGTTCTTTAATCAAGCAGGCTTTCTTCAAATACAGGAGTAAACAGGAATCTCTTGATGTAGGACTTCTTTTCAAGAGAAAGAGGTGAGCTGTCTTCTGGCAAGTCAGGAAGCCAACTTCTTCTGTTTTAGGCTAAACACCAACTGGCTTTTTTAACAATTCAAAATGAAACTAAAACTTTTCCGGAAGTAAGTCCTGTGACATCTATAAATCTTGTCTTGTCACCTCTCTTCAAGCATTTCTCCAGCCAAAAGAATCCCTGCTGTGTTCTTTGAAAACAGGTGCCTTCCAGTAACTCTTTACGCTCAGGTCAAACCTTCTGGTGACCTTCCTTTTTAAAAAAAAACACCAAGTTCAGCTTCTTCAAGATTCCAGATGAATCGATGTCCATAACATTTTTTTTTTAAAGAAATAGAAGTAATCTTGTAACAATGGTTACATATTTTCATGAAGTCCACTAGGAATAGTCAATAAATATGAACTTGCCAGCATCCCCCATATTCTGTGCATAACTTTGTGGGGGCTAGACCGAAGAGCAGGAATATAATTTACCTTCCTTAACTCCCTGCAGGTTTTTGTATTGAAGGATATCCACGATGAACTACTTCATGAGAGTCAAGAGCTTGTAATTTTTCAGCTGATGAGTCTTCTCCCTTGTATTGTGTGCCATCTTGTCATTTAAATAGAGACAAGCAAAGAGAGGTCATGAAAAAATATTTACAAGTAAAATCAATGAAAACCCAAAAATGTTTTATAAATACATAGAGCAAGAGGATAACAAAGCTAAGAATAGGACCGATTAGAGACCAAAAAGGTAACTTGTGTGTGGAAGCAGAAGGTCTGGGCTTGGTTCTTCGTTAATACTTTAAATTTGTTTTCACAAAAGCGGGGGATGAAGCAAACATAATAGTTAAGAAAGATTTTTCTAATTCATTCATGGGATGTGGGCGTCGCTGGCTAGGCCAGCATTTATTGCCCATCCCTAATTGCCCTTGATAAGGTGGTGGTGAGCTGGCATCTTGAACAGCTGCAGTCCATGTGGGGTAGGTACACCCACAGTGCTGTTAGGAAGGGAGTTCCAGGATTTTGACCCAGCGATAGTGAAGGAACTGCGATATAGTTCCAAGTCAGGCTGCTGTGTGGCTTGGAGGGGAACTTGCAGGTGATGGTGTTCCCATGCATTTGCTGCCTGTGTCCTTCTAGGTAGTAGAGGTCGTGGGTTTGGAAGGTGCTGTCTCAGGAGCCTTGGTACGTTGCTGCAGTGCATCTTGTAGATGGTACACACTGCTGCCACTGTGCATTGGTGGTGGAGGGAGTGAATGTTTGTGGATGGGGTGCCAATCAAGTGGGCTGTTTTGTCCTGGATGGTGTCGAGCTTCTTGAGTGTTGTTGGAGCTGCACCCATCCAGGCAAATGGAGAGTATTCCATCACACTCCTGACTTGTGCCTTGTTGATGGTGGACAGCTTTGGGGAGTCAGGAGGTGAGTTACTCGCTGCAGGATTCCTAGCCTCTGATCTGCTCTTGTAGCCACAGTATTTATATGGCTGCTCCAGTTCAGTTTCTGGTCAATGGTAGCCCCTAGGATGTTGATAATGGGGGATTCAGCAATGGTAATGCTATTGAATGTCAAGGGGAGATGGTTGGATTCTCTCTTGTTGGAGATGGTCATTGCCTGGCACTTGTGTGGCGTGAATGTTACTTGCCACTTATCAACCCAAGCCTGGATATTGTCCATGTCTTGCTGCATTTCTACATGGACTTCTTCAGGATCAGAGGAGTCGCAAATGGTGCTGAACATTGTGCAATCATTAGCAAACATCCTCACTTCTGACTTTAAGATTCAAGGAAGGTCATTGATGAAGCAGCTGAAGATGGTTGAGCCTAGGACACTACCCTGAGGAACTCCTGCAGTGATGTCCTGGAGCTGAGATGATTCACCTGTAACAACGACAACCATTTTCCTTTCCGCTAGATATGACTCCACCCAGCCGAGAGTTTTCCCCCTGAATCCCATTGACTCCAGTTTTGCTCGGGCTCCTTGATGCCATACTCGGTCAAATGCTGCCTTGATGCTAAGGGCAGTCACTCTCACCTCACCTCTTGAGTTCAGCTCTTTTGTCCATTGCCGTGAACACCTAGCCATCACAGACTGTACATCAGCCTCGCCTGGAGAGACTGCAAGTGGCATCCGACTATTCAATTCTGGTACACCTCACTGTACCAAAACATTCTACCAGAATGTGATAAACTCAATTTTTTTTTTAATTATTCCTTCTATTCCTAAGAAACTGCTGTAAAAAAAATCCTTTCCCCGGTTAACCTTTTTTATTGTATGTGGATGTGCACGAGGGTTAAGGAAATAAGGAGTTTTTGATATATATAGATTTATCTCATTAGTAGTTAAGACTTATTATTTCTTTTCCAACAAGTAGTTAATGTTGTTGTTTTTGTTTAAAGAAACCTGGTTTGGTGTGCTTTATTCTGATGGACAAATAAAGTGTTTAATTTGGCTATTCTTCAGTAGGTGGGAAACTTTATTTGATACGCTATGACCTGTGGAGTAGTGGGACTGAATTAGCAGTACATTTCTCCTGCCTTAGTCACAACAGTATATATGTCTTACTATTATAAAGTGAATAGAATATATTGTAAGCTAATGAGATATGAAATATTGTAGCTCAAGACTTGACTCTTGACTTGTGTAAATCAACAGGACAGCCAGCGATTTAGTCAGCGCGCTGCCAGAATTATGAAAGCTGTAGAAAATGCAATGCATAGCTTCAGTAAAGAGAAAGAATTTCAGAAAGCTTCAATGGAACTGCAGCGTTCTTATTTTCCCATCGAATTTCAAGACAAGAACCTGGCTGATGAGCAAACCAAGGTGAACTGATTGAGGAGTATTGCTTAGAGTCTTCAAAAAAGCAATTTAAAAGCAAACACTTCTATGGCGAGATCTACACTCACTGGTTTCTTCCTTCTAACCGCTTTTTACATTGTTTTTTTCCTTTTTTGGATCTCTTCTGAGCTAGATTTTCCTCCTTATTTTAAATGGGTTCCCACAAGTGTTAAATTAATTCCATTGTAAATCTAGGCATATATGTTTCACTTCATTTTGCTGTCCTTTTAACCAAACAAGAAGTGTGATATCTAGTATGCTTGCATCATATACATCAAGTGCGCTATCCACTTGTCCCATTCTCCAGACCCTTTGAAAATTTCCTTTTTACTATTATTTATCACTTTTTTTCCAAAGCTATTATAGATTCTGCTTCCACCACTGTCAGGCATTCCATGTCCTTAGCTCTCCCTTTGTTCTTTGGTCATGAGCTTAAAATCATGCCCTGTAGTTACCAGCTTATTGACTAGTGGAAATAGTTTTTCTTGATTTAATATAGCAAAACTCCTGATTTAATGCATCAAAAATCTTAATAATTTTGAACATCCCCTGTTAACTTTTTCTGTTGCAGTGAAAAGAACCCAGTTTCTCTAATCTCATTAATAAAGCCTCCATTCTTGGTAGCACCTTAGTGAATCATGGAACAACCTGTTCTGCCATCACCCCAAGCTTTAGTACCTTCTCGATTTGCTTTCCTCTGCTTCACTCTAGGAGTGCTCTGTCATCATCCTCTCCAAGAACGGCACATAATACCAACTCTGCAATATTGCCCACTTCTCCCCTATCTCACCACCACTGCTGGTAATGTTCTTGTTACCTCAAGATTTGACTCCATACCGCCCTTTAAGCCCTTCAATACACAAACTCCAACTTGTCAGCACTTTGACAACTCCAATTTAGCAGTTGCTCAGTCCCACTCTCCCATTACATCTGTTATCTTCAGCCTCCCTTAGTGCCCAAAGCACCAAATTCAACATCTTTGGCTTCATTTCCAATCATTCCACTGCCTCATTCCATATACCTCTGAAAATTCCTCCAGCCACAAGTCCTAGCCCTTGGTCTGTGATTCAAATTCTGGCTTTCTGTATATCCTCCTCACCCATCAGCTTTCCTCACTTGGTGACTGACTTTTCATCTATGTACATCCCTCCCTGAACCTTTTCACCTTCCTACTTTGCTTTTCGCTTTCACCAACAGATTTTTTGCAGTCTGCACTCTCATTTAACTCTCCAAATTCTCCTACTACCACTTCATCTGTTCCTACCTTTGTGAAGTGCCATGGGACATTTCAACGGAGGTACAGGAGTAGGCCACTTAGTGCCTCAAGCATGTTCCGTCATTCAATTAGATCATGGCTGATCTGCACCTCAACTCCATTTTCCCACCTTTGCTCCAAATCCCTTAATACCCTTACCAACCATTGTTCTTAGTTTTGAATTTTTCAGTTGATCTAGCCCCAGTAACTTTTTGGAGGACTGAGTTCCAGATTTCCACTACCCTTTGTGTGAAGATTAGCGTTGTGATATCACCCCTGAATGGCATAGATCTAATTTTAAGGTCATGCCTGTTGTTCTAGACTATTCCACCAAAAGAAATAATATCTCTCTATCTACCCTATCATCATAAACACCTCAATTAGATCACCCCTTAACCTTCTGTACTGAAGAGAATGCAAGCTTATTCTATGCAAGCTGTCCTCATTATTTAGTCCTTTAAGCCCCGGTATAATTCTGGTGAATCTGTGCTGCGCCCTCCCCCCCCCCACCACCCCCCACCAATATCCTTCCTTAGGTGCAGTGCCCAAAACTGAACGTAATATTCCAGATGTGGTCTAATCAGAGCTTTATTCAACTGTAACATAACTTTTACCCCTTTGTGTTCCAGTCCCCTTCAGAAAAAGGCTAACATTTCAGCAGCCCTTTTAATTATTTTTATATCTGTCCATGTTAAAGGTACTAAAAAAATGGAAGTTGTTATTGTCCTATAAAGCAAACTGAAATTACACAATTTAATTTAAAAAATACTATTTTGGTGCCTACCCTCACTGTAAATTTTCTTTTATAATTTTTCTCTAGGTCTTCAACAATGCCCTTTATGCCACCCTATCACACGCCATTGATGCTTGCCTCAATTCCGAGGAATATTTTGCACTTAAAACACTCCTATTTGATACCTCACCAAAGAAGCTGATGGTGAATGACAAATCTTGCTCAAGTGAGTGCACTGATACCAGTTGACATGTGACTTTAGCAGATGAAGGGACAACGGCTTTGGTAATCTGTGAAAGTACTTGGAAACCTTAGAACATTGAAAAACTTGAGATATGGTTCAATATTTATCTGAACATCCATTATCTACACAATTCCTAATTCTATGATATTTTTATTAAAATGCTCACTGCATTTAGGATTAACATATATAATTTAACCAAAGATCCTGTACAAATTGGATCCCTTATAAAAGTTTTAGCATGAAGCTATAACCTTGAAACTGTTCCATCAAAGATATTGATAATTGTTGGAAACAAATACTTCTTGGCTTGCAAATCACCAATTTGTGAACGCCTGCAAAGGCAGTTCTACTTAGATATTCCCAGATAGATGCACTTGGAGCAGACATTTCATTATAGGTGTCCTTTGGTCAGACATTTCCAGACAGTATTCTTGGATCTGCTAAAACATTTTCACTGCTAAGTGCAGGCAAACTGCCACTTGTGCAGGAGAAGGTCCCTGGCATCTCTGCGTTCATCCTTTTTTTGCCTACAAATATCTCAAATAGAGAGGACCGAGAAGTGCAATACACCTTTCATCAATGTTGTTGTAGCAAACAAAGATACCTCAAATCCCCTTGAAGAAACCACTTGCTTGAAGGTGAGAACCTTTTATCACATGGACATTGGGTGTTCCATCAGAAAGAATGGAGAACTGCAGCTAAACTGTTGATCATGCAATGAACAATTCCTGTGAAAATGAAGCTCTTACAGATTAAGCACCAGTGCATTTTATAGCAGCCTATAATGAGCATAGCACAATTCTTTAGTAAAGCCAGTGAAATTGGTTGCAGACTGTTTCCCTGTAGCCCTGTATGTCTGTTTTCACTAGCAGAAAATCTATGCTGCCTATCCAAAAAGCTGGACAACGTTTGTGCAAATTTTTATCTTAATTTCAAAGCATTGGTCTCGAACACAAATCAGTTATAAGGAAGTTCTGTAGCCACAATTGCCATTAACTCCAGAAAAAGAAAATCTTGCATTTATATAGTGCCGTTCATGACCTTAGGGCATCCCAAAATGCTTTACAGCCAATTAAGTATGTTTGAGGTGTAGTCACTGTTGTAACATAGAGAAGCCTTTCAGCAAATTTGCACATAGCAAGGTCCAACAAACAGTAATGTGATGATTACCAGACAACCTGTTTTTAGGTGCTGATTGAGGATACTAGGGGGAATGCCTCTGCTGTTCCTTGAAATAGTGTCATGGGATCTTTTACATCCACCTAAGATGGCAGATGAGGCCTCAGTTTAACATCTTATCTGAAAAACAATATCTCCCACAGTCAGCACACTCTCAATAGTACTGCACTGGATTGTCAGTCTAGATTTTTATCTTTAAGCCTCTAGAGTGGGACCTGAACCCATAACGTTCTGATTCAGGCGAGAATGCTACCACTGAGCCACGGCTGCAGCATAGTTTTGTTTTGAAAAGGCTTAGAAATCATCACCAGAGATCAATTCCCAGCACTCAGTACTGCTACAACACATACTACTTTTCATTAGCTACTTTTTTTTTAGAAGAACGGATAGTTTCCATGGTAGAAGCAACATGTTCTGCTTCACTTGAAAGAAAGTGCATTTCACTTGCAGGTGAATAGTGGACAAGGATGGGATGGGAGATACCTGGGACAAGGTCTCTAAACTGGTGAAAGCTATCAATAAGGTTAACGTTAGCAAGTGATTTAACCGTGACATTGGACAGAAAAGGAATTTGATTCAGGGTCCATTTACATACAAAGAAGGGCAAACATGCCAACTCTTGAGAGTATATCACGAGAGACATGAATTCAAAGTAAAATTGAGCCTCGCTTGCAATTTTGCAAGAGGATTCTGAGATCTCAAGATTTGACAGGCAGGTTTGAAACACGCCTTTCTGTATGTCCTGCACCTCCTCCAGATCACATGGACCGATGACAGGACTTGGGTTGCTGGTCCTTCCCTATAAGGCCATCATGCAGCAGCACGGAGCAGTGAGAGAAGAGCTGGAAGTGGGAGTCGGAGACATCATCTATAAGCATGGGGCTAGTTTCCAAATCTGCACTTTCAGTCATCGAGCAGCTTGGACAGACCTGTGGCACAGAGTAAGGTCCCAGCCCCTAACAGGGATGAGAGCTAATAGTCTCACTCCTTGTTATTGGGAGTGTATTGGTTTATTTCAGTATTGCGCCTCTCCTTGCTGGAAATGCTGAACTTCATTTACAGGCCTGTGTGCTTTTGCAACCTACCCTTCTCCTCGGTACAGTTTAAATAAACCCCTGACCACATTTTAATGGAAAACCTGTACTTTAGGATTGAAGAACATCCACTGAAAATCAGGGGAAAAAAGGCAAGGAAATAATTAAATATAAAAATTAGGCATTCGCTTTAAAGAGCACTTCCCCCTGCCCAAAACTATAGGATATGTGCCTACCCTAATCGTTAGCAGCATGGAGGGGGAGTGTTTTTTTACTGATGGTAGGGCTGAATTGTATTCAACCACTGATATAGGCAAGTTCAACAGAAAGAAAAACTTGTGTATATATATATAGCGCCTTTCAGAACTTCAGAACATCTCAAAGTACTTTACAGCCAACAATGGGAGAAGACCTGACATCTCGGCATCCCTGTTTTCCCGAGGAGTCCTAAATCAGGCATTAGGCCCCCATTTAGTCTATACAAGGGGCCAAACACCAGTCTTAGGCAGCCACTCTGAATGCCTGAAAAATGGCCGGATTCAGTCTCGGTCGGGCATTCTTCAGGCATCCTTAGGACGCAAGACTTTGGTCCCTCAAAACAGGCTCAAATGGGGCAAAAATATAGTTTTTGTAATGAGCTCTGTCCTGTTAGAGATTAAGTAAGCTACCAATGACGTTTGTAAACCAGCTATCAATCTATTTTGCTTTACATTTGAAAAAAACAGCAACTAATGTTTGTACCAAATCTCTTGATTTTTAAATTTGTGTCCTGCTTTATGAGAAGATGGGATTGGCATTACTGAAAGGGAGCAGTTGATACAGCCAGTTGAAGGTTATAGCGCTGCTGCAATTTTTTCAGGCGAGGATGGCGGAGAAATTTAGAAGACAATAATGCAATGGCTGGTGGTCTTCACATTGGTATATTAGCTACAGAGGGCTGAGGCCTATTCCATACCAAATACACTGCAATGTAGTATGTGCACTTGCAGTTCCTGCACAACTGTGTGCAAAACTCATTAAAGCCTCAGCCAGGAATCTGCTGGTGTACACTTGGACTCCTGAATGAAACAGCACCGAGCTCCACACACACCTGCAGTCAGACTTGAAACCCAGTTCCAGTGCAGGGAAGGCCCTGTCAGTGACTGCCAAGGTTATCGCTGCATCTACATTTTATACCTATTTTCTTCCAGGTACGCTCCCAACCTTCAGTCTACAACTATATCCAGCAGGTAACTAATACATATAGGAGGTAAAATTGGTTGGTAGCATTAGTGTGAAATGAGCTCATAATGAATCGCGCCCATTTAACACCGTGCCCAAACTTCAACGGAAATGAATATCGGGGCACAGTGTAAAACCAACTGCAAATTCACTATGATCCCACTTCCATGCTAATGATGCAGGCCAACTTTACCCCCATTGATTGACAGGGCCAGAGATTCCCACACACATTTCCCGTGCACCCCCTCCCCTCCGACCTCCTGTCTGGAAATCTGATGGCGACACATCTGAAATCTCCTGACATGAGGATTGTGAGCCATGCTCCCCACTGGGTCTACAGGCTTGGAGAATTGCCTCACTTATTGAAGCTGTATTCTTGAGGCAGATGATAGTATTCCAAAACAAATAGAAATTTGATGACAACAACTATGATGGGATTAAAACATAAAAATTAGTCACTACTTTGTTATGTTTAGTTTCTAGGATAATGTTTTAATATTCCATTAACTTCTTGAAACCCTTAATGTTTTTAATAAGGTGGTGTTTCTCAAGTGCCTGAGGGGTGGCAGAACAGGAACCCAACTAAGGAGGAAGAAGCAGCTGTCACTAAACTACAAACTTGGTGGAGAAAATTAGTCCTGCAGGCACTCATGAGGGCAAGAACTGCAGGTATGAATTTAGATGACTAATAAATTTGAGTTTGCTTCAGAGACTGAGTAACAATCTGTAATATGTTATTTTGCAGCAAACAGTAAAGTTGGTTTATTTTTTTCCACCATGTATTATAGGATTTATCCAGCCAGCAAGTCAGGGGTAAAAACAAATCACAGAACAGTACCTCTTTAAGATGCAAAGACATTACATTCTCAATCATGGGCAGGAATTTTAAGCCTCCCAGGAGAGGGCTGGCAGGCAGAGATGGGGGGCATAAAATCAGGGTGGGGGGTGCCGTGCATGTCGCCTACGCACCTCCGCTAGTATTTTACCAGCAGCGGGGTAGGTGTCGGCGGCCCGCCCACCCTTGGGCCAATTGAGACCGTTAAGTGCCTAATTAACAGCCACTTAAGGGTCTTCCTGTCACTCGGTATTTTACCAGTGGTGGGGGGCCCACACCATGTGGCGAGGCCACCAGGTATATCCTGGCAGCCTGACTGCATGCTCAGGGGGAGGGTGGTCCCTCCTGTTCGTGCACTCTATGCACCATGGAGGGTCCCCTCCAGTGAAAAAGGCCGCCCCAGCTTGATTTCTCCTACTCCCCGGCCACCCGATAGCTGCTGCCCAACCCCCTGCCCCCACCACCCAACCCATTTGTTGGGCTAACCTTTGTTGGGCTAACCTGCCTGGCCCAGGCGAACCTGCCCCACTTAGCTGAACTCCGGGCCTCCATTGCTGGCTGGGTCCAAAGCTGGGTGCAGTCTCAGCACTGGCCATCATTCCTGATGACGCTGCTGAGACTAAAGAGCTGCTGGCCCTCTGATTGGCTGGTTGCTCTTGGAGGCGGAACATCCTACCTCAAGGGGCGGAAGCCATAACCTCAGGCGACGAATTGCCTGAGCCATGCAAAATTATGTTGTGGCTTCCTGGGCTGGTGAAGGCAGGCTCGCCCCGACTTTCCAACTGGTGGGCAGGCCAACCCTGCCTCTGTGTAAATCCAGGCCAAGATGTATGGAGTTAGGTTGCACATATTAGTAATCCTGGTGCAGAGCTTCACACATCGAAGCACATAGGAAGAGTAAGAGCATAGATAGCAATGCATCAACTTTCTTTATGGATGTAAAAATCGTGCAGAATGCATGTGAAACCTCTTTACACAGAATTGTGAGGCTATGGAATTCACTTCCAGTGTAAGTGATTCAGGCAATAGCTAAATCAACATTCAAGATTAGATTGGACAAGTGGCTGAAAGAAAACTGTTAAAGGGATATGGGAATGGCAGGGGTAAATGAGATTAGAACTAGTTGCTCACATGGAGGATAAGAGCAGACAACAGCTGGCTGGGTAGAATGAACTGTTTCCATATTGTAACTGCTTTGTATTTCAGGGAATTAGCAAATTGGATTAAAAACTGGTTAAATCTAAAACAGAGAATAGGTGTTAATACCCTTTTCTCAGGGTGGTTGGAAGTGACTAGTGGTGTCTCATGAGGATCTGTTCTGCAACAGCTACTGTTCACTATGTAAAACAATGATTTGGATACAGGGCAGAGGGAGTAAATTTGAACTTGCTAGTAAATTAGCAGGCGTAGTAAGTACATAATAAATACACACACTACACTGTACAGTTTGATGGCTCCACCTACGACAGTTTCGGAGTGAAGAATGGAGTGAAACGGTTGTGTCCTAGCCCCCACTCTGTTTGGCATCTTCTCCATGCTCCTGACCTTCGCCATCCCTGCAGATATGGAAGGAGCCTACTTGCACACTAGGCCAGACGGCAAGCTCTACAATCTATCAAGGCTAAAAGCGAAGACAAAAACCCATCTGAGCCTGAACAGAGAACTCCTTTACGCTGATGATGCTGCGCTAGTCGCTCACACGGAAACTCTGCTACAAATACTCATGGAGTATCTCTTTCGTGCCTGTGACTTGTTCTCCTTGACTATAAGCATCAAGAAAATTGTGGTCATGGGACGAGGTGTTGCATCTCCGCCCCTGATCACACTAAATAACACCCCACTGGAAGTGGTTAGCAAATTCTGCTACCTTGGGTTCATGGAGACAGACAATCGGTCCTTTGATGCGGAGCTCAATACATGCATAGGGAAAGCAACCTTTGGCCGATTCATGAAAAATGCATGGGATAACATCAAGCTGACCCTTAGGACCAAGTTGATGGTTTATAAGGCCTGTGTTCTCAGCGCCTTGTTGTATGGTTGTGAAATATGAGTGACTTACAGCCACTGGGAAAAGAAGCTCAATAATTTTCATCTTCACTGTCTGCAGCACATTGTCCTGCTGGCAGGACAAAATCACAAATGTGACAGTCCTCTCAAAGGCAGAGCTCCCAAGTGTGTTGGCACTAATCAAACAGACGCAGCTTCGGTGGATCAGACACATCTGCAGGATGGAAGATGATCGCATACCCAAGGATGGTGAGGTAGTCAGGGCCAGATGACAAGTGGGGCGCCCAAAGCTCCACTTCAAGGATGCTTGCAAGCATGACATGTCGGCCTAAATGTTGACTATCGCACCTGGGAGTCACTAGCTGGCAAAAGAGGGAAATGGTGACATCCTGTGGACTGATGTGCACATCTACAACGACCAGTTACTACAGAAGCTTGACAACTGACATCAACATCAAAAACAACAACTCACAGTGTCATGTGGCTATTTCACGTGCAGCACTTGTGGCAGTACCTGCCTGTTAAGGATTGACCTTCATAGCCATCAGCAAAGGTGCATCAAGAGAAGCCACCTCACCTAAATGGATTGTTTGCTGCATGTCCAACATCTTTCATAGATGGAAGGATGCCAATCCAATAAATAATTCTATGTTCCCTACCTCCTTTGGCGTGAAGCAGAGCCAACTTCTCAAAAAAAATTGTTGCTTTGTGTACTGGGGCTTGGAGCGCAGCTAGTTCATGGCCAATAGAAGAAAGGCCAAAAGGAAGCTCATCTCAGGGTCGAATGTGACACCAAGTTTGCAAACAGACTGGCTTAATCTCAGACCAGGGAGAGGAATGGAGTTTGCAGCTACTGAATGGAGTTTGAAGCGAGGACCAAAAACAATGACTTCAATTTTCCCAATATTTAATTGGAGGAAAGTTCTGCTCGTCCAATACTGGATGTCAAATAAGCAGTCTGATAATTGAGCAACAGTGGAGGAGTCGAGAGAAGTAGTGGTGAGGTAAAACTGAGTGTAGTCAGCGTACATATGAATACTAAACACTGTGCTTTCGGATGATGTCACCAAGGGGCGGCATGTAATGAGAAATAGGAGCGGGCCAAGGATAGATCCTTGGGGGGACACCAGAAGTAGCAGTGCAAGAGCAGGAAGAGAAGCCATTGCAAGTTATTCTCCGGCTACTATTCGATAGATAAGAATGGAAGCAGGTGAGAGCAGTCCCAAGAGCTGGTGTTGGAGGAGGATGGCATGGTCAGTTGTGTCAAAGGCTGTAGACAGGTTGAGAAGGACGAGGAGGGCACGTTTACCTTTGTCACAGTCACAAAGGATGTAATTTCTGACTTTGTATAGAGCTGTTTCGGTTCTGTGGCGGGGTGTAAACCTGATTGGAGGGATTAAAACTTGGAGTTCCGGGAAAGGTGAAAACAGATTTGCAGGCAACAACATGTTCAAGGACTTTAGAGAGGAAAGGGAGTTTGGAGATGGATGATAGTTTGCATGGGCGGTGGGGTCAAGGGTTAGTTTTTTTGAGGAGGGGTTGATGACGGCAGATTTAAAGGTGAGAGGGACAACACCTGAAGAGAGAGGACCATTTACAATATCGGCTAACATGGGGACCAGGAAAGGGAGTTGGGTGATCAGCAGTTTAGTGGGAATAGAATCGAGGGAACAGGAGGTGGGTCTCATGGACAAGATGAGCTCAGAGAAGGCATGAGAGGAGATAGGTGAGAAACTAGAAAGGATGTGAGTTAAGGGCTAAGGCAGGGGGGCGCATTATAGGAAGTTTGGCCAGGTGGGCTAGTGGAAGGGAGGGACACGGCAGAGGCAACTGATCAGATGGTCTTGATCTTAGTGACAGAGGAGTCCATGAATTCCTCACATTTATTATTGTAAGTGAGGGTGGAGGTGACAGGGGAGAAGGGTTTAAGAATGTGGTTTGCAGTAGAGAAAAGAAACTGGGGGTTATCTTTGTATTCCAAGATGATCCTGGAACAGTGAGCAGTTTTAGCAGATGACAACCCAGAGATTTGTATAGATTGAATAGGATAGATACTGAGAAACCATTTCCTCTGGTGAGAGAGTCTAGAACCAGGGGTCATAACCTTAAAATTAGAGCTAGGCAGTGCAGGATGAAGTCAGGAGGCACTACTTCACATAAAGGGTAATGGAAATGTGGAACTCGCTCCCCCAAAAAGCTGTTGAGGCTAGCTCAATTGAAAATTTCAAAACTGAAATTGATAGGTTTTTGTTAGGCAAAATATAAAGGGTTATAGAACCAAGGCAGGTAGATGGAGTTAAGATACAGATCAGCCATGATCTAATTGAATGGGGGAACAGGTTTGAAGGGCTGAATAGCCTACTCCTGATTACCAGACTTTATTGAATTTAATTATTACAACTTGAGCCACACAACCTCTGGGTTGCTAGTCATGTATCATAATCACTAGTCCACAATATTTACCTTTAGGGTCCACTGGAAGTGGGTGCCACTTGGTCACATTGGTAGAAAATTGAGGCAGGAAGGCCAAAAAAAAACCCTCCAACCTCACTTACATTGTAACTCTGGGAGAAAGATCGGCAATATGGTTTCTCAATTTATACAACACTGTAAAAACAGTTGTTACATCTGATCGAGCCTACAGCATAGAAACAGGCCATTCAGCCCAACTGGTCTACACTGGCGCTTATGCTGCACATGAGTGTACGGGTGATTTCGTTACTTGCACAACTGCTTTAAATTTTTTTGCGTGGCCATTCATGTGCAGTAACTTTAAGGGGCCAACTTGTACATGGGTTGCTGCGTGGCCACACAGCCACGCAACTTACAGGAAACATTGATGGAGTACTTTTGAAGTGTAGTCACTGTTGTGATGTAGGGAACTCTGCAGGCGGGACTAGATTTTCAATCGGGGTCAGAAACCGGAAATGGGGGCTGGTTCCGATATTATCCTTGTGAATCCTTACTGCACTTTCATTGATGCCTCTACATCCTCTTTATAACATGGAGACCAAACTGTGCACAGTACTCCAAGTGTGGTCTAACCGAGGTTCGATACAACTTTAACGTAACTTCTCTGCTTTTCAATTCTATCCCTTTAGAAATGAATCCCAGCTTGGTTTGCTGTTTTACAGTATTACATTGTATTTACAGCACAGAAAATGGATATTCGGCTCAATGGGTCCATGCCAGTGTTTATACCTTGTTATGTCTTATTGCTACTTTTAGTGATTTGTAAATGTGAACCCTAGGTTCCTGTGCTCCACTATCCCATTTGTACTCTTATTATCCAAGCAGTATATGGCCTTATTATTCTTCCTACCAAAATGTACCACATCACACATATCCATATTGAAATTAATTTGCCAATTACACATCCAATTTGCAAGCTTATTAAGTCTGTAACACATATTCTTCTGTACCAATACAGGTTCAAAAAAAAATGCATATATCAGTGAAGTCCTACAGGAAATTTGGGGAATACTGGAACCAGACGCAGAGCAACATGGCTTGTTTTTACTTAGGTACGATGCACTGAACATAACCGAATGATGTTCCGATCTCCAAAGTTAATGTTCCCTGAAACTATTACTTACTATGTACTATGTCTGAGGTAATGTACTTGGAAGTATAATGTGCATTAATTAAAGGCGCTGTATTTCACAGGACAGGATGAGGAAATGAGCAATTGTAATTAAAATAGAAGCCCAGAAAATAGCCCTCGATATTAACACGGGAGCAGTGCAAGACTGTTTTGCAGTCAGGGAACCCTCAGACATGGGCAAATTTAACTGCAGAGCCTGATGTTTTGTTTTCTCAGCCACAGCCAGCTAGATTGAGAGGCTGGCTGACTTTGGGCTGGTAGTCCTGTGGCACCAGGCTGCAGCTGGGAAGCAGAGATTATGGAGAGAGAGATCATGGATCAGGGGCCTTGGATCGATTGGAGCCAACAGGGGGCCAGAGGCTCATTTGGGTGGGTTGCTGGTGAGTGTAGATGCCACCGGGGGGGGGGTCAAGGACACAATAGCTGGAGGTGGGGGCGCAGAGACATTGAGGGCGGAGTGAGCAAGAGATCAGAGGTGTCAGAGAAGTGTTTAATTTGTGGCAGTGGGGGAGGGGGTGAGGCAGGGGAAGTGGGAGAAAATAAGCTAGATCTAGCAGGTAGGTGAAATTGCACATGAGAGGCACTTACATGCTGGATCCAGCAGTCCTCATCTCCCTTTAGCTGCTGTGTTTCCCAAGGCCTCATTTTAATATTGAAACAGTCAATCTGCCTTCTGGGAATAGAATTTCATTGGCCCTCCATCCCACCTCAGTTAAAACTGTAAGTGGGCGGGTTGGGCTCGGATTTGAGAGTTTTTTTTATGTCCCACCTAACCCACTTTTGGAAGTTAAAATTCCCACCTAAAAGATAGAAATCAGTCACTTGAAATGATTACTGTAATGCAGGGAATTAATTGGTAGTTGGGGAAATATTCCTTTAGCAATATGTCATTTAACCAGATTGTCCTCAGAGCCCTCAGATTCTCCACAGCAGTAGTGTGTTTACTAAACAATATTGAAGATGGTTCCTGAATTATAGGCTTGATGAAATCTTTCAATAATACTATTTTTGAAGGGTTTTAGTTAGGTGACATAAAAGTTTCGTAAAAATAAAATTGCACTGTTTAACCTATTTAGAGGCGGTGACAGAAAAACTCACATGCCAAATGGAAAATATTAATTGCATCGTATGAAACTTTGATTAAGAACTTTTTACTGGACATTACAAATAACTTTTTTAAAAAGCAGAACAAAAGAGCTAAAGATGGCCATGCACCATTTGCGCATGAGAAGACAAAGGCTGGCTGAAAGAGAGAGGTTTTTAAAATTTGTTCAAGGGATGTGGGCATCACTGGCTGGGCGAGCATTTATTGCCCATCTCTAATTGACCTTGAGAAGGTGGTTGTGAGCTGCCTTCTTGAACTGCTGCAGTCCATGTAGGGTAAGTACACCCACAGTGCTGTAAGGAAGGGAGTTCCAGGATTTTGACCCAGCAACAGTGAAGGAACAGCGCTATCGTTTCAAGTCAGGATGGTGTGTGGCTTGGAGGGGAACTTGCAGGTGGTGGAGTTCCCATGCATCTGCTGCTCTTGTCCTTCTAGATGGTAGAGGTCACGGGTTTGGAAGGTGCTGTCGAAGGAGCCTTGGTGCATTGCTGCAGTGCATCTTACAGATGTACACACTGCTGCCACTGTGCGTCGGTGGTGGAGGGAGTGAATGTTTGTGGATAGGATGCAAGTCAAGCAGGCTGCTTTGTCCTGGTTGGTGTCGAGCTTCTTGAGTGTTGTTGGAGCTGCACCCATTCAGGCAAGTGGAGAGTATTCCATCACACTCCTGACTTGTGCCTTGTAGATGGTGGACAGGCTTTGGGAGTCAGGAGGTGAGTTACTTGATGCAGGATTCCTAACCTCTGACCTGTTCTTGTAGCCACGGTATTTATATGGCTATTCCAGTTCAGTTTCTGGTCGATGGTGACCCCCAGGATGTTGATAGTGGGGGATTCAGTGATCGTAATGCCATTGAATGGCAAGGGGAGATAGTTTGATTCTCTCTTGTTGGAGATGGTCATTGCCTGGCACTTTTGTGGCATGAATGTTACTTGCCACTTATCAGCCCAAGCCTGGATATTGTCCAGGTTTTGCTGCATTTCTACACGGACTGCTTCAATATCTGAGGAGTCGTGAATGGTGCTGAACATTGTGCAATCATCAGCGAACATCCCCACTTCTGACCTTATGATTGAAGGAAGGTCATTGATGAAGAAGCTGAAGATGGTTGGCCCTAGGACACTACCCTGAGGAACTCCTGCAGTGATGTCCTGGAGCTCAGATGGTTGACCTCCAACATCCACAACATCTTCCTTTGCGCTAGGAACGACTCCAACCAGCGGAGAGTTTTCCCCCGATTCCCATTGACTCCAGTTTTGCTCGTGCTCCTTGATGCCAGACTCGATCAAATGTTGCCTTGATGTCAAGGGAGTCACTCTCACCTCACCTCTGGAGTTCAGCTCTTTTGTCCATGTTTGAACCAAGGCTGTAATGAGGTCAGAGCTGAATGGCCCTGATGGAACCTAAACTGAGCGCCACTGAGCAGGTTAGTGCGCAGCAAGTGCCGCTTGATAGCATTGTTGATGACACCTTCCATCACTTTACTGATGATCGAGAGTAGACTGATGGGGCGGTAATTGGCCGGGCTGAATGTGTCCTGATTTTTGTGTACCGGACATACCTGGGCAATTTTCCACATTGCCAGGTAGATGCCAGTGTTGTAGCTGTACTGGAACAGCTTATCTAGGGGCGTGGCTAGTTCTGGAGCATAGGTCTTAAGTACTAATGCCGGAATGTTTTCAGGGCCCATAGCCTTTGCAGTATCCAGTGCCTTCAGTCATTTCTTGATATCACACGGAGTGAATCGAGTTGGCTGAAGACTGGCATTTGTGATGCTGGGGACTTCAGGAGGAGGCCGAGATGGATCATCCACTCAGCACTTCTGGCTGAAGATGGATGCAAATGATTCCGCCTTGTCTTTTGCACTGAAGTGCTGGGCTTCCCCCATCATTGAGGACAGGGATATTTTTGGAGCCACCTCCTCCAGTTAGTTGTTTAATTGTCCACCACCATTCACGACTGGGTGTGGCAGGACTGCAGAGCTTAGATCTGATCCTTTGGTTGTGGGATATTTTAGCACTGTCTATCAGATGCTGCTTACACTGTTTGGCACGCAAGTGGTCCTGGGTTGTAGCTTCACCAGGTTCATACCTTATTTTAAGGTCTGCCTGGTGCTGCTCCTGGCATGCCCTACTGCATTCTTCATTGAACCAGGGTTGATCCCCCAGCTTGATGGTAATATTGGAGTGGGGGATATACCAGACCACGAAGTTACAGATTGTGGTTGAGTACAATTATGCTGCTGTTGTTGGTCCACAGCACCTCATGGATGCCCAGTTTTGCATTGCTAGATATGTTCGAAATCTATCCCATTTAGCACAGTGGTAGTCCCACACAATGCGATGGAGGGGATCCTCAATGTGAAGATGGGACTTGGTCACCACAAGGGCTGTGCGGTGGTCACTCCTACCAATACTGTCTTGGATAGATGCATCTGCAGCAGGCAGATTGGTAGGACTTGGTCAAGTATGTTTTTCCCTCTTGTTGGTTCCCTCACCACCTGCTGCAGACCCAGTCTAGCTCGGTCTAGCTAGGACTCAGCCAGCTCGGTCAGTAGTGGTGCTACTGAGCCACTCTTGGTGATGGACATTTGATGTCCCCCACCCAGAGTACATTCTGCACCTTTGCCACCCTTAGTGCTTCCTCCAAGTGGTGATCAACATAGAGAAGCACCACTGATTCATCAGCTGAGGTGGGGTGGGGGTGCGGTATGTGGTAATCAGCAGGAGGTTTCCTTGCCCATGTTTGACCTGATGCCAGAGACTTCATGGGGTCCGGAGTCAATGTTGAGGACTCCCTCTCGACTGTATACCGCTGTGCCGCCACCTCTGCTGGGTCCGTCCTGCCGGTGGGACAGGACATACCGGGAGATGGTGATGGCTGTGTCTGGGACATTGTAAGGTATGATTCCGTGAGTATGACGATGTCAGGCTGTTGCTTGACTAGTCTGTAGGACAGCTCTCTCAACTTTGGCACAAGCCCCCAGATGTTCGTAAGGAGGGCTTTGCAAGGTCAACATGGCTGGGTTTGCCACTGTCGTTTCCGGTGCCGAGGTCGATGCCGGGTGGTCCGTCCAGTTTCATTCCTTATTAATTTTGTAGCGGTTTGATCCAACTGAGTAGCTTGTTAGGCCATTTCAGAGGGCATTTAAGAGTCAACCACATTACTGTGGGTCTGGAGTCACATGTAGGTCAGACCAGATAAGGACAGCAGATTTCCTTCCCTAAAGGACATTAGTGAACCAGATGGGTTTTTACAACATTCGACAATGGTTTCAAAGCCCTCATTGGACTATCTTTTAATTCCAGATTTATTAATTGAATTCAAATTCCACCTTATGCTTTGGTGGGATTCGAACCCATGTCCCCAGAGCAATACCCTGGGTCTCCGGGTTACTAGCCCAGTGACAATACCACTACGCCACCGCCTCCCCAAAAGGTAAATTACCCAGTCTAGCTAGAACAATGGGGGTGCTCCCTGATTCAGTTAACAAGAATAGTTTTGTCAATCGTGGTGATCAAAAGCCATCGACACCCTTTGACTTTGAAAGAGCCAAACCCCACCCAGGAAACATACTGCTGTGAGTACAGGAAAATTTATTGAGATCCCTGACGACTATCAGGATTTTGTGTACAAAGGGAAAGTAATGTCATACCCCTCAAGTGGGGCATGCAAGCCCATCGTCATACTCAGGGTTATAGGGGCCACAAGATCCTTTTTGCTGGGAACAGGCATGACCTTTCCCCCAGAGAGTGCAGTCAATACCAGAATGGTGGTAAATGGTATAGGAGGGCAGCGTGCGCCTGTACCTTTACATCGGGTGCACTTGGAGTGCGATCTAGTTTCAGGCTGGTGACCATAGGGATTGTCCCTAGTTTGTCAGTGGATGGGGTTGACCTGCTCCTAGGTAATGATCTGGCGGGGGCGAAGGTGGTAGCTTCCTCAGTAGTGATAGAGAGACCGAAGGAGGTCAGAGAGACAGAGCGGGGGGCAGGAGATGGTCCCCTGCAGTTCCCCCAGCTCCCCCAGAGGAGACTGAATTGGCACTGCAGACAGATGAGCACGCTGTCTGGTTGTCTGTAACTTTCTTTGGAAAGTTAGAGGACCCAGGGAATGGATTAAATGAATCTTCCCTAGTTGAGGCTCAGCAAGCTGACCCAGTATTAAGAGAGTCATCACAGTCTGAAATTGAAGCAGAGGGAGTCCCTGATTGCCACTATGTAAAGAATGAGGTGCTGATGAGAAAATGGAGTTCTCCTCACAGACCTGAGGATAAAGAGTGGACAGTAGTTCGCCAGTTAGTGGTGCTGCCAAGGTACCAGAGAGAAATATTAAGAATGGCCTGTGAGCTTACAATGACTGTATATGTCAGTATATGAAAAACCAAAGCCCGCATAAGACAGCAGTTTGACTGGCCAACACTCCACAAAGATGTGGTGGAGTTCTGTAGGAGTTGCCACATGTGCCAGGTTGAGGGGAAACCCGAACCTGCAGTGAAATCTGCACCCCGAATTCCTGCACCAGCTTTTGGGAAACCCTTGAGCAGAGGGCTGATGATTGGTGATGGAGCCCTGCCGAGAACAAAAGGGAACAGACAGACACAGGTCTGGCAGATAGTTAGAGAGAAAGGGGACAAAAGGACAAAGAGGATAAGTTAAAGGAGGTCCGGGAGGATTCCCAAATGAAAACCCCTCCTGTCCAGTCAGCCAACCCTGAAATGTTGGGAAAACTAGACCCCACATCTTCCTACGTAAATGCCGACAAAAAGAGCACCCTACCAGGGCTGCTAATAGCATTTGCAGAAATGAGCAGGAACAAAGAAAGTCCCCAAAAGTGCAGAGAAACAGCGAGGCTGATGTCACACATAGTCGAAGTGCTGCAGAGGAGTGCAGTGGAATCTGGACAAATACGTGTGAGTAGGAATGTCCCAGAGGACATAGGAGAGATTAACAAAGGGACCCACTCCACAGTCAGGAGAAAAGGGAAACAAAAATGCCCTGAAGTGAGCAGCACTTGCATGACTCACCAGAACAGTGGAAGTGAGGTCAGAGTAGATCCACCCACTGCAGACTCCCATGATCAGAGCTCAAGCACAGAGCTAATTAAATCCAACAACCTCCCTGCAGACCCCAACTAGAACAAAGGCCCAGAGGAAATCTCAGATACCTCAGAGGGGCTTAAAACCAATTTATCACTCACCACTACCATGGAGAGAAATTAACAAGGTATTGAAACCCAATGAGTCACATGTTGCAGAAACAACAGCTGAGGGGGTAAAGTTTGTGCACAAAGAAGAACTCACCCTAGATAATTATGGAAATTTGCAGGCACCAAGCTCCCCCAAAAAACACATGTTTATTGGGATGCCCATTCCCAGCTTATTACAAGCTGATACTAAAGAAACGTCAAACCTACTGGGCAACACCTAACTATCTCAGACCCACCTCAAGGGAAAAGGACAGTTCAAAGCAGCACTACTGCAGAGAAAAGACAGGCTGCAACAATTTTAGGATTTCTGAATGGATGAGAATGTATGAGAGAAATGCATGTGTGTTTTCCTGTATTTTTTCTTTTTAATTTATAATGAAATGTTTCCCATTGTCACATTTCATTTGGCATGGTACGGCGGTGATACGGAAAAACCCACATGCCAAATGGGAAATATTAATTTTGTCGTATTAAACTTCGATTGAGAACGTTTTACTGGCTATTACAAATGACTTTAAAAAAAAGTAGAACAGAACAGCTAAAGATGGCCGCACCATTTGCACACGAGAAGACAAAGGCCGGCTGAGAGACAGAGGTAAATTACCCAGTCTAGCTAGAACAATAGGGGTGCGTCCTGATTCAATTAATGAGAATGGTTTTGAATAGTGATGATTAAAAGCCCTCAGCTCCCTTCGACTTTGCATGAACGAAACCCCATTGCTACCAAGTATGTCTGAAGAACTTTGAATTTCAAACAGCCTTCCAGAAACTTCTGCTTTCAAACAAAGAGGTGGCCACATGACATACCTGCTGCTGTAACACTGAATTTTGTAAATTGTGCCTCAGAAAGGAAGAGACTGTAACTGAACTCCAAGAAGAAAGCACCTCTCTCTCTCTCTCTCTATCTCTCCAGCAAAGTCCCAAGGAAGCCTCGGTGGCAGCTACTAACCTCAAGAATACAGAACCTTACAGACAACAACCAAGAAGGCGGATAAAGCCTCTCTTCGGCCTTCCAGAACCAGAGTAGCAAGCCTAAATTGTGTACGTGGCCCCAGCGAGGACTTCAAGACTTTAACTTCAACAAAGGACTTTGAAACTCAGTATTTGAATTCCATTTATTACGGACTTTACTTCAACCTCCCAACTATTTTTTCCCCTCTGTATCTATTTGTGTTTGTATGTGCCTCTCGTTTGAATGTGGATGTGGATGCGTCGCATATTTTGGTAATTTTAACTGGTTTGGAGTGATAAGGTTAATAAACTTACATCTTCTTTAAACTCAAGAAAACCTGTCTGATTGGTTCATTTACAATTATAATTAGAGTAACAGTGAGCAAGGGCCCACTGAGGGGGTAAGCTAAATCACTGTGTTAAAAGAATAAACCCTGTTATAGTCAAACCAGAGAAGGGGCGAAAGGGGATCCAGAGACCCCTTCCTCACCTGGTCGAAACAAAGCACAGCAATGAAATAAAAGTATCAAGCTTGTGTGGTGTGTTAATCTGCACACACTGTATGGCTTTTAGCACTGAAGAATTTAGATAGCATGAATACATCACCCAGTCTGTTTCTGGACGTGATGGAGAAGGAGGAGGAGCAGGAATAGCAAACAATTTGGCCAATAATCAAACGAAGGGTCAGGCTGGAGAGCTTTATGGCTCAATAATATCTGAGGCGCTGAGAGGACCACATAGGTATAAGAAAAGGAAGACAGCCTTGCAGTTCTAAAGTGTGTTTCACAACAACAAAACATCTAAATCACTCTACAACCAATGGAGAACTTTTGAAGCGTAATCACTGATGTAATGTGAGAAACATGGCAGCCAATTTGCACACAGCAAGCTCTGACAAACAGCAATGTGATAACCACAAAATCTGTTTTAAATTTTGGTGAGGGATAAATACTGGCTCATGGCACCAGGGCTTCCATTCTCTTCTTAAAAATAGAGCCATGAGATTTTTTACATCCACCCAAGAGAGAATATTGGGCCTCGATTTACCTTCTCATCCAAAAGAACACACTTTCAACAGCGCAGCACTTGCTCAGCAATCCAGTTTCAGATGGATTATAGGCTCAAGTCTGTAGAGTGGGACTTGAACCCACAACTTTCTAGTTACCCTGCCCTCAGAAAGAGTCAATGTATGAGGAGGCTGAACTTCACAAAGTCACCATTTCTCACTTGCGTCTGCTCCTGCATCAAATCTGCATTATCACTAATAGTGACTCCTGCATTGAAGTTCTGCACAGGCACCCATTGGAAACATCACTATGATCAGACAGTATGCAATTCATTTCTGCATCATAGAGATAACAGGTTCCCTCTATGTATGTATAATTTTAACAGCACTGTGAAGCAATGCGCAACAGGCTGATAAAATTCAGCCGACTGTGCGCATTTTTTGTGAACAATATCCTTCTATTGACAAATGTTAAGGCAGTACATTATACTACATAAATGGCATGTGTGAGCCTTCTAGTTTGAGAATGGCATAGTGAACTAGCCATGTCTAAAGCTGGAGCATGTACAGGTACAGATGAGGAAAGCCACTTATCCAGAACAAACCGGATTTCCCCCCACTGTGGTTGACAGGGCCCTCAACCGTGTCCGACCCATTCCCCGCACCTCTACCCTCACCCCTTCCCCTCCCTCCCAGAACCGTGACAGGGTTCCCCTTGTCCTCACTTTTCATCCCACCAGCCTCCATATCCAAAGGATCATCCTCCGCCATTTTCGCCACCTCCAGCGTGATGCCACTACCAGTCGCATCTTCCCCTCCCTTCCCCTGTCAGCATTCCGAAGGGATCGTTCCCTCCGCGACACCCTGGTCCACTCCTCCATTACCCCCACCACCTCGTCCCCGTCCCAGGGCACCTTCCCTTGCAATCGCAGGAGGTGTAATACCTGCCCATTTACCTCCTCTCTCCTCACTATCCCAGGCCCCAAACACTCCTTTCAGGTGAAGCAGCGATTTACTTGTACTTCTTTCAATGTAGTATACTGTATTCGCTGCTCACAGTGTGGTCTCCTCTACATTGGGGAGACCAAGCGCAGACTGGGTGACCGCTTTGCGGAACATCTCCGCTCAGTCCGCAAGCAGGACCCTGAGCTTCCGCTTGCTTGCCATTTCAACACTCCCCCCTGCTCTCATGCTCACATCTCTGTCCTGGGATTGCTGCAGTGTTCCAGTGAACATCAACGCAAGCTCGAGGAACAGCATCTCATCTACCGATTAGGCACACTACAGCCTGCCGGACTGAACATTGAGTTCAATAATTTCAGAGCATGACAGCCCCCCACTTTACTTTCATTCTTAGTCATTTTTAGTTATTTTTTCTTCCTTTATTTTTTTGCATTCCTTTTTACATTTTTTACAATCTTTTTTTGCATTTATTTCATTTCATCTTAGTTTGTTCAGTTTGCTTACCCACTGTTGTTTTCAGGTTGTTTTTCTTCAGGTTTGCACTTGCTGATGTTCAATATTCAGTATATTCACACCTAATCTGTACTGATGCTTTGTCTTTCAACACACCATTAACATATTGTTTGCCTTTGCTCCGTGACCTTTTGGTCAGCTATGTGGCCTGGTCCAATCTGCACCTTCTCCTTTGTTATCTCTTGCCCAACCCCCACCTCACTTGTTTATAATCTGTGACTTTTCTAATATTTGTCAGTTCCGAAGAAGGGTCACTGACCCGAAACGTTAACTCTGCTTCTCTTTCCACAGATGCTGCCAGACCTGCTGAGTGAATCCAGCATTTCTTGTTTTTGTTACTAATTCAATCACCACATTCAACTGTTCACTGAATGATTCTAAGCTACTTGCATCCCCTACATTACTTGGATGCCCTTCCACAAATTAGTCATTCATTATTTGAAGAAGTGATAACAATTCTCAAATGATCTTCTGTGTTGCTGCTTTGGCCCTGTGCCTCCAAGCTGTCATGTACAGTTTAGTCTGAAGTACTGTTATGGGTCTACCGCATTGGACCACCTTATATGCCTCTATGAGGTCACCGCTTGCTCAGATCCTTCCAAGGCTGGCACACCCTATTTTCTTTAGTTTGTCAGTATAGCCTAATCCTCCAGTTCTAGCGATATTCTCTGTCCCACCTCCAGGGTCTGTGTCTTTCCAATTTTTCCTTACAACTCAGTTTTATTTATTTATTTATTTATTTATTTTTTATTTATTTATTTATTTAGAGATACAGCACTGAAACAGGCCCTTCGGCCCACCGAGTCTGTGCAGACCATCAACCACCCACTTATACTAATCCTACATTAATCCCATATTCCTACCACATCCCCACCTTCCCTCAATTCCCCTACCACCTACGTATACGAGGGGCAATCTATAATGGCCAATTTACCTATCAACCTGCAAGTCTTTTGGCTGTGGGAGGAAACCGGAGCACCCGGAGGAAACCCACGCGGTTGACAGGGAGAACTTGCAAACTCCGCACAGGCTGTACCCAGAATTGAACCCAGGTCGCTGGAGCTGTGAGGCTGCAGTGCTAACCACTGCGCCGCCCTACATTAAAGGTACTAAATACTAGTTGTTGTTGTTGTATCAGCAGTATACATTTTATTCAAAGGAATTTTACCTTCTCTGCAAAACTGCTGCTCCCTGCTGACTTGGCTCATTGCTGGAGCAGCAGGATGCCAGTCTGAAGCCCACCCTGAGGATCTGAGCTGGGCCTGCAATTGGGGGTTCCAACTCATGCTTGCTATCCAGCAGCCCCTACACATTGTGCACATGTGTGGCTCGTATGATGTAAGGCATCTTCTCGACAGCTCCTCAAGGTCTTTTGGGTCTTAACGACCAAACTGGAGAAAGTACTTGAGATAAAAGCAAAATACTGCGGATGCTGGAAATCTGAAATAAAAACAAGAAATGCTGGAAATACCCAGCAGGTCTGGCAGCATCTGTGGAGAGAGAAGCAGAGTTAACGTTTCAGGTCAGTGACCTTTCTTCAGAACTGGCAAATATTAGAAATGTAAAAGGTGATAAGCAAGTAAAGCGGGGGTGGGGCAAAAGATAACAAAGGAGAAGGTGTAAATAGGACAAGGTCACAGAATAGCTGACCAGAACATCATGGAGCAAAGGCAAACAATATGTTAACGGTGTGTTGAAAGACAAAGCATTAGTACAGATATGGTGTTAACGTACTGAAAATTGAACAGCCGCAAGTACGAACATGAAAAAAACAGTGGGTAAGCAAACAGAACAAACTAAAATGAAATAAAATAAAATAAACACAAAAAAAGGAAAAAGAAAAAAAAATAACTAAAAATAAAAGTAAAATGGGAGGCCCGTCATGCTCTGAAATTATTGAACTCAATGTTCAGTCCGGCAGGCTGTAGTGTGCCTAATCGGTAAATGAGATGCTGTTCCTCGAGCTTGCGTTGATGTTCACTGGAACGCTGCAGCAATCCCAGGACAGAGATGTGAGCATGAGAGCAGGGGGGAGTGTTGAAATGGCAAGCAACCGGAAGCTCGGGGTCCTGCTTGCGGACTGAGCAGAGGTGTTCCATAAAGCGGTCACCCAGTCTGCGTTTGGTCTCCCCAGTGTAGAGGATGCCACATTGTGAGCAGTGAATACAGTATACTACATTGAAAGAAGTATAAGTAAATTGCTGCTTCACCTGAAAGGAGTGTTTGGGGCCTGGGATAGTGAGGAGAGAGGAGGTAAGTGGGCAGGTATTACACCTCCTGCGATTGCAGGGGAAGGTGCTATAGGAAGGGGACAAGGTGGTGGGCGTAATGGAGGAGTGGACAAGGGTGTCACGGAGGGAACAATCCCTTCGGAATGCTGACAGGGGAAGGGAGGGGAAGATGCGTTTGGTAGTGGCATCACGCAGGAGGTGGCGGAAATAGCGGAGGATGATCCTTTGGATATGGAGGCTGATGGGGTGGAAAGTGAGGACAAGGGGAACCCTGTCGCAGTTCTGGGAGGGAGGGGAAGGGGTGAGGGTAGAGATGTGGGAAATGGGCCGGACATGGTTGAGGGCCCTGTCACCACAGTGGGAGGGGAATCCTCGGTTGAGGAAAAAGGAAGACATATCTGAAGCGCTGTCATGGAAGGTAGCATCATCAGAGCAGATGCGTCGGAGATGGAGAAACTGGGAGAATGGAATGGAGCCCTTACAGGAGGCAGGGTGTGAAGAAGTGTAGTGGACGAAGCTGTGGGAGTCGGTGGGCTTATAATGGATATTAGTAGGCAGCCTATCCCCAGAGATGGAGATAGAGAAGTCGAGGAAGGGAAGTGTCGGAGATGGACCATGTAAAGGTGAGAGAAGGGTGGAAATTAGAAGCAAAGTTGATAAAGTTTCCCAGTTCGGGGTGGGAGCATGAAACGGCACCGATACAGTCATCAATGTACTGGAAAAGGAGTTGGGGGAGAAGGGCCTGAGTAGGACTGGAACAAGGAATGTTTGACATATCCCACAAAAAGACAGGCATAACTAGGACCCATGCGAGTACCCATAGCAACACCTTTTACTTGAAGGAAGTGAGTGGAGTTGAAGGAGAAGTTGTTCAATGTGAGAACAAGTACAGCCAGGCGGAGGAGGGTGGTGGTGGATGGGGACTGGTTCAAGGAAGAAGCGGAGAGCCCTCAAACCGTCCTGGTGGGGGATGGCGGTGTAGAGAGACGTCCATAGTGAAGAGGAGGCGGCTGGGGCCAGGAAACTGGAAATTGTCAAAATGACGGAGGGCGTAATAAGAGTCACGGATGTAGGTGGGAAGAGACTGGACCAGCGGAGTCAAGATAGGAAGAAATAACTTGAGTGGGGCAGGAGCAGACTGACACAATGGGTCTGCCAGGACAGTCCTGTTTGTGGAAAGTACTTGAGATATGATCTGACTGCAATTTCACTTGACATGCTTCACAGATGTGTGCAACATGGTCTTGTTATTGGGTATTGTGAACGTTTAAATAAATAGAGGTCACTTACATTACTGAGAATCTGTCATGCTTTCCCTGCTGCCCTGTCAGATGCCAACTTCACCCTTGCTCCCTCAACGGGCTGCCAGTGCAGGGGCAGGTCACATATGGTCACCTTCTCAGCTCTGTGCATAGGCCTTGCGAGCCTGGACACAAGGCACGGGAATGCAATAGGAAATAGGTGACTGGCAAAATACAGTGAGGCGAGTATTTATTGAGTTCACTTGGAACGGAAATCATGGTGGCAGGAACCGGGAATGTATGAGATTGTCCCGAGCCTCCCTTGTGCATTTCTCAATGGCCCTTGCCTCTGGTACAAGGGCTTCATCATCCTGCGCTGCCTGCTCAGCATCCTCCTCCACATCCTCCTCATCAGATGAGGAGTGGCGTTCAATCATGTTCTCTGGGTGTAAGGCTAGATTGTTGTAAAGCACAGCAGGCTACCACGATACACAAGACCCTCACTGGGGTATACTGCAGGGCTCCACCAGATCGATCCACACACCAGAATCTTATCTTCAGCAGCCCAGTGGCCTGCCCGATGGCCACTCGGGTGGACCTGTGGCAGCTGTTGTACCTCTCCTCTGCTGCAGTGTGACAGTTCCTCGCAGGTGTGAGTAGCCATGTCTTCAATGGGTAGCCCTTGTCCCCAAGAATCCAATCTTGGAGTTGGGGGGTGGAAAAGGAGTGGCACTTGGGAAGCGGGCACAGACCTGTCGGATCCACTTTCGCTGGTCGCACACCAGTTGTACATGATGGAATGGATGCCTTTCCTGTTGATGAAAGCCGCTGGCTGCTCCATGGGAGCCTTGAATTGTGAAGAGGACATTAGGAGGCTAGAAAGGGATATAAAAGCAAAATATTGCAGATGCTGGAAATCTGAAATAAAAACAAGAAATGCTGGAAATACTCAGCAGGTCTGGCAGCATCTGTGGAGAGAGAAGCAGAGTTAATGTTTCAGGTCAGTGACCCTTCTTCGGAAAGGGATATATATGGGTTAAGTGAGTGAGCAAGACCTGGCAAATGGAGTATAATGTGGGAAAATGTGAAATTGTCCATTGTGGCAGGAAGAATAAAAAAGAAACATTTTATCTAAATGGTGAGAGATTGCAGAGCTCTGAGATGCAGAGGGATCTGGGTGTCCTATTGCATGAATCGCAAAAGGTTGGTATGCAGGTTCAGCAAGCAATTAGGAAAGCTAATAGAATGTTATCGTTTATTGTGAGGGGAATTGAATACAAAAGTAAGGAGGTTATGTTTCAGTTATATAGGGCATTGGTGAGACCACATCTGCAGTACTGTGTACAGTATTGGTCTCCTTATTTAAGGAAGGATGTAAATATGTTGGAAGCAGTTCAGAGAAGGTTTACTAGACTAGTGCCTGGAATGGGCGCGTTGTCTTATGAGGAAAGGTTTGACAGGCTAGGCTTGTATCTGCTGGAGTTTAGAAGAGTAAGAGGTGCCTTGATTAAAACATATAAGATCCTGAGGGGTCTTGACAGGGTAGGTGCGGAAAGGATGTTTCCTCTTGTGGGAGAATCTAGAACTAGGGGTCACTGTTTAAAAGTAAGGGGTCGCCAATTTAAGACAGAGATGAGGAGAATTTTTTCTCTCAAAGGGTCGTGAGTCTTTGGAACTCTCTTCCTCAAAAGGCGGTAGAAGCAGAGTCTTTGAATATTTTGAAGGCAGAGGTAGATAGGTTCTTGATAAGCATGGGGTGAAAGGTTATTGGGGGTAGACAGAAATGTGGAGTTGAGGTTACAATTAAATCTTGTTGAATGGTAGAGTGGGCTCGAAGGGCTAAGTGGCCTCCTACTCCTCCGAATTCGTATGTTCGTGTTATAGCCACACGTGTGCAATCGATGACAACTTACACCTGGGAGAATCTAGCAATGGTCCCAAAGCTGATGGCCCTCTCCACCTGATCCGGGGTCGTTCCGGTACCACACATCGTCGCCGACCCTCTTGAACAAGGAATTGGTCACATCCTTGATGCAGCGGTGGGCTGCTGCATGGGAAACCCCATATATGTCCCCAGTGGATCCCTGGAAATATCCGGAGGTGTAAAGGTTGAGTGCCACGGTGAGCTACAGACCCACGGCGTTGGATGTCCACCAAAGCCCATGGGTTGCAGCTCAAACTGCAGCATGGCGCATACGTCGATCACTGCTTCCCTGTAGAGCTGCAGTCTTTGCTGTCACTGCCACTCAGACATTTGGAGGTATCTGAGGAGGGTCCACTACACACTCTGCCGCGGATAGGCCCTTCTTGATGCCACCAGTTGCTGTGACTCCCCGAGTTGATATTCACCAGCTTGCTCAGCCAGCACCTGGCCCTGCCTCCCTCTGAGTCTCTGCATGGCAGCACAGGGGTCTAAACAGACTGGGTGTATGAGACCCATGCCAGCTGGTCACTCCTGCTCCTGTGCACTATCCCCGGAGAGAGGACCTCGCCTTTGTAACCTTCCCCTTTGTCACTCTTCTCTGAACATGGGTTAATGCCTCTCAGCGCCCACCCTTGCAGAGAGACCAACACTCGAGACGAAGCCCACCACTCAAGACGATGCTCACTCTTGCCGTGAGGGCTGCAACCCCTTGTAGTATGAGGGTTTGAAAGGGTTAATGTTTGGGATGGTGTGAGTAATAGCCCCCACTGTGATGATGTAAGAGATCACATGTGAGAGAGACGTGAGAAGGAGAAGCAGCAAGGCTTCAGAAAAGTCATACAGACTTATTTAAAGCTGTATATAGTTAATATGTAATAAATGAGTTAATGTTAAAATTACAAAAGACTCAGTAATCTCTCCTAGCTGGACTAACCAAATAAATAAAATGGTGGCAGACTAACCAAACACACAACACCCCTCTGTGCCCACCTTTACCTCGAGGGCTGCACTGCTGTCGAGCAATGGCCGCCACACCCCCACCCCTCCCCTTCCTGCATCATCCAACGCTCCCCATGACTGCTTTCCAGAAGGTACGTGATCCCCGTACACCCTTCATTAAATTCAAAACCCGTCATAAAATCAGCGTGAGGTCCAGTGCAAATACATATTAAGTACCTGCTCAGCCATCAAATTGCAGTCCTGCCGCGTCGTGGCAGCAATGCCACCTTGGACCTTTCCTGCTGCTGACAAAATCTGGAACCAATGTCAGGTTTCCAAGCGAGCACGTCCCCTCCCAGTTTTTCAGCCTCCCACGCCTCCAATCTCACTCCTGCTGGCTGGATAAATTTTAACCCAATATGTGACTATGGGCAGAAAAAAGTATGCAAGTAACTGCTTGTTTTTGTGCATCTTTCACAATGCACACATTTTGATGGAATCGGAGTCACCACAACTGTTTAGAAGAGAACAAGATGGGCTGCTGGGAGACCTGTGTTATCTGGTCAAATCTTGGTGACAGCCACTTTTGTGGAACCACTGCAACGCTCAAGAAAGGACCTACAACGAGGTGCACTTTGTTGGGAACAAAATATATTCAAACATATGTCTGATCATGAGAGCAACTCTTCAAATGAGAACAGCAACTTGCATTAATATAATGTCTTTAACATAGAAAAACATCCCAAAGTGCTTTAAAGGAGCCTAATTAGACAACAGTGGACATTAAGGGAATGGGTGACCACCAGGCAGAGCAAGTGGACTAGGCAGGCAGTTCAGGAATCTCCTGTGGCTATTCCCCTGCAAAGCAGATATACTGCTTTGGATGCTGTTGGGGGTAATGGCCTCTCAGGAGAAAGCAGCAACTGCCCAATTCGTTGCACCACGGTTTGCTCTGTTGCACAGGGGAAGAATAAAAAGGGTGGGAATGCAATAGTTATAGTCACAGGACTTCATATCGTGTTTGCAGACATCTTTAAAGCGGAGACATGGACGGCCGGTGGGTCTGATACCAGTGACGAGCTCGCTGTACAACGCGTTCTTGGGGATCCTGCCATCTTCCATGCGGCTGACATGACCGAGCCATCTCAAGCGCCGCTGGCTCAGTAGAGTGGATATGCTGGGGATGTTGGCTGCCTTGAGGACTTCTGTGTTGGAGATATGGTCCTGCCACCTGATGCCAAGGATTCTCCGGAGGCAGCGAAGATGGAATGAGTTGAGATGTCGCTCTTGGTTGACATACGTTGTCCAGGCCTCGCTGCCGTAGAGCAAGGTACAGAGGACACAGGCTTGATACACTTGGACTTCTGTGTTCCGTGTCAGTGTGCCATTTTCCCACACTCTCTTAGCCAGTCTGGACATGGCAGTGGAAGCCTTTCCCATGCGCTTGTTGATTTCTGCATCGAGAGACAGGTTACTGGTGATAGTTGAGCCGAGGTAGGTGAACTCTTGAACCACTTCCAGAGCGTGGTTGCCGATATTGATGGATGGAGCATTTCTGACGTCCTGTCCCAATATGTTTGTTTTCTTGAGGCTGATGGTTAGGCCAAATTCATTACAGGCAGCCGCAATCCTGTCGATGAGTTTCTGCAGACACTCTGTGGATGTTAATGCAGCATCGTCAGCAAAGAGGAGTTCCCTGATGAGGACTTTCCATACTTTGGTCTTCGCTCTAAGACGGGCAAGGTTGAACAACCTGGTAATATCGCTGGACTAGTAATCCAGAGTCCCAGTCTAATACTCTGGGGACAGGGGTTCAAATCCGAAGTTGGTGGAACTTAAATTCAATTAATTAATAAAAATCTGCAACTGAAAGCTAGTCTCAGTAACGGTGACCACAAAACTACCATTGATTGTCATAAAAACCCATCTGGTTCACTAATGTCCTTTAGGAAATGTCATGAAGATCCCTACCTGCCAAGAATGAGGCATATTAATTTTGGCATATGAACATTAATTTTGAAACTGTGAAGAAATGACTTGTTTTAAAAGAGAGCATCAGACACTTGGCTGGAAGGACATTTGCATAATTAGAGACAGTGCTTGGAGAGACAAAGACCTACTCCCTGGTTCAATTAACTCAAATGGATTTCGATCACCAGACATTGAAGGTGTAAGGAGGTTCACATTCCAGGGTCTGCTGAGATGATAGAATCCACAAACGCAGATGTGGTTAAACCAGCTGGTCACATGACTAACTGGCTGGTTCAGTCTTTTTGAATTAGACACAGGACAGTTTGAATTCAGACTGCAGAGTGTAACTGAACCTGGAACAAGACAGCCTCTCTCCTGACTGGCTCGTTCTCACAAGCCTCTGGACCCACTGAAGTCACTTAAACCTCAAGAGAGAAAAGAATCCTACATCGAAACTAATTGAAGCGTGCACTGGGCCCCAACGAACAGAAAGACTTACCAGCAACCAAAGAGTCAACATCAACCCAAAGGACTGTAGCTACTAGATATTGCCTCAATATATTCCCCTTTATTCTTTCTACTTTTTCTGTCTCTATCTGCGTGTGTTTATCGCATATCCATGCTAGCGCGGTCTCGCCTTGTATTCGTAGTTGTTAACCGAATTAGAGTTTAAGATTAATAAACTTCCACCTTTCTTGTTTATATCTAAGAAAACCTGTCTGATTTCTTTGCCTTACAATTGGAGAGCAGTGAACAAGGATCACTGAGGGGGAACTAAAACACGGTGTTTTTAAAATTAAACCCTGTTACGGTTAAACCAGGCAAAGGCTGAGAGGGAACCCCTAGACGCCTCTCTCACCTGGTCGTAACAGGAAGGAAATCTGCCATCCTTACCAGGTCTGGACTACACATGACTCCAGACACTCAGCAATGTGGTTGACTCTTAACTGCCCTCTGAAATGGCCTAGCAAGCCATTCAGTTGTACAAAACTGCTACACAAAAGTTGAAAAGGAACAAAACCGGACAGAACACCCAGCATCAACCTAGGCACCAGAAATGACAATGGCAAATCCAGCCCTGTCAACTCTGCAAAGCCCTCCTTACTACCATAGGGTCATAGAGTTATACAGCACAGAAACAGACCCTTTGGCCCTTCGTGTCTGTGCCGGCCATCAAGCACCTATCTATTCTAATCTCATTTACCAGCACTTGGCCCGTAGCCTTGGAAGCTATGGCGTTTCAAGTGCTCATCTGAATACTTCTTAAATGTTTTGAGGGTTCCTGCCTCTACCACTCCTACAGGCAGTGTGTTCCAGATTCCAACCACCCTCTGGGTGAAAAAGTTTTCCTCAAATCCCCTCTAAACCTCCTGTCCCTTACCTTAAATCTATGCCCCCTGGTTATTGACCGCTCCTCTAAGGGAAAACATTGCTTCCTATCTATCCTATCAATGCCCGTCATAATTTTGTATACTTCAATCAGGTCCCCCCTGATTGTAAGGAAAACAACCCTAGCCTATCCATTCTCTCTTCATAACTGAAATGCTTCAGCCTAGGCAACATCCTGGTGAATCTCCTCTGCACCCTCTCCAGTGCAATCACATCCTTCCTATACTGTGGTGACCAGAACTGTACACAGTATTCCAGCTGTGGCCTAACTAGCGTTTTATGCAGCTCCATCATAACCTCCCTGCTCTTATATTCTATGCCTCGACTAATAAAGGCAAGTATCCCATATGCCTTCCTAACCACCTTATCTACCTGTGCTCCTGCCTTCAGTGATCTATGGACAAGTACACCAAGGTCCCTCTGATGCTCTGTACTTCCTAGGATCCTACCATCCATTGTATATTCCCTTGCCTTGTTAGTCCTCCCAAAATGCATCACCTCACACTTTTCAGGATTAATTTTCCATTTGCCACTGCTCCGCACATCTTACCAGCCCATCTATATCGTCCTGTAATCTAAGGCTTTCCTCCTCATTATTTACGACACCACCAATTTTCGTGTCATCTGCGAACTTACTGATCATACCTCCTATATTCACGTCTAAATCATTAATGTACACTGCAAACAGCAAGGGTCCCAGCACCAATCCCTGTGGTACACCACTGGTCACAGGCTTCCACTCGCAAGAACAACCCTTGACCATCACCCTCTGCCTCCTGCCAGTAAGCCAATTTTGGATCCAATTTGCCAAATTGCCTTGAATCCCATGGGCTCTTACCTTCTTGACCAATCTCCCATGCAGGACCTTATCAAAAGCCTTACTGAAGTCCATGTAGACTGCATCAACTGCTGTACTCTCATCTACACATCTAGTCACCTCCTCGAAAAATTCAATCAAGTTTGTAAGACATGATCTACCCCCTGACAAAGCCATGCTCACTGTCCTTGATTAATCCCTGCCTCTCCAAGTGGAGATTAATCCTGTCCCTCAGAATTTTTTCCAATAGTTTCCCTACCACTGATGTTAGACTCACTGGCCTGTAATTACCTCGTTTATCCCTGCTACCCTTCTGGAATAATGGAACCACAATTGCTGTCCTCCAGGCCTCTGGTACCTCTCCTGTGGCCAGAGAGGATTTGAAAATTTGTGTCAGAGCCCCTGCAATCTCCTCCCTTGCCTCACATAACAGCCTGGGCTATATCTCATCTGGACCTGGGGATTTATCCACTTTTAAGCCCGCTAAAACTGCTAATACTTTCTCCCTTTCAATGTTAATTTGTTCAAGTATATCACAATGCCCCTCCTGATCGTTACACCTACATCGTCCTTCTTCTAGTGAACACAGATGAAAAGTAATCATTTAAAACCTCACCTATGTCCTCTGGCTCCACACACAGATTGCCACTTTGGTCCCTTCTGGGCCTTACTCTTTCCCTGGTTATCCTAGTGTTTTTCTTATGTCTCCACTTCGCTCTCCTAATTACTTTCTATACTCCTGTAGGGCCTCCACTGTTTTCAGCGCTCTGAATCTGCCATAAGCCTCCTTTTTTTTCCTTATCCAATCCTCTATATCCCTTGACATCCAGGGTTCCCTGGACCTGTTGGTCCTACCCTTCACTTTTATGGGAACATGTTGGCCCTGAGCTCTCACTATTTCCTTTTTGAATGACTCCCACTGGTCTGATGTAGACTTTCTTACAAGTAGCTGCTCCCTGTCCACTTTGGCCAGATCCTGTTTTATCATATTGAAATCAGCCTTCCCCCAATTCAGTACTTTTATTTCCGGTCCCTCTTTGTCCTTTTCCATAACTACCTTAAATCTTACAGCGTTATGGTCACTATCCCTGAAATGCTCCCCCACCTACACTTCTACCACATGTCCGGCTTCATTCTCTCGGATTAGGTCCAGTGCTGCCCCTTCTCTTGTAGGACTTTCTATGTGCTGGCTCAAAAATCTCTCCTGTATGCACTTTAAGAATTCTGCCCCCTTTAAGCTTTCTGCACTACGACTATCCCAGTTAATATTGAGTAAGTTGAAATCCCCAACTATTGATACCCTATTATTTTTACACCTGTCTGAGATTTGCCTACATATCTGCTCCTCTATCTCTCCCTGACTGTTTGGAGGCCTGTAGTACACTCCCAGCCAAATGATTGCCCTCTTTTTATTTTTAAGTTCTACCCATATGGCCTCATTTAAGGAACCTTCGAAGATATCATCCCTCCTTACTGCAGTAATTGACTCCTTGATCAACAGTGCAATGCCATTTCCTCTTTTACACCTTCCCCTGTCACGCCTGAAGATTCTATACACTGGAATATTGAGCTGCCAGTCCTGCCCTTCCCTCAACCATATCTCTGTGATAGCAATGATATCATATTCCCATGTGTTAATCAATGCCTTCAATTTATCTGCCTTACTAGTAAGACTCCTTGCATTAAAATCGATGCAATTCAGCCTTGCATTATTCACTTGTGCCTTAACAGGTCTATATTTGCTCTGCCTTCCAGACTGACTTAGTTTCTCTCTATATTTGATTGTGCATCACCCCCTACTGTACCTCCACTCTGTATCCCATCCCCCTGCCAAATTAGTTTAAACCCCCCTCAACAGCACTAGCAAACCTCCCAGCAAGGATGTTGGTCCCATTCTGGTTCAGATGCAACCCGTCCAACTTGTACAGGTCCCACCTTCGCCAGAAACAGACCCAGTGATCCAAGGATCTAAAGCCCTCCCTCCTGCACCATCTCTTCAGCCACGCATTCATCTGCTCTCTCCTCCTATTCCTATACTCATTAGCACATGGCACCGGGAGTAATTCAGAGATTACAACCTTTGTGGTCCTGCTTTTTAATCTGCTACCTAGCTCCCTAAATTCTTGCTGCAGGACCTCATCCCTCTTTCTACTTATGTCGTTGGTACCAATGTGAACCACGACCTCTGACTGTTCACCCTCCCCCATCTGGGGGTTTGTGCCAAAATTGGAAGAGCTGTCCCACAGATTAGTCAAGCAACAGTCTAACATACTTTCTATCCAATGTCCCAAGACAGCACCATCACCATCCCTGGATATGTCCTGCCCCACCAGCAGACAAATTCACCAGAGGCAGCAGCACAATGGTATACAGTGGAAGGGAGTTACCTTTGGAGTCCTCAACATTGACTTTGGACCCCATGAAGTCTCATGGCATCAGGTCAAACATGAGCAAGGAAACCTGCTGATTACACCTACCACCCTCCCTCAGCTCCTCCATGTTGAACACTACTTGGAAGCAGCACTGAGGATGACAGGAGCACAGAATGGTACTTTGGATGGGGGACTTCACTCTCTATCACCAAGAGTAACTCGATAGCACCATTACTGATCGAGCTGGCTGAGTCCTGGAGAACATAACTGCCTTCGGCAGATGGTGAGGGAACCAACAAGAGGGAAAAACCTAGCAGACCTTGTCCTCACAAATCTACCTGTTGCAGAGGCATCTGTCCATAACGGTATTGGTAGGAGTGACCACTACACAATCCTTGAGAAAACGAAGTCCTGCCTTCACACTGAGGATATCACGTTGCGTGACACTACCACCATGATAAATGGGATAGATTCAGAACAGATCTGGCAGCTCAAAACTGGGTATCCATGAGGCGCTATGGACTATCAGCAGCAGCAGAATTGTATTCAACCACAATCTTCATGACCCAGTATATCCCTCACTCTACCATTACCATCAAGACAAGGAATCAACCCTGATTCAATAAAGAGTGCAGGAGAGCATGCCATGAACAGCACCTAAAATTTAGGTGTCAACCTGGTGAAGCTACAACATAGGACTACTTGCATGCCAAACAGCAGAAGCAGCATGCAGTAGACAGAGCTAAGCAATCCCACAACGAACAGATCAGATCAAAGCTCTGCAGCTGTGCCACATCCAGTCGTGAATGGTGGTGAACAATTAAACAACTTTTAGGAGGAGGAAGCTCCACAAATATCCCCATCCTCAATGATGGAGGAGCCCAGCACATCAGTGCAAAAGAAAAGGCTAAAGTATTTGTGACCATCTTCAGCCAGAAGTGCCAAGTGAATGATCCATGCTGTAAGGCATTTGGATATCTCTTGCATTTCTCTTCATAAGTAAAATGTAACCAGTTGTGGTGTGGACCAGTGTGTGGGGCTCACCAGGTGGTAAAAATGTGGAGGCGAAGGACATTGGGACAAAGGGAGGAGAATTCTGACTGAAGACATCATCACTGGGGTTCATATTGGACTTTTTAAAAATAAAAGACAATGTAACTGAACAAGGACCCCCACATAAACACTTATGGACAAGTCAGGACATGCCACTGATGTGGTAGCCTGGGCTGTTACAATATCAGACAGCCTGTCTACAAACACTCTCATGGACAATAGCCTTTTGAAATATGTGTGAATGGTTTCCTTCTTGCCTTATCAAGATGCAGATATCACATCCATGGGTGATATGCACCTAAGGCTCTGCTGCTGAGAGTAGGATATGACCACATGCAGGTAGTCTTGCCTAGCCATGGTGTGATTTATAAGGCATTGAAACCCAATCGGATGACCCAATTCGAGACAAAAGCTTATATGTCGAGGGACCAGGGTCAGAAAGGGGTATAAAGCCACAGCTCACAAGGACATTGTTGCTGCAGCCGGGAAGGGTGACTTGGTCAGTCACAGGAAGTCATGTGGAAGAATTCGTTCAACGGATCTGACTACCCGGTAATGAGCTTCTGTACGTGGGTCTACTAAGCAACTGGTGTTGTAAGTATATACTATTACTTGGCAAGTTAATAAAGGTGTTTCCACATAAAGTGGAAATTGTATCCAAAGTCTGTTTCGTGCGATTGATACTCATTATGGGATCAGGACCTTAGAGGGAAGTGAGAACCCCTTTTTAAGAGTCTTAGGATCTCGGCCGCCTCCTGAGGTTCCCAGCATCATAGATGCCAGTCTTCTGACAATTCGATTCACTGCACGTTACATCAAGAAATGGCAGAAGACATTGGATACTGCAAAGGCTATGGGCCCTGACAACATCCTGTCTGTGGTACTGAAAACTTGACCTGCAAAACTAGTCGCGCCCGTAACCAAGCTGTTCCTGTACGGCTACAACACTGGCATCTACCTGCCAATGTGAAAAATTGCCCAGGTATGTCCTGTTCACAAAAAGCAGGACAAATCCAATCCGGCCAATTACCTCCCCATCAGTCTACTGTTAATCATCAGCAAAGTGATGGAAGGTGTTGTCTTCAATGCTATAAAGCGGCACTTAAACAACGAGAACCTGCTCACTGATGCTCAATATGGGTTCCGCCAGGGCCACTCGGCTTCCGACCTCATTACAGTCTTGGCACAAGCATGGACAAAGGAGCTGAACGCAATAGGTGAGATGAGAGTGATTGCTCTTGATATCAAGACAGCATTTGGCTGAGTGTGGCATCAAGGAGCCCTAACCAAACTGAAGTCAGTGGGAATCAGGGGGAAAACTCTCCACTGGTTGGAGTCATACCTAGCACAAAGAAAGATGGTTGTGGTTGTTGGAGGCCAATCATCTCAGCGTCGGGACATTGCTGCAGTAGTTCCTCAATGTAGTGTCCTAGGCCCAACCATCTTCAACTGCTTCATCAATAACTTATCCTCCATCATAAGGTCATAAGTGGGGATGTCCACTGATGGTTGTACGATATTCAGTACCATTCACAACTACTCAGATACTGAAGCAGTCCGTGTCCATGTGCAGCAAGATCTGGACAACATTCATGCTTGGGTTGATAAGTGGCAAGTAACATTTGCGCCACACAAGTGCCCGGTAATAATGATGTCCAAAAAGAGGGAATCTCACCATCTCCCCTTAACATTCAATGGCATTACCATCATTGAATCCCCCACTATCAACATCCTGGGGTTACCATTGACCAGAAACTGTGACTATAAGAGCAGGTCAGTGAATTCTGCCATGAGTAACCCACCTCCCCTCTCCCCAAAGCCTGTCCACCATCCACAAGGCACAAGTCAGCAGTGTGATGGAATACTCTCCACTTGCCTGGATGAATGTGGCTCCAACACTCAGAAAGCTTGACACCATCCAAGATAAAGCAGCTGCTTGATCAGCAACCCATCCACCACCTTAAACTTTCACTTCCTCCACCACTGACACGCAGTGACGGCAGTGTGTACCATCTACAAGATGCACTGCAGCAACTCACCACGCCTCCTTCGACAATACCTTCCAAACCCAGGACCTCTTCCACCTAAAAGGACAAGAGCAGCAGATGCATGGGAACACCACCATCTGCAAGTTCCCCTCCAAGCCACACATCATCCTGGCTTGGAAGTATATCGCCATTCCTTCACTGTTGCTGGATCAAATTCCTGGAGCTCCTTCCCTAACAGCGCTTTGGGTGTACCTGCTCCAGATGGACTGCAGCGGTTGAAGAAGGCAGCTCACCAACACCTTCTCAAGGGCAATTAGGGATGGGCAACAAATGCTGGCCTTACCAGCGATGCCTACATCTCATGAAACGAATAAAAAGAAACTGACGTGGAGATGAGAGTGATACCACTGAGTGAGCCACAGCTGAGACCTATGAAATAATAGGGCTATGCCAACTGCTGTAAAATAATGATATTCAAAAAGGTGTCTACGTACATTAAGTTCTTGGCAGTATAAGGAGACATTGGCCTTAGAAAGGGTGTAGCGTGGAATGATACCACAGCTAAAATGCTTAAATCATGAGGACAGGTTGCATTGACGAGGCTGCTTTCTCTTGAGCATAGAAGATTAAGGGGTGACATAAGTGAGGTGTTTAAGATGATTAAAGGAGCTGATAGGAGTAATAGGAATAACTTCTTCACCTAAAGGTTACTGGAATTCTTGAACTCTCATTCCCAAAAAGCTGTTGGGGCTCGGTCAATTGAAAATTTCAAAGCTGAGATTGATATTGTTAGGCAAGGTTTAATGGTAATGAAATCCAGGCAGGTACATGAAGTTAAGCTACAGATCAGCCATGATCTAATTGAATCGCAGAACAGGCTTGAGGGGCTGAATGGCCTACTTCTGTTCCTATATTTGTAATCGGCCTCAGGAAGAGGATGTGCTTGAAACTGGCCCTCCCACAGAGCCAAGGTCCAAACAAATTTTCCAACTGATCCCTGCTGACAGTTCCAACACATAACATTTCTCCTAAGTTCTTCTGGAAAAGAAAGAGAGTAAGGTGAAAGCGCCCTAGTTAAGGTACAGCAATGCAAATGTGAGTTTCAGTCAGGATGAAATCATTGGTTCTAAATTCCATCATTTTCATCCAAGAATCTACCCATCAATCTTATGCTGCTATAAAGTTAGGTAAGGTGGAATAACATCTGAGGAAGGCTGAAGCTGAGGCCTTAAAGGTGAACTACTGTGTTTCATTGTGTTGTTAGATAGAGGCTCCAAATTTTACTTTGGGTCATCTTTTGTCAATTTTTTTTGTTCTTTGATGACTCTTTGAAAAATCACAATAGCATACATGATAATATTTCTGACAAAATTGTGAGATGGTTTAGAATGTTATAACTGAGAAATCAATGAGACTTAGCACTGTGCATATCCCTTGTGACTTTTCAATTTTTTTCTGATCCCTATCCTAACATTTGTTTGAAGCTCCTCCAGGGTTTTGAGATGTAGATGGCTGCTGTATATGACTACAAGCCTCTTGCGATGGAGCTAGAGCTTATCCCAGGGACGCTGAATCCTGGGATCTATCTATGACAGACTGCTACTCTGTGCTTTGAATGCCCACAGCCTTGACCTGCTGAGCAAAGAATACGCTGGTGCTGCTGTCCTGAGAAAAGATAAAGTCCTCAGCACCAACTAGGCATGGGGTGACGACGGATCTGAAGGAACTAGATCTTATATTACTCATATTATCCGTAGGAAATAATGTACTTAATATCCTGCAAACCTTCTAAAATGTTGATCCTGCTATCTCAAAATCTGGTAGATAGTTATTTTTATTCTGTCACCCAAAGCCTGAATGCCGCTAGTCAAAGCCTGTACATTGGAAGTTATGATTTAGCTTCAGATCTTTGTGTTCTGTGGGCTGTAAGCAGAAGTTCCTGCAGTGGCCACTTGCTCCAGGTTGCTCTGCATTGTTACGAATTCTCTCTGATATTGCCACAAAGGAGTGGGCTCAGTCACCAGCACTGACATCTACACGTTATCAGAGGGGCTTCTCACTTTCCTTCATAAGAGTTTGATGTTCTGTTAGCAATCTTCTTTTCATGGCAAGACCCCTGAGAGCATTCTCCGAATGCTGTTCAACAAAAGCCAGACATTTCCTTAGCCTCTGCTCTGAAACATACTCCTCCACTTCCACTAACTCTCCCTCAGTCTTCCTTCTTGCTGAGAGAAAAACACAGTGAAAAGCAATTAATTTCCTGCTATCCATTGTCTCCTTCCTGATATGCTCAGAGTACAATTCTAAGTGAACTGAATTTTCTTTTGGTCTTTGATCATTAGTACCTGTTCTGCACAAACCAACTATGAGTGCAGGAGCTCCTACATATCCTTTCCCTTTTGCCTCTGAATGGAATCCCAGTATCTCAGCTGTCTCCTACTGCTGAGTTAATGAACCAATGCTTGCTGTTCCCCCTCAACTTCATTCTGAATTGGAGAATTGTCCTTAGAGTAAAAGAATTGCCATTGAATCTCACCTCCTTCCAAGTGGTCCTAGCTGCTTTGTTGGCAGGTCTCTTGCAATCCCCACACCCACTATTCTATCTCTCCTATCCTGTAGGAAAAATATTTTATCATTCTGTCAGAGAGGTTTGCTGCTCTCCTGTTATGTGTTTCTGTTGGAACCATGTTGTCACCTTGGAGCTTTAAGAGTAGACCAGTTTTAAATGCTGCAGCTGCTCCATCAGAAAGTCCTTGCCCCACTCCACTTCTGGTGGTGGACTATGGAACTCGGAATTTTGGGGGCTTGGTTTATAAATATATTTGACCTTTTTTTTCCAGATGGCTATTTTGTTTCCTCTCAAATGAATGGTGTATCTTAACAGAAGCAATAAAAATCATGTCCGTGATTTATGTTTACTTAAAGTTCCAAAATAACCGAAAAGGGTGATTGTATTTACCTCTAATTGCTCAGATCAGAGAGATAGCTGACTAATTAGCGGTGCACTTTTAACTGAGATGTAGTTAAGGTTTGTGTAAGTTAGACAGTGTTATTCTTAAAGTGTTAGAGTGTAAAAATAACTAGACATACTGAGGCACAACAGAATAGTGGCATGTAGGCTTATTTCTCTTGTCCTTCTTGGCTGTATCATTTTTCTCCAATAGCTAATGTGAGCAAAAATTTGGCTAAGTAGATACCCAACAACACAATGAGTTCTTGACCTCAGATTTGTTGGTGAGAGAGGGCATAAAGGCCATGTTTCAAACGTTTTGGGAATAATGTGCCCAACGCTCCTCTCATCGAGAGTTGATGCATTGACAGAGGCCTTGGAGCAAACCACTGTCTCAAAGAATTGTTGCATTGCTGAGATTTCATTCCCTCAAACAGTATAATAAAACTAAAGTTACTAGCCCTTCCCTATTTTTGTGCAAACGTGTGTTTCATGTACACTTTTTTTGATCTTCCAGGTACATGTTTAATGCAAGTCCTAAACTGGCAAAAATGTATCCTTTTTATGAAGATGACTGGACTAAGACAGTATATGCTGATTACACAACCACATACAATGACCAGCCTCCCAACTTCTGGTTTGTTGTATTCAGGTATGAACTGAAAATGTGCTCCTTGATGACATACCTGAAGTTTTTATCAAGTGTACTCTTTATAAAATTACTTTCTAACATAATAATTAGCTCATGATTCTTTTCTGTTCATTAGCCTTTAATTCAGTGATTACTAATGATCTTGTGCGCTGCTACATTGTGCCTGGTTCAGTATTACAGTAAGCAACTCTTGGCTGTACTGTAATTGATGTAGTTGCACTGGGCAATGTAACAAATGTATTGTCATTGAGAATAAATACTATGCGACTGTTACATACAACATTCTGGCCCTGGTGTGGACATTTTCATGTCTTGTTTTTACAAAATAATTTGCAAGATAATTGCATCAGGAAGTCTCTTAGGCTTATCTTGGTTCAGCCAGTCGGCGAGATCCCAACAGCACCCAATTGTTTCTCTGTTGATTCCAGGGTTTGATCCCTCCACTACTCTATCTGGAAATTTTTTCCCTACAGTAATGATAAAATCCAACCTATATCATGGTTCTTTTTAGAGTTTCCTCAATGTGACTTTGTTCAAATGTCCACAAAGACAAAGATTGCCAAGGGAAGGGGTTTATATCTATTTGAAGATTTTACTATTTGTTTTAACAGCAAAAACAATGTAGATATGAAAGGTATACAGTAAGAGCAACATAGGAGGGTGTATCCTTGGAGCTGCGCCCACTGCATCGTTGTTTACACATGTAGGGCTGGGTTTTATGCTCTCCCCTGTAGCGAGCTTGAAGGCGGAGTAAGCGTTTAATCAAGTGGGATGGTGGCGGGTGGGGACCCCACCACCTTCCCAGCTACACCCCAAATAAGTCTGTGGCGGGAAGGCCTATGGATGGCCTTCCCACACCACCACCAATTGAGGCCCTTAAATGGGCAGTTAATGCCCAGTTAAGGGCCTCTTGCCGCCGTCTCCGGTATTAGCTCAGCAGCAGGCAGGCCTGTCACCCATGAGGGGGAGCACGACAAGTAAATCTGTGTGGGTAGCATGCGGCTCCTGGGGGTGGGGGTGTCCCTTGTTCAAAGGCACTTAGTGCCTGATTAAGGGACCCAGCATCGGGAAGCTGGGGGGGGGGCCCGCTGACAGCCACCCCCTGCCCTTGCTGCTGTCCCCCCTCAACCCTCATCCTGTGAAACGCCACCCGCCATGACTCACCTGTGGCCTGGGTCCATCACCAATCCTGAGCCTCAGATACATGCATTACTGGTAGCAGCCACCACCTCCATGGTGATGCTGCTGAGTAAACGCTGCCAGCCTCTGATTGGCTGGCAGCTCTTAGTAGTTGGGACCTCCGACCCCGGGGTCTTTAATCCTGGGGAAGCCGCACTGCTGCCCAGTTAGGTCCCTGATTGGCAAGTGATGCGGCAAGCCTTCCCGAAAAGAGGTGACACAGGGCACTCACCGGCCCTTGAGCCGACGGGCGCGACCCTATCACCTCCATTAAATTCTGCCAGTAATTGGAGTTTTCACCACTTACGGCAACAAAGCAGGAGCTGCAGCTCAGAGGAAATCCTCAGCCACACTGGTTACTTGAGTGACTCAGAATGATTACTAATATTGCAAGGGTCAAATTCCATATGTACGCTGATGAAATCTACCTGCACCTCTCCACCATTTCTTTCAATCCCATGACAACCTTGACATTGTCAAGTTGATTGTCCGATATCAATTCAAGAATGAGTCACAACCTTCTTCAACTGTACATCATCAATGCAAAAGCAATTACTTTAGGCGCACAATACAAACTCCATTCCCTTACCGCTGATTCCATCACCCTCAACAATAGCAACTTGTATTTATATAGCACCTACAAAGTAAAAGAAATTCCCATGCTTCACGAAAGCATGATAAGACAAAAATGGATGCCAAGCATAATAAAGAGATATTAGATGGAATGGCCAAATGTTTGGTTATAAAGGTAGATTTTAAGGAGAAAAGACATGTGGAGAGCCAGAGAGGTTTAGGGATGGAATTCCAGAACTTGGGGCCTAGACAGCTGAAGGCACAGCCGTCAATGTGAGTACCTGAAGAAAATGAGTGGGTTTTTTGAGGAACAGATGATGTTGGTGGTTTTGAAAGAGAGGGGACAGTATCTAAGGAGAAGGAATGGGATCAATGGAGCTGGAGGCAGGTCTCATGGGTAAGGTGAGCTCAGAGAAGTCATGAGGGGAAATAAGAGACAAAATACAGAAAAATGTAGGCTAAGGGCTAGGGCAGGGGAACCCTTTGGGGAGGTTTGACTTAGAGGATATGAGGAAGGGGGATGCAGTAGAGGCTGCTAAATGGATGGTCTCAATCTTATTGACAAGAAAGTCCATGATCTTCTTACACATAGAATTATAGAATGGTTACAGCATAGAAGGAGGCCATAATGTCCGTCATGCAAGAGCAACTCAACTAGTCCCGCACCCCTGCCTTTTCCAAGTGGCCCGGCAAATATTTTCTCTTCAGATAATTATCCAATAGCCTAACTAATCGCTGCATAAAAAAGTTTTCCCTCATGTTACCTTTTGTCCTTTTGCCATTCACCTTAAATTGGTGTCCCTTGATTCTCAACCCTTCCACCAAAGGGAACAGTTTTGCCCTATCTACTCTTTCCAGACCCCTCATGATTTTGAACACCTTTATCAAATCTCCTCTCAATCTTCTCTTCTCTAAGGAGAACAGCCCAAGCTTCTCCAACCTATCCTTGTTACTGAAGCCTCTCATCCCTGGAACCAGCCTTGTAAATCTTTTCTGCACCCTCTCAAATGCTTTCACATTCTTCCTAAAGTGTGGTGCCCAGAATTGGACTCACTATTCCAGTTGAGGCCAAATAAGTGTTTTATAAAAGTTCACCATAACCTCCTTGTTTTTGTACTTTATGCCTTTATTTATAAAGCCCAGGACCCCGTATGCAATATTAACCACTTTCTCAATCTGTCCTGCTACCTTCAATGATTTGTGCACATATACCCCAGGTCCCTCTTCTCCTGCACCCCCTTTAGAATTGTTTCCTTTATTTTATATTGCCTCCCCATGTTCTTCCTCCCAAAATGTAACACTTCACAATTTTCTACATTAAATTTTATCTGCCACATGTCCATCCATTCTTCCAGCCTGCCTATGTTGCCAATGTCCCTTTTATTCCATGGGCTGGGATACTGATTGAGGGTGAGGGTGGAAGGGGAAGGAAAGAGGATTTATGCCGACAGTTGGAGTGAAGAAAAAAAGCCGTGCAGTTCCTGGAGGAATGAACTGTTTTGGAAGAGGAGACCAGAATCTCACAGTGGTTGCTATGGTCCAGCCAAATCTAATGATGAATGACTGAACCAGTTGTATGTTAAAGTCTGTGTCCCTTGTACTCCATGGAATGAAGATGGGAGGTGTACCAGGGTGATTGACTGGGATGGGAGAGAGAAAATGTTCTATCTTCCCACCTTTTCATTCCAACTGACTTAGACTGTGTAAACACAAAGTCCTGTTCAAACACTGAGTTGAACTCTGACTATTAGTCTTTGGAAACTACAAATGAGATGCCCCGACAGAGACCCACTTTGCATATACAAGCATCCTGCCCTGTCTTTCAGGTAAGAGTGCTGGGCATTCATTTACAGGCTTCAGATCAGCCTTAGGCAATCAAGTTTATGCTGTTTATAAGTTGCAACTGCTGGACAGCTCATCGATGGGGCGACTGTCTGTTAAAAATTGCCCCCATATTCCACATAGCAGAATAACAATGGGAAAGCAATTCCCATAGTGACGGCTATTTGATCACTGATCCTGTCCATTATAGCTAAACTTGTTTCCTTTGAGCATGAAAAATCACTCAGCATATTCATCATGATCCAAGTCCATTATGTTGCAAACATCCACAGAAATGAACTCTGAAATCAGTTTAAAAAGAGCACAATAATTTCTCAGTATATATCTTCTGACATACGCACCTCTGCTTCATGTCTTTTCATTCCATATTTACAACATTGCCACGGCATCATTCCACTGATGTAAAAAAAACTGACTGGACATGAGATGTAAATCTCAGTTCCTAGTCAAACCAAACACCCATATTATAGGTTGCCTGATAAGAGTCTGAGTGGGCAGCTGGGAAGCAGTGCCAGAGAATTATAAAAGCAAAATATTGCGGATGCTGGAAATCTGAAATAAAAACAAGAAATGCTGGAACCATTCAGCAGGTCTGGCAGCATCTGTGAAAAGAGAAGCAGAGTTAACGTTTCGGGTCAGTTCCGAAGAAGGGCCACTGACCCGAAACGTTAACTCTGCTTCTCTTTTCACAGATGCTGCCAGACCTGCTGAGTAGTTCCAGCATTTCTTGTTTTTATGCCAGAGAATTATACTTGTTGTTGACTTCAGTCTCATCATAGTTAAATTTGAAGAAATTATAACTTGATGTTAGAGTCAATTATAGGAAACAAAAAAGAAAGACTTGCATTTATACAGCACCTTTCATGATGTCAGGAGCTTCCAAAGCAGTTTACAGCCCATTAAGGACTTGGCTTTGAAATGTACTTACTTCTGTAATAGAGGAAATGTGGCAGCCAATTTGCACACAGCAAAGTCACACAAACAGCACCATGATAATGATCAGGTAACCTGTTTTAGTGATGTTGGTTGAGGGATAAATATTGGACAGCACACCAGGGAGAATTTCTCTGCTCCTCAAATAGCAACATGGGATCTTTTACATCCACGTGAAAGGGAATATGGGGCCTTGGTTTAACATTTCATCCAAATGGCGAAATCACCAAAAGCACCTGGAGTGTCAGCTGAGATTTTGTGCTCAAGACTCTGGAGTGAGACTTGAAACCACAACATTACGATTCAGAGGCGACAGCACTATCAACTGAGCCACAACTAACATTTCTATATTATTACAAAGTGATTCCTGGCAACACAGAGGAGCGCCAACGTCATCAGAACGCTCCAAGCTGCGAACATGAGCAAACAGTCTCTTGCTCTCAGTGAGATGCTGCGCATGTGCAGTATTATCTTGCCAGGACTAATTGGCGCATGCGCGGGAAAATGTCATTGCGTAAGGCTGATGTCATCACGTAGCGCCATCTTTAATCCTGGCAGCTGCCTGTGACATCGCAGACGGTGGCGTTACAGTAGAAGAGGCTGCATTTGTCCATGTGCTAGTACTGCACCACCTAGTGGTTGCATTGTCAGCAAACACAGCCATATTATTATGTTGACAGTTTGAACTCTATGGCCGGGATTTTATGGGCCTCCCTGAGGCAGGAGTGGCACAGAGTATTGCAGCAAGTGGCAGGGGGGCCTCCCTGTCGCCCAGCAATCTTCCTGGGTGGGGAGGAGGAGAAAGGCCAACGATGGCCTACCTGCCCAGAGGCCAATTGAGACCCTTAAGTGGCCTATTAAGGGCCAATAAAAGACCGCTTCCTGCCACTGCTGGGATCTTACCAGCGGTGGGAAGGGCCTCCGTTGCGCAGGGAGGGGACCTTGTAAAACGAAGTGCTCTCCCTGCGGGCATGAGAGGCAGGAGACAGCCTCCTAGTGGACAATTTGTGGCCCATAGAGCACCCCCACCAGGAACAACTTTACCCCTCGGGACCCTCCTCCCGTTGGTCTGAATGGCCACCCTCCACCTCCCCCTCGCCAGAGCCTTCAAGACTGGCCCCGGCAACCCCGCCTCACCTACCTCGGTTCCAGGGTTCCAGCCCTGGGCCTGGGCCTAAGGCCTCTGCAGTATCAGCAGTGGCCACCGCTCCCAGTGGCGCAGCCAATATTGCTGAGCTGCCGGCCCTCTGATTGGCTGGCAGCTCTTGGAGGCAGGGACCCGCCTCCTGATTCTTTGATTTAAAAAGACCAGATGATTGCTCCGGGAAGGGGGGAAAGGCAGAGGCGGGGTTCCCCACGCCTTTTCGGCCCGAAGCCTCGCCTCCAGCACAAAATCCAGTCCTATGGTTAAAGTGTAAAAATGGGTATCATCAGGCTACATGTAAAATTTGACCCTGAATTTGCAGTTAATGTCAGGAAGAAATGAAGATTATGAATCAGAAAGGGCTGGGATGGAGCCCCTGGAATACAGCAGGACAGTGCAGTGTCTAGAAGATAAGCCTTTTGATAGGTAGGGTACCTCAATAATTTGCTAGGTTACAGCCAAATTTACAGCCAAACTGTCCTTGGCAACAACCTGGCAATGTAAAAGTGCTATGGGTTCCACTTAACTCAGGTAATCGTATTCTACCTTGCCTCTCACAGGTTTCCACTATGTTGTATATCTCTGGGGTTTCAAATCCCTGGAGTGCAACTTTCCAAACCATTAATAATACTTTGGCTTGTTCACTGCATTGTTCCTTTGCCATCACTTACAGCTTAGCAGGGTAAAAGTCTGTAGCTCAAACAGCAGCCTGGCGTCAGGAAGTGTCACTATTAATATTCCACTGCATGGTAAGTGCGTAAGACTAGGAATAGTGGCTGCTACATTCAAAGGCAAATAACTTATCCATTCTGTTTTAATGAGTAAAGTGAAACTATACATGTCTGACAGTGGTCTGTAGATAACTTCATAATAGAAAAGATCAAAGTTTGCCTGCTTTTATAATCATTGGTTGATATCAAAGATGCAGTTCAAATCTTAAATTTAGCTCTGATGTATATAATATTTAAATGTAATTTTACATGGGACATATTATTCTCTTTTGATCTGTTATTTCAATGAGCCCCTGTGAGTGACGTTTATTTATGTTATAAAAGATCAGCAGATGCAATGTAGTTTATTCTCAATCCCTTCTCCCTCCCAAAACACAGTTAATTGTCTCGTGAACTCAGTCTGCCTTCCTGTTAACTTGCCCCACATATTCTTTATGTTGAAAAGAGCTCCCTGAATTCTGTTTTAATCCTTAGCTTTAACTTCAGCATCCAATATATGAGCCCAGTGCCACAGTCAAACTCTTTATGTTCCCTTTGCTTTCATTTAGGGGTGCATTAGCTGCCTGACTGAACTTTGTTTTATCCGCAGAGAGGTGTTTCATGTGCCTGAGGACATGCTGATGGTGCCAAAGGTTTACTCTGCATTGCCAGCCTGTGTTCTTCATGTGGTCAACAATGAGACAGGAAAGGAAAGTCCTCGGGTTTTTCAAAAGGTAGCTCCTCACGTCTACACTAAAAATTCGGTAGGTATAGCCAGCTACCAGAGATTTGGTCACCAATGTATTGTTTTGTGTGGAATTTGTCTCTCGCTTCTCTAAACCTGCTCTTTATGCAGATACTTTATTCGAATTAACAAAAATCTAAATCATAAATGGCTGCCTAAGACTGTAAATTATCTTTTTTTTTATATATAGAGTGGCTATACATTCATGGCTGAAGCCCAAACAGGGAGTCTCCCAGTTCCCCCTGGTAAATGGAGATTACGTTTAATCGGTTCCAGGCATCCTCTCCCTGTTCTGGCAAGCGATACTGTCAACAGCAATTTTTCAATGAAGGAGATTAAGTCCTACTACATTCCAAATGACAAAAACATTATCTTCAGGTAGTGATAAAAATAAATTGCTTTACAGCTCAACGTTGTAGGAGCTGACAGCTCCTTGAAAATAATTATGAAAGAGGAATTCTTAAGCTGGCTGCAGATTCTGTTTCCTAAGATGAAAGTCTTGTGAAATGTGACTTCAGTGCAAGATCAGAGTGAAACTCAGCTGAGGCATTTTAATAGTGTTTATGAATTCAGACCCTAAGGAATGCAATTTACCAGCTCAACTTGAAGTAAAAATAGAATCAGAATCAGGTTGTGCTGGCTGAATGATTATTGATTTTTCAAAAATAATAGATAATAAATAATAATGGACAATTTATGAAGATTTTCCTGACAGGTAAAATAATATTACAATCATGGAATATAATACAGTGCAAAAGGAAGCCATTTGGCCTATTGTCCTCGTGCTGGCTCTTTGGAACAGCTATCCAATTAGTCCCACTCCCCTGCTCTTTCCCCATAGCCCTGCAAATTTTCACCTTCAAGTATTTATTCAGTCCTCTTTTGAAAGTTTACTATTGAATTTGCTTTCCCCACCCTTTCAGGACATGCATTCCACATCCTAACAACTCACTGCGCAAAAAACATTTTCCTCATGTTGCCTCTGATTCTTCTGACAATTACCTTAAATCTGTGTCCTCTGGTCACCAACCCTTCTGCCACTGAAAACAGATTCTCCTTATTTAATCTATCAAAACCCTTCATGGTTTTGAACACTTCTACCAAATTTCCCCTTAACCTTCTCTGCTCTAAGGAGACCAATCCCAGTTTCTCTAGTTTTTCCACGTAACTGAAGTCCCTCATCCTTTCTACCATTGTATTAAATCTTTTCTGCACCCTCTCCAAGATCTTGGCAATCTTCCTAAAGTGTAGAATTGACCACATTACTCCAGCTGAAGCCTAACCCGTGTTTTATAAACATTTAGCATAAGTCTGTGTCTCTGTTAATAAAACCAAGGATCCCATGTGCTTTTTTAACAGCCTTCTCAACTTGTTCTGCTACCTTCAAACATTTGTGCATATAGACCCACTGGTCTGTCTGTTCCTGCACCCCCTTTAAAATTGCACCATATACTTGATATTGCCTCTCCTCTTTGTATCCTAAAAAAATATCACTTCACATTTCTCTGCCTAAGATTTCATTTGCCACGTATCTGCCCAATTCACCAGTTTGTCTATGTCCTGCTGTAGTCTGTTACTACCCTTCTCATTTTTGAATTTCGTATCCTCTGCAAACTTTGAAATTATGCCCTGTGTACCCAAGTCTAGGTCATTAATATATGTTAAAAAGAACAGTGATCCTAATACTAGCCCCTGGGGAACATCACTGTATACTTCCATCCACATGGCAGGACAAAATCACAAATGTGGCAGTCCTCTCAAAGGCAGAGCTCCCAAGAGTGTTGGCACTAATCAAACAGAGGCAGCTTCGGTGGATCGGACATGTCCGCAGGATGGAAGACGGTGGCATACCCAAGGACCTTCTGTATGGTGAGGTAGTTGGGGCTAGATGACCAGTGGGTTGCCCAAAGATCCGCTTCAAGGATGCTTACAAGCGTGACATGAAGGACCTAAATATCGACTATCGCACTTGGGAGTCACTAGCTGGCGAAAGAGGGAAATGGTGCACTACCACGATGGCCAGTTGCTACAGCAGCCAATGTCAAAAACAACAACTCACAGCATCACTTGGCAGCTTCATGTGCAGCACTTGTGGTAGAACCTGCCTCAAGGATTGACCTTCACAGCCATCAACAAAGGTGCACCAAGAGAAGCCACCCCACTTAAATGGATTGTTTGCTGCATGTCCATCATCTTTCACAGATGGAAGGATGTCAACCAAACAGTCTGAAAAATAACCATTCACCTCTGCTCGCTGCTTTCTGTCCCTTAGCTAATTTTGTATCCATGCAACTACTGCCCCTTTAATCCCATGTGTTTTAATTTTGCTAACTAGTTTATTATGTGGTACTTTATCAAATACCTTTTGAAAGTCCATAAACACATCATCAACCACACTAAACACATCAATCCTCTATTATTTCATCAAAGAACTCAATGAAGTTAATCAAACGCTATTAGCCTTTAATAAATCCGTTCTGGCTTTTATTTATTAATTTATATTTTTCCAAGCGCTAATTAATTTTGACCCAGATTATTGTCTCTAAATGTTTCCCCACCACCTCTGTCAGGCTGACTGGCCTGTCATTGCTGAGTTTGGAACAGGGGTGTAACATTTACAAATCTCCAGTCCTTTAGCACCACTCCCATCTATGAAGGATTGGAAGATTGTGGCCACAGCCTCAGCAATTTCCACCTTAATTTCCTTTGGCAGCCTAGGGTGCATTCCATCTGGACCAGGTGACTTTTCTACTTTGAGCACATCCAACCTTTTAAGTACCTTCAACATATCTATTTTTATCCAATCCAATATTTAATGCCTCCTCCTTTACATTGGCAGCATCCTCTTCTTGAGTAAAGACAGATCACAGAATCATTATAGTGCAGAAGGAGGCCATTTGGCCCTCAGTGTCTGCACCTGCTCTCTGAAAGAGCAATTCCCTCAGTTCCATTCCCCCGTCTTCTCCCCATAACCCTGCACATTCTTCCTTTTAATATAACTGTCTAATTCCCTTTTGAATGTTTCAGTTGAACCTGCCTCCACCACGTTCTCAGGCAGCGCTTTCCGGACCTTAACCACTTGCTGCATGAAAAGTTTTTCCTTGTGTTTCTTTTGCTTCTCTTACCAAATACTTTAAATCTGTGCCCTCTTGTTCTCAACCCTTTCACGAGTGGGAACAGTTTTTCCCTATTTTCAGGCAAACCGCCACCTGCCAAGACTGAGGCGCACATATTATTTCGCCACATAAACATTAAAATTTAAAATTGCAAGCCCCTGACTGGAAAGGCATTTGCATAGTAACAGACAGTGTTGGATCAAGGGACAAAGGACCATGCCCTGACATATTCAACCAACAATGGACATTTAATTACCAGACATTGAAGGTGGGGGAGCTAGCATTACAGGTTGACTGCTAAGATAGCAGAATCCACAAACACAGAAGAAGTGGTCAGACCAGTTTTAGTCACATGACTGACTGACTGTTGGAGTTTTTTGAATTTGAAATTCCAACAGGGAATTTGAAATCAGCAAGCTCCTGGTTGGAGAACATCTCTCTCCTATCTGTTTTCATCTTGCTCACACCAGCTTCAGAAACCACTGAAGACACGAGAAACTCAAAGAGAGAAAAGTCTGCTAAGTTGAACAAGGTTTAAGAAGAATACTGGGTCCCAACGAAAAGTAAGAGTTGCCTACAATCAAATACTCTACAATGAGCTGGAACCACAGAAAAATTAAACAGAAACTCCCTTCAGAGACTGCCTCAAACCTTTCACCTTATATTTTCCTCTCCTCTTTTCTGTCCCTTCTGCATGTGTGTATCGCGTGTGCATGCTAAGCATGGGCGTGTCGTATATCCGTAGGCATTAACCATATTAGAGTTCAAGTTGAAGGTTTAATAAATTTCACTTTTCTCCTTTAAACTGAAGAAAGCCCATTTATGCTAATTTCTTTGGCTTATGATTGGAAAGCTGTGAACAAGGATTCAAAACACAGTGTGTTTAAAAATAAAACCCTGTTACAATAAGACCAGGTGAAGACAGCAAAAGACCCCTAGACACCTTTCTCACCTGGTCGTAACACTACTCTGTCCTTACCCCTCATGATTTTGAATACCTCTATCAAATCACCTCTCAGCCATCTCTTCTCCAAGGAAAACAGTCCTAACTTCTCCAATCTATTTTCATAACTGACTTTCCTCATCCGTGGAACCATTCCCGTGAATCTTTTCTGTACTCTCTCTATGTCCTCATGTCTTTCCTAAAGTGCGGCGCCCAGAACTGGAAGCAATACTCCAGCTGAGGCCGAACTAATCTCTTATACAAGTTCAACATAACTTCCTTGCTCCTGTACTCTATGCCCCTATTAATAAAGCCCAGGATACTGTATGCTTTATTAACCCCTCTCTCAACTTGTCCTGCCACCTTCAATGCCTTATGCACATATACACGAAGGACCCTCTACTCCTGCACCCCCTTTAGAATTGTACCCTTTATTTTATATTGTCTCTCCATGTTCTTCCTACCAAAATTAATCACTTCACATTTTTCCGCATTGAACTTCATCTGCCACCTGTCTGCCCATTCCACCAACTTGTCTATGTCCTTTTGAAGTTCTACACTATCCTCCTCACAGTTCACAATGCTTCCAAGTTTCGTATCATCTGCAAACTTTGCAATTGTGCCTTGTACACCAAGGTCTAGGCCATTAATATATATCAGGAAAAGCAACACTGATCCCTAGGGAACTCCACTACAAACCTTCCTCCAGCCCGAACAGCATCCATTAACTACTACTCTTTGTTTCCTGTCACTCAGCCAATTTCGTATCCATGTTGCTACCATCCCTTTTATTCCATAAGCTACAAGTTTGCTCACAAGTCTGTTCTGTGACATTGTATCAAACGCCTTTTGAAAGTTCATGTACACCACATCAACGGCATTGCCCTCATCAACCCTCTCTGTTACCTCCTCAATAAACTCCCAACAAGTTAGTTAAACATGATTTTCCCTTAAGAAATCCAAGCTGGCCTTCCTTAATTAACTCGCATTTGTCCATGTGACTACTGATTTTGTCCCGAATTATTTATTCCAGAAGTTTCCCCACCACCAAAGTTAAATTGACTGGCCTGTAGTTGTTGGGCTATGTTTACACACTTATTTGAACAAGGGTGTAACATTTGCAAATCTCCAGTCCTCTGGCATCACCCCTGAGTCTAAGGAAGACTGAAAAATTATGGCCAGTGCTTCTGCGATTTCCATCCTCACTTCCCTCAGTATCCTTGGATGCATCCCATCTGGTCCTGGTGTTTTATCCTCTTTAACTACAGAAAGACTATCAAATACTTCCTCTTCATCAATTTTAAACCCCTCTGGTGTCTGACTTACCTCCTCTTTCAACATTGCCTGGGTTGCATCTTCTTCCCTTAGTAAAGACAGATACAAAATATTCATTTAATACCTCAGCTATGCCCTCTGCCTCCATGCGTAAATCCCATTTCTGGTCCCATATCGGCCCAACTCCTCCTTTTACCACACTTTTAATATTTCTATGCATATAGAAACCTTTTGGATTTCCTTTGCTTCTCTTACTTGCTTTTTCACTTCCCCTCTGGACCTTCTATATTCAGCCTGGTTCTCAATTGTATTTTCTACCTGGCATCTGTCATAAGCACACTTTTTTCTTCTTTATCTTAATCTCCAGCTCTTTTTTGATCCAAGGAACTGTGGATTTGTTTGCCCTACGTTATCTCTTCGAGGGAACATACCTTGACTGTGCCCGAACTATCTCTTCTTTGAAGGTAACCCATTGGTCATCTACTGGTTTTCCTGCCAGCTTTTGACTCCAGTTTATTTGCCCCAACTCCGTTCTTACCCCATTGAGGTTGACCTTCCCCCAGTTAATTATTCTTACCCTGGATTGCTCTTTGTCCTTTTTCATAATCAGCCTAAACCTTATAATACAATGATCCCCTAAATGCTCTCCTACTGATACTTGATCCACTTGGCCCACCTCATTCCCAAGAACCAGGTCTAGCAGTGCCTCCTTTCTCATTGGACTAGCAACATACTGTTGTAGAAAATTTTCCTGAACACACTAGGAACTCTTGCACCTCACTGCCCTTTACACCACTGTTATCCCAGACCATTTTTGGATAATTAAAATCCCCCATTATAACTACGCTATAATTTTTGCACCTCTGTAATTTCTTTGCAAATTTGTTCCTCCACATCCTTTCCACTAGCTGGTAACCTATAGACAACAACAAGCAATGTAACTGCACCTTTTTTGTTCCTTAGCTCTAGCCAAATTGATTCTGTCCTTGACCCCTCTGGGACATCCTTTTTCTCCGGCACTGCAGCGCTCTCCTTAATCAATACTGCCACCTCTCCCCCTTATTTTCCCTTTCCTACCTTTCCTGAACACCTTGTATCAAGGAATATTTAACACCCAGTCCTGCCCTTCTTTGACCCAGGTCTCTGTTATAACCACAACATCATATTTCCACCTGGCAATCTGCACCTGTACCTCACCAGTCTTATTAACCACACTCCGTGCATTCACATACATGCACATTAACCCTGATTCAGACTTAATTACTTTCTCCCTTACTCTGACTCTACCTAATAACTTACTATTCCCTACTCTAGTGCTGTCTATCTCCCACAGTATTCCATGCACCTTGGTATTCCTCTCTGATATTTGCTCCTGGTTCCCACACCCCTGACAAGTTACCAGTTTTGCCTCCCTCCAATCTGATCTCCCTCTCAGGTTCCCATCCCCCTGACAATTTGGTTTAAACCCTCCCCAACAACACTAGCAAATCTCCCTGCAAGGCTATTCATCCCAGTCCTACTAAGATGCAATCTGTCAATCTTGTACAGGTCCCACCTGCCCCAGAACCGGTCCCAATGTCTCAGAAATCTGATGCCCTCCCTCCTACACCAGTTCTCTAGCCACATGTTCAATCGCTCAATTCTCCTATTCCTATGCTCACTTGCATGTGGGACTGGGAGTACTCCTGAGATTACTGCTTTTGAGGTCTTGCTTTTTAATCTCCTTCCTAGTTGCCTAAAGTCTGCGTTCAGGACCTCATCCTCCTTCCTACCTATGTCATTGGTACCAATGTTCACCCTCCCCCAAGAGAATGTCCTGCAGCCGCTCCATGACATCCTTGACCTTGGCACCAGGGAGGCAATACACCATCCTGGAGTCACGTTTACTGCTGCAGAAACATCTGTCTGTTTCCCGAACTAACGAATCCCCTATCAGTACTGCTCTTCCACTCTTCTTCCTCCCCTCCTGTGTAGCTGAGCCACCTGTGGTGCCACAAACTTGGCTCTGACTGCACTCCTCTGAGGAACCATCATCCTCACCAATATCCAAAATGGAAAACCGATTAGCCAGTAAGATTATATCAGGGAACTCCTGCACTACCTGCCTGGTTCTCTTAGATTGCCTGGTGGTCACCCATTCCCTAGCTGCCTGCATGCTCCTAACCTGCGGTGTGCCCACCTCCCTAAATGTGCTATCCACGTAGCCCTCCACCTCACAGATGCTCAACAGTGACTCCAGCCGTCGCTAAAGTTCCAAAACCCGGAGCTCAAGCTTCTGCAGCCGATGACACTTCCTGCAGATGTGTTTGTCCAGGACACATGGTGCGTCCATGACTTCCCATATACCACAGGCTGTCCATTCCACTCGGCAAAGCTGCCCTGCCATACCTTAACTTTACAGACTATTTATTATAAGTAGAATAGCTTACCATTTACTCACCAACCAGCTCTTTCCACTGCACTGAAGCAAGAACCAAATACTGGAGGGTTAAAAAAGTAGAGAAAAAAGTAGAAAAATGGAGCACCTTCTTCCCCCCTTCACCGCATGCGCCACTCTTTATGATGGGCCGAAGGGCCTGTTTCTGTGCTGTATAACTCTATGACTCTTCACACTCAGCTTGCAATCAGCACGCTGTTTGCAGGCTGCACCCAGACCTCTGTATCTATACCTTTTGAAGCTGAAACTGCAGCAACCAGATTTGACTGGTCAGCTACTTAAATAATCAGCTACTCTGCTGTAGAGCCTGTTAATCCCTGCCTAAGACTGTAAGAAACTTACTTTACTTTCTTAACCCTACTTTACTTTCTTAACCCTATTTTATCTAGAAGATAAATCCCAGTTAAATGCTAACTGCAGACCAGACTTTTGTAAAGATCAGAACACTTAAAATCCCCACTCACCAAACTCGAATCTCCATACTCAGCTTGCAATCTGTACTCAACTGGTACCTCAGCCTTTGCCTGCACAAGAAGATTTTTTTGGTTCTTAATCTGCCTCACCCTTCCTTTGACAACTCTTTTTCTATTTATTTGTTTATCTAGCTCTTGTGTTCCCTTTATGTTACCCAATAAGCTATTCTCATACATACTGTTTGCCCCTCTGACTTCCTTTTCAGTTCTCCTCTGTATTTTCTGTATTGGGCTTGGTTCTCCACTGTATTAAGAACCTGACATTTATCATAAGCCTCCTTAGTCAGTTTAATTTTAACCTCTATATCTTTAGTCATCCAAGGAACTCTAGCTTTGGATGCCCTTCTTTTTCTCCTCGTGGGATTGTGTCCAGTCTGTACCCAAACTATCTACTCTTTGAAGGCCTCCCATTGCTCCTTTACTGTTTTAACAACAAATCTTTGATTCTAATCTACCTAGACTACAATCCTTTCAGTTCATTGAAATTAGCTCTTCTCCAGTTGAGCATTTTCACATTTGATTTTTCCTTATCCTTTTGCACAACTACTCTAAACCTAATGATTTTATGTTCATTATTCCCCAACTACACCCCCACTGAAACATGCTCCACTTAACCTACTACGTCCCCCAGAACTAGATCCAGCACTGCTTTCTTCCTCGTTGAGCTGGAAACATACTGATGCTGAAAGTTCTCTGTACGCAATTCAGTAATTCTTCCCATTTTTGCCCTTTAATCTGTGATTTTTCCTATCTTATGTTCGGATAATTGAAGTCCCCCAATATCACTACTATAAAGTTCTTGCATCTTACTACAAGTTGCCTGAAAATTTGCTCCTCCATATCACCTTTCCACTTTTTAGTGGCCTATAGTATACACCCAGCAGTGCAATAGCTCCTCTATTGTTTCTTAATTGTAACCAAATAAATTCTACCTTACAATCCTCAAGATCATCATTCCTTTCCAGTGCTGTAACGGTATCTTTGATCAATACTATCAAACGCTTCCTTTTCTTCCTTCCCTATCTTTCTAAATACCTTGTAGCCAGTAATAATTAAGTTCCCAACCGTCTCTTTGTTCAAGCTAAGTCTCCATTATTGCCACTATATCATAATCCCATGGGGCTGCAGCATATCAACCTTATTTACCGTGCTCAGTTCATTTATGCATGTACAGTCCAAACCCATCTTAGTCTGCCTCATGCTTCCCCCATGTCTGATCCTTCTGTTTCTGAGGGGCTCTTGTGCCATCCAGCCTACACTGTTAGGAGCATCAGATGTTAGAAGCAGCTTCAATCTTTCTTGCTGTTCCCCATTGTGTTTATACCACAGATGTGAACTTTAGCCGGGAATATCCTCGGGATTTCTCCTGCTCCACCACCACTGTAAAAACATTTTCCCAACAATTTTGAAGAACTCGGTGAAATTATAATTAGCACTACAATCAGCTACAATAATGCCAAGAACCCCCTCTCAGACACTAGCATTCAGCTCAGTTCATTTAACACTTTTTAAGTCCTGTTTCATTTCAAACCGTTCTCACTTGGAGCACAGCAGAGAGAATCCCTATCACAGAGTAAAAATCCTCCCTTCCCATAATCATAGAACTGCTCTACCCTACTAGGAATAAAAGGGAATATCACAATCAGGCCAGCATTTTCATCTTATTTCCACACAATCATTCTTCAAACCCACATATTTTTTTCCCTGTTCCTTCACCTACTGCTTGGCACCACATTGCTGCCCTCTTATCAGCTCCCTCCAAGGCAAACTGCCGGGGTGCCCAGATTATTGCTTGGGAAGCTATTGCCATCTAGGGCATGGAACAACATCACAAAATTATTCTCAGGGGTTGGCATGTTAAATTAATCAGGAACAGAAGAGATCTTAAATTTTTGTTCCTGGATGGAATATTGAATTAAAACATTTAAATTATTTAAAAGCAGCTGTCAGTAATAAAATCAACTTTCAATAAACAGGAAAGAACAGTTAAATGTATTTCTGGCACCGAGCTTTTTACAGAAAGAAATAAAGACTCATGTTGTAATACTGTGTTTCACAATCTCAGGACATCCCAAAACGCTTTAGAGCCAATGAAATACTTCTGAAATGTAGTCACTGATGTAATGTAGGAAATGCAACAGGCAACTTGAACACAGCAAGTTCTCGCAAACAGCAATGTAATAGTGGCCAAATCATCTGTTTCAGCGATGTTGGAGGAGGGATAAATATTGGCCAAGATATTGGCAAGAGCTCCCCTGCTCTTCTTCGAAATGGTACCATAGTTTCTTTTTCATTCACCTGAGAGGGCAGATGGGGTCTCAGTTTAACATCCCATCCAATAGACAGCACCTCCAATAGTGCAGTACTGTCCTGAGTACTGGGTACAGCGCTGGAACGTTTGCCTAGAATTTATGCTCAAATCTCTGGAGTGAAACTTCATACAATCTTCTGACTCAGAGGCAAGAGTGCTACCAGCAGAACCATGCCCGGCACTGGCAAAAGCGCTCAGATTTCCTCTTCTCTCTGGCCCTATGCCCAACAGAGTTCCTCCACATGTGCCCAGTAAGTCCCAGATATATTTCGATTAGTCCCAATGGGTGGGCACTGCGCTCATGCTCCCGGCATAGTCTGCTTCTGATGTAGTATGCTCGAACTGTTCCAGTCCCTGTTACAAAATGGTGTTAGTGTCTAAATGTTACTGTCTTCTTGCAACTTTTTCTCTCTAATGAGTTAACAATTATAGAAACTTAATTTGCTTATTTTATGGTCTATCTAACTACATATGTTGACATTTCAAATAGGGTGTTTTTTAATAGCTGATGGTAGTTGAAACTGCAATTCCCTATGGATGGTTGAAATGAAAACAGTATATGAACTGGCCCTGACCTTTCAGAGAACTTGTCACTTGACTGTCTTGGGATATAGAGGCTACTGCCCTCATAAAGATAACTTTCACTGAAAAACAGTGCAGCACAGACCCGAAAAAAATCTATCTTCTTCACACTCCCATTGATCTGAATGGGTTTACTTCCATCGCACCATCCAACAGTTAGAGTCAACAGGAAAAAAGACAAAGGCGCAGACTTTGCCGTCAGCGGTGAAAGAACGCGCTTGTCGGATCTGTGGCGTGTGTGAACAGGACAAGAACCAACATGGCTCTTAAACCAATCAGATTTAAAAATCCTCACTGAGGCATGCAGAGTCTAAACAAGGAATTATAAATTCGCTTTAATTCATGCACAGAAAGTGAAATCAAGAGAGGGAAAGAAAGATGGGATTAAGAGAGAAAGAGACAAAGATAAAGTTAAAAACCAGTCAAACAACATCTTAATTTTAAAATTCTCAGCCGTGTTTTCAAATCCCTTGATGGCCGGCCCCTCCCTATTTCTGTTCTCTCCTCCAGCCCCACAACCCTCTGAGATATTTGTGCTCATCTAATCCTGGCCTCTTGAACATCCACAATTTTAATCATTCCACCATTGGCGGCTGTGCCTTCAGTTGCCTAGGCTCTAAGGTCTGGAATTCCTTCCTTAAATCTCTCCTTCCTGAACCTCGCTTTCCTTTTTTAAGATACTCCTTAAACCTGCCTACCTCTTTGACCAAGCTTTTGGTCATCTAACCTAATATCTCCTACGGTGGCTCAGTGTCACATTTTATTTTATAATACTCCTGTGAAGTGCTTTGGGACGTTTCATTACATTAAAGGATCTATATAAATATAAATAGTTGTTGTATATAGCACCTCGCATGACCTCAGAACATACCAAAGCACTTTACAGTCATTGAAGCACTTTTGAAATGTAGATACTGTTGTAATCAATTTTCCCTCTAACTTTTCTTTGTTGAGTGCAGCCTGTTTGTCACACTGCAGGGTTCCTGTAAGATTGTTGTACAGCCACACACTCGTGCATCTTACAGGAAATGTTGAGCTCAGTCTGTTTGCACTACGAGTTATGTTCTGGATTGCTGTGCACCCACACAACTCAGAGGGAATGCTGGTTGTAATATGGGAAATGTGGCAGCCAATTTACGCACAGCAAGCTCCCACAATCAACAATGTGATAATGACTAGATGATTTAATTAAGGGACAAATATTGTCCAGGACACTGGGGAGAACTCCCCTGCTCTTCTTTGAAAGGTCCCGTGGAATCTTTTATGTTTACCTGCGATGGCAGATGGGACCACAGTTTGATATCTTACCTGAAAGACAGCGCCTCTGACAATGTATCACACCCTCAGTACTGCACTGGGAGTGTCAGCCTAGATTTTGTGCTCAGATCGCTGGTGTAGGACTTGAACCCACGACATTCTGTCGCATGCGTCAGAGAGTACTACCACTAAGCCACATCTGATACTTTGACTCCCCGGTTCAGATTAAACACTTGTCCCAGATTTTCCTGTGCTTCTTGCTGATCTTGCAGTCATTGGGATGATTGAAGGGTAGCTCCAACTACTTTATAACAGTACTGCATCCTTTCTGAAATAAAAGGTGGTGTAAATCAAATATGACGGACATTACTTTTTGGTGCAAGTCGGGAGATGGGTTATAAATTCAGAATAATTATAGAGAAATAAATGATAATGACAGCTAGTATTTATTGAATTCCTGCAATTTCACAGAGCTTTACTGAGCTGCAGTGGGGCCTGGGAAATCCTTTTGGAGAGTCCCTCGCAGGAAGGGACTGAACATGGCGGGTGTTGCAATAACAAATAAATCATTGATTCCTTCAGCCATGTTTGCTGGGTGATTTGTTGCTGATATTTTGGATTTTTAAGCCAAGATTCCTGGCACGGAACCTACCCAATGGCAGTGTGGATCAGAGAATCTGGTGTGCTGGATTCTACAGTCCTCCCTTCCTGTCCGGTGAGGCTCCACGTGGGGAGCAGAATCTTATGAAATTTATCCTCTTATGTATGTGACAGTGAATTATACATTGTTAAATGTCAAACTAAAATTGTCTCCTGAGATCTCCTTGCACCTCTCCATCCTCCCAACCTGGCCTCCAATTTCCTGTGACTCAACCTCCAATCTCCACCCTACCTGGCGTATGATCTCCCACTCACAACCCAACCTTCACTTACCTGACGTTGCAGCAGCCTGATCATTTTTGACTTCTTGCTGGCTGGCTTGCCAGCTTGACGGAAGTGAGGCTGAGGCCCAATATCGAGGCAGCTTGTGTCTTACCGTTCAGGATAACACCTCTGCACACTCCAATATCTGCCTCAATATCTATTTTTAAATTACTAATATTATATTTTCAACAACACCTGTTACAGGTTCCAGATCAATGTGAATGCAACTCACATTAGTACGCTCCACATACAAACCTCCAAGCCAGATGTATACATCGAGTTACAAATTCTAGATCAAGAGAAAGAAGTAGCCAAAGCAACTGGAAAAGGCCATGCTGTAATTCCTTCATTCTTGTTTTACTCAAGTTTAGGACGTTCCTTTGCTTACAGTAAGTGTGACACCAGAACGCTTTGTTTACTTGCACTGCCTTTCGCTCTCTCTCTCTCCCACTTTCCTTCTCCCTCATCTTTTCTATTTCTTTCAAATAGCAAGAGACAGTTTTAAAGGAACAGAGGAGCAAACTATCCTCTATGTGTTATGTGTAGAAAAATGATTGGCGGTGAGTTTATACTCAGGAAAAATCTCTTCCCTCCCCACCTCTCTGCTCCAAAATTTCTCGAGACTCATCTATTAGAAATACAGAATCTTGCAGCACAAAAGGAGGCCATTCAAGACATCATGCCTCTACCAGCTCTTTAAAAGAGCTATTCAATTAGTCCCACTCCCCTATTCTTGTCCCATAGCCCTGCAATGTTCTCCTCTTCAAATATTTATCCAATTCTCTTTTAGAAGTTACTACTGAATCTGCTTCCACCACCGTTTCAGGCAGTGCACTCCAAATCATAATAAATCACTGCATAAAAAGATTTCTCCTCATCTCACTAATCTTCAGTGACTCTTCAAGATTTATTCTTTGAGAGATTAAAGTATCCTGAGTTACTGAAACAATGTTAATATCAGCCACTTCTTACTTCTGATTTTTAAATTACAAGCCTTTATATATATATATATATGCCAAATCCAGATAAACTTTTATTTGCATTGTTAATGCTGTTAGACTCTGGTAATATGCCACTCATTCTAGGTGGTCCTACAACTGGCAGGACTTGATTGGAAACCCTAAAAAGGCTGAAAGGGCTCAAATTCAATAAATCCCTAAGGTCATAGAATCTTATGACACCAGAAGGAGGCCATTCAACTCTTCATGCCTATGTCGGCTCTTTGAAAGAGCTATCCAATTAGTACCACTCTCCTGCTCTTTCCCTTTAGCCTTCCAGATCATAATAAATGGTAGCTATCAACCATGAGATGAGGGATGAAATATAAAAAGTGCTGATGATCATCACAAGGCTTCAGTGAATACAGGGGACGCCCCACTGGATTGGAAATAAGCCAATGTGGTACCTATATTTAAAAAAAGATGATAAAACAATTCTGGGTAACAGCAGACTCACCAGTCTCACATCAGTAACCAACCAAATAATGGAAACGATGGGCCGGATTTTATTCCTGTAGAGGGAGAACAAGCCTTGGCCCTCTGTTGGACCCCCTGTGGAATTTCACAGTGATCAGACAATTAACTGCCTGCCATTAGGGACGCCGTTCCTGTAAGAAATGAGCTCCCGCCTCCACAGCCATCAGTCAATCTGAAGGCCAGCAGCTCTGCATACCAGCAGCTCCACTGGGAGCAGTGGCCACTGCCAGTACTGCAGGAGGCCCTGCAGACGAAGAGAGAAGATTGATGAGACCCTAGAATAGATGATTGGGGTCGGGGTTGCCGGGGCCAGTCAGGCAGGCCCCGGCGACAGGATGGGTAGGTGCTGAGTTGGTGAGGGTGGAGGGGTGACTTCCGCAGGGGTGGCGATAACCACCGGGTTGGGTGGGGCCCTGAATTGCCCCGCAAAGGAGAGACCCCCTTAGAGCCTTCTAGGCAGCTGCCAGGCTTTACCTGGTGGAGTTTCCCCTTGGTGTTGGACCCCTCCACCTTCTATACAATAGGCCATTTAAGGGCCTCAATTGGCCTGGGGCGGTAAGCCTGTCCTTGGCCCATCCGCCCAGGACAAAATGGCAGGGGGACCAGGAAACATTGGGAACGATGCCCCCTGCCATTTTGTTTGACCCTCCCCCCTAACTCAGTGCCCGCCTCCAAGGCAGAACAAAATTCTGCCTGATCATTGGGAACAAAGCTGAGATGTTCTCATCAGAAAGTAGCTCAATAAGTGGTGGCCAGCACAAGTTCAACTCTGCTCCAACCTCTTTAACTATTTTGAGAAAATTACTTCAGAAATGGGTATTTTAAAGCCTTTTATGATATACGCCTGGACTTCCAGAACACCATCATTTCAAACCTACACTGCAGACTTCACCATTTCACTCTCTGTTGAAAAAAGACAAAAGAATATAAACACCAATATCACCACTCCACATTTTTAGACTTGCATGTTATTATTGTGCAGTCACAGAATCATATATACAAAGAGGGCATTCAGGCCATCATGCCTGTGAAAACTAACCCTGCTCTTGCCTCATAGCCTTGCAATTTTTTTCCTTTTCAAGTATAAGTCCAATTACCTTTTGAAATTTACTATTGAATATGCTTCCATATTCTTTCAAACAGTGGAATGTTGATAATTACTTTATATTTACTCCTAGCACCTTCACGTAAACCTTCTGATACTCCTGGTGGGGGAGGAGGCAAAAAAATGGGAAGTACTTCGAGTAACAAAACTGCAAGGAGTTCCCCTAAAACAAGTGAACAAAAATCATCATTTTTCATAGATGAAGGTAGTTCCAACCTCAGTCCATTTACCGAAATGCAGGCATCACTTCCTAAAGTGGTAAGCATTGCCTTAAATTAATAAACATTTGTAGCTCATCTTCTCTTAATGTTTACGGACACAAGTGCACTATAGCAGGAGTCATGGATGAGTTCAACACTTCCTCCTATTGAAAATTGGGAAGACCAAAGCCATCACCATCAGTCCCTGCCTTAGAATCTCCTCAGTTGCCACTGGCATCAACCCCTACGTCGGCCACTCACTCAGACAAAGCCAGACTGCATGAAGTCTTGGTGTCCAGTTCAACCCTGAGCTGAGCTTCAAGCCCCACATCCTATTTGTCACTAAGATTGCTTATTTCCACCTCTGCTCACCACACCCTCCCCTCCCCCGGCACTGAAGCCAGCTGGACTCTTTGTGCCTCAAATTCCATGAACAATAATTGCATCTGCTGATGCCTCCCATCATGACACCCGCCAGAGTGTGCTGTCATTGGGAATGCGTGTCATTTGCATGAGGCCAATGGGCACAAATGCCACTTGGGGCTTATCATTGGCACCCACTTGTCCCTTGCCCACAGGGTTAAGAAAGGTTTCACAAATGCAGGAACTGTCATCTTCCACTTCACTTCAGAGTCACGTTGGACCCCAATTCTGAAGGTGCATGACAACTGCTTTGTGAATGATACCAGGGCTAAGAGGGGTTAAATTATGAAGACAGGTTGCATAGGTCTTGTATTCTCTTGAATCTAGAAGATTAAGGGCTGATATCATTGAGGTGTTACAGATAGTCAAAGGAGTTGATAGGGCAGATAGAGAGAAACTATTTCCTCTGGTGGGGGAACCCAGAACAAAGAGCCATAATCTTAAAATTAGAACTAGGCCATCGGGGATGATGTTAGGAAAGACTTCTTCACACAATGGTTAGCAGAAATCTGGAACTTTCTCCCCAAAAAGCTATTGGGGCTAGGTCAGTTGCAACGATCAAATCTGAGTTTGATACATTTTTGTTAGGCAAGGGTATTAAGGGTTACGGAACCCAGATGGGCGCATGGAATTAAGTTATAGATGAGCCAGGATTTAATTGAATGGCGGAACAGGCCCGAGGGGTTCAATAGCCTACTATTGTCCCCATGCTTCTAGCGGAGCAAAGTGAAACTGCTTCATGCCAATCTTATCACTGTAGCATAGATGCGCCCTAAAACTACAAAACATTTAGACAAAAATAAATCAGTAACTTATGATAAACAAAGTGCTACATAATGAAGATGAGGTATTAAATATTTTAGTGGTCTTACTCTAAATTCATCATGCAGTTTATGAATTTTATCACTCCACTTGAGAGAGAAGTCTTTGTAGTGCCTCCTCGCAAGTGGTATCCTCTATTTAAATAGCTGGTTTTCAGTTAAAAGAATTTGTGTTTATTTAGTACCTTTCACAACCTCTTGACATCCCAAAGCACTTTACAGCTAATTAAGTTATTTCAAAGGGTATGTCATTCTTGTAACATTGGGAAACGCAGCAGCCAATTTACAGACAACCAGGTCCCACAAAGAGCAATAAGATAATGACAAGATGATTTGTTTTCTTAGTGATGTTGGTTGAGTGATTATTGTTTTCCAGGACACCAGGGAGAGCTCCCCTGCTATTCTTTGAAAAAGTGTCGTCGGATCTTTTACATCCACCTGAGAGGACAGATGTGACCTCGGTTTAATATCTCTTGCAAAAAACGGCACCTCCTCAGTACTGCACTGAAGTGTCAGTCCAGTTGGAGGGATAAAATATGTTGTATAAATAATGTAGGAATGAATTTCTGTAGGGGTTCTTTCCAACATTCTCCGTAACTTTGCCAAAATTGCCACGTAAAGCCTGGCAGAGCCAAAATTACAGCTGGTGAACTCACTGTGGAAATTCACCCCATCTATTACCTTGCATGTTCCACATATTGCAATTTTAACCTTTTAATGTGGAAGAAGAAATAATGGTCTAACAATGTAGTTTTTGCTTTGTCTCGTGATTGAATCTCATCTAACCCATTGAGTAATTGCAGTTTCAGTGCAGTTCGTAAAATGTGTTAATTTGTAAAAGTGACAGGATACGTGCAAGAATGTGGAATCACAAGCCCCAGTCAATTACCTCATTGTTAATGTTATGTTTATAATCCGGTATCCCACAGCCTCACAAATACATCATTCAAGCATTAGTTCTTCACAGAAGCTGGCCACTAACTGAAAGCGAATTAATTTTTGCTGAATCACAGAAGGATATGGACAGCAATGAAATCGCAGGTAAAATAACATACTGTCATTCTGTTTATTCGTTTGAAGAAATGGATGTGTACTGCAAAGTGCCATACAGTAGCAAGCCTGATTTCTGTGTAATTTCTCTTGACTGTGTGCCATACAAGGAAATACTGCAATCCTCACAGCACAATAACAGGTAAAATTTCAATCAACAGAAAATCCATCTGCCATCTGTCTCTCATTTGTGAAAAGTTCAACGTAAGGGACACACTCCCTTTCCACGTTAACTGTACTTCTTGTGTCATCCTTTTTGAGTCATGCCTTTCTATGTTAATGTTTTATAATAGCAAAATCCTCTGTCAATATTTTCAAATGGCAAATTCCTATTTGCCTGTCATGTTGCAGCTACAGATTTCCTGCCACTAGGTGGTAGTATGGCACCTTTCCACTTTGTCACCCACCTTCTTTGGCCTCCTTATCTCGAGAGACAATGGATAAGCGCCTAGAGGTGGTCAGTGGTTTGTGAAGCAGCGCCTGGAGTGGCTATAAAGGCCAATTCTAGAGTGACAGGCTCTTCCACAGGTTCTGCAGAGAAATTTGTTTGTGGGGGCTGTTACACAGTTGGCTCTCCCCTTGCGCCTCTGTCTTTTTTCCTGCCAACTACTAAGTCTCTTCGACTCGCCACACTTTAGCCCCGCCTTTATGGCTGCCCGCCAGCTCTGGCAGATGCTGGCAACTGACTCCCACGACTTGTGATCAATGTCACAGGATTTCATGTCGCGTTTGCAGACGTCTTTAAAGCGGAGACATGGACGGCCGGTGGGTCTGATACCAGTGGCGAGCTCGCTGTACAGTGTGTCTTTGGGGATCCTGCCATCTTCCATGCGGCTCACATGGCCAAGCCACCTCTTCCACTGAAAGGCCCTACCCTCACTACCACCATCAGTTTTTCTCTGTCACTTCAGCTCTCAGCTGCTCCCAGGCACTCCTCTTGGTCACGTGACATCCACTCCTGGCATACTTCCCCCACTCCTGGGCCCACTTCAGCTACTCACCTTTCATATTCCACTCAACCTCGAGCTCATCTTTCACACTTGTCTCATCTTATTTTTCATAGCCTGCTGGTTCCCTCTGCCATCTGCAATGTTCGGGCACCTTGGGTCTGCTGTGGCTTCCTTATTCATGACCTACTGTTCACTTATTGGTATCTCCTTGCATCCCTGCTATCTCCCATATGCTGGTTTGAGCTTATCACGTTAGGCCTGACACTCGGTGCTTGCCCCGCCATCTCTGTCTTTGGCTGTGTATGTGCCTCAGCCCTTTGTCCTACACTAAAACCCAGTTTGCTCCTGATTCTTTACCTGTCTCAGGCAGCTGACACTTTGTTGGTTAAAATGCTTACTACTCTAAAAATATATTACAGCTCAATAATTGGTTTAACATCATATTATCACCAGTGGAAGTGGGGTAGATGATGGGAGAAAGGGGGATTAGGAGGGGAGAGGTTTTGCAATGAGGTGAGAGAGATTAGGACTAATGAAGACAAATAGCGATTAGGACGGAATGATAAAGAAGATTAGGGGTGATGGAGCATTTTCCTGGCCAGCCTTCCATCTTCCACCCTCAATAAACATCAGTTCATTCAAAACTCTGCTACCTGGATTTTAACTCGCACCAAGTCCCGTTCACCCATCATGACTGTAATTGCTGATCTACACTGGATCCCGGCCCAGCAACGCCTCGATTTTAAAACTTTCATCCTTGTGTTTAAATTCTGCCATGCTTTTGCTCCTCCCTATCTCTGTAACCTCCTTCAGCACTGAAACCCTCCAAGAACTCTGCGTTTGTCCAATTCTGGCCTCTTGTGCATCGCCAATTTCCCTCGCCCCACCATTGGCAGCTATGCCTTTAGCTGTCTACACCCTAGACTATGGAATTCCCTTCGTAAACCTCTCGACCTCTCTCTCCTTATTTAGTACGCTCCTTAAAACCAAGCTTTTTGACCAAGCTTTTGGTCACCTTTCCTAATATCTCTTTATGTGGCTCGGTAACATAATCTTCTCTGATAAAGCTCCTGTGAAGCACCTTGAGATGCTTTACTGCATTATAGGTGCTATATAAATACAAGCCTTTGTTATAAACCCCTATGACAGTCACTTTCTTGGGATGTTTCCGTATATTTCCTGAATATTCTGATGTTTACACTGAGGCAGAGTTGGGAGTGAAAAGCAACTACTTTGCATTTTTGCTGCCCGTCTACAAGTGTACCACCCGCAATAAATAATATAAATGGAACATGTCTGCACAAATCCATCCACCGTTAATTATGGTGATTTTCAATTGAAACAATTTGACTGAAAAGCCTTGGAACATTGAAGCAATTCATCCTAGAGACAGACAGACAGGAGTAATTTACTTGTCTGTGTTCTGAAAAATTGAAATATTTAACTTAATTTCTGTAGATTATGGCAGTAAGGGGTCTTTTTTCATCTGCTCACGAACATATTAGAGGTGTGGCATATATAATGATGCAAAAGAGGCCGAGGGCAGTTCTTTTTGAGCCCACTTCTCCGGAGAATTGCCACGACACTCCCACAATACTGCAATAACCCTATAACTCCCAATACTCCTAGAACACAACCACCCTCCAGTTCTTCTCCCCCACAATCTTCTCTAAGTGCTCACAACCCCCTACATTGTCATTTTATCGCTTTCAGACCACTGTTCCACTTTCAGAACCTGACTACTGCCCCTCAATCCCACATTATTGGGCGGCACAGTGGCGCAGTGGTTAGCACCACAGCCTCACAGCTCCAGGGACCCGGGTTCAATTCTGGGTACTGCCTGTGCGGAGTTTGCAAGTTCTCCCTGTGACCGTGTGGGTTTTCGCCGGGTGCTCCGGTTTCCTCCCACCGCCAAAGACTTGCAGGTGATAGGTAAATTGGCCATTGTAAATTGCCCCTAGTGTAGGTAGGTAGTAGGGAATATGGGATTACTGTAGGATTAGTATAAATGGGTGGTTCTTGGTCGGCACAGACTCGGTGGGCCGAAGGGCCTGTTTCAGTGCTGTATCTCTAAATAAATAAATCCCTGTTACCTGATCCAGGACTACACTGATATTCCCACCCAGATCATGCTCCCCAGTTCTCCTCAATCCAGGACCCTTCAATCCTTTGTTTTCCAAGAGGTTCATGCCTTACTAGTGGAGAAGTAACGCTGGTGGAACTGGAGCAGCCTCAAGGGTTTTTGCAGCATTTTTTTCCCCAAACTTTACTGCTTGAATGACTCGCATGCTTCAAAGAAATGAAGACCCTTCAAAGTTGGCAATCTATCGTTCCTGCTCATAGTGACACAGTGATTTTAAAAATACTTTGATTTATGATTAAGTCCACTTTATATTGAATCTGTGTGTAGCTGGAAATATTTATTTTTCCAACTTGACTTCACTCGTGGGTTTTATTTTATTTTATTTAAGCTTTAGTGCCATCTAGAGTATGATTTTGTCATTTCCATCAAGTTTCTAAATGAACATTCTGGCTGCATTCTTACTACAGCTCACTGTTGAAGTATTTATTTTTAATTAAGACTGGTAGACCTTACATAGCATTTCATACGGGTAAACTGAATCTGGCGTTATCGGTTGCCATATTCTCCTGGAACTTACTTGATTGCCTGTAGTGATTGGAAGGGAATTTCCCAGAACTTTCCCCCCGGTTGGCCTAAGGGTTTTTCTCCTTTTTTGCCACTTCTCCCAGGAGATTGTGTGATTTGAGGGAGGGATGGGGATTGGTTGATGGTGCATGTATGGATGGGATGAGCCAGTCGAACCAGTTAGTCTTGTAAGACCCTCTACCTGGTCTAAAGGTTCTAGCCTTTACTGTGAATATCAATGGCACACAACAACTTGGATACTGTTCCACTAGATGTGGTACACCTTTATTAAACCACTAAGCAATAGTACATACTCACATGTTACAACCAGGTGAGAAATGGGTCTAAGGTTCCCTCTCAGCCTTCACCTGGTCTTACTGTAACAGGGTTTAATTTTAAACACACCATGTGTTTAGCTCTCGCTTGGTGAATCCTTGTTCACTGCTTTCCAATTATAAGGCAAAGAAACTAGCACAAACAGGTTTTCTTAGGTTTAAAGAAGAAAGGTTGAAATTTATGAAACTTAAACTCTAATTCGGTTAACGCCTACGGATACACGACACGCCCATGTTAGCATGCATATGTGATACTCATATGCAGGTAGGGACAGAAAAGAGCAGAAGAAAATAAAGTGGAAAAGTTGAGGCCATCTCTGAAGAGGGTTTTTGTTACGGTTCTTCTAGCTCACTGTAGAGTCCTTGATTGTAGGTAGTTCTTGCTCTTTGGGGCCCAGTATTCTTCTTAAATCTTGTTTGCTGTAGGAGACGTTTCTCCCTTGGGGTTTGTGTGTCTTCAGTGGATTTGTGAGTTTTGTGAGAAACAGCGGGAGAGCCAGACAGGAGAGGATTTCTTGAGTCCAGGAGCATACAGCAGTCTCTCTGTTAAAAACACGTTATTTAATTTAGAAAAATCAGGTTGCCAGCTGGTCTGACCACGTCTGTTTGTGGATTCGGCCATCCCAGCAGTCATCCTCAAATTTGATCTCCCTCACCTTCAATGTCTGGTGCTTAAAGTCCATTGTGGGTTAACTTGGATAAGGGAAGTAACCCCTTTGTCTCCACAAGCACTGTCTGTCAATATGCAAATATCTTTCCAGCCAAGGGCCTGGTGATTTCTTTTTTGAACAAATCCTTTCTTCACTTCAGCAACAGTTTTCAAATTAATGTTCATATGACAAAATTAATGTGCCTCATTCTTGGCAGGTGGGGGGTCTGCATGACACACGATACTACCAGTTCTGCAAGCTAGAGTCCGTCTCGGTGGACAATCCCCCAATAAATCCTCCTTGCGCAACTTCCAGATGGCCGACCACAACACCCTAACCATTGCAGCAAAGATGCTCCTGTGGGCTCTTTATACCTTTTTTTGCTATTGCCCTGTTCCATATAAGGTAAAACCTGTTTTTAACTCCTTCAATTGGTCTGCAATTACCTCACTGTTCTTTTGGTAAAACAAGGAATATGTCTACAGACTTGGGCCTCATGTAGGAGTTTCAAGGCCCAGCTCTTAAGATAACAAAGACAGTTTCTCTGCTTCATTATCTCTAGCACCATTATCAATCTTCAGACTGGTACAGCCAACATTTTTTTTAAGCTCTTAACGAGCAAGGCCTGGATCTCTTCCCACATGCCCACACTTTTGCAGATTAATTAGTTTTGCAGACCCTGCTAATTCTGATAAGGCACTGTTAGAATTGACCAGCTTGCCTTGCATTTTCAAGCCCACAATACAGTTCATTAGATGTGTTCGGTCTGGGTACTCTGATGCTCCATGTGTTGCCACCATGAGACGGACTCCATACACTGAGGACTCCACCACAACTGGTCTACATTTATGAACACAAAAGAAATAAAAGAACAGTTACATGGTTAAAAAGTGTACATTAAAAGGTAGAGTAATACATTGGCTTACAGCAGCCACCATTTAAGTGTATAATTTCGTCTTAAGAATTTTACTACACTTACACAAGCTTTTCTTGCTCAGCCCGTAGGCTTTCAGACCATTGTTTCAACTTTCTACGTCTACATCGGTGACATAAATCATATAATAGATATAAGACAATAAACAACTGTATAATAACCAATACATGAGAAATAATTCGTATCCAAGGGTGGACTTCAATATTACTTCCCCAGTCCCATAACATATCCCACCAAGACTGATGTTCAATGGTCTGGATTTCCTGCAGGATCTCGTGGTTCGCTTGCTGCAACCGATAATATACTTTCTGGGATTTATCGGTCTCTTCCCGCAGCTTAACTAGATGTTTTGATAGTGGGGGAATATCATAATCAAATCATAGAAACATAGATAGAAATATAGCAAATAGGAGCAGGAGTAGGCCATTTGGCCCTTTGGGCCTGCTCCGCCATTCAAAAAAGATCATGGCTGATCATCTAATTCAGTACCCTGTTCCTGCTTTCTCCTCATATCCCTTGATCCCTTTGGCATTAAGAAATATATCTATCTCCTTCTTGAATATATTTAATGACTGGGCCTCTACTGCCTTCTGCGGTAGAGAATTCCACAGGTTCACCACTCTCTGAGTGAGAAATTTCTCCTCATCTCGGTTCTAAATGGCATACCCCGTATCCTGAGACTGTGACCCCTGATTCTGGACTTCCCAGCCATCAAGAACATCCTCCCTGCATCTAGCCTGTCTAGTCCTGTTAGAATTTTATAGGTTTCTATGAGATCCCCTCTCCTTCTAAACTCTAGTGAATATAGGCCTAGTCGACCCAATCTCTCCTCATACGTCAATCCTGCCATCCCAGGAATCAGCCTAGTAAATCTTCTTTGCACTGCCTCCATAATAAGAACATCCTTCCTCAGATAAGGAGACCAAAACTGCACACAATGCTTCAGATGTGGTCTCACCAAGGCCCTGTATAACTGCAGTAAGACATCCTTGCTGCTGTACTCAAATCATCTTGCAATGAAGGCCAACATGCCATTCGCCTTCCTAACTGCTTGCTGCACCTGAATGCTTGCTTTCAGCAACTGATGTACAAAGACACCCAGGTCTCGTTGCACTTCCCCCTTTCCCAATCTATCACCATTCAGATAATCTGCTTTTCTGTTTTTACAACCAAAGTGAATGACCTCACATTTATCCACATTATACTCCATCTCCCATGCATTTTCCCACTCACCCAACTTGTCCAAATCACATTGGAGTCTCTTTGCATCCTCCTCACAGCTCACATTCCTCCCGAGCTTTATGTCGTCTGAAAACTTGGAAATGTTACATTTAGATCCCTCACCCAAGTCATGAATATACATTGTGATTAGCTGGGGCCCAAGCACTAATCCCTGCAGTACACCACTAGTCACTGCCTGCCACCTGGAAAAAGACCCGTTTATTCCTACTCTCCGTTTCAAATCTTTCCATATACGCTTGCAATTCCCCTTTATTAGTATCCCAGGCTTTAATTTCAGTGCAGTTATGACTGTAAATATTCACCAGTTCTCTTTCCCCAATACTCGCAAGCCTTTCAGGAGTAAAACAAGAAGTAGGTAGGGTTTTTGGGCATTTCAAATTCGACCCATACCGATACTGTTTCCTCTTTGTGGTAACACAATACTCTCCCTCCCCTACATAGGCTACCTGAGTGAGCTTAAAGATCTCCTTCACTATCGCCATGGTACAATTTACTTCCGTAATGTTAAACCCACAGGTCAACTGACCATGCTTTTCCATCCTATAGGGACACACGACTTTACCCCTTTGAATGTTACAACCCTCCAAACGGGTTCCCATCACATAATCTCCCAAATTCACTGCATACGGTAGGATATCATGATAGTGCACGGTTATCCCCTTGTAAATCTCCAATGTTCTCAACCCGATATATTGGCAGTGGTGTCACTCCATGTGGTATTACTGGAAAGTAAAGTACCAATCCATCACCTTAAGATTTCTCCTTTTACAATCTATCTGTACAGGATATACCTGTATCAGACCTCTGAGCTGACACACAGTGATGTTGTTTTCATATTTATTTAATATTTCCAAACGGTCATTAGTAATCCATGAGGGCACTTCCCCTTCGTAAATTTGTCTCATATTTTCACGGGCTTGCTCTACCAACCAGCAGCCATACATAACACACACATCATTTCTGGCAGCTTCATCAGAGGCCTTCCTATCCTCCCGGATGAATTTATTGATAGTCCTGATATGATTCTCCAACTGTTCCACCACCCTTTTCAGGTGAACAGTCATAATTTGGGCCTCTTTTAGTTCAGAATCCTGGTTGGTATTCCCTTTAGTCAAAAGAGACTGAGTGAGAACAGCGGTGTTTAAAAAGTGCAGCGGCAGCGGGAAAGAACGAGACTGAGTGAGAACAGCGGTGTTTAAAAAGTGCAGCGGATAATGTGAGATAATGTGAGTACTACTAAAGTGTTTTTTTTTAAAGAATTTTAGATTGAAGTGGGTAGAACAAGGCCCCTAGTATAATTAGTATTTTTTAATTCAGGGAGTAACTAATTAATCTAAGGGTAAGTCATGGCAGGAGAGCTCAGCCCCATGATATGCTCCTCCTGCGCTATGTGGGAAATCAGGGACGCTTCCAGTGTCCCTAACGACCATGTGTACAGGAAGTGTATCCATCTGCAGCTACTGACTACCCGCATTACGGAGCTGGAGCTGCGGGTGGATTCACTGTGGAGCATCCGCGATGCTGAGGACATCGTGGCTAGCACGTTTAGTAAGGTGGTCACACCGCAGGTAATGGCTGCACAGGCAGAAAAGAGATGGGTGACCACCAGACGGAGTAGTAGGCGCAGGCAGGTAATGCAGGAGTCCCCTGTGGTTATCCCCCTCTCAAACAGATATGCCACTTTGGATACTGTTGGAGGGGATGACCTCCCAGGAGAAAGCAGCAACAGCCAAGTTCATGGCACCACGGAGGGCTCTGCTGCACAGCAGGGGAGGAAAAGGGTTTGAAGAGCTATAGTGATAGGGGATTCGATTGTAAGGGGTGCAGATAGGCGTTTCTGTGACCGCAAACGAGACTCCAGGATGGTATGTTGCCTCCCTGGTGCTAGGGTCAAGGATGTCTCAGAGCGGCTGCAGGACATTCTGAAAGGGGAGGGTGAGCAGCCAGAGGTCATGGTCCATATTGGTACTAACGACATAGGCAGGAAAAGAGATGAGGTCCTGCAAAGTGAATATAGGGAGTTAGGCAGAAGGTTAAAAAGCAGGACCTCTATGGTTGTAATCTCAGGATTACTCCCTGTGCCACGTGCTAGTGAGGGTAGGAATAGGAGAGTTAGGCAAATGAATGCGTGGCTGAAGAGCTGGTGTAGGCGGGAGGGCTTCAGCTACTTGGATCATTGGGATCTCTTCTGGTGCAGAGGTGACCTGTACAAGAAGGACGGGTTGCATCTAAACTGGAGGGGGACCAATATCCTTGCGGGGAAGTTTGCTAGCACTACTCGGGAGGGTTTAAACTTGCAGGGGGGTGGGACCCAAAGTAGTAGTCTCTCAGATGAGATAGTTGAGGCAAATGTAGAGGTTAAAGCAAGCAAGTCCTGTAGGCAGGCCAGGCAGGGCCAGGACAGGGAGCGTGGAGGGTCTGGTAGGCTAAACTGCATTTACTTTAATGCAAGAAGCTTTACAGGTAAGGGAGATGAACTCAGAGCATGGATCAGTACATGGGATTGTGATATTATTGCTATTACGGAAACGTGGTTGAGGGATGGGCAGGACTGGCAGCTCAATGTTCCGGGGTACCGATCTTTCCTGCGTGACAGAGGTGGAGGTAAGAGAGGAGGGGGAGTTGCACTATTGATTAGGGAGGACATCACAGCAGTACTTAGAGAGGATATCCCGGGGGGAGTGTCCAGTGAGGCCATATGGGTAGAACTTAGAAATGAGAAAGGGATGATCACTTTGATGGGATTATACTGTAGGCCCCCCAATAGTCAGAGAGAAGTGGAGGCGCATATATGTAGGGAAATCACAAATAGGTGTAGGAATTATAGGGTTGTAATAGTAGGTGATTTTAACTTCCCTAATATTGACTGGGACTGCCTTAGTGCTAAGGGATCAGATGGGGAAGAATTTGTTAAGTGTGTCCAGGATAGTTTCCTGAAGCAGTATGTGGATAGCCCTACTAGAGAAAGGGCTACACTCGACCTCCTCTTAGGAAATGAGGATGGGCAGGTGGTTGATTTGTCAGTGGGGGAGCACTTTGGGACCAGTGAACATAACTCTATTAGCTTCAAGATAGTTATGGAAAAGGATAGGACTGGTCCTCAGGTTGAAGTCCTAAATTGGGGGAAGGCTAATTTCGATGGCATCAGACAGGAACTCTCAAAAGTTGAATGGGAGAGGCTGTTTACAGGTAAAGGGACGTCTGGCAAGTGGGAGGCTTTTAAAAGTGAGAAAGGAAGAGTTCAGGGCCGAAATGTTCCTGTTAGATGGAAGGGCAAGGCTGGCAAGTTGAGGGAACCTTGGTTGACAAGGGATATTCAGGGTCTGGTCAGGACAAAGAAGGAGGCATATGTCAGGTATAGGCAGCTGGGATCGAGCGAGTCCCTCGAGGAGTATAGGGGATGTAGGAGTACACTTAAGAAGGAAATTAGGAGGGCAAAAAGGGGCCATGTGATTTCCCTGGCAGATAAGATAAAGGAGAATCCTAAAAGATTCTATAAGTATATTAAGAGTAAAAAGGTAGCTCGGGAGAGAGTAGGTCCCCTTAAGGATCAGTGTGGCAATCTATGCGTGGAGCCACAGGAAATGAGCGAGGTCTTAAATGAATATTTCTCGTCCGTATTTGCCGTGGAGAAGGTCATGGAAGCTAGTGAGTTCAAGGGAGGGAACACCGATATCCTGGAGCATATCAACATTACAAAGGAGGAGGTGTTGGAGGTTTTGAAGCGCATTAAGGTGATTAAGTGGCGCAGTGGTTAGCACCGCAGCCTCACAGCTCCAGCGACCCGGGTTCAAATCTGGGTACTGCCTGTGTGGAGTTTGCAAGTTCTCCCTGTGTCTGCGTGGGTTTCCTCCGGGTGCTCCGGTTTCCTCCCACAGCCAAAAGACTTGCAGGTTGATAGGTGAATTGGCCATTATAAATTGCCACTAGTATGGTGGTAGGGGAATATAGGGACAGGTGAGGATGTGGTAGGAATATGGGATTAGTGCAGGATTAGTATAAATGGGTGGTTGATGGTCGGCACAGAGTCGGTGGGCCGAAGGGCCTGTTTCAGTGCTGTATCTCTAAATCTAAAAAAATCTAAATAAATCCCCAGGACCTGACCAGGTGTATCCTAGAATGCTATGGGAAGCAAGGGAGGAGATTGCTGGGGCCCTGGCAGAGATTTTTGCATCATTGTTAGCCACGGGTGAGGTACCGGAAGACTGGAGGATAGCTAATGTTGTGCCTTTATTTAAGAAGGGCAGCAGGGATAAGCCAGGGAACTACAGGCCGGGAAAGTTATTGGAAGGGATTCTGAGAGACAGGTTTTATATGCATTTGGAAAGGCATGGTCTGATTAGGGATAGTCAGCATGGCTTTGTGCGTGGGAAATCATGTCTCACGAATTTGATTGAGTTTTTCGAGGAGGTGACAAAGAGATTGACAAGGGCAGGGCGATGGACGTTGTCTACATGGACTTTAGCAAGGCCTTTGACAAGGTCCCGCATGGTAGGCTGGTCCAGAAGGTTCAAACACATGGGATCCAGGGTGAGCTAGCAAATTGGATACAAAATTGGCTTGGTGATAGGAGGCAGAGGGTGGTAGTGGAGGGTTGTTTTTCAGATTGGAGGCCGGTGACCAGTGGTGTGCCGCAGGGATCAGTGCTGAGCCCTCTGATGTTTGTCATACATATTAATGACTTGAGTTCCGAAGAAGGGTCACTGACCCGAAACGTTAACTCTGCTTCTCTTTCCACAGATGTTGCCAGACCTGCTGAGTGGTTCCAGCATTTCTTGTTTTTATTTTATATTAATGACTTGGATGTGAATGTAAGGGACATGATTAGTAAGTTTGCAGATGACACCAAAATTGGTGGTATAGTGGACAGTGAAGAAGGTTGTCTAAGGTTACAGCAGGATATAGATCAACTGGGAAAGTGGGCAAGGGATTGGCAAATGGAATTTAACGCAGACAAGTGTGAAGTGATGCATTTTGGGAAGTTAAACCAGGGCAGGACATATAAAGTGAATGGCAGGGCCCTGGAGAGTGTTGTTGAGCAGAGAGACCTTGGGGTGCAAGTACATAGTTCCCTGAAAGTGGCAACACAGGTAGACAGGGTGGTGAAGAAGGCGTATGGCATGCTTGCCTTCATCGGCCGAGGCATTGTGTACAAGAGTTGGGACGTCATGTTGCAGTTGCACATGACGTTGGTTAGGCCGCATTTGGAGTACTGTGTGCAGTTCTGGTCGCTGCACTACAGGAAAGATGTGATTAAGCTAGAGAGGGTGCAGAAAAGATTCACAAGGATATTTGCCTGGTTTGGAGGGCTTGAGTTATAAAGAGAGATTGGATAGGCTGGGTCTGTTTTCCCTGGAGCGAAGGAGGCTGAGAGGGGACATGATAAAGGTATATAAAATTATGAGAGGCATAGATAGGGTAGATAGCTTCCCATCGTAGGGGTGACTAAAACTAGAGGGCATAGATTTAAGGTGAGAAGGAGGAGGTTTAAAGGGGATCAAAGGGGTAAATTTTTCACACAAAGAATAGTGGGTATCTGGAATGAGCTGCCTGAAGAGGTGGTGGAGGCAGGAACAGTAGTGACATTTAAGAGGCATCTGGACAGGTACTTGAATGAGCAAGGCATACAGGGATATGGAATTAATGCAGGCAGATGGGATTAGTATAGATAGGCATTATGGTTGGCATGGACGCGGTGGGCCGAAGGGCCTGTTTCTGTGCTGTATGACTCTATGATAAAATGTCCTTCATTTTCCCCTTTACTTTTTGCATCTCTACCTCCAGAGATGCCAAATCCAAACTATTCATTGGTGATGTACCCGTGTTAAATACTGTGGCAGCATCATTGACTAACTCCCTCTTTTTCCTTGATTTAATCCCATTCCCTGCAGACTTGTAGTATTGTCTCCAACTCACTAACCCGTCTCCCGGTCAATGGCTTGGTCCAGCACTTGTTCCAACAGTCGCTCATACAGACTCCTTGTCTTTTTACCACATCAGCCTGGTAATCCTATCCCCATTAAATTCAACATCACTGGTACCGCCTCATGGCATACATCCTGACACAATATTTTCCCAGTAGTTATTCACACTAGACCATTCTTTGGGCCAGGCATGTGTTTTGGACACTCCACTGCCTGTCTCTCATTGCGGCTAGGAGGTTTCTGCTTCCGTCTGGGAGGCGGTGACAAGGTCAGTTCCTCGGGCAATACCACCCTTATTCCCAGTAATAACACCCAAGTGCAGGATAGGAGCACATGTGTACACACCCTGTTCTCCCTTTGTTTGGGTCCAGAAAACGGTAATGGCCTTAGTATCACTGCACTGCACTGAATCAGATGTTTCTTTCAGTTCTCCCTTCTCGTATTCCCACGTCAGAGTCACAATTGGCTTGAGCCGAGGGCACATGATACAGAACCGTGCGCAAAGCCTCGACTCCACCACCGTTAAGTGTATGCGTGCTCTTAATTTACTCTGTCCTGGACTCAGACAGTTCAAGTCTGACCTAGCAGAGTGATGAATTTCAACTTCTTCCTGATTTGTACTCTTGGTGTGGCCTGCTGTCCATGTCATTCCAGATTCCTCCTGCTGCTGAGGTTTCCCTAATTCCTGTTTTCCCCTTACTTTGGGTATTCTAGCATTCTTCATCTAATGGACTTCCCCACTTTCCTTTGGTAATCTTTAACCATAACGGGCCTGTTTTCCAATGTGGCCTGGTGTCAAAACATCGTGTCCGTTTACCCACTTAGAGCATAAAAACACAATGCCTTTTAGGACTGGTGTCATTACAACACTGTAATTCCTTGAGCCATCCAACCATAATCCATGGTCCCGAGGTCCCAGGCAGAGGTGGATCCAGTTCTGGATTACAACAGGCGAGATACTTGATCCTGAGGCTTGGTTCCCCTTCTCCGTCCCAGGTCACAGTTGTAAACACTAGTGATATCCTCCACATGACCTTAAAAGTAAAGCACAAAACACAAAAAAAAACTTGCTCTGTGAACAGACCTGGTCACAGGCACAGGGTTATTATGTATATACAAAATCTGACTGTCTCCTCAATTGTCTTTTCCTGCTCCCTTTCCTCCTACGAGAGGAAGGGGATGGCTCAGATTGCCGTTGCCATGACTGTCTCCGTTGCAGAGGTTGTGACTCCCCCAAATGTTCCTCTTCTTCCTTTAGAACATAGAACATAGAAAAATACAGCACAGAACAGGCCCTTCGGCCCACGATGTTGTGCCGATCCTTTGTCCTCTGTCAAGGACAATTTAATCTATACCCCATCATTCTCCTTTATCCATATACCTATCTAAAAGCCGTTTGAAAGTCCCTAAAGTTTCTGACTCAACAACTTCCCCAGGCAAGGCATTCCATGCCCCGACCACTCTCTGGGTAAAGAACCTTCCCCTGACATCCCCCTTATATCTCCCACCCTTCACTTTAAATTTATGACCCCTTGTAACGCTTTGCTCCACCCGGGGAAAAAGTTTCTGACTGTCTACCCTATCTATTCCCCTGATCATCTTATAAACCTCTATCATGTCACCCCTCATCCTTCTCCGTTCTAATGAGAAGAGGCCTAGAATGTTCAGCCTTTCCTCGTAAGACTTATTCTCCATTCCAGGCAACATCCTGGTAAATCTCCTCTGCACCCTCTCTAAGGCTTCCACATCCTTCCTAAAATGAGGCGACCAGAACTGCACACAGTACTCCAAATGAGGCCTTACCAAGGTCCTGTACAGCTGCATCATCACCTCACGGCTCTTAAATTCAATCCCTCTGCTAATGAACGCTAACACCCCATATGCCTTCTTCACAGCCCTATCCACTTGAGTTGCAACTTTCAACGATCTATGCACATAGACCCCAAGGTCTCTCTGCTCCTCCACATGCCCAAGAACCCTACCGTTAACCCAGTATTTTGCATTCGTGTTTGTCCTTCCAAAATGGACGACCTCACACTTTTCAGGGTTAAACTCCATCTGCCACTTTTCAGCCCAGCACTGCAACCTATCCAAGTCCCTTTGCAGACGACAATAGCCCTCCTCGGTATCCACAACTCCACCAACCTTTGTATCATCTGCAAATTTACTGACCCACCCTTCGACTTCCTCATCCAAGTCGTTAATAAAAATCACAAACAGGAGAGGACCCAGAACTGATCCCTGTGGCACGCCACTGGTAACTGGGCTCCAGGCTGAGTATTTACCATCTAAGACCACTCTCTGCCTTCTATCAGTTAGCCAATTCTTAATCCAACTGGCCACATTCCCCACTATCCCATGCCTCCTGACTTTCTCCATAAGTCTACCATGGGGGACCTTATCAAATGCCTTACTAAAATCCATGTACACCACATCCACTGGTTTACCCTCATCCACTTGCTTGGTCACCTGCTCAAAGAATTCAATCAGGCTTGTGAGGCAAGACCTACCCCTCACAAAACCGTGCTGACTGTCCCGAATCAAGCAGTGTCTTTCCAGATGCTCAGAAATCCTATCCCTCAGCACCTTTTCCATCAACTTGCCTACCACCGAAGTAAGACTAACTGGCCTGTAATTCCCAGGGTTGTTCCTATTCCCTTTCTTGAACAGGGGCACAACATTTGCCACCCTCCAATCACCTGGTACCACCCCCGTCAACAGAGAAGATGAAAAGATCATTGCCAGCGGCTCTGCAATTTCATCCCTTGCTTCCCATAACATCCTTGGATATACCCCGTCAGGCCCGGGAGACTTGTCTATCTTCAAGTTATTCAAAAACCCCAACACATCTTCCCTCCTAACGAGCACTTCCTCGAGCTTACCAGTCTGTTTCACACCGTCCTCTTCAGTAATACACCCCTTCTCATTCGTAAATACCGAAGAGAAGTACTCATTCAAAACCTCACTTATCTCTTCCGGCTCAACACACAGTCTCCCGCTATTGTCCTTGACCGGACCTACGGTCCCCCTAGTCATCCTCATATTTCTGACATACGCGTAAAAGGCCTTGGGGTTTTCTTTTATCCTACCCGCCAAGCATTTTTCATGCCCTCTCTTAGCTCTCCTAATCCCTTTCTTCAGATCCTTCCTGGCCATCTTGTATCCCTCCAGAGCTATGCCTGTGCCCTTTTTCCTCAACCTTATATACGCATCCTTCTTCTTCCTAACAAGACTCTCAACCTCTCTTGTCAACCACGGTTCCCTCACATGACCATCCCTTCCCTGTCTGACAGGGACATGCTTATCAATGGCCCCTACTATCTGCTCCTTGAAAAAGTTCCACATTTCGACCGTGCCCTTCCCTGCCAGCATATGCTCCCAACTTATGCTCCTCAGTTCCTGCCTGACAGCATCATATCTACCCTTCCCCCAATTGTAAACCTTGCCCTGTTGCACATACCTATCCCTCTCCATTACCACAGTGAATGCTACAGAATTGTGATCACTATCTCCAAAGTGCTCGCCCACCAACAGCTCTATCACTTGCCCTGGTTCATTACCTAGTACCAAATCCAATATTGCCTCCCCTCTGGTCGGGCAGTCTACATACTGAGTCAGAAAAGCTTCCTGGACATACTGCACAAACACTACCCCATCCAAACTATTCGATCTAAAGAGTTGCCAATCAATATTTGGGAAGTTGAAATCCCCCATAATTACTACCCTGTGACTTCTGCTCCTTTCCAAAATCTGTTTCCCAATCTGCTCTTCCACCTCCCTGCTGCTATTGGGGGGCCGATAGAAAACTCCCATCAAGGTGACTGCTCCTTTCCTGTTCCTGACCTCAACCCACAGTGCCTCAGTCGGCAGATCCTCCTCGAAAATTCTTTCAGCAGTTGTTACACTATTTCTAACTAACAATGCCACCCCCCCACCTCTTTTACCACCATTCCTAATCTTATGAAAACATCTATAACCAGGTACCTCCAAGAACCATTCCTCCCCCTCACCTATCCACGTTTCAGTGATGGCCACAACATCGTAGTCCCAAGTGCCCATCCACGCCTTCAATTCACTCACCTTATTCCTGATGCTTCTTGCGTTGAAGTATACGCACTTTAACCCTTCTCCGTGCCCATCTGTCCTCTGCGACAGTGCTACCTTCCCCAATACCTCACTACACTCTTTGTCTTTCTGAGTGGACCCACTGGTCCCTGGACTACAAGTCCGGTTCCCATCCCCCTCCCAAACTAGTTTAAACCCTCCCGAACAGTACTAGCAAACCTCCCTCCCAGGATATTGGTGCCCCTCTGGTTCAGATGCAGCCCGTCCTGTTTGAACAGGTCCCATCTTCCCCAGAATGCAGTCCAATTATCCAAGAACTGGAAGCCCTCTCTTCTACACCATTCCTGCAGCCACGTGTTCAGCTGTGCTCTCTCCCTATTCCTAGCCTCACTATCACGTGGCGCCGGCAACAAACCAGAGATAACAACTCTGTCCGTCCGAGCTTTCAGCTTCCAGCCTAACTCCCTAAACTCACTTCTAACATCTGTGCCACCCTTCCTTCCTACGTCGTTGGTGCCAATGTGCACCACGACCTCTGGCTGCTCCCCCTCCCCTTTAAGGATCCTGAAGACGCGATCACAAACATCACGGACCCTGGCACCAGGTAGGCAACAAACCATCCGTGCGTCTCGCTTGCGCCCACAGAACCGCCTGTCGGTACTCCTCACCATCGAGTCCCCGATGACTAGTGCTCTCCCATTCTCCCTCCTTCCCTTCTGAGCCACAGTGCAGGACCCCGTGCCAGAGGCCCGTTCACTGCAGCCTGCCCCCGATAGGCCGTCCCCCCCAACAGTATCTAAAACTGTATACTTGTTGCTGAGGGGAACGACCACAGGAGATCCCTGCACTGACCTCTTCCCACCTCTAACTGTTACCCAGCTGCCTTTGTTTTGTGGAGTAACGACATCCCTGTAGCTTCTATCTATCACCCCCTCAGCTTCCCGAATGATCCTCAGTTCATCCAGCTCCAGCTCCAGTTCCCTAACACGGTCTGATAGGAGCTGGAGACGGATGCACTTCCAGCAGGTGAAGTCGGCAGGGTCACCGGAGGTTCCCCTCACCTCGAACATACTGCAGGAGGAGCACTGCACTCCCCTGGCTGCCATTTCTTTTACTCAATTACCCCTTAATTAAGTACAAATATAGATATTAACAAAAACAGTGAAATAGCTTACCTGTTCAGTCCTTTTTGGTTAGAGGAGGAGGGTAAAAAGGGTCTCGGGTTAACTCTGCTCCGCACCTTTAAAGAAAATACCTACCCAGGAGTCCTTGCTGCCGTCCAGCTTCCGGTTCCTCCCGCGCCAAAAGTAACTTGAACACAAGGAAAACAGTAAGTACAACTTTTAAAACAACTTTTAAAACACAGCTCCTGTTGCCTTCACTTACCCACCGAAGAGTCGCTACCTTCTCCTGCTTCTCCGCCGGGAAATGAGGCCGAGTCCACGGAGCTCCGCACCTTTAAAGAAAATACCTACCCAGGAGTCCTTGCTGCCGTCCAGCTTCCGGTTCCTCCCGCGCCAAAAGTAACGAAGAGTCACTACCTTCTCCTGCTTCTCCTCATCTGTTGGGGTCTGACTGCATTTGCATTTGCCCCATCACTGTCACCATCATCATCATTATTATCGTTATCACTATCACCCCCTTCCCAACCCATTGTGGGATTTGTAGGGGCTCCACACAATCCCACACTATTGGCATGATTTGACCCACCATGCACATGACAGTTTCCTGCTGACGAGGTACTTTGATTTGGGACATTGCTAGCTTCATCTGGTTAATGTGGAACCACTTCATCCGTTTAGGTAATTGCACTGCATATACCATAGGGCTAGCCTTGTCCACTATGCTGCAGGATCCTTTGTTCAAACACACCCACCCTTGCATAATTCCGCACCATCACCTGATCACCTATGTACCATTCCAGTGGCTTGTCTGGTGCCGCTTGCAGCCAGTTTCTCTGATGGTACTGGCCAATATTGCAGGCCGCCTGCAAATTCAGTTCTTTCAAAGTTTCCCAGAGACCTTTCACAAACTTATGTTTGGTAATCTCTTGGATTTGTCTTTCAGAATGCGTGAAGATCAACAGATGTGAAGGTGCGCGCATGGGTCACCCAGTTACCGACCCATGGGGTGAATACCCCATCCCCTTTGATTTGGTGCTCCTTATTCCCATCAGCCCAAAGGAAGCATGTCATCCCACTTCCTTTCCTGTTCAGTTAACTTTTTTCGAAGGGCTACCTTTAAAGTCTGATTCAACTATCCCTGAAGGTTGTGGATAGTGTGCCACCTGCCATTTCCCTTCTATTCCCAACAACTTCAGAGTAGCCTGCATCACCTGTCCTGTAAAGTGACTGCCTTAATCTGGTTCTACAACCTCAGGGAGTCCTCATCTGGAGAACACTTCTCTCACTAAAGTTTTTGTTGTCCATAGTGCAGCAGCTGACTTGCATGGGAATGCCTCTACCCACTTGGTAAAATTATCCGCCAGCACCAGGCAAAATTTATTGTCCTTCTTAGAGGTCAGGAGTGGCTCTATAAAATCTATCTGAATGCACTGTCAAGGCCCGACGACATGCCGAATGTGTCCAATAGGCACCTTTCTTCTGTGGGGGTCTGGATTGTCTGCAGTGCAGACTAAACAGCTTCTACAGTAATCCTCCAAATCTACCCACATGTGGGGCCACCATACTACCCTATTAATCCGTTCCACTGTGGTTTCAGGGCCTGGGTCTCCTGCCCCTGGACCTCCATGTGCTAACTGCATCGCTTCCTGTCTGTATCCTTCAGGCACTGTCCCTTTTAAAAAGCATCCCTTCCTTAACTTCTACATCTGGTGTTCCAAACAGACCTTCTTTCGAGGCTCCTACTTGTTTTGCCTGCAAGACTACCTTTAACACCACATCCTTCTGTTGTGCCTCCTTCAGGTCCGGAGGGAGGGGTATGTTGTTGTTCCCAGGGGACTGGTAGGGGTCCCATGGCGTGCCCTGTTCTGCCCCCTTCTGAGCTAACTCATCTGCTTTCTTGTTACCCTCCCACCTAGGTCCCATCTTAGAATGGGCCTTCACCATGTGAATATAATTACCCTGTGCTTCCCCTATAGTCTGCACTATAGTCCTCAACATGGGGTCTAGAATGAGCAGTCACCGATCTGCTGCGAGGAAGCCTCGCCATGCCCAAGTGGCTAAATATTCCATACAGGAGTTACATGTGAACATGGAATCTGAGCAGATTGTGTAAAGAGTGGGAAATTCCTGAAGATGAGTCACTACACAGCTAACAGCTGCTCGTTCAGCCTGCTGTGCACTGAATGTGGCTAGCAATCTAATGGCCATTTCTATATCTTTTTCAGGATCATAGATGCCACATTCTGTTTTCTGTTCTCCTTTCTTCATAAAACTGGACCCATCCATGTATATGTCTCTTCCCTCTGGGTGTATCCCTGCTTTAAATCTGCCACTAGTGTCCCACACCCCTTCTACTGTACAAGTATGAGGTTCTCCCTTATACTGGAGGTTAGCAGCTAACCGAGGCTCAGGCAATGCCTTAACCTTCAAATCCATGCCCCCTAGCAACAATGCCCATCTTGCTACACATGCACTGGACACTGTTCCCTAGGCCGTGCAACCCTGCTATCTGATCTATCTCTAGGAAATGTCCATAAGGATCTTTACCCGACTCTAACTTTGGCAGGTCCACTGCCATTTTTCGCAGTGCATCAGCTGTATACGGGACCAGAAACTCGCGGTCCAGCTCCCCAAACCCTGCTGACCCCCTGGTGGAGGTTGATACCCTCTGTTGTCTTAGAGGGGCCAGGGGCAGCGGACGACCCTCTGGCCAACCGTCGTCCTGCCCGTCTAGTACCGGTGAGTCATCCTCATCGGTACTAGGATCCGTCTCTTCTACTTCCACAACTATTACCTTCCCTACATCCATCGCACGTACAACACCCCTCTCTGCACTTGCAACCTCTCTCTCAATCTCTGTATCTTGCGCAGAAACTCAGTGTGATCTGTTTTACTGCTTTTCTCCACTTGACTCCGTTGGTGCATAACACGCTGGCGACTTTCAAATCCTCTGCCTCCCATTCTGCTCCATCTGCCCTATGACTCTGTTCTGCCATTTGTGCAGCCCATTCATCACACCGATGCTGATTGTTAACACACTGACTTTCCAATACTGAGTCATGCTTAACCATCGTTCCCTTTCCAGCTCAAATCGTTCGCTGTCCTTTTTCCTGATCTCTCTCTCTTCCTCTAGCTGTTTCATTAACCCATTAATAACCGCATCCTGTTCACTAAGCTTCTTATCTCTGTCCTCCAGCTCCTGCTTGTGTTTTATTATCTCAGCCTCATCTCTCCTGCACTGTCACTGATATGCCATCAGCCATACTGCTTCATCAAGGCCTTCTTACAAGTGGATCCCTGTCCACTGTTTTGCCCCATCCACCAGATCATCCCCCTCCAGGACAACCCGAGAGGTAGTCTCCCTGCCACGTACTTCGTGACTAACCCATCCTTAGTATGTTCTGCCATTTCTTTACCTTCAAGGCTCCTGGCTGGCTCGCCAAATTCTGTAAGACCTGGTCTAATTGGTTCTAGCCTTTACTCTGGATAACAATGGCACACAATAACTTGGATACTGTTCCACTAGATGTGGTACACCTTTATTAAACCACTAAGTAATAGTAGATACTCATCATCATACCGATTGCTTACCAGTCCTGCGAGCCGGAGTCTGTCTCGGTGGTCAGTCCGCTGACGAATCTTCCATGCACGACTTCCGAATAGCCGACCACGCCACCCTAACCACTGCAGCAAAGATGTTCCTGTGGGTTCTTTCTTTATACCTTTTTTGCACTATGGTCCTGCTCCATAAGTTTAGGAATTGAATATCCAAGGGTACTCAGTATTTCGGAAGGATAGGCAGGAAGGAAAAGGAGGTGGTGTAGCTTTGTTAGTAAAGGAAGATATCAGTGCTGTCGTGAGAAATGATATAAACACTGGAGATCAAGATGTAGAATCAGTCTGGGTAGAAATAAGAAATAGCAAGGGAAAGAAGTCCCTGGTGGGAGTAATCTATAGGTCCCCAAACAGTAGTTCCGCAGTGGGGCACAGTATAAACCAGAAAATACTGGGGGCTTGTAAGAAAGGTACAGCAATAATCATGGGTGATTTTAATATGAATATAGACTGGATTAATCAAATCGGCAAGGGTAGCCTCGAGGGAGAGTTCATTGAATGCATTAGCGATTGTTTTTTTTGGAGCAATATGTTGTGGAACCAACCAGGGAGCAGGCTATTCTAGATTTGGTATTATGTAATGAGGTGGGATTAATTAATGATCTCATAGTTAAGGATCCTCTAGGGAAGAGTGATAATAGCATGCTAGAATTTCAAATTCAGTTTGAGGGCAAGAAACTGGAGTCCCACACTAGCATTCTGGAGTTAAACAAAGGTAATTACATAGTCATGAGGACAGATTTGGCCCTAGTGGACTGGGAAGGAAGACTAAAAAGTAGGACAGTTGATGAGCAGTGACAGATGTTTAAGGAGATATTCAATTCCTCCCAACTAAAATATATTCCTGAGAGGAAGAAAGATTGTAAGAGGGGGAGAAAATATCCATGGCTAAGCAAGGAAGTTAAGGATAATGTAAAGACAAAAACTAAGGCATACCATATTGCAAAGGCCAGTGGCAGGCTGGAAGATTGGGAAACTTTTAAAGATCAACAAAGGTTAACTAAAAAAGTAATAAAAAGAGCAATGGTAAATTAAGAAAACTAGCGCAAAATAAAAAAACGGACAGCAAAAGCTTCTATAAGTATATAAAAGGAAAGAGAGTAGCTAACGTGAATGTTGGCCCCTTGGAGGATGTGACTGGGGAGTTCATAGTGGGGAACACAGAAATGGCGGAGACACTAAATCAGTATTTTGCCTCAGTTTTCACGGTGGAGGACACTAGTACCATCCCAATAGTAACACGTAATGCAGAGGTTATAGAAAGGGAGGAACTTAGAACAATCATCATCACTAGGGAAAAAGTACTGAACAAACTATTGGGATTGAAGGCAGACAAGTCCCCAGGGCCTGATGGCCTACATCCTAGGGTCTTAAAGGAAGTGGCAGTGGAGATAGTGGATCCATTGGTTATAATATTCCAAAATTCCCTGGATGCGGGAAAGGTTCCAGTAGACTGGAAAAATGCTAATATAATACCCTTATTCAAAAAGGGAGGGTGGCAGAAAGTAGGAAACTATAGACCAGTTAGTTTAACATCTGTCATTGTAAAATTGTTAGAATCCATTATTAAGGAAGTAATAACAGGATATTTAGAAAGTCCAAACACAATCCATCAGAGGCAGCATGGTTTTATGAAGGGTAAATGATGGTTGACTAATTTGCTAGAGTTCTTCGAAGATGGAACAAGTAAAGTGGATAATGGGGATCCTGTAGATGTAGTATACCTGGACTTCCAGAAGGCATTTGATAAGGTGCCACACAAAGGGTTAATACACAAGATAAGATCACATCGGGTTAGGGGCAATTTATTCTCTTGGATAGAGGATTGGCTAACCAACAGAAAACAGAGAATCGGGATAAATGGGTCCTTGTCTGGTTGACAAGATGTAACTAATGGGGTGCCACAAGGTTCGGTCCTCGGGCCCCAACTATTTACAATCTATATTAATGACTTGGATGCAAGGATAGAAGGTACTATAGCCAAATTTGCAGATGATACTAAAATAAGTGGGATAGTAAGTTACAATAAAGAAATAAGAAATTTACAAATGGATATGAATAGGTTAGGTGAGTGGGCCAAAATTTGGCAGATGGAATTTAACGTGGATAAGTGTGAGGTTATCCATTTTGGTCGGAAGAATAGAAAGGCAAATTATTATCTAAATGGAGAGAAACTTCAGAGTATTTCGGTGTAGAGGGATCTGGATGTCCTCGTGCTTGAATCCCAGAAAACGAGTATGCAGGTGCAGCAGGTAATAAGGAAGACAAATGGAATTTTGGCATTTATTGCTGAAGGAATAGAGTATAAAAGTAGGGAAGTGTTGCTGCAACTGTACAAGGCATTAGTGAGACTGCACCTGGAGTGTTGCGTACAGTTTTGGTCCCCTTACTTGAGGAGGGATGTAGTTGCATTGGAGGCAGTTCAGAGGAGGTTCACTAGATTGAGTCCAGAGATGAGGGGTTTGTCTTATGAAGAGAGATTGAGCAGTTTAGGCCTTTACTTTCTAGAGTTTAGAAGAATGAGAGGAGATCTAATTGAGGTAAATAAGATGATTAAGGGGATTGACAAAGTAGATGTAGAGAGGATGTTTCCTCTGGTGGGGTAATCTAGAACAAGAGGTCGTAGTTTTAGGATAAGGGGTAGCAGATTTAAAACAGAGATGAGGAGAAGTTACTTCTCTCAAAGGTTCGTGAGTCTATGGAATTCAGTATCCCAGAGTGCGACGGATGCCAGGACATTGAGTAAATCTAAGGAGGAGATAGACAGATTTTTAATTAGTAATGGGTTGAAGGGTTATGGAGAACGGACAGGAAAGTGGAGTTGAGGCTGAGATGCGATCAGCCATGATCGTATTGAATGGTGGAGCAGGCTCGAGGGGCTGAATTGCCTACTCCTGCTACTAGTTCTTATGTTCTTATGTTATGTTCATAAGGTAAAACCAATTTTTAACTCCTTCAGTTGGTCTGCAATTACTTCACTGTTCTTTTGGTAAAACAAGGTATATGGCTACAGACTTGGGCCTCATGGAAGAGTTTCAAGGCCCAGCGCTTCAGATAACTAAGACAGTTTTTCTGCTTCATTAACTCTCGCACCATTATCAATCTTCAGACAACATTTTGTTTAAGCTCTTAACGAGGCTTGGATCTCTTCCCACTTTCCTGCACTTTTGCAGTTTAATTAGTTTTGCAAACCCTGCTAATTCTGACAAGGCACTGTCAAAATTGACCAGCTTGCCTTGCGTTTTCCCATTGTAACCATTGTAAAATCAATATATCCGTTTTCCCCGGTTAACCATTGGTTTTTGAGTATATGTGTGTGCATGAGGATTAGGAAGATTAAGGAGTTATAGAATCTTTTCATACATATAGATCTATCTCATTATCGTTAAAAATTGGTTTATTAATAAATAGTTAATTTTGTTGTTTAAAGAAACCTGGTTTGGTGTGATTTATTATGGGAGATAAATAAGGTGTTTAATTTGGCTAATTTCCAGTAGGTGGGAAACTTTACTAATATGCTGTGACCTGTGCAGTAGTGGGACTGAATTGACAGTGCATTCTTCCTGCCTTGGTCATAACTTTTAGGGGCAGATTATTCTTTAGGTTGGGAGATCAGGTATCCCTCCCTGCCTCCAGCTCCTGCCAGGATTCAAGGATCCTTTTTGAGGTGGGAGCATGAAATTCAGCTGGATGAGTGACTAAGTTCTACTGCAGACTCAATCCAGCATAATTGCCAAGGTCGCAACCCTGTCAGTTTATGTGGTTTAAGTCTCCAAGTGATGACTGCATGTGTATAAATATAGAAAATGTTTGTTCTGAATAATGAATTACAGTAGCTTATTGTTCCAATATGTGTTTGACAATCCTACCACCAATGCATAATGCCTGACCATGCAATAAGCTGAAAATATAAACGTCAACAACATCATCTTGTTCTTATATGTATATCTTGTTTGTTTAGAGAGGAGTATTGACGCTGTTGAGACTGGAGAGTCAAAACCCCCACCAACATCCAAACATAGCAGGAAAGGAAGGGACAAGGGAGCTGATAAGAGTGATAAAGGAGGAAAAGAGAAAAATGCACCACCCAAGCTAGAGATACCGGTACATTTTTTTTCTACTTATCATCCTGTTAGTTTATGGAATGGACAATATGGGCTCTTTGTGCACTAATCAATATGTTATATAACAAAAGCCTGTTGCTACAGAGTAAAGAATGAAGAATTTGTATTTATATAGGGCCTTTCATGAGTTCAAGATGTCCCAAAGCGATTTACAGCCAATGAGGTATTTTTGAAGTGTAGTCCCTATTGTAATGTAGGACACACAGCAGCCAATTTGTGCACAGCAATGTCCCACAAAGAGCAATATGATAATGACCAGTTAATCTGTTTGTTAGAGATGTTGGCTGAGGGATAAATATTGGCCAGGAGATTGAGGAGAACTCCTGTGTTGTTTAAAATAGTACTGTAGGATCTTTTACGTCCTCCTGATAGGACAGGTGGGGCCTCATTTGAAATATGGTACTCGAACCCCCTCAATACTGCACTGGAGTGTCAGCCCAGATTTTGGTACTCAAGTTTCAGCAGTGAAGTAGTGAATATTTTGATTGGCTACCTGGGGAAGCAATGGTTACAAAACTTATTAGAAATTTCAGTAACATAGGAACAGAACTAGGCCATTTAACCTCTCAAGCCTTTTCCGTCATTCAATGAGCTCATGGCTGATCTCGACCTAACTCCATATACCTTCCTTTGCTCCATATCCCTTAATATCTTTGGATTAATAAAATAAGTAGTAAGAGGAAAATTACCCAAATGCAAGGTTGATGGGAGAGGTTTTGAGGAAGCTTTTAAAGGTAAGGTAAGAGTTGCCATGTAGAATATTGGGGTGTGTCCCAGAGTGTAAAGCCAATCCTGCCTCAAGACTTTTCCATTGATGGGGAATGGAAGGTATGCACAGGAAGCCACAATGGGAGACCAAAGGGCACGGGCTAGGATTTATGCTGGAGTAGAGGGTGATGGATACATTTTTGGCAGGCATGGCAATGAAAGGATATGATAGATAAAGTGAAGTAGAAAGTCAGTGGACTTTCGGACTCATAGTGGTTTTCTCAGATGCTATTCCTCACGGCGTTAGTATAAAAGGAGGTTGGCTGGTTAATCATGTGTAGTGATGTATCAAGGGTAACCATGGTCTCCTGGTGCATTCAGAAAGTCAAAGGAGACGATCACAATTTTCCTAGAAATGGCCACTTTTTTTAAAACCTTTTTTTTTGCCTTCTTAGGAATTAGCATCACCAGGGTTCAGGGAGGGTGACGCACAAGACTGCACGGTCTAATGCAGGGTTGTCCAACCTTTTTGCATGGTGGGGTGGGGGGCATATGATAATTTTTGTCTTACAAAGGGGGCATTAAAAAGTTATCTTGCTATTTATCAAAACAACAACAAATGTGCATTTTTGTGAAGAAGCTTTAAATGAAAAGACTAATTTATTGATTTGCTTTCTCATCATTATGTTGGACACTGATTTTGTGAGATACCTGACTTTTTTTTTGCTTGCAAAAGTGTTGTACCAATGCGGAGTATTACGGATAGATGTCCATCTGTCAGGAGTGATCTTGATCACTCTCTCTCTATCTCTCTGTCTCTCTATTTCACCCCTGCCCCCTCACCCCCACCCCCACCCGGCCGGGAGCAGGAGCGCTCAGCAAAGCAACTTTGTGGTTGATCAGTTTTTTTTAAAATCGCGCTGTCAGTTTCGCAGCTGTCCTGACAGCTACTGACATCGGGAACAGCAATTTCTGAACTTCGAACAGATTTGGGGTCTTCCACCGGGCTTTTAAAACAAAAAGTCAGTACCCACCGGAAAACCCTGATTCTGTCCAAAGTTTAGAAACTGCTGTTCCTGATGTCAGCACATGTCAGCTGTGAAACTGACAGTGCCATGTTTTAAAAAGCTGGTCTGCAAGAAGACAATGGAAAATTTCTCATCTCTGAAATATATCGGCCAGCCGGATCCTGGCCCGCGAGCCGTATGTTGGACAACTGTGGTCTAATGGATACAGCAGCATGAATGGTCTTAGTGGGCTTTTCTTGGCCATCTCTTTATAGGTTGCCATGTAATGGCAGATACTGAGTGGCTGCTGATAATTTTGACAAAAGCAAAATACTGTGGATGCTGGAAATCTGAAATAAAGACAGAAAATGCTGGAAATATTCAACAGGTCTGGCAGCATCTGTGGTGAGAGAAACAGTTAATATTACAGGTCAATGACCCATCATCAGTTCTGATGAAGGGTCATTGGTTTGAATGGTTAACTTTGTTTCTTTCTCCACAGACCTCCAGACCTGCTGAGTATTTCTCGCATTTTCTTTTTCATTGCTGGTAGTTTATGGCTGACAATTGGATATTTGAATGTAATTACAACTCAGCAGTCACAGTGCAATGGAGGTCCATACACTTAGCCCAGGACAGGGGTCGGCAACCTTAATAACAAGAGACATTTTGTAAAATTTAGCCAAAAACGCAATATCTTACCAGCCAATAATAATGAAAAGCCAGACAAAGACACATTTCAACATTTTAATGATTTTTACAAAAAAATTGTTAATTGAATGATACTTTCTCACAAGTACACTGTTAATAAAAGTTTGAAAGAAACAAAACAAGCCACTTAATTACCATCAAAATGGGTTTGATCGATCAAGGTTGGGAGCTGCACGTGAGTCCTTAATGAGCTGCATGCAGCTCCCCTGGCATAGGATCTTTGTACTTATTAGAGGTCAGAGTTGAGGGAGCAGAGGGGAGAGAGGTTTGAAGAGCTGGTAGACAAAAGAAAAAGGGGTGGGGATTATCTTTCTTCTTTGTAATGTGCTAATAATTGCCTCTTTTAAAGCTATTAGACAGGTATAAAAACAATCAAAAAGGCTAATGTAATATTGGCCTTTATCTCAGAGGCCTGGATTACAAAGGGGAGGACATTATGCCTCAGTTGTATAAAGCTTTGATTAGGCTCCAGCTAGATTGCTGCATTCAATTCTGGACACTACACCTCAGGAAAGATATATTGACCTTGGAGGGATGCAGCACAGATTTACCAGAATGATACCGGGACTTACAGGATGAAATTATAAGGTTGCATAAACTTTGCTTGTATTCCTTGTTATGGCAACATGGTGCGAGGTGGGTGATTCTCACTGTTCAACTCCCCACCTGACCGCAGAATGTTTATTTGTATTAGAATTTAGCCCTTTGGTGTTTTATTTCTCAAATACACAGACAGCAACAGGTTTTCTTGTAGGTTCAAAAAACAGAAAATCAATTGTTTATTGATCAATATGTCTTATCCCGAAATTGTCGCAACTGCATCCACACACACTCATTCTGTGTGTGTGTGTGTGTGTCTCTGTCTCTCACTCGCTCTCTCTCTCTCTGTGTCTCTCTCTGTCTTTTTTAAAGGTAAAATGTGTCACCTCTCACCTGCTAGGAGACATTCTATTCTATTTTCCCCATGACGATTGCACAATGGCCCAAGACGTGGCTACTTCACATCACCTTTGTTTCAGAAGAATACATTTAATTCTGGAATGCTTTTAGGATAGGTGTAAGATGGATTTCATTAACACCTTTTGGCTTTCAAGATTTGTCCTCTGCCTTTGCCAGACTGCTTGAGTACACAAAAGGCCAATCCCCTTTTTTCTTCAGTGGCCATTTTGGACCATTGTTCAGTTTTTAAATTAATGGTTCATTTTTTAAAGACAAAGACTGTTTTTTCAAAACTCTTCAGAGTTAATCTGTGATTATTGTATCATCACACTTCCCAGTGTACCTGACATCCTTTTAGGTATAGAAGATTGAGGGATGATCTGATAAAGGTGTTTAAAAAGGATTCAATAGAGAAACTATTTCTTCTGATGGGGCAATCATGAACAAGGGGGCACAATCTTAAAGTTAGAACTAGGCCATTTAGGAGGGAAATTAGGAAATATTTTTTCATAGAGTAGTAAAAGTCTGGAATTTTTTGCCATAAAAGATTGTGGCTGCTGAGGACAATAGTAGTTTTCAAGTCTGAGATTGATAGATTTGTTTTGGGTAAGGGTATCAAGGGATAAAGTGGGTAAATGGAATTGAGATACAGATCAGCCATGACCTAGTTGAATGACAGAACAGGCTCAAGAGACTGATTAGCCTACTCCTGTTCCTATGTTGCCTCCTTTTTCTTGGTTTTGGAGTATGCACAAATGTGTTAACTACTTGGTCAGATCCCCAGTTAATAGGCCTAATCAACATTCCAGATAGGATTGTATGGGTCTCGGAGTTAACACTTTGTGGTCTGAATTTAACATGATACCATAATCATAATATAAATAAGCCTGAGATCACTTCTTGGCCAATAGGTAAAAATCTTGAAATATGACACCCGCCCTTACCTCACACCCAGCCCATCTCTACGTATTATCTATCCCATCCCCATTCCTTTCCCACATCATTCCCACCTATTATCTGTCTCATCCCCACTCTTTATCCCCCCAATACCAGCAAAATAGATTTTCTGGTCACTCATCTCATTGCTGTGCTCAAACTGGCTGCCATGTTTCTCTGCATTGACTACAGTACAAAATTCTTTTTTGGCTGTGGAGGTAGTCATCCTTCTATTTATTATTCTTGTTTCACCCTTTAGACTACTCCCTAAGATTTAACAAAGATGAAGTACAATAAATATTTGATGTAGTGATTAACTGAAATTCATACTGTTTTGTGTTGTTTTTCAGGTACAACAAATTGATTTAACAAAACCTCACTTTACACTTCACTACGTCACTGACTATGGTGAAGGTGACTCCGTTGAGATCAAGAAAGACACCGAACGACAGGATGAAATCAATGCTATGAAACGAGCTTGGGAGGCTGCAGAACCGGGAAGGGCTTTCAAGGCAATTCACTAACATTTTTATCTCTATAGTGGTGTTAATGATGCATACACCACAGTCTATATATAAAAATATTAAACTCTTGAAGAAAGAAAGAATTTTCATTTATATAGTGCCTTGGAGATCAAAGTGCATTACAATCAAAGGCATGCTTAATTTTGAAGTGTAATCACTATTCTAATATAGGCAAATGAGGCAACCAATTTTCTTACTACAAGGTCTCACAAATAGCAATGAGATAATGATCAGATAATCTATTTTAATGATGTTGATTGAGAGATAAATATTGGCCAAAACACCAAGAGAACTACCCTGCTCTTTTTTGAAATAGTGCCTGGGGATCTTTTACATCATTCTGAGAAGGCAGACGAGGCCTCGGTTAACGTCTTAACCGAAAGACAAAATATGACACCTCCAATACTCCCTTAGTATTGCATTGGACTGTCAGCCTAGATTTTGTGTTCACGCCTCTGGAGTGAGGCTTGGTACGACCCTCTGACTCAGGCATGTGCTACCACTGTACCAAGTTGCACCCCGAACAGGAGGTTTCACCCACTGTAGCCACATATTAGGAGATTGGGAGCTCCCCAGGATTTTTATTCCTTCAGTGGAGGTGCTGGGTCTAGCCCATAAACTTTGACAGATTATTTATGTTTAGGATTTAGATCCCATAATTGTTGCTTGTGGATCTATTTTCAGACAAATGCTAAGGTTCAAAAGACCTAAAGCTGATGTAAACTGTTCACGTATTCTGACTCTAAACTCAATGACAACAGATCCCAAAGGGAAATGGTCAAATTCTAGGGTGTCGACCAAACAGTGAAGATGAGATAGAGAGGAGAATCTGCAGACAGTTCAGGGAGACATGTTAGAACAGGGTAATAATATTGGGCAATTTTACCAAACTCAAGATACACTGGGATAACGACAAAGAATGTGGTATGTTATGACCAAGGCAGGAGCAGTGCACTATCTTTTCTAGTTCTCCACATGTCACAACATACATTTTTTTAAATGCTTACCCAGTTACCAATGTAGTTAATCATATACTCTACTATTTATCCCAGAATAAAATACACCAACCAGGTTTCTTTAATAAACAACAAAATTTATTAGTTTATTCTTAAACAGGACTTAAACAGTAACAAAGCAAAGCATTAACACACAGATTGAAATATGAAAGTTCCCCGTTTTAAATTCCACGCACAAATTCACACACACACTGAAAAATACAGAAATTCTCTCTGCAAAGGTCTGTTACAAAAAAAGATTAAAAAAAATACTTTGGCCAAACACTTACTAATTCTTGAAGAAAAAAGAGAAGATATGGAAAGATGTCAGTTGTTCCTTTTTGGTCTAGCGTCCCAAATATGCATAGACAATTGTCACTGGGATCTTTCTAGAACAGTTCTTTTCCGACGACGTTGAGTTTGGCACGCTTTCTAGGAGAAATGCGGCATCAGGGGTTTCTGGCAGGCTTTTCAGGAGAACGGCAGCATCAGTTTCTCTATATTTCTTACACATGACTCTCACAAAGTTTTCAAAGAGATGGAAGAGGGTGACCTGATGGCTGCTGTCTTGGCTGGTTTTCTCCAACTCTTCAAAACAACTCGCACCCAAACACACTGTCCAAAGCGAAACAAAAAACAATATCTTGAGAGTCAAGCCTCCTGACCCCTATAAATCTTGACCTGTCACTTCTCTGTAAACACCTTCCCCAGGTCACCAAGTTTTCTGTTTATTGCTTAAAGTACATGATTTCCAGCAAGGCATTTTTAAACAACATCTCAGTGTCCTTTCAATGAGCTGTCAACAATAAAGCAAAGTCCAGCTTCTATGAAATCTTCAGCCTTCCAATGAATCCATCTCTACAATTTAAATATAAGTCCTCAAAAACATATACTTAACAAAAGATACAGAAGCATTTGCATAACAAGTGTGAAGAATGCTGTTTGGACTACTTCCTAGATAAGTATATTCCAAAAAGGAAAGAAACATTGTTTGATTTAATTGTGGGATATGAAGTGGGGCAAATAACTGTTATGAAACTAGGAGAGCAATTGGGAAATAGAAAATAGCAGACACAACAATCTAGGGAATACAAGCATTCATGAGCGAATGCTCCCACTGTACTTATGGCTTCTTGTTCTCAGGATGTTGGTGACACAAGCAAGACGGCATTTAATGCCCACCCCTACTTGCTCTGAGAAGATGGTGGTGCGCTTTCCTTTGAACTGCTGCCGTTCCTGTGGTGATGGTGCACCCACACGCAGGTTAGGTAGGGAATTTCAGGATCTTGATCCAGCGAAGCTGAAGGAACAATAATATACATGCAATCGGCAGTATGTGTAACTTGGAGAAGAACTTGGAGGTATTGATGTTCCCACAAAATTACTGCCCTTGTATTTGTTGATGGTGGAGGTCATGGGGAATAAACTGCTGTTGAAGTAGGCTTGACAAGTTGCTGCATTGCATCCTGTGGAGGGCACATGTTGCAGTCAGAGTGGTCCATTGGTGAATGGGGTAGATATTGAGTCTAATATTGGGACACCAATCAAGTGAAGTGCTCTGTGTTGAGCTTCTTTCTTGTTGGGGCTACACCCATCCAGGTGATTGATGAGCATTACATCATTATCTCTTAACTTGAGTCTTTTAGCCTTGAAATCATTGGAGAGAAAATGAGGTGGGTTTTTCAATGGGCAAATGATCTGCTCTCCCAGATTACCACACAGCAGTGAAGACAAAAATCCATTCCAGTACAGATGAGTTATGATTGGCCATTTGCTATTTATAATTACAGACCTTTCCATGGATCGGCTATCTTGTAGATGGAATTATCAGAGCTTTGGAGTTAGAGTGTAAGCTTTTGTTTACCATGTTAGATGAAATTTAGTTGCAAGAAGACAGTCCCTGTGCAAGGAATGTATAAGGAATGCATCAGCAGAAGTTACATACGAGACAACTGGATTTGTCCAAGGTTTTAAAGACAATCTCAAGAGGCATTATGAACTATATACTACAGTGCATAGTGCTCTAGCAAAGCACTGCACCCTAACCTGCCTCTGATAATTGTCTTCTTCCGAGCCAAGGCAAGAGAGTCAAATGTTGAGGGTCAATTGACCTGTGCAGTGTTATCCCTACTTTAAACATTTCATGCATAGGTGCCCAAAAAGAATCCATTATGGGAAAAAAATCCTTGGATAATACACAACTGGCAAAGCAATTACATTTCTACATTATATCTGTTCATTAAAAAGGGGGGTCGGTTAGCTTAGTTGGTTAGATGGCTACAGTATGATGCAAAATAAATGCCAACAGTGTGGGTTCGATCCCCATATGGGCTGTGATAATTCATAGAGAACTGCCTCCTCACTTTACCCTAAGTCTACGGCCCTCTGGGGCTATAGCTACAACAGCAACCAGAATTTCTTGGGGCGGCGCAGTGGTTAGCACCACAGCCTCACAGCTCCAGCGACCCGGGTTCAGTTCTGGGTACTGCCTGTGCGGAGTTTGCAAGTTCTCCCTGTGTCTGCGTGGGTTTCCTCCAGGTGCTCCAGTTTCCTCCCACATGCCAAAGACTTGCGGGTTGATAGGTAAATTGGCCATTGTAAATTGCCCCCAGTATAGGTAGGTGGTAAGTGAATGGTGGGGATGTGGTAGAGAATATGGGGTTAATGTAGGATTAGTATAAATGGATAGTAGTTGGTCGGCACAGACTCGGTGGGCCGAAGGGCCTGTTTCAGTGCTGTATCTATAAATAAATAAAAATGTAAAACTGTAGCTAACTGAATGCACTGGAACTTATAATTGGATTTAAGTACTGTTTTCAGTGAAACATTTTCCTTAGTCTTGAAGCTGCTGTCTGGGATGGACACTAAATTAAAAGATGTTCCACTTTTTAAATGGTATTTCCTGGCTGGCCTCCTACCCTGCACCCCATGTAAATTTGAACTCATCTGAAACTCTGCTGCCCATATTCTAAATCGCACCAAGTCCCGTTCAGCCATCACCCCTGTGCCCACTGATCTGCATTGGCTCCCAGTCCAGCAACTCTTCAATTTTAAAATGCTTATCCGTGTTTTTAGATCCCTTCGTGGTCTCGCACCTCCCTATCTCTGTAACCTCCTCAAGCTTTACAACTCTCTGAGATCACTGCACTCCTCCAATTCTGTCCTCTGTGCATCCCTGATTTTCATCACTGCACCGTTGGTGGCAATGCCTTCATCTGCCTAGGCTCTAAACTTTGGAATTCATTTCCTAAAGCACACCCGCTCACCACCACCCCCACCCCGCCCCCCCCACCCCCCATTCCTCTCTGTCGTCCTTTAAGACACTGCTTAAAACCTACCTCTTTGACCAAGCTTTTGGTCACCTGTCCTAATATCTTCTTAAGTGACTCGGTGTCAACTTTTGTTTGATAACACTCCTGCGAAGTTCCTTGAGATGTTTTGCAACTTTAAAGAAGTCAGTGAGACCTTCCTGTGTACAAATTGGCTGCTACACTTCCTGCATTACACTTCAAAAGTACTCAATTGGCTGTAAAACACTTTGGGATGCCATGAAATCATGAAAGGCACTATGTAAATACATATCTTTCTTTTACTTCACAACAATGAGCTAGAATTCAGTGGAGGAAAGGTTTGCACCACATAGATCAAATAGACACAGTTAAAGACTAAGGATTCAAATGGTTTAGCTATTTTGGTTTCAGAAATTAATTTAAATTGTAGGCTATTGCTTTTTATCTGCTGTTATCTTTTTCCCTGCTATATTGACTTACATCAATAAGGCTATATAATTTAGCCTGAAATATATGGTCCATCAGGTTTTTTTTGCCAAGGAAAGAAGCCAGAAGTGTACAGAGGGCATCCCATGTTACTGTGGGGGTTAGCCCCAGTGTAACAAAAGTCGATTTGTTAACTTCTACTCTTGTTATCTTTATCACATCATGAAATAAATTAAGCCTCAATTGATAGAAAGCAGAGATCTGCCTGTAGAAGCTGACATTGTGCTGGTCATGAATAAATTGCATAAATAAAATGAATGTTGGAATAGAACCTGGATCATGCTTTTGATCGTTGCTGTAGATTCAGCACCAATTGGAGCACTGTGGTCATGCTATGCAACACCCACTGAATCCACAAGTGCCTGGAATAATATCTACCTCTCTATCTGATTCCTCATGTGGAATTTTCTCAGGAAAAGGGAGGCGGGTCTGTGTGCGTGCAGAGAGTTAAATCCCCTCAAGGAACATCGGGTTGGGAATCCGATGTCATCCCATCCTCTTCCAACTTTTCCCAAGTGTGTTCCTATGCCAGCTGGGAACACCCTCGGATCTGTCAGAAAACCAATTAAGATAATTAAGTACTTATTCAACCCTGCATTCTGGATTTCCCTGCTAGTGCACAGGTTCCACACCATCTCGTCAAGTTGGAGAAGGCAATTGCACAGCTGGAAATCATTGTTGGCTGAAACTGACCTGCCAGCAACACTATAATGGCTGAAATCAGTAAACTTATGGTTAGCCACAGTGAAAGGATTGTGTTGACAGTAGTTGTTTCAGCCTGAGTTCACTGCTTTCTTTGGGAATACAACTTTGTCCAGTAACTTTCAAGTGCCTTGGAGTCCACTGAGCTGAATCTCAACTTCTTACCTGTGAGCCTTCCCTGCTATACGGGAGCTACCTATGCTGCTCTTGCTTAGACCTCTGACGAGGGGCAGCAGTTTGATGCAGCCCAACAGCCACAGCAACAGGAACGACTCCAGTGGCAGCTGCCTACTCCACAGCCACATGGAGCTTCAGGGGACAGAAGGGATGGAAAACTGCCACTTGAAGGAGGCGATGCCCCCCACAGCACAGGGTCTGTAGGCCAAGCGTCAGCTTCCTCGACATGTCTGAACAATAGAACTTCAGAAGGATCAGGGTCTCACGACAAGCAGTCGCAGATATCCACAGCCTCCTGGAAAAAGACCTCTGCTCAAGAGGAGCATATGGCCACGCATTGCCTGTGGCTGTTAAGGTGACATTCCTCAATACTTCATGTCTGGCTCCTTTCAGGGACCTGCAGTTGATATCTGCATGATTTCATATTCTGCAGCCCACAACTGCATCACCCAGGTCACTGATGCCTTGTTTGCCAAGGCCTCCAACTTTATCCACTTTGACACGGATAAGACAAGTTAAATTTACCAGAATGGTTCCAGGGATGAAGGATTTTAGCTACAAGGTTAGGTTGGAGAAGCTGGGGATGTTATCCCTGGAGCAAAGGAAATTGAGGAGAGATCTGATAGAGGTGTACAAGATTATGGCAGGCTTAGATAAGATAGACAAAGTAAAGCTGTTCCCATTAGTTGATAATACAAGGACTAGGGGGCACAAATTAAAGGTTTAAGGCAAGAGATACTGGGGGGATGTGAGGAAGAACTTTTTTATGCAGCACGTTTTAATCACTTGGAACTCGCTGTCTACGACATTGATGGAAGCAAAGACGATGAATGATTTTAAAAGGAAATTGGACCGGCACTTGAGAGAAATAAACTTGTAGAGCTGCAGGAATACAGCGTGGGAATGGAACTGATTGGATTGCTCTATAGACAGCTGCCATGGACTCAACGGGCCGAATGGCCTCCTCTTGTGCCTTAATGACTATAAACCCAAGAGGGCTGTCAGCTTTGCTTCACTCGTAGGATTTCCACAGGTCCAGAGGGTGATTGATTGCATTCATGTGGCAATCGGCGCCATCAAATCCACCAGGTGTCTTTTATAATTGGAAGGGTTTCCACTCCCTTAATGTGCAGCTGGTCTGTGACCACCACAAGAACATGATTGCAATTCTGCACCAGGTATCCAGGCAGCCTTCAGCATTTTAATGTACCACAGGTGTTCTGTCTACCAAACAGCCTCAGCGGCTGGCTCATGGAGATAAGGATTACTCACTCAAGACCTGGCTGCTAGTCCCACAGAGTCACAGGGGAGGTATAACAAGAGCCATGTCACCACCAGGGCAACAATAGAGCAAACCACTGGCCACAGGATTATTGTGGTCTGCTGTGCCCTTCTCAACATGGCACTGTAGAGAGGACTGCAGCTGGTGCAAGAGGAAGGTGGAGAGCATGCAACATCCTTGGAGGAGAAGGAGAAGCTTGATGTGCCATTGGTGCCTGCAACCGTGCACCTGACTGCCAGAGAAGCCTGCAACAGACACATTCAGGCACACTTTACTTGAAATGTGTGCTTGCAGTATTCTATGCTTTCCATCAAAACCCCTGACTGTCACACTCTTTTCACCTCATCAAGGCTGATCATTCCATTCAATGGATCAAAACTGACAAGGGTGAATCGCAGATGCAACAAAGTAGAGACCATGACAATGAAGAGTTCACAAACTCATGCTTTCATTGAAATTAGGAGCATTAATGAAACAGTAACACTGTAATAAGTACCCAGGTAAATCCCTTCGTACAATTACGACATTTTCCTCTTGTGCTTTTATCACTTCTACGTGGTGCGACATCTGTAGCTTCAGCAGAGCTGGAGGCAGGCAGCTCATTTCCCTGCTGACATATGGCAGTTATACTCTGGATTTTAGAGTCTGTGAGGGCCCCACCAAAGACTTCCCCATCTGCACCTGTGCAGGGTCATCGAGGCAGCTTGTGTGACTCTGCCTGAGAAAAGGAAGGCAAAAGCGGAGAAGTGGGGCACCTTGAGAAGATCCCCCAATGCCATGTGCCCTTTCTCCATCTTCCCTCTCAAAGCTCACCTCCACCTCCCTGCTAGCCAAGAGCAGGAGAGGACTTGGCTGCATGTCAGTGTGGCGTTCAGCTTTGTTTGGTACTTTGTTCAATGCTCTGTAAACTGGCAGCCAGATTGCACAGGGCATTGGTGTGAGCCAGCATGCACTCTGATTCTCCATGAGGTTGGCCACTCTTTCAATAGAGATGGTCATCAGCATAAATGCCTTTTTGTTCATGACCCCCCAAGGCTCAGCATCTGTGTGCAGCTGAGCAGAGTTTGGAGTGTCCTGCACCCTCCGATGGGGACTCTGCACTGCTGTCCCTGCCTCCAGCAGTTGCTCCTGCTCACACATGATGTGCACCTCACCATGTGCCTCAGGGGGGCACAATGGCACAGTGGTTAGCACCACAGCCTCACAGCTCCAGCGACCCGGGTTCAATTCTAGGTACTGCCTGTGTGGAGTTTGCAAGTTCTCCCTGTGTCTGTGTGGGTTTCCTCCGGGTGCTCCGGTTTCCTCCCACATGCCAAAGACTTGCAGGTTGATAGGTTAATTGGCCATTATAAATTGCCACGAGTATAGGTAGGTGGCAGGGAAATATAGGGACAGGTGGGGATGTGGTAGGAATATGGGATTAGTGTAGGATTAGTATAAATGGGTGGTTGATGGTCGGCACAGACTCGGTAGGCTGAAGGGCCTGTTTCAGTGCTGTATCTCTAAACTAAAACTAAACTATCCATCTGTGATGCTGGACCCACCAAGGCATGTGTATCTGCACTGGTGGAGGGTGCTCAGGAGTCCTACAACGGTCAGTCTTCAGAGTGCTGTTCCTTCTCTGAAGACTCCTCAGGATCCTCCCTCATCTCCTCCATTGGGACCTGCAATGCACCTATGGGAGATGAAGTTAGCACTGAAAGTAGGTGAAATAGGGTTCAAAGGTAGTATAGTGCGACATGACATTTAATGTATCAGTGATATCAACTCAACATGAGTGACAGTTAAGTACCATATGGCTGTGCTTCATTTAATGCTGTCACCAGGTCTTTGGGCCACCCCCATCTCTCCATCGTCAACTTGTGCCATCCTTCCAATCTCAAGGGGTTCCTCCTCCATCGCGATCAGGAGTTCAGTGACTGCAGGTCCTCTGCCTATTCCTGGAGTTGTGGGCTGTCTTTTCCTTCATTGAGAAAAGGCAGAGAATTATGAATAAGAAGTGAAATGAGGGCTGAGGTGAATTCTTGAGGAGGGTAACTGTGAGGAATGGGTACGAGAGGGTAATAGGATGAGGGTGGGTTTGAGTGTTGTCTGCTGAGGCAGAGATTTGAGGAGGATAGTGGAGAGAAAGGAATGTGTGGAGCAGCAAAATGTGTCAGTCAGATGAGTGCTGTGCAGGAGAATGCTAGGGAGGTGAGAAAGTGATGTCTACCAGGTGACAGTTGTAGGACACTCAACTTGCTGGCTCATTAGGACTTTTTTTCCCCAAAAATATACTTTATTCATAAAAATCTGTAAAAATAATACATTACAACACAGTTCCAAACAGCCCCTAGTTGACATTCCAAAAAGTGCAAAGGAAATCAGTTTTCTTCAGTACAGGAGTGAGTTGCCTCACAACCCTTCCTTTCCATTTTACATGCCATGTACATTTTACAGCAAACCCATATTTGGTGTATACAGCTGGGGGTTTCCCATAGGTCCAGCCCCTCAGTTCACTATGGCGGGAGGACCTTACACAGTGGTCTTTCCCGATTGATCTTTTGCAGCGGCTGTCCCAAGCTTTGGTGTGTCCCTCAGCATGTAGTCCTGGACTTTGGAATGTGCCAGTCTGCAACACTCGGTCCTGGACAACTCTTTGCATTGGAAGACCAGCATGTTTAGGGCAGACCAAAGAGTGTCTTTCATCGAATTAATGGTCCTCCAGCAGCAGTTGATGTTTATCTCAGTGTGCGTCCCTGGGAACAGCCCGTAGAGCACAGACTCCTGTGTTAGAGCTGCTTGGGATGAACCTCGACAAAAACCACTGCATCAAAGTGCTTTTCAAAGACTAGTCTGAGAACTGCAGCTGTGTCTTCCTTTCCACTAGTATCTTCAATGCTTCACAGTGCCGTCGTAAGCCCTGTCTTTAAATAGGAATCCTTCATGCTTGATTTAGGTGCATCATCCCACCCACCCACCCTGATCATTCGGACAACCTGGAGGCAGGATGATAATGCCGTTCTCAGTGAAAGAGCCTCGGCAAAGCTGCTAATTATTCAAATAGGTTCCTGACCCATTTGGTCCCATCATTTCAGTCGGGAGTACGTCTGGAAAATTCTGCCTCTTGTCTCAGCTAATATCTTTGATACTGTGCTTACAGAGGTTTTTGTCTGCCCAGGTTTATTTACCAAATTCACAGTAGGTTATAAAAACAAAATACTGAGGATGCTAGAAATCTGAAATAAAAACAAAGTGCTGAAAATGTGCAGCAGGTATGGCAGCATCTGTGGAGAGAGAAACAGAGTTAACATTTCAGGTCTGTGCTGCCAGACCTGCTGTATATTTCCAGCACTTTCTGTTTTTTATCATAGTAGGTCAAGTTCAGGTGAAAGGCAGTGTATTTGTGAAGCTTTTACTATAACAAGTAAGCTTCGGATTTATCCACTTTGAGCACCAGCTTGGTTTGGTGATGGCTTTCTTGACGTTGGTTCAGCAGTTGTGAGTCCCACTTTATCGACTTGCTCATGTAACATAAGCTGATAATTCAATGCTATACTAAAGGAATGCTACACTGCTGGAGATGCTAAAATAAGTTTTAACCCAACCAGCCCAGTGAAAACTGGGACGATAGGAGTGGGGGTGTGGGTATACAGTTAAAATCGACTGATTGACTTACCACCGATCTCCAGCCTGGAGTGTTAGAGCACAGAAGGAGGCCATTCTCTTTGAAAGAGTTATCCAATTAGTCCCACTCCCCTGCTTTTTCCTTTCAAGTGTACATCCAATTCCCTCTTGAAAGTTACTACTGAATCTGCTTCCTCCACCCTTTCAGGCAGTGCATTCCAAATCTGAACAAACTGCTGTGTATATAAAAAAAACTTCCGCATCTTCCCTCTGCTTCTTTGCCAATTATCGTAAATCAATGTCCTCTGGATACTGACCCTCCTGACACTGGAAACGGTTTCTCCTTATTTAATTGATGTATTCTTCATTTTTCCACATGTATTGCAAGTGAAAAACTTTCCAAATGTGTTTTCATTTTGTTAGTGCTCCTCAAAAATGAGCTGAAAAAAATGTAATTTGGAACAATCCCTATCAAAATGTTTTTGTGCCCACTGTCTCCCAGGCTGCACAGCTTCGTCTACATATCCTGAATTACAAAGCAACAAATGATTCGCTCCTGACTGCTGGTGAGAAGGAAGGCCAAAGTGTCAATGACGTTGCTGCTGAAGGCGATAATGGTGTTGCAGTACCATTGGAGGTGCCACCCACAGGTACTGCTTAGTTTGGGAACAGAAGTAGGCCATTGGGCCCCTCAACCTTCTTCCGCCATTCTGCTAAATCATGGCTGATCTGTATCTTAACTCCATTTATCTGCCTTTGTTCTATAACCCTTTATACCCTTACCTAACAAAATTCTATCAATCTCTGTTTTGAAATTTTCAATTGACTAAGTTTCAACAGCTTTTGGAGGAGAGTGTTCCAGATTTCCACTACCCTGTATGTGAAGAAGTGCTTCCTGACATCACCTCTGAACAGCCTAGTTCTAATTTTAAGATCAGTTGTTTTGGATTGCTCCACCATAAGAAACAGTTTCCCACTATCTACCCTATCAACTCCTTTAATCATCTTAAACACCTCAATTAGATCACCCCTTAATTATCTACTGACAAGGGAATACAAGTCTAATCTATGTAATCTGTCCTCAATTTAACCCTTTAAGCCAGGTATCATTTTGGTAAATCTGCGATCGTGCAACAAGATAGGATTATTTAATGACCTCATAGTTAAGGCGCCCCTAGGTAGCAGCGATCATAATATGATTGCATTTTACATTCAGTTTGAGGGAGAGAAGAGTGGGTCCAAGACTAGTATTTTAAACTTAAATAAGGGCAATTATGAGGGCATGAAAGCAGAGCTAGCTAAAGTGAACTGGCAAATTAGGTTAAGGGATAGGTCAATAGAAATGCAGTGGCAGACATTTAAGGGGATATTTCAGAATACACAGAACAGATACATTTCAACAAGCAAGAAAAATTCCAAGGGTGGGACCTGCCATCCGTTGGTAACTAAAGCAGTTAAAGATAGTATCAAACTTAAAGAAAAAGCCTATATTTGTGCCAAGATTGGAGGCAGGTAAGAAGATTGGACAGAATATAAAAAAACAGCAAAGAATGACTAAAAGATTGATAAGGTAGGTAAAATTAGAGTACAAGAGAAAGCTAGCTAGAAATATAAAGACAAATAGTAAGAGTTTCGATATTTATTTAAAAAAGAAAAGAGTTAACAAACAGAGTGTTGGTCCGACAGAAAGTGAGTCTGGGGAATTAATAATGGATAATAAGGAGATGGCAGATGAATTGAATAGATATTTTGCATCGTTCTTCACTATTGAGGATACAAGTAACATCCCAGTATTAGCTGTAAGTCAAGAAAATGGGAGGGAGGAACTCTAGAAAATTGCAATCGCCAGGGAAGAGGTACTGAACAAATGGTTGAAGCTGCGGACTGACAAGTCCCTGGGTCCTGATGGACTTCATCCTAGGGTGTTAAGAGAAGTGGCTAGTGAGATAGTTGATGCATTAGTTTTAATTTTCCAAAATTCCCTAGATTCTGGGAAGGTTCCGTTAGATTGGAAAATAGCAAATGTAACTCCTTTATTCAAAAAGGGAACGAGACAGAAAGCAGGAAACTACAGGCCAGTCAGCTTAACATCTGTATTAGGGAAAATGTTAGAAGCTATTAAAGATGTTATAGTGTAAATCTGAGTTCTTTTTGCCTTCAGTCTGGTTCAGTAAATATACCGAGTCGGATGTGTAGGTAAAATCAATTACTTTATTTGCGCATTTAGCCGGCTGACTTACTCTAATACACTGACACTGACTCCACCCAGAGTCTGTCTGGTCCACTAGAGTAAGTGAAGTTTTTGATACAGGTACTACTGTTTATACATTAAGATTCATGCTACACCCCCTTGTTTAACCAATCAGTGCGGTACAATTCGACTTCACCCACGTGGTGACATGCAGTACATCTGTTACTGAGGTTACAATACACTCCATTCTCAATACATACTTGTTACTAATAAAATATTGTTTTGTACCAGCAAGATAAAACAAAGCGGACAAGCAAGCTAATTAGCAAGAGCATAGGAATCATCAATAACCATTCTGGTCTCACTCCTTACATGGATCATGAGTTCTGTCTCTACCTTGTGACAAGTAATTGCGGAGCATCCTACTATCTCTATTAGGTTTACATTCCTGAGTGTTTCGTGCAGTCTGCAGCTACAAGTAGTGGCAGCTCACGAAGATAAGAGGGGCCTAGCACTCCTTATCACTCACACAGGGATGGACATCATTTGATCACAGGAGTCCATTTGTTCCAAACCACAGGGAGTCGCACAATCAGGCCATAAAGAACAGATGTCCTTGCAATTACCAGTGTCGGCTAGTCTTTACAGTCTCACACGCTCTGCCTTTACTTTTAACTATTTCATTGTGGTTTCTGCCACTTAAAATCAAAGCTCAGCAAAGCTACTATTCCTAACTTGGCTATATTTCCATTTAAGCATAGTGCCATGCCTTTCTGCTCACTTCCACATTCCCCCCTTTTATCATTCTATGATAACCTTCTCTCTACTGATCAACTTATATATGATTATATATATTCACTAGGATTATATGGCTCTATTTACTCAAATAACATTTAAACAGTATAATATAAAATCAAATATAAAAGAAAAAAACTCAGCAACTGCTGAATCAGAAGGGTAGGCTGAACCACCCTCTAACAAGGGGGCGTGTATTAGCCTGGTCAGTATGTTTTTCATTCTAACTGTTCCCTAGGATTGTCATGTCTGGGTGATAAGAAGAGTGCTGTTGAAGTACAATGTCTCTCTCTCTCTCTCTCTCTCTGTACCAGCTGCAAGGCCAAGTTGCCTCTGCAGCCCTGAAGTTATGAAGTCATTTCTGATAAGCTGTCCCTCCCTGCAGCACTGAAGCTAGCTTGTTAGCAATACATGATTGATTAATTGTTTCATCTTAAATGTTCCCATGTAATTCTGTTCTTAAAAATTCTAAAATCTAAATTATGTTCTCACAGTCCCCCCTTTGATTCTTCAAAACATTTTTAAAAATCATTCCCTTGATCCCACCTCGGTGCCTTTAATGGTCTCTATTTGCCTCGAAACAGCCTTCAACACCCAGAGGGGTCGCACTCAATACGTCGCCTGCTTGTGCCATAAGAGGGGCCTGCGGGAACTCTGTAAAGGCATAAGTTTTGCAGGGGCTTCAACTATCTGCTTACAAAATAAAAGGTGGTACACTTGTACAATTACAATTTCATTTGCAAAGCAAAAGCATAAGCAGTGTAATATTGAAGAAAGCACAATTTAAACATCACTATTACATAATCAATCAATTGTGCGAACATAATACAGTCGCAATTTCATTCTTAGAGTATACTGATCATTCACTAATTCATTTTAGCAATATGTGAATAGGTTATACATTTACCCTTGTGTGGCATAACTAATTGCCTATCCATTTATAGAGTAAGTTCGAATACTGATTGCCTTTTTGGGTAGCTGTCCAACCTGTGTTCATACATCCTCTTATATTGCCGAATTAATTTCTAAAGTTGCCAAATTAAGTATGTCACATCTAACACCATGATACCCAAAACCACTATCAGGACATGGCAGATAATTCTAAACCAGGGGTGTATCTGCACGTCTGACCCCCAGTTCCATAAGTCCTCCTGCCAGGTAGAATCATTTATCTCGTCAATCTCATCTTGTTGCATCTTCGACTGTTGTTCCAAATTGTAGTACACTACAGCAATGACTTCTAGCTGCTGTCTCTCTTTACCCAAGCGTGTGGGCAATGGCTGAATAGTCAAATCCTCCTTAATACTTTCTGTCACAGTTATTGTTTCTGTCTTTTGCTTATGTATCTGTACCAACTCCATCTTCCCTACTCGGGTTGGTATTTGTGGGTTGAACCAAAATGTACTGTTGCTCACCGGCCAAGTCCGTTTATGTCCATACTGGTACTCCTTCGCTGTGGTGGTTAAGCAATATCTCCCCTTTCCCATATAGGCCACATGGGTTAGCTCTGACAATGCTTTCCTAGTCTCCATGGTGTAATTTACAGTGGCATTAAACCCACATTTTGATTCTGCCGTTTTATATTTAGGATGAGGACGTATGACCACCTGGTTTTCCAGACTACACTCAGACAATGGACAATATTGTTCCAATTACCTCTTTTCCAATTTCCATAACATAGGGTAAAATATCATTGTATTTTATGTAATCTTTTCCCCTTATCACTCCTGTATTTTCTACTTTGTATAATTGCATCCCTAACTTATCTCTCAGAATTACAGGTATTCCCAACACTACTCCAATACTCATAGATCCTGTATTTACACATTCCTGATCTTTCCATACTTTAAGTTTTCTGATTTGGCACCTGGTAATTTTATCATTTGTGTGACTAGTTAAGTATTCCAACTGGGTGTCATTGATCCAAACTGGCACCTGTCTTGCATCAATTTGCCTCGAATTTGTTCTAACATTCACGAACTGTATGTACTACAAACACTCTCATTATTTGAAATGTCACTGTTCACTAATATTATATGTTACTGGTTACTAAAATAATATTTCTAGATAGACAAATTGTCTCCCTTGCCTTTGCTCTGGTTTTCATCCTCCTTTGCTGCACATAGCGCCTGTATGAACGGCAAGCTAGTATGCCCCATATTATGGCCAGTATTAACTGTATTTTACTATGGAGGCACCGGTATTGAATCCGGTAGCAACGTCATTAACTATCCCTCTCCTTGTCCTATAAAGTTGATTCTGACCTCGAAATCTGATGGCACCCATGGCATTGGCAGCCTGCTGCATTACAATCTTACTTAATACACTATACATATTTCTTGCCTGTTCCGTACAATATCCCGGCATTTGCATCCCTGAGATATTGACCAGGACAGGCACAATCTCATGTTTAACATTATCATACAATGCTTCCCCTGGGCTCGATGTACCCACACACATCCATGTTCCTTTCAACTTTCCTTATCATCTGTTGCCCAATGGGAGGGGCACAAACAATTCCAAAGACACAGCTCTCAGTCACCCCTTCCCCTTTCTGTCTGGTCACGCAGTTAGCACGGTCATCTGTGGAACACCGTACACACTTCCCATCCAACATGTTGTGCAATGCCCCGTAGTTCATATAGCCCATATTAATATTCCTTTCATTAATCCGTTGTGCATCCATTACCGGGTCTTTGTTCTTCAGGCCCCACAGCCACTGCAGTCCGGTTCTTTCCCATTCGCCACTAGTGGTTATATCTGTAATTTAAACACACTGCCCTGGTGGTCACCAGGTGTTAGTACTTGTCCATGTTGTGAGTATCCTCCGATGAGGGATACATGTCTACCTGTGAGGACCAAACATGTCCTGGGGAATCTAGGAGTTAATTTATATTCTTATCATCTCTACTCTTTTGAAATTATCTATATGGTCCCGTTGTGCTCGGGTTTCGTTCCCCACAATCCTTGCCCAGTTAGTAACCCATCTAATAATAATCCAAATACCTATCAATACTATCATTATTCCCTTGATTGTATTTCTTTCAGTTGGGACCAGTGTTTCCACCGGCTCTTCCCCTTACCATTACTTTGTCTCCCACAACAGGCACCTTTGTCTGTTCCTCTATCATGTTTCTATAGAACCTCCTGCCTCACCTTGTGCAGTTATCTGCACAGCTCCTTCACAAATCTTTAACCCTTTCTCTTGCGGGTCCTATTTCCTCACTACCTGCTACGACATACCTTGGCAGTCTCATCACCCTTCCTGTCACCGTATTCATCAAGTCCTTTCCTACTTTAGCTATACCACTCTGTCCTTTTTGTTCCTTTTTCAAAATATCCTTTACTAGCTGACTAAGAGTTCTCACATTCTGGTCCACATTTTCCAAATCTATAGTATTGACAATTGAAGTTCCCGTATTAAGGACTGTGGCTGCGTCATTCACTAAACTATGTTTATGTCTCTTTCCCTTTATTATTCCCTCATTACCAAATTCCTGTCTCAGCAATTGTTACAGTAATACCTTGTACAACTCTCAGTTCTTAGGGCACCAGCCAGGTAGCTGGATATCTGAGATATTCAATATTACCGGTACTAACTCAAGCTTTATGTTATCATATACAATTTTATTAGTTTTTATTATCGCAAGTCCATTTTCTGGTCCCGCAGTCAAGGCCGGGCAAGGGAGACCAGTCACTTGTGGCTGTTGGGTCGTAACCTTACTCGTTAGTAATTAAAATGTGGGGGTAATCGTGGTGATTGGAGCTTGTTGTCCGTTTAATAAATTTTGAATGCTGGTTTGATTGTTGGCTCCTTCCCTTGTACACCCCCCCAATGATTTTGACACAAAAGGTCCCTTGAGGGCCTTTGCTGTCAAAATCTGACACACCTGGAAGATTAAATTGTCCACTAAAATAAAAGCAAAATGCTGCAGATGCTGAAAATTGTCTCATTGATAAAGATGCTGTGATATTTGATGTCTGCAATTAAGGTCTTAAATTCGCAAAGCTGCTGGATCTCTTGCTGTTGGATCAATTCTCACATGGCCTGTCGTCACCTGCTTAAAAACAACCCACAAAGAATCCATTGTGGCTCTGCCCCTGAGCCCAATGGGTTAATTTGTCCAATTCTATCTGTCAATTTAGAAATTTAAAATTTAACAATGTCCAATATGTATAAATTTTACTCTCAGCAATGCAAAATTGTGTGGTGGATTAAATGAAAAAACAGCAGCTGCAGCGGGGGTTTTTTTTTCAAGGGGCGGAGCAAAATCGTCTCAGCTGCGTCACTTTACAAAACCTTTTCCTTCTCTGATCGGAAAAAAACCACACTCCATTTTAATCTATTTTTTTTAAATCCTTTTGGTATCCTTAGGTTTGCTCGCCTTTGAAGTTGAAAATGCCACGAATGCTTCCATTACTTTCCAAATAACAAATCACATCTGCACACTTACACTGGTATTCCACTGTCATGCCACATATTCTGAACTCTCAGGTGATCTTATCAAAAGATCAAATATCAGCGGTGAGGAAAAGGGGGGAGGGGGGGGCGCTGGTGGTGTCTGTCTGAGATCTTTGCTTACCTCCCCCTGCAGGGTCCTGATGTCTCAGGTTATGGCCAGACTTTCAACTGTAGCTCTCTTAAAAACTCATATCTCCAAGAGAAAACTATCAATTGCTAGTCTTATCTACACTTTCCTGACATTCACTGGAAAATTCGAGGCTTCTTGGAAATTAGCTGTTTATTTCACTATTTGTTTATCCCCAGAATTCCTTTATTAGCGCTTGCATCAGCCAGATCTGATTGCCAATTCCCATTTATTATAATTCTATTTCATTTTGAGCCCTGGAGAACCTTTACAATTAATATTCATAATTCCTTAAAACAGAAATCAAACATTTCCATTTGATTCCAGACATTAGTGTATATTTGTTTTTTTTTACCTTAGATGACATTTTAATTCCTTAAATAACTTGCCAAATTAAACTGGATTTTTGACATCTCAGGTTATTCCAAATTCAAATAACAGTAAATTTCCCTTTGAATGCTTTAAATAACCACTCATATCAATTAAATTTTGTTTATTGATTCCAATTTCTCATGCCCAGATTTGGTTGTACTTTTTGTACGTTAAAGACAGAAGTGCTTGCAACTATCTCTCCTTCTCAAGCACTTTGTCTCATTGATGAGGATGGTTGCAGCAGGGTTAATTTCTTGCTTGTCTCCAAGGGGGCGGAGCAAAGCATTCTCCACTGCGCCGCTTTACGTAACCCTTTTTTTTAATGGAAAAGAACTAAACTCCTTTTTAAATGTTTTTTTTATCCTTAGGATTTTCAAACAACAAAATCTTTAGTAACATTATCAACTTCAAAGGAAACCATCTCCATCAGGAAAGACAGCATTTTAGATTAAACTCCAATTGTTTCCAAACTAATTTTTTCATCTTTTATAAGAGGTTTCTAATCCAAGGATTATTATTTTTTTTTAACAAAGATGATTCCAAATTCCAATTCACTGCAATAATATTTAAAATCAAAACTGCCAATGTTATATGAGTGAGTCCTCTGTCCGGAACCGAAGACTCCTCCAAAGCATGACATAATAAACTTGAAAGTTCATTGTGGCAACAAATGAAATTTCCAGTTCTTCAACTTAAACAGGTCAATTAACCTTAATAGTATTAATTCAATTCAGACTTATTAACTTATACTACTTATTAACTACACACAGAACAGAATAGCACGTGCTTATTTTAAAAGATAGGTAAATTACGTCATTTTCTTGTTCTTTCTTCAGGCGCCTTTTCAAATGACTGTAATAAAACCAAAAACTAAAGAAAAAGCTATTTAACATTCTTAACACAAAATATTTAACACCAGCTTCTTAAACAAACTTTAAACAGACAGAATCTTTCCTATATCTCCTTTGTTTATCCTTCTCTCCCTTAAACCAATATCCAATTCCTGACATTTGCTACTTAAAACAGTCAGTAAAACATGTCTTTAATTTAAACTCCAAAAAAAATTAGAACAGATTTTAAACTGGAACTCCGATTAAAGCAGGAGTGGTAAACTTCAAATTGGATTTCTGCCAAACATCTTCAGACCTTCAAGGCTGAAGCTTATCTCTTAGAAAATTGTTCATTGCCTTTTCACAGTTGCAAAACCAATTAAAAATAAAAATAGAATTTTAACTTAAAATATAATTCAATTTTATATCCCATTCCCGGGTGTACAACACTAAATCGAAATGAACACACTCAACAATCACTTTTCACACTCATTCAATTCCAAACAACTTCGAAAATTGATTTCTGTAATGGGTTACGAAATCAAAATACCAAATCTCTTTCAAAATTCCCTGTCCTGATGTCAAGGAACACACACAGGTTCAACTAATTCACAACCAAAACATGACTCAAGGTTCCCACAAAATATACACTTGTAAAAATAGAAAAAGTAACAGACTCATTCTCTCATCATTAAGGCCAGACAACAAAGAGTTAACGACAGTCAGTTTTACAGAACACAAGTTGTACAGAACACAAGCCGTACATTGCAGACATTCAATTCATTCGCGGAAGCTTCCAACATTCTCACATTCAAATCAAAGACACAGTAACTTGTTTTTACTCTAAAACATACCTATCTTTAAAACACATTTTTACCGTGGCGCTTCTGCGTCTTTCTCGAGTGGGCAAACGGACGTGGGTCGCCTTTCTCCAGAGGACATGATTTACTTGTCCCCGGGGGCAACCCTTCTTCCTTACAAGCCGTTGAGCCCATTCTTCCTTCTACCTTCTCAAACCCTAGTTCTTTTCTATGAATCAAGCAGCATTAAAACGAAAGAAAACAAACAAGACACAAGAAAACGAATAGACACAGTAACACGAACAAAAGACGAACCACACACAAGGAGACGAACAGGCGCAGTCAATGTTGGGATCAACAGAATTTTTAGAGTCTTTTGGTTTCCCCCTTCACTAATCGGTATTCCTAATTTAAGGGCGTTTTCTTGCCAACTTGATAGGAGGATTCTATTTTTTATTTCTCCTGACAATATTGTCTCCATAATCCAATTAATTCTTTGGCCCTATTGCCTTTATTTTGTTTCCATATTTTTTTCTTGGGGTTTTTTTTAAATTACTTACAAGTCTTTTGTCCCCCTTAAGGGCCATTGGCCTCCTAATTTCTTATTTAAGGCTGCCGATAATTGTCTGAAGTCTTTCCCTTTATCCGGATATTTATCACACAGTACTTGTAATGGGCAGGATGGATCACTTGTATTATCTAAACAGTTTCCCATATTCACAGCTATTATCACAAACTATAATTACAACTATTATTACAAACTATTATTACTTACAAATTATCTAAACAGTTACTCACAAAAAAAAATAAAACCTTAATCTCAGTCGTTCTAAAACAACCTCGCATTACCTTCAGTCGCGACCTACTTTAACCTTCAGTCGTAGTCAATACGACCTCCTTTAATTATACCTCAGTCCCACCAGCCATCCTCTAAAGAAACAGACTGAACCTGAGTGTCAGCCGTTCTAAAACGACACTGACTTTAATCAACCTTCAGTCGTAGTCAATACGACCTACTTTAACCTTAACCTCAGTCGTACCTACTTCGACTGACCCTTATCTTTTCTAATCCACCAGACTGATCATTGATCTCGTCCAGACGATCTTACCTGACCATCAGCGAGTGATCAAACTTTTATCGGACTACGGGACAGAGGAAAACCGACATGGTCATATATCAACTACTCACGTCGGGGGCCCATTTCCTCTCTCTCCGTCCAAGACTAGTCTGATTCTGATTTCGCTGATGGTCGGCGGTCGTCTGTTGAGACCCCACTTCTGACACCAAAATGTAAATCTGAGTTCTTTTTGCCTTCAGTCTGGTTCAGTAAATATACCGAGTCGGATGTGTAGGTAAAATCAATTACTTTATTTGCGCATTTAGCCGGCTGATTTACTCTAATACACTGACACTGACTCCACCCAGAGTCTGTCTGGTCCACTAGAGTAAGTGAAGTTTTTGATACAGGTACTACTGTTTATACATTAAGATTCATGCTACACCCCCTTGTTTAACCAATCAGTGTGGTACAATTCGACTTCACCCATGTGGTGACATGCAGTACATCTGTTACTGAGGTTACAATACACTCCATTCTCAATACATACTTGTTACTAATAAAATATTGTTTTGTACCAGCAAGATAAAACAAAGCGGACAAGCAAGCTAATTAGCAAGAGCATAGAAATCATCAATAACCATTCTGGTCTCACTCCTTACATGGATCATGAGTTCTGTCTCTACCTTGTGACAAGTAATTGCGGAGCATCCTGCTATCTCTATTAGGTTTACATTCCTGCATGTTTCGTGCAGTCTGCAGCTACAAGTAGTGGCAGCTCACGAAGATAAGAGGGGCCTAGCACTCCTTATCACTCACACAGGGATGGACATCATTTGATTCACAGGAGTCCATTTGTTCCAAACCACAGGGAGTCACACAATCAGGCCATAAAGAACAGATGTCCTTGCAATTACCAGTGTCGGCTAGTCTTTACTGTCTCACACGCTCTGCCTTTACTTTTAACTATTTCATTGTGGTTTCTGCCACTTAAAATCAAAGCTCAGCAAAGCTACTATTCCTAACTTGGCTATATTTCCCATTAAGCATAGTGCCATGCCTTTCTGCTCACTTCCACAATAGCAGGGCATTTAGAAAAAGTCAAGGTAATCAGGCAGAGTCAGCATGGTTTTGTGAAAGGGAAATAATGTTTAACCAATTTATTGGAGTTCTTTGAGGGAGTTACTTGTGCTGTGGATAAAGGGGAACCGGTGGATGTATTGTACTTAAATTTCCAGAAGGCATTTGATAAGATGCCACGTCAAAGGTTATTGCAAAAAATAAATGCCCATGGTGTAGGGGGTAACATTTTGGCATGGATAGAAGATTGGCTAGCTAACAGAAACAGAGAGTAGGCATAAATGGGTCATTTTCTGGTTGTCAAAATGTAACAAGTGGTGTGCCACAGGGATCTGTGCTGGGGCCTCAATTTTTTACATTAATATAAATGACTTAGATGAAGGGACCAAAGATATGGTTGCTAAATTTGCTGATGACACACAGACAGGTAGGAAAGTAACTTGTGAAGAGGACATTAGGGGGCTACAAAGGGATATAGGTAGGTTAAGTGAGTGGGCAAAGACCTGACAAATGGAGTATAATGTGGGAAAGTGGGAAATTGTCCACTTTGGCAGGAAGAATAAAAAATAAGCATATTATCTAAATGGTGAGAGATTGCAGAGCTCTAAGATGCAGAGATATCTGGGTGTCCTAGTACATCAATCGCAAAAGGTTCATAGGCAGGTACAGGACTTAATTAGGAAAGCTAATAGAATGTTATCGTTTATCGCGAGGGGAATTGAATAGGAACATAGGAAGATAGGAACAGGAGTAGGCCATTCAGCCCCTCGAGCCTGTCCCACCATTCAATGAGATCATGGCTGATCTGCGGCCTAACTCCATATACCTGCCTTTGGCCCATATCCCTTAGTATCTTTGCTTAACAAAAATCTATCTATCTCAGATGTAAAATTAACAACTGTTCTAGCTTCAACTGCTGTTTGTGGGAGAGAGTTCCAAACCTCTACCACCCTTTACGTGAAGTAGTGCTTCCTAACATCTCTCCTGAATGGTCTGGTCCTAATTTTTAGACTATGCCCCCCAGTTTTAGAATCTCCAACCAGTGGAAATAGTTTATCTTTATCTAGCCTGTCTTTTCCTGTTAATATCTTGAAGACTTCAATCAGATCACCCCTTAACCTTCTAAATTCTAGCGAAAACAGGCCTAGTTTGTGTAATCACTCCTCATAACTTAACCCCTGTAGTCCAGGTATCATTCTTGTAAACCTACGTCGCACTCCCTCCAAGGCCAATATATCCTTCCTAAGGTGTGGTGCCCGGACCTGCTCACAGTACTCCAAGTGGGGTCTAACCAGGGTTTTGTACAGCTGCAGCATAACCTCTGTGTCTTTATACCCCAATCCTCTAGATATAAAGGCTAGCATTCCATTAGCCTTTTTGATTATTTTCTGCACTTACTCGTGGCATTTTAAAGATCTGTGCACCTGAACTCTTTGGACATCCACTGTACTTAACCTCTTCCTATTTAGACAGTACCCTGCTCTATCCTTTTTTGGTCCAATATGGATAACCTCACACTTGCCCGCATTGAAATCCATCTGCCACAGTTTTTCCCACTCACCTAGTCTGTCAATATCGCTTTGAAATTTTATGCTATCATCTAGACTGTCTACAATGCCGCCTAACTTTGTATCGTCAGCAAATTTAGATATATGACTTACTATGCCATCATCCAAGTCGTTAATGAATAATGTGAATAATTGAGGCCCCAACACAGATCCCTGCAGGGCACCACTAGTTACATCCTGCCAATCGGACTTACCCATTATCCCCACTCTCTGTCGCCTACCACTCAACCAACTTTCTAACCATGTCAATAATTTGCCCTCAACTCCATGGGCTTCTACCTTAGTTAACAGTCTTTTATGTGGGTCTTTATCAAATGCCTTCTGGAAGTCCTTATAAATAATATCCATAGACATTCCTCTGTCCACTGCCTTAGTCACCTCTTCAAAAAATTCAATGAGATTTGTCAGGCATGATCTTCCCGTTATGAATCCATGCTGGCTGTCCCTGATTAACTGAAATTTTTCCAGGTGTCCAGTCACCCTATCCTTGATTATGGACTCCAGCAACTTGCCCACCACAGATGTCAGGCTAACTGGTCTGTAATTTCCTTAGTTCCCCCTTTCACCCTTCTTAAAAAGTGGAGTGACACGTGCAACTTTCCAATCCAGAGGGACCACTCCTGAATCTAAGGAACTCTGGAAAAATTATAGTTAGGGCATCTACAATGTGCTCCCCTACTTCCTTTAACACCCTCGGACGGAAACAGTCAGGTCCTGGGGATTTCTCACTCTTTAGTTCCATTAATTTCCTTGTTCCTGATGTTTTACTTACATTAATTGTATTAAGTCCCTGTCCCCTAACGGCTATTAATTTTTTCGGGGCTTCCGGCAAGTTATCCTCCTTTTCAACTATAAATACTGAGGCAAAGTAATTGTTCAACATGTCTGCCATTTCCCCATTATCAATGACAATATCTCCAGTTTCAGCTTTTAGTGGGCCTACATTGCTCTTGACCACCCGTTTTCCCTTTATGTAACTATAAAATTTCTTCTTATTGATTTTGATGTCCCTTGCAAGTTTCCTTTCATAATCTCTTTTAGTAGCTCTTATAAGCTGCTTTGTGACCCTTTGCTGGTCTTTGTATCAATCCCATTCGGCCGGATCTGTGCTGCGTTTTGCATTTTTGTAAGCCATTTCTTTTTGTTTTATGCTATCCCTAATCTCTTTAGTTGTCCATGGCTGTTTTTTCTGTGAAGTGGAGCTTTTTCCTGTCAGGGGTATATACTCGCTCTGTATTTCGTTAAATGTTTCTTTAAATATTCTCCACTGTTCTTCAGTCGTTTGACCCATTAAGAGATCTACCCAGTTTACCGTGGACAATCTCTGTCTCATCCCGGTAAAGTCAGCCTTACCCAAGTCTAAAATTCTAGTAGCTGATTAGTGCTTTTAACTTTCAAACGCTACCTTGAATTCGATCATGTTGTGATCACTATTTGATAAATGTTCATGCACAGTTAGGCTACTAATTAAATTTGGCTCATTACTCATAACTAAATCTAATATTGCCTGTCCCCTTGTTACATCTAGGACATATTGCTGTAGGAAACTATCCCAGACACATTCCAGAAATTCACTACCTTTCTGACAGGTGCTAGTCTGCCTCTCCTAATCTATGTGTAAGTTAAAATCCCCCATTAATACTACTCAGCCTTTGTTACACACTTGCCTAATTTGTGCATTTATACAATCTAACACCTCAGAACTGCTACCAGGGGGTCCATACACAACAGCTATTACAGTTTTAAATCCTTTTCTGTTCCTCAATTCCACCCATAAGATCTCCACTGGATGCTTTCCCCTCACTATATCCTCCCTCACCAATGAGGTGATATTATTTCTAATCAGTAAGGCTACTCCACCCCCTCTGCCATTTTCCCTGACCCTCCTGTAAACTTTATAACCAGGTATATTTAGTTCCCAGTCCCGACCATCCTGCAGCCACATCTCCGCAATGGCCACCACATCATAATCTTCCATTTGAATTTGCGCCTGCAGTTCATCTAGTTTATTCCTTACACTCCGTGCATTTGTATATAGAACACTTATTTGGGCTATACCCCCTAACCTGTCCCTCAGCAATGATGCTTTATTCGCCTGTTTATTATTTCTCTCTTCTGGTTTAACCAGTATACTTCTTGCAGTTTGGTAGCAATCAGCCTCACCACTAACCTGAATTGAGGGAAGGTGGGGATGGGGTAGGAAGATGGGATTAATGTAGGATTAGTATAAATGGGTGGTTGATGGTCGGCACAGACTTGGTGGGCCGAAGGGCCTGTTTCAGTGCTGTATCTCTAAGTAAAATAAAATAAATAACTTCCTGTTTTTCCATGCAACTGAACCCTCTCCCCCCCATATTTAGTTTAAAGCCCTATCTACAGCCCTAGTTATACGATTCGCCAGGACTCTGGTCCCAGCATGATTCAGGTGGAGCCCGTCCCATCGGAACAGTTCCCTCATTCCCCAGTACTGGTGCCAATGTCCCACGAATTTGAACCCATTTCTCCCACACCAATCTTTGAGCCACGCATTTACCTCTTTAATCTTATTGACTGACCCTTTGCCAATTTGCTCTTGGCTCAGGTAGTAATCCGGAGATTATTACCTTTTTGGTTCTGCTTTTTAATTTAACCCCTAGCTGCTCATATTCCCTCAGCAGAACCTCTAACCTCATTCCACCTACATCGTTGGTACCTACGTGGACCACAACAACTGGATCTTTCCCCTCCCATTCCAAGTTCTTCTGCATCCCAGATGAGATATCCCGAACCCTGGCACCAGGTAGGCAACAGAGCCTTCGGGACACTCGATCCTGGCCACAGAGAACAGTGTCTACGCCCCTAACTATACTATCCCTGATTACGACTACATTTCTCTTTTCTCCCCCCACTTGAATGGCTCCCTGTACCACGGTGCTGCGGTCAGTTTGCTCATCCTCCCTACAGTCCCTGCTCTCGTCCACACAGGGAGCAAGAATCTCAAACCTGTTGGACAAGGACAATGGCTGAGGCTCCTGCAGCATTACCGCCTGGATCCCTCTACCTGCCTCACTCATAGTCACACCCTCCTGTCCCTGACCACTGGCCGAATTCACGGTAGTTAATCTAAGGGGTGCGACTGCCTCCTGAAACACAGCGTCTAGGTAACTCTCCCCCTCCCAGATGTATCGCAGTGTCCGAAGCTCAGACTCCAGCTCATCAACTCTGAGCCGGAGTACCTCGAGCAGCCAACACTTGCTACAGATGTGGTCACTAGGAACCACAATGGGGTCCACCAGCTCCCACATCATGCAGGTACAACGCATCGCCTGGCCCTGCATCTCTATTTTATTTAATTAGATTTTAATTTGTTTTTTAAATTTCTGACTGGTCTTTAGTTTTTAATCTGTAAAATATTTCTCTTATTCACCTTTAATCTGAAATCAACTTAGAATAGGTAATTCAAATTAGCAGTTACTTACCAACCAATGAACTTACGGTTTTCCTGTGATATCACTCTTTGGTTTTTTTTTCAATTTTTTTTTTCCTCCCTTAAATTACCCAAAAATTAGATTTACACTAGGAACCTTGATTCCCCCCAAAACACTACTACTATATTAAAAAAGAATTGTAGACCTTTCTCTTTACTTTAGTTACAAAACCAGCTATTTAGAGTTATTCCCTAGGAGCAGTTACTCACCAACCAATCACCTTGCAGCTTTCCTGTGATGTCACTGTTGACTTTTTTGTTCAAAACTCCAGCGCGCCTGGACTGCTCCCGGAAGGTAAGCCGGCTTGCTGAATGAACTCTCTCTCTGTCTCCCGGTCTCTTTATGCTCCAGCTCTACTCTCACTGTTTCTCGCTCTCTGAATGAACTCTCACTCTGTCTCCCGGTCTCGCTGTTTCCCGCTCGCTGAATGAACTCTCGTTCTGTCTCCCAGTCTCTTTATGCCCCAGCTCCGCTCTTGCTGTTTCTCGCTCTCTGAATGAACTCTCGTTCTGTCTCCCAGTCTCTTTATGCCCCAGCTCCGCTCTTGCTGTTTCTCGCTCTCTGAATGAACTCTCACTCTGTCTCCCGGTCTCTTTATGCGCCAGCTCTACTCTCGCTGTTGCTCCCTCTCTGAATGAACTCTCACTCTGTCTCCCGGTCTCGCTGTTTCCCGCTCGCTGAATGAACTCTCGCTCTGTCTCCCGGTCTCTTTGTGCTCCGGCTCCGCTCTCGCTGTTTCCCGCTCACTGAATACAAAAGTAGGGAGGTTATGCTTCAGCTGTACAGGGCATTGGTGAGAACACATCTGAGTACTGTGTACAGTACTGGTCTCCTTATTTAAGGAAGGATGTAAATGCGTTGGAGGGAGTACAGAGAAGGTTTACTAGACTAATACCTGGAATGGGCAATCTGTCTTATGAGGTAACATTAGACAGGCTAGGGTTGTATATGCTGGAATTTAGAAGAATAAGAGGTGAGTTGATTGAAACGTATAAGACAGGGTGGATGTGGAAAGAATGTTTCCCCTTGTGGGATAATCTAGAACTAGGGGTCACTGTTTAAAAATAAGGGGTTGCCCATTTAAGACAGAGATGAGGAAAATTTTTCCTCTCAGAGGGTCATGTGTCTTTGGAATTCTCTTCCTCAAAAGGCGGTGGAAGCAGAGTCTTTGAATATTTTTAAGACAGAGGTAGATAGATTCTTGATGAGCAATGGGTGGAAGGTTATGGGGGGTAGATGGAAGTGTGGAGTAATCAGTTCAGCTATGAACTTATTGAATGGCGGAGCAGGCTCAAAGGGCCGCGTGGCCTACTCCTGCTCCGAACTCGTATGTTCGCATGAATCTGCATTGCACCCACACCAAGGCCAGTATATCCTTCCTGAGGTGCGGTGTCCAGAACTGATAGCAGTACTCTAAATGGGGTCAAACCAAGTACTTAAGATAATTGTAACTTATCTTCTCCTTTGTATTCCAGACCTCTTTATATAAATGCCAACATTTCATTAACGTTTTAAATCTTTTTTTTGTACCATCCTAAAACTAGAAACTACTCAGTCACATGTTAACACTCAAAAAGTTCCACACTAAAACAGAACTTAAAAAAGAGCAACCTAGGCAGAAGTCCATTCCAGCACCCATCACAGGGTTCAGTAACCTCATGACGCAAAACAAGAAAACACGTACAGTATGTCGACATCATCAGAAACCAGGGATATAGCGCTTTTTCCTGAAACACATTTCCACTTCCATCACTCATTGTAACATATTGGTATCAAAGATTGGGCGGGGGGGCAGGGTGGTGAGGGGAGATTTGGGCCAAGCAAGAGCATAGAAACTGAGCAAATCCGAACCTGGGTTTACAAAAATAAAGCAATTTTTAAGAAAATTCCACTAGAAATGGGAGGTGGGCAGTTTTTGTGTCTGTGCCTTTCTCTGCAGTCATCAGTAGATGACCCAAAAATATTGGGATGACATTGCCTTTCCAAAATTCTGTCAGTTCCATTACAGTTGCCCCCGGTATAATGTATGCCTACATGAAACTTGCGTCCTGGAGTGTCATGAATGTATCTTGGATGAAGTGGAGTCCAGTGTTATTCAAAAGGCCACTTTCCCTACAGCTGTTGGCTGTCACAGAGACAATGGCCTTATGGGAAAGTGACAGTTTTGAATGACTGGTATTGTAGTTACTTTTAAAAGATTTTGTCACTGTTATGCTGTGGCAAGGACACAGCAAATTCCATCCAATCCCAATGAGGGAACTGCCTCAGTATTGCCGAAAGTGTCACTCATCTGCATCATGGAAACTACCTGGGGCTCGGAAATATATCCACGGGGTGATGGAAATTCACTTTGTTCCCAGCTTAACCAAAACTTGGAAGGAGTTGTTAATTAAATATATTATTTTGAGTCTGTTATACTTCATACTTCAAACATCAAAGTGTCAAAAGTACAAAAGAGAAAAGCATGCATGACACTCTGGTTTCTTTTGACCTGGAGCCAGGAATTTATAAGACCCCATCAATATACAAACTTCCAACAACAGTTAACCTCTAATTGGCCTCAGGCTCTTGCTAATCACAGCAATTAAAGGAATAGGCCAGTTTGAAACTGGCTGCTCTTTTGCAGAAAGGTAACACATAACAACTTACAAGGTATAACAATCCTATCACTGTAAATTATGCTTTCATCCAACTTTCTGTGATTAATGTCACAGAACGTGCATTGATATATTCTAAAATATTTACCCACTAGTTTTTGTTTCTGTTTGTCTTTTTATTAACTTTTGGTGGCAATGTTTTCCATAGATCAGTGAGCGCTCATTTGCTGGTTATAGGAATGTTGTAACATTCGAGGGAATTTTTGTTCTGTCTTCCATTTTAACATTAATATGGCAAACTTTTCCGTAAGCTTTATTTTCTCACACTGTTATGGTATTTATTACTCCTGTCTGCAGGTTGAGTCTCACAGTATTCTGTGTGATGTGTACATTATTTTTTTTAATGTGGCTCATTGAGCTATAACAAATGCAGAAGTTTTATATGATTGATAACCATACTTGTTATAGACCAGAGATACTATTGGGGGAATGTTAATTTGCAAATATTCAGCATATCTGTTTGCCTATTAAAATAAGTTTTTTGATGACGGAGAGCAACTCAAAACATAAGCCTATCTTTTCTGATCACAATTGCAGAGTATTTATCAACTAAAATAAAGTAGAGAGAAATTCAGACAAACAGTTTGTGTGTTAGTACCTCAGAAGGAGCCGATATTTTTGAAATCAGTAAATTGTCAACTTGTCTGTGTTTGTTCTCTGTGTGTAGATAATTCTCAGGATGTTGAAGAAAATCAATCCACAGCTGTTGACAGAAGTTCACAAGTTGAAAAAATGAAATGGACCCGCTATGTAAGGTATTTACGTACAGTTGTGTAGCCAGTCATCTCAAGCTGACTCTGGGTCTCAGCTGTAGCATCCAATATTCTGTAGTTATGTCGCACTGAAATATGCTTAACTACATAGTTGTGGGGTGGGGAGGTTGGGGGGGGGGGGTGAAATTGATCTTGGATGGTAACGCAAAGCAGGCTATAATGAATTTTCAACACAGTTTTACATCCTGTTCAGTGCAACTAAACTCCATTTCCGTTCCCAAGTACTGCTAAATATCAGGGCAATGAAAATTCCAGGGGTTTTCTTCGCCAGTCTAAGTGTGGTGAGAAGAATGACCCTCCACCTGGAGCTGGGGATACACACCCTCATCCCAAATCCTAGGGAGGTAGTCTTTCAAATGACTGGGATGGCACATCATTTCACCAAGGGCACACAAGTCCAGTGGCCAATACTTGAACCACATCCAGCTAACCTGACTAGGGGGTTTGGGGTGGGGGGTGTTCCTGAGAACCCTCCTAGGCTGAAGAAAAGCAGGATGTACCTTTCTCTTTTCTGCTCTGGGAGCAACATGCACGCATTTTAAAGGTAACTAATTCTCTTCGGAGGTGTGAAAGATGCAGTGTAAATGTAACTTCTTACTTTCTTGCTATAATGGATGCTCAATACTATTACAGAGCACTCATTACTTCTCCGTTCAGTCCGGACAGTCTCAGACTGAACACTATCTTCAGTGATGTACTTCCTTTCTGATGTGGTGATCATTTCCTTAGTAATGTCAATCCTCTTTTATTCTTCTCCACCTCCTATGATTAGGGCCCTACCAAATTCACGGCCGTGAAAAATGTATCACGGACTGTGAAATCTCAGGTCCTTCATGAAATCAACCATTTCGCACATTTTATTCATTGACACAAGGCTCAGCTCGCTGATTGCTGGGCATGTTGCGAACATCACACATTTTACTGATTGACACAAGGCTGAACGTGCTGACTGGTAGATGAGGGAGGCCTTCTGGTGCAGTTTTGAGAGAATCAGTCTCAAGTATTAGCAGACGAATGAGAATGCCAGAGTGAGCAGATCCAAAACAGCCACAGCCATTACTGCAGCACATCGAGTGAAAGAATTTGGAAGCCAAATTCTGCATGCCAATGTTGGAATACTGTTTTGTACAAGCTGCAGTGTTTCATTGGACCACACACAGCGGGCAACGGTTCAGCGCCACTTAGAGTCTGAAAGCCATCATAGCAGAAAGAGAGCATCAGACACCGCAGTGCTGGAAAACAAACACACAAAAAGACAAGCAATGATTTAATCTCTTTTTAAGAAGTAGACAGAGAGCTCAGAAAATCGTCAGTTGGTTACAGTGTAACTTGTGAATGCAAGCGCCAACATATCATTGGAAAAACTTGACCACCTAGAGCTGCAGGTCATTCAACGTAATGTGCATAATGGTGGTTGCTTGCCAAGTGCAAATAAACTACGACAGGACTACCTACCAAAGATTTTTGCTACACATTGTGAGGAGATGAAGTCTCAGATTAACGCGCATAAGTCTTTTGTAATTATTTGTGATGAGTCCACTGATAAACAAGACAACTATGTGCCACACGTTTTGTTTGATTTTATGTCTGGTAAGGCTGAAGATGTACAGTTGGGAAAGCTAACAACAATGCTCGCAGACTGTGTCCACATAGAAGCTGTTGATTACACCACAGTTTCCTAAGCGATAAACAAAACAGATTCAAAATACGATGCAGGTTTCAACAAAGTGTCTGCTTTCACTAGTGACAATGCAACTTACATGACAAAATCTTTCCGATCTGTGCTCCATAAGGTGTAATGCCTAATGCTGTCCATAATACATGTAATGCGCATTAAATTTCTTGTCAGTGAGCTGTGGAAAAGCAAGTTTGGTAAAGTCCATAAAAAGGTCAGCTATATTAAAAAGATCTTCAAACACTGCCCTAGCCACAAGCTTTAATACAGGCAACACATTGCAAATGTGGCCAGAATTGAGGAACAAAACTTGCCCTTTCTCCAGAGCCAGTAATTTACACATTGGAATTCTTGGTTTCAGGCAGTACAGTATTATGCAGCTCACCTGGGATGCTACTCAGACTTCGCCTCAGAAGAGCTCACACCAACACTGAAAACACAGTTTTTAACAGACATTGTAACCCTTCTAAACAATGCTCAGCTTAATGAGGAGGTTCAGATGGTTGCCAAGAATGCTACACGACTGGTGGATTAGATTACTTAGTTTGAATCTCGATAAGTTGCAATCCACAAAATTTACAATAAAGTAATGGACTGTTCTGGGCTGAAGTACAGTCAAATGAACAACACTCCGATGACACTGAATTAAATACCTGTGCTCAACAGGTGTTTCTTGCATAGCAAAGAAGCTCAAACAATATTATTGCTACACGGAAGAGTCAAGCGGTGAAGAGAAAGCGGCTCAGAGGTTTCAACAACCTTCTGCAGCATTCCTGAAAGCTGTCCATATCTTTGACCCTGCACAAATGCACCTTTTGATGGTGGATTTGAACTCATTTGATGCAATTCCTGGCTTTGACAAGAACTGTAGACTGGAGATTCCTGCTTATAAAAAGCATAGTAAAAGAAGCAGATTGTACTTTGCCTGTGCTGCAGTTTTGGAATTCTGTGGATTCCCCACCTTGCAAGCCTAACACGGTGCTGTCTGACAATTCCAAGTAACTCTGTGCATGCAGAGAGAGCTGTGTCTAAACCCGGGCAGGTGTTCACAGCACAGAGACAGGGAATGAAAGAAAGAGACAGTTGCAGGTTGCTCCATGCTCAATTTCAACCACTGACTTCAGTGAGTAAAGAATGTGACTTGTTTATAGTCAGCTTTTTAACAACAGTTTTGAGTATACAATAAAGGCCATTTGAAACCAGAAGCCCCCTTGCCTTTTTTTTGTTATAAATGGAACATTTTTATGGTTTGTTGCAACAACATGAAATTTATGATTTAAATATGTGAAATCATGAAATTCACAGTTCTTAAAATGCCGTGACTGTACAATTTGTAAAGTTTGACCATGAATTAGATAGCCCTACCTAATGAAGAACAAAGAGTTTAGTTTCCAGTCTTACCTCCTGCTGAAACCAAATTTCTATTGATGCTAGATGTCACATTAATTAGTGCTTCTCAATCCCAAAATTATTCCTAGTAGAAATGAAAATGTACAGAACTGGCAGGGAGCATTCCCATCCACATGGCCAATCCCAGAGTCAATAAATCCCATACTGTATACTAGTGGCATTTTCCTAAGTGCTTGTTGAAATTTTGGAAAGTGCGTTGGTGATGGGCAAGGTTTTCCTGTGCCCCTGGATACTCCTGTAATTACCAGTTATCTATAACACCCATCTATCATTTTTTGAACTCCCTCTTGAACTTATCAGCATCATCTACCACTACTGTCAGTTCCACACATTCACCACCCATTTTCCTTTGATGTGCACAGCCTGTTTATCCCCTGTGCAGTAAGTTCTGGACTGCTGCGCCATCACACAGCTTAGAGGGAACATGGTTCTCCACCCTCTGTACATTGCCAATCCAAATGTTGTTCTCGCCTTCACTCTTGTGAGCACAAGCCTTTGCCTCAAGTTATAGAGTTTAGGGTTTTGTAGCACAATTTATTTGGATTTGCTTGGAAACAGCAACAACAACTTATATTTATATAGCGTCTTTAACGTAATAAAACATCCCAAGGCTTCTCAGGATCATTATAAAACCAAGTATGACACCGAACCACATAAAGAGATGTTAAGTCATATCACCAAAAGCTTGGTCAAAAAGGTAGGTTTTAAGGAGTGTCTTAAAGGAGGAAAGTGAGGTGAAGAGGTGTGGAGAGGATATTCCAGAGCTGAGGACCTAGGCAACTGAGAGCACAACCACCGATGGTGGAGCAATTAAAATCAGGGATGCTCAGGAGACCAGCACTGGAGGAGTGCAGATATCTTGGAGGGTTGTGGGACTGGAGGAGATTACAGAGATCAGGAGGGGCGAGACCGTGGAGGGATTTGAAAGCAAGGATGAGAATTTTAAAATCAAGACTTTGCTTGAATGGGAGCCAATGTAGGTCAGCGAGCATAGGGGTGATAGGGGAACAGGACTTGGTGCAAGTTAAGACACAGGCAGCAAAGTTTTGTATGACTTCAAATTTACAGAGAGTAGAATGTGGGAGACCTGCCAGGTGTGCCTTGGAATAGTCAAGTCTAGATGTAACGAGGGTATGAATGAGGGCTTTAGCAGCAGATGTGCTGAGACAGGGGGGAAGTTGGGCAATGTTATGGAGGTGGAAATAGGCGGACTTAGTGATGGCGTGAATATGAGATTGGAACCTCATCTCAGGGTCAAATGTGATGCCAAGTTTGCGAACAGTCTGGCTTTATCTCAGACTGTTGCCAGGGAGAGGGATGGAGTTAGAAGCTAGGGAACAGAGTTTGGAATGGGGATCGAAATGCTAAAAGTGTTTGTTTTCTCCAATTTAACCGTTCGCAACATAAATGTAAGATGATGAGAGGATGGTGGGGGTGGGGGTGGGGTGGGAATGGAAATAATATAAGCCATAGGCTACAGGCAACAACACAGGAGAGGAATCTGGTGATACCATGCCTAATTGTAGCAGGTATAGCAGGTGTATCCAGTGTTGAACATCTAAATAGAATTTGCAGATCCTCACTGTCGAATTTATGGCTGGATTTTCACTACTGGTGGCAAGAAATAGAAGTTGGGACCGTTTCCAAGTCACGAACCCGCCCCCGGGAGGGAGGAAACGGTTATCGTCCCCAAGTTTCATGGGAGCGGCTCCTTAATTGGCAGATGGGTTTGATGGCCAATTAGCAGCCGCAGGGGAGCTGGGGGGGGGGTGGGAACAGAGGTGGGACTACTCAAGTGCAGGCCCAATTTAAGGAGGCTATGGCTGCTGTTACTTCAGACTAGAAGAGCAGAGAAGATTGGAATTCAAGAATACCTCAGGAGAGCCAGAGGCCTTGAACCAGGGGCAGGGTCACCCCTCGATTCTCTGATGTAGACCTGGAGCTCCTCCTGGAGGCCATAAGGGAGAAGAGGGTGGTCCTCTTCCCAGAGGTTGGTGGGAGGTGGCCACCCTCCCAGACTAAGTAGGAATGGATGGATGTTGCCTGAGGCCGAATGCTGCTCCTGAACATGGGAGGAGTGTACGCCCAGGTCACCTACTGACTGCTCAGAAAGGCGCAGAGCCAAAGTGCTCCTGAGGACCTGTCACCACTGATACATGCAGCTTTTAATGAATTGGAGCTGCTGGCATTGGCCCTATAAGCTAGCAATGCCTTTATCATGCTCTCTTTTGTCCATGCAGGAGAAATAGGCTCATCACACCAGGGAGGGGGCTCAGAATGGTGGAGGGATCTCCTACCTTCATGTGATCTCAGCCAAAGATGAAGCAGAGATGGAAATAGCCAGGATCGCCGACCTTGAGGAAGTTGGCAATGGTGAGATGGGCACTCATGGAGGATATGGTGATTAGAGAGTGCAATGTGCTCACCAGGAGGGAGCCTTGCATTCCACACCGTCCGACAGTACACCGAACACTGAGTTGCATCAGGAAGCCTCAGCTCTGCAGAAGCCTATGCTCTCCAAGGCAACCTCTCGTGATCTCTAGTGTTTCCCACAGGTACAGACACAAAGCCAAGGAGACCATTTCCGTCACCATCACAGGGCCAGGCGCAACAGCAGAGCTCTGAAGAAGCACTGTCACACCTTACAAGCGCACCATCCACCAACACGCAGTAACCTCGATGGGTCCTCGCGTGCAGTTAGATAGGGTGGCACTGGGGAAGGAGTACAGCACTAGTGTGCAGGAGGAGGTGCCAGAGGCTGATGCAGCTGTGGGCTGTTCCCCTCAAAGGTGGGAGGACAGACACAATCCTGCTCAGCTGGCAACAGATGCAGGGTCTCAGGAGTCACTGGAAAGGAGGTTATACCTAGACCAATCGCAGAAGATGTGCTCCGACATGTCGGAATTCCCTGAGGCAGTGCGGGGTCATGAGCAGTGAGTGGAGAAGTCCATCCACCTCATGTGCGCCACCATGGGCTCAGAACTTTGAAAGCATGAGCTCCTCCATTGAGAGCTTGGTCAACCTCACGGACAGCCATATGTGGCACCTTGGAGTGCTTGCAGGTACTGTGCACTGATGTTCACAGGATGCATGCCACACTATCTAGCATGGACTGGTCCGTGGTGCTGATGGAGCAGGGATGTCTGGAGGGAATGCCAGTTGCGTCCCTGCTGGTGCTCCCCTCCAGCCATCCGGAGCACCAACAACAGGCTGAGGATGTCAACAAAGAGAATGAGAGTGCCAACCCTCACAGGGCACCATCAGCATCTTCAGCCTCCTTGGCCCCTCTGACAGAGGGAGCATCTATGCAGCAGGGCCCAGTGACGGAGGCTGTCCCTGCATTAATGCAAGTGCAGCAGCTTCTGGAGATAACCCCACTAGCACCTCCACCCCGAGGACAACCGCCACGTGCATCTCAGCCACAAGCCAAGACAAGTGGGCAGGCTGCCTCCATCTTCTCCAAGACCACATGGGGAGCACCACACAGAAGTGGCCGAGCACGGAGGCCACTGCGTTGCGTAGAACACTGAGTGGGTCACTCAGGTGTCTTCTTTCTATAACTGTGTACTGTTTTTCTTTATCAGCACCAGACATGTGAGCCTCTTTTTATTAGTGGTGGGACAAGAAAAGAGGTATGAAGTGGTGAAGCAAGCAAGGGATAGATTTTCGGACCCACCAGGGCCAGGAGCGGAGGTGGGTGAGAGCTAAAAATAGTCCCATCGACTCCATCGCACCTCCGGGCCATATTTGCGGTGGCAGGATTGGGGGCCAGCAGGGCTGCCCTCCTGTACGTGTCAGATAGCCAATCAGGTTCATTAAGAGCCTAATTGAGAAAAATTAAAAGAGGCTGACTTGAATTTTCCAGTCTAGAAGCCCTCCCTGCCTGCCTGGGTGCAGGAGCAGCCACAGGCCACCCTGTAGAGAGATGTAGAGTCATAAAGTGTCATAGAGTAATTTACGGCACAGAAGGAGGCCATTCAGCCCATTGAATCCATGCCGGCTCTCCAATTCAGTCAGTCCCACTCCAATGCTCAATCCCTGTAGCCCTGGAAGTCTATTTCCTTCAAGTAGCCATCCAATTTCTTTTTGAAGTCATTAATTGTCTCCACTTCCACCACCTTTGTGGGCAGCGAGTTGCAGGTCATTACCACCAGTTGCATAAAAAAGTTCTGTCTCATATTCCCCCGGATCTCTTGCCCAAAACATACAATCAGTGTCCCCTATTTCCCCCCACCTACATCTCTGGCCCTCCAGCTTCTAGAGCCGGCCCACCATCCTTAATTGGACAGTGAACCTGCCCTCTGGTCATAATTGGCTAGCTCAGGGAAAATCACAGATGAGTGACTGTTACTCCCCAGGGGCATGTTCAGGACCCGGAAACAGTCCCGACTTCTCTTTCCCGCCCCTGGAGGGAAATTCCAACCAGAAGTTTTCATCAACAATGATGGTGAAACCTCTGGGTAGATGTGCATCCTTCATTGGCATAACAGTCTACATGTTCCAGGCTGCGTCTTCAATGGAAGTGTTAGCACAGGCAGCTAAGAGTTAGTTCCGTAGTATGCTGGGTCAGAGGGGCTCAGTTGAAACATGCCTGAATCCCTGACTTTCATGTTATCCTGACGAGCCCCTCAAGCCCCACACCGGCCCCAGTCATCTCCCTGTGCAGGCAGGGCATCTTGGTATTCTGCATCTTCCCCCTCTGCCTCCTCTTTCTCCTCCTCTACCATGTCATGCTCCTCCTCTTCCTCCGATGAACTCTGTCCTTCCAGGGCCTCACCGTCCTCAAGATTCACACCTTTCTGGAGGGCCATATTACGGAGAGCGCAGCAGACCATCACAATGAGCAAAACCCTTGAAGGTGTGGATTGCAGGGTGCAGCCGAACCAGTCCAGCCGCCAGAACTGCATCTTGAGAAGCCTGATAGCCTGTGCAATGGTGGTCCTGGTGAGCAGATGGCTTTGGTTGTATCACCTCTGCCTCTGTCACTGGCTCTCGGAGAGGGTGAGTAGCCGTCCCATCAAGGGATATCATTTTGTCACCTAGAATCCATCCACGGAGTTGGGGGTTGGAGTGAAGAGCTGCGGCACGCTAGACTACCAGAGGCTGAAGGAGTAATTGCAGCTGCCAGGAAAGCGAGCACACACATGCATGAAGCTCTTGTTGTGATTGCAGATTAGCTTCACATTGAAGGAGTGGAAGCCCCTCCTGTTGATGAATTTGAGTGGGCAGTCACTGGGTGTCTTGATGCCACAAGGGTACAATCAATGATGCCTTGAACCTGGGGGAGTCCAGCTCTGGCAGTGAGGCCCCATCTGTCTGGAATTGAATGTACTGTCCAGCTCTGGCAAATAGGGCATCAGTGACCTGTGTGATGCAGTGGTGTGCAGCCGTTTTCTAGTGGCCACCAAGGTCCATAGCTGATCCTTGGAAGGAGCCAGAAGCGATAAAAGTTCAAGGCCGCAGTGACTTTGATGGCTACTGGCAGGGCATGACAACCAGTGCTGTCAGGTGTGAGGTTTCCTGTGACCATCTGCCTGGCGAGTTGCAGAATACTGCGGCACTGATTCTCAGTCATCTCCACATAGATCCTTCTTTGCCAGTAGATCCAATGCTGAGGGTATGGCCTCCATGTTCTTCCTGTCCTTCGTCCCTCTCCCCTGCCCTCCAGATCCCTGATGCTTTGCCCATCCTGCGGAGGGTGTTGCTCCTCATCGCCAGTGCGCCGAAAATCTGAGAGTCATTCTTCCATTGCCAGCTACAATCTTCCTTGTGCTCAGGTGGTAATCCCCCCCCCCCCCCCCCACAATTGTGCTTGGCAGCCTTGCCGCCTCCTCTTATGCCCCCACAATGCCAGGAAGGTGATGACCCTCTGCACTGCCCGAGTGCTGAGTGCCCACTCTCTCCACCAGCTACGCTGAGACGATGGCACATGTCTCCCAATGGGGGAGTCATTCACCCTGGTATGGGGGCCAGCTAATTCAACCTTCATTTAGCTGGTCTGTCCCAGACAGTGCGTGCAACCCATGCTCCCCTGTGAAAATCACAACATGCCCCTTAACAAGCTCTCAATGAGCTCCTTAACCATCTTAATTGGCTTTTGTAATGGATTGGGCGGGATCTTGGGGCTGTCCTTCCCCCTACCACCACCCTGGTGATACTGGCCAGCACCGGGAATGGTGCCAGTATTTTCAGGTCCCACCAGATCCTGGCAGGACCCGACAATTCACCCCCATGTTTTTATCATGTGTTGGCACTGCAGCGGCTGATTTTAGCATACACGGTAAAAACCGTTTCCACCGGAAGAAGGGTCAATAACCTGAGGGCACCGATTTAAGGTAATTGGCAAAAGGACCAGAGGGGAGATGAGAATTCTTTTACGTAGCGAGTTCTGATGATCTGGAATGCACTCCCTGAAAGGGTGGTGAAAGCTGCTTCATTGGGAACATTAAAAGGGAATTGGATAAATACTTGAAAGGGAAAAATTTGCAGGGCTATGGGGAAGGAGAACCCTGTGTATTCTGTAATCCTGGCCACATGCACATCCAGATTTTTATCACTGCATCATTGACACTGTGCCTTTAGTTTTCTAGGCCCTAAACTCTGAAATTCTCTTCCTAAACCTCGCTGCCTCTTCTCCTCTCTCCTCGTTAATACATACCTGTTTCACCAAACTTTTGGTCACTTGCCCTATGTGGATCGATGTTGAGCTTGTATAAGACACTAGTTCGGTCTCAGCTGAAGTATTGCATCCCGTTCTGGGCGCCGCACTTTAGGAAAGATGTGAAGGTATTGGGGAGAATGCGAAAAGATTCACAAAAATGGTTCCAAGGACAAGGAACTTCAGTTATGAAGATATATTGGAGAAGTTAGGACTGTTTTCCTTGGAGAAGAGAAGGCTGGGAGGTGATTTGATGGAGGTATTCAAAATCTGGACAGAGTAGGTAGAGAGAAACTTACCACTTGTGTAGGGATCTAGAATGAGAGGGCACAAATTTAAAGTAAGTGGTAAAAGAAGCAAAAGTGACATGAGGAAAATTTTTTTCATGCTGCCAGTGGTTAAGGTCTGGAATGCGCTGCCTGAGAGTGTGGTGGAGGCAGGTGCAATTGAAGCATTCAAAAGGGAATTAGACTGTTATATGAAAAGGAAGAATGCACAGAGTTACAGAGAGAAGGCGGAAGAATAGCACTAAGTGAATTGCTCATTAGGAGAGCTGTTGCAGACACGATGGACTGAATGGCCTCCTTCTGTGCTGTAATAATTCTGTGATTCTGTGAATACCTATTTTGTCGGATTACACTCCTATGAAGTGCCTTGGGTTGGTTTACTACATTAAAGGCACTATGTCAATGCAATTTGTTGTTGTGGTAGTACTTGTTGAGTAGGGAAGCAGAACTAATTGTTCAAAGAACTGGCACAGGCAAGATGGGTCAAATAGCCTTCTTCTATGGTTGTACTTGTGGCAGATTTTTTAAAAACATACCAGTGGGGGAAAACTTGGTCAGGTAATGCCGCAGACTATTGTCCCTTGGTTGTGGGCAGACAATGCTGCCAGCCATTACCTGTATGGTCCACACGGGTTTCTTCATTGATATCATTGAAGAAACCCATGCAGGTAGCAGCTGGCAGTGCTGTCTGCACAATCCCCCACCCCAGGAATCAACGTAGTATGCGTAGTGCTGCTTGAGGTGACGCAACGCAATCAAATTTTTTCCCCGGTGTGTCCGACCAGGACTTTTTCCTGTCAATAAATGATAATTCAAGTAGTTAATGCTCAGAATGGTGATAGAATGAACTGATTATGTATCAACAGGACTACTCGACCTCAACCACTTCTCAGGGATGAAAGAACTATTGAAGAACAGGGGAAGAGCAAGGTGGAAGAAATTCGCAAGTTCCGCCAAAGGCGAGAGGTAGTCCTTGAACAGCGAGAGACAGAAAGGCAGGCTCGCCGTCAGCTGAAGGCAGAGCAGCTGCAAATGTACGAGGATTTGCAGGTGAGGTCATTTGTTCCCAGAAACTTTCCTTGCAGAGCTTCTTTGATAAACTGGAAAGTGCTTGGCTTGTTGCAGCACATACTCCAAAGGAATTTCAGTCCTTTTCAGACTTAGTTTAAGCACAACATCTAGGCTGACATTCACAATGTAATACAGAGGGAGTGCTGCACTGTTGGAGGTGCCATGTTTTTGATTAGGCTCCGTCTGCCCCCTCAGGTGGTTGCACAAGATCCCACATCACTAGTTTGAGGAAAGTATAGTGAGTTCTTCCCGGTGCCTTGGCCAATATGTATCCCTTGACCAACAGCAATAAAACAAGTTAGTTGGTCATTTACCTCATTGCAGTTTGTGGGACCATACTTTGCACAAATTAGCTGCCGCTTTTCCTACATTACAACAGTGACGACACCCCAGAAGTTCTTCATTGGCGATAAAGTGCTTTGGAATGTCCTGAGGTCATGAAAGATGCTATAAAAATGCAAGTTCTTTCTTTATCTTTCTTTCTTCTGGTCCTCATTTTTTTCCCATTTTCCAACTCCATTTGTATCTAAACCTTTGCGTCACTTTTATTTGCTAAATGGCATCTCAAAGTTTTGCTTTGACAATAACTTCAACAGCAAAAATTTCTTCAGGGCTTTTACCCTGCCACTTCATAACTTCAGTGTAAATGGGTTTTCTGTCAAACTTCTGCTGATGTAACATCAATGGAGCAGGTGAAGCACTGAGGAGATTGCCAGTGCAAATGTTTACTTTGTTTCTCCTCATTTGCGATCCAATTTGGAAATGGGGCCCATCTTAATGATTTTTTTTTAAAGAAAGGTAGAAGTATAAAAACTGAACAACTAGTGCAACATTCTGCATAGAATTTACAGCACAGAAACAATATGGAGACCAGAACTGTTCACAGTACTTCAAGTATAGTCCGACAATGGTTTTATACCAATTTAACATAACTTCTCTGCTTTTTAACATGTCATGTTAGGGCCCCACCTGCCAAGAATGAGGCACATTAATTTTGTCATGAACATTGATTTTAAACTTTTACTGGAGTGAAGAAAAGACAGGTTAAACAGATCAGCCGTAGCTGAAAAAGACATTTGCATATTAACAAACAGTGATTGGAAGGACAATGGAGCATTCCCTGACACATTCAACCCACAATGGACCTTGATCACCAGGTATTGTGTGTAAGAGGAGCATTCCAGAGACTGCTAAGGTGATGTAATCCAAGATGTGGTCAAACCAGTTAGTCACACGAATAACCTGCTTGGCAACCTGGGTTTTTCTAAATTGTACAAAAAGTTTGAACTCAGAGAGAAAGACTGTTTGCTTCTTGATTGAGAAGATCTCTCCTGTCTGCTCTCACTCACAAGCCTCTGAATCCACTGAAGACACATGAACCCCAAGAGAGAAAAGTCTCTTACAGCGAATAAGATTTAAGAAGAATACTGGGCCCCAACAAAAAGCAAGAACTACCTACTATCAAGGACTCTACAGTGAGCTCAAAGAACCATAACAAAAACTCTTCAAATATTGCCTCAAACTTTTCCACTGAATTTTTCTTCTCTTTTCTCTCTCTATTTACATGTGTGTATCACATATGCATGCTCGCATGGGCACGTCTTGTATCCGTAGACGTTAACCGAATTAGAGTTTAAGTTTAATAAATTTCAACTTTTCTTCTTTAAACCTAAGAAAGCCTGTTTGTGCTGGTTTCTTTGCCTTATAATTCGAAAGCGGTGAACAAAGATTCACCAAGGGGGAGCTAAAAACAAGGTATGTTTAAAATTAAACCCTGTTACGGCAAGACCAGGTGAAGGCTGAAAGGGAACCCTAGACCTCTCTCTCAACTGGTCGTAACACATTTTATCCCCCTAGAAATGAACCTCAACATTTTGTTTGCTTTTTTATGGACCTTTTTTTAAAATATGTTCATGGGATGTGGGCATTGCTGGCAAAGCCAGCATTTATTGCCCATCCCTAACTGCCCTTGAGAAGGTGGTGGTGAGCCACCAAAGTGCTGTTGGGCATAGGGTTCCAGGCTTTTGACCCAGCAACGACGAAGGAATGGTAATATATTTCCAAGTCAGGATGGTGTGTGACTTGGAGGGGAACTTAGAGGTGTTCCCACACCCCTGCTGTCCTTGCCCTACGTGGTAGAGGTTGTCAGTTTAGGATATGCTGTCAAAGAAGCCTTGGCAAGTTGCTGCACTGCATTTTGTAGATGGTTTGCACTGCAGTCGCATTATGCCAGTGGTGGAGGGAGTTAATGTTTAAGGTGGTGGGTGAGTGTCGATCACTCAGGCTACCTTGTCCTGGATGGCGTGGAGCTTTATTTTGTTGTTGGAGCTGCACTCATCTAAGCAAGTGGAGAGTACTCCATTGCACTACTGGCTTGTGCTTTGTAGATGGTGGAGAGGCTATGAGGAATGAAGAGGTGAGTCACTCACTGCAGAATATCCAGCCACTGGTCTGCTCTTGTAGCCACAGTATTTATGTGGCTGATACAATTAAATTTCTGGTCAATGGTGACCCCCAGGATGTTGATGGAGGATTCTATGGAGGTAATGCCATTGAATATCAAAGGGAGATGATTAGACTCTTTCTTGTTGGATATGGCAATTGCCTAGCAAATATGTGGCACTAATGTTACATACCACTTATCAGACCAAGCCTGGATGTTGTTCAGGTCTTGCTCCACATGGGCACTGACTGCTTCATCTGAGGAATTGTGAATGGAACTGAACATTGTGCAAGCATCAGCAAATATCCCCAATTCTGACCTTGTAATGGCGGGAAGGTCATTGATGGATAGTGTCCTGAGGAATTCCTGCAATGCCATCCTGGGGCTGAAATGATTGGCCTCCAACTACCACAACTATCTTCCTTTGTGTTAGATATGACCTCTGATTCCCATTGGCTTCAATTTTACTATGTCTCCCTGATGCCACACTTGGGTCAAATGCTGCTTTGATGTCAAGGGCAGTCACTCTCACCTCATCTCTGGAATTCAGCTCTTTTATCCATGTTTGGATCAAGGCTGCAATGAGGCCTGTAGCCAAATAATCCTGAGGGAGCCCAAACTAGGCATAATTTAACAGGTTATTGGTGAGTAAATGCCGCTTGATAGCACTGTCAACGACCACCTTCCATCACTTTGCTGATGATTAAGAACAGTAGCACTGTGGTCATGTTACTGAACTAGTAATCCAAAGACCTGGACTAATGAGCTGGTGACATGAGTACAAATCCCACCATGGCAGCTAGGGAATTTAAATTCAGTTAATAAATTAAAATATGGAATTAAAAAGCCAGTATCAGTATGGTGAACATGTAACTACTCAATTGTTGTAAAAACCCATCTAATTCACTAATGTTCTGTAGGGAAGGAAATCTGCCATTCTTTCCTGTTCTTGCCTTTTTTGACTCCAGACACACGGCAATGTGGTTGACTCTTAACTGCCCTCTGAAATAGTCTAGCAAGCTATTTAGTTAAGGGCAATTAGGGACAGGCAATAAGTGCTAGCCTTACCAGCAACGCACACATCCCGTGAATGAATTTTTTTAAAAGACTGATAGGCGGTAATTGTCCAATTGTATTTGTCCTACTTTTTATTGACAGTGCATAATTGGGCAATTTTCCACATTGTTGGGTAGATGCTAGTATGGTAGCTGTACTCAAAGAGCGTGACTAGAGGAGCGGGTAGTTCTGAAGCACTGCAGCCAGGATGTTGCTGAGCCCATAGCCTTTGCTGTATCCAATGCACTCAGCCCTTTCTTGATATCATGTGTATTGAATTGAATTGGCTGAAGACCTGAGATGATAGGGACCTCAGGAGGAGGCCAAGATGGATCATCTACTCAGTAATTCTGGCTGACGATGGTTGCAAATACTTCAGCCTTGGCTTTTGTACTCATGCTGGGCTCCCCCATCATTGAGGATGGGGATGTTCATAGATCCACCTGCTGTTGTTAGTTGTTTAATTGTCCACCATCATACATGACAGGATGTGGCAGGACTGCAGAGCTTTGATCTGATCTGTTGATTGGGAAATCACTTCGCTCTGTTTTTTGCATGCAGCTTCTGCTGTTTAGCATGCATGTAATCCTGTGTTGTAGTTTCACCAGGTTGGCACCACGTTTTCAGGTGCACTTGGTGCTGATCCTGGCATACACTCCTCATTGAACCAGGTTTGGCTACCTGGCTTGCTAGTAATGGTAGAGCGAGGGATATGGCAGGCCATGAGGTTACAGATTGTAATGGAATTGAGTTCTTATGCTGCCTCATGGAAGCCTAGTTTTGAGTTGCTAGATCCTTTTGAATCTATCCCATTTAGCAGGCTGATAATTCCACCCAACATGATGGAGACTGTCCTCAGTGCAAAGATAGGACTTTGTCTCCGCAAAGGCTATGCTGTGGTCACTCCTATCAATATTGTCATGGACAGATGCATTTGCGACTGGTAGATTGATGAGGACGAGGCCAAGTAGGAATTTTCCTTGTTTTGGTTCTCTCACCACCTGCCAATAGCCCAGTCTACTGGCTTTTTCCTTCAGGAATCAGCCAACTGTTGATGATGGACGTTGAAGTTCCCTACCCAGCATACACTCTGTTCCCTTGCTGCAAGCTCCGCACAGGCAGTACCCAGAATTGAACCCGGGTCGCTGGAGCTGTGAGGCTGCGGTGCTAACCACTGCGCCACTGTGCCACCCCATATCTTCTTTCTTTTTTCATCAAGAATTAGCAAGTATTTGACCAAAGTAGTTTGTTTTTTTATCTTTTTTTGGTAACAGACCTCTGCAGTGAATTTCTGTATTTTTTCCAGTGTGTGTGTGAGTGTAGTTGGGGAATTTTTAAAAAGGAAACTTTCATATTTTAATTGGTATGTTAATGCTTTGCTTCATTACTGGTTAAGTCACGTTTTCTAATAAACTGATAATTTTGTTGTTTATTAAAGAAGCCTGGTTGGTGTATTTTGTTCTGAGAAAAAAAATGCAGAGTATATGATTGGCTATATCGGTTACCGAGTAAACATTTACATAGATCAGAGCTGGCGGGCAGCCATAAAGACAGGGCTAAATTGTGGCGAGTCGAAGAGACTTAGTAGTTGGCAGGAAAAAAGACAGAGGCGCAAGGGGAGAGCCAACTGTGCAACAGCCCCAACAAACAAATTTCTCTGCAGCACCTGTGGAAGAGCCTGTCACTCCAGAATTGGCCTTTATAGCCACTCCAGGCGCTGCTTCACAAACCACTGACCACCTCCAGGCGCGTATCCATTGTCTCTCGAGATAAGGAGGCCCAAAAGATTTACATAGATGTTGTGACCTGTGGAGAAGTGGAACTAGAAAAGACAGTGCACTCCTTCCACCTCAATCTTAACACTTGTCTTAAGAGTTTGATACAACTGAGTGTCTTGCTAGGTCATTTTGGAGGGCAGTTAAGAATCAATTACATTGCTGGGGGTCTGCAGTCTGCTATAGGTTGGACCAGGTATGGAGAGCAGATTTCCTTCCTGAAAGGGTAGTAATGAACGATTTGGGTTTTTACAACAAAAATCCGGTAGTTTCATGATCACCATTACTGATACTAGCTTTTTATTCCAGATTGGTTTGTTTAACTGAATTTAAATTCTCAAACTGCTTTAGTGAGATTTGAACTTATGTCTTTAGATTAGTTATCCAGAGCTCTGGATTCCTAGTCCAGTAATATAACCACTGTGCTATCATTCCCCATATTAACCTTACTAATCCACGTTGCTTCTTTTAGTGATTTGTGCATCTGAACCCTTAGATCCCTCTGCTCCTCTAACCAAATCAGACACTTACTTTCCATAGAATATGTGGCCTCCTTATTCTTTCTACCGATACGTACCACCTCACATTTAAATATATTGAAATCTATTTGCCAATTACATACTCATTCTGCAAGTTTATTACTATCCTCTTGTATTTTGTCACGGTTCTCCTCTGTATTAACTCCCCAATTTGTGTGTAACCCTTGTTTTTATACACTGCAGGCAGCCTTAGATGAAGCCCGGAACAACATCTCCCAACTTAGAGAGTCGTACAGAAATAAACTTATTGCGGAAGAAGTGAAGCAAAAAGAAATTGCAGTAATGGAAGCAGCTCTCCGAGCAGAGCAAGAGAGAAAGAGCATGAGCTCTATATCTAAAGTGTCTAAGAGCGCAGGAAGGAAAAAGTAAAACTGCAAAACGACACACCATTTCCAAAGTTTTAAATTGTATTTTTAAACACATTTCATTGTATGTCCTTGTTTTGTTGTTAACAGATTTCTGAATATTATTTCCAACATCCCATGTTGGTTTTCAGCTAAACTCTTAACTAATTTCTTTGCTAATGTTCAGAATATGTTGCTCCTTGAACTGAAAGCTAAAATATACCATAAACGCACAGCAGGTCTGTCAGCATCTTAAGAGAGGTGATAATCTGGCTTGTCCTTCACACCAGAACCCCAAGCATTAACCTATCTTTTCCTGCCTTACAGAAGTGACTACACTTCAGAAGTACTTCATTGGCTGTAAAGTGCTTTGTGACATCCTGAGGACATGAAGGGTGTTGTACGAGTGCAGTTTCTTACTTACTTTTTCATTTGCAGGTGCTGGCTGACCTGCTGTGTGTTGCATCCTTGTTTTTTTGTTTTGGATTTGCAGGTTTTTTTTCATGTATATCCTTTCTCTTGGTAATTCCTTGAGTTTTTTCAATTCTAAATCACAGTGTTATTAAACTTTATTTAGTAAATTTATTCTTCATGTTTATTCTTTGCATTCATGAAACATAGATGCGTTTAAGGGGAAGCTAGATAAATATATGAGGGAGAAAGGAGTAGAAGGATATGCTGATGAAGTGAAATTAAGTAAGGTGGGAAGAGGCTTGTGTAGAGCATAAACACCAGGATAGCCCTGTGGGCTGAATGGCCTGTTTCTGTGCTGTAAATTCTATGTACACTTTCAAAGATTGAGATGATACCTGGCCTCAGAGACATCTTCGTGCACTGGAAGCAGCCATGGTGCCCTCATTGCATCCCAGTCTATGATGGCAGGGGAGAAGAAGAAACATTGGTTCGATGGCTCTAAGGAGAGCCGGCCGCACCTCCACATCGAAAGTTGCTGGTCCTCGTGAGAAACCCCTCTAACAATGGACCAACAACTTAAACTGGAAGCCTGAGCATTAGTTTGGCATTCTTCATCCCCCTCTTCTGCCTGCAGCAATGGTTTGCTGTCCGGCTGTGACGCAATGAAGAGTGTGGTACTAAAATTCCACGTCACTCTCAACCTATCTCTTTTGTCATTCATTCTGAAGATGTGGACAGCACAGGCTAGGACAGCCCATCTCTGGTTGGCCTGAGATAGTGGTGGTGGGTGAGCTGCTGCAGTCCTTGCGGTGATAGTGCTCAAATGGTGTTAGGTAGGGAATTTTATGATATTGACCCACTGATGATGTCCAAATCAGGATGTTGTGTGACTCAGAGGTAACAGTATTCCCACGACATCTCTGCTCTTGTTCTTCTCTGTGGTGGAGATAAGGGAGGTGTTGTTGAAATAATCTTGGTGAGTTGTTGAAGTGTATCTTGCAGATTGTACACACCACAGCTACTGTGTGTCAGTGGGGACAGAGGTGGATATTGAGTTCAGTGGCAGGGTCATCAATCAGACGAACTGCCCTATCCTGTTGAGCTTCTTGAGCATTGTGGCTGTGCTCAACCAAGTGAGTGATAAGTATTCCATCACCCTTCTGACATGAGCCTTATAATGTTGGAGGGCTTTGAAGAGTCATGAGGTGAGCCATTTATCAGAGTGTACAGCCTTTGCCCTACTTTACAATAATGATGTTGCTGTGGCTGGTCAAGTTAAGCCTCTGGTCAATTGTGATTGCCCCACCTCCCACAAGATATTTGTGTCGAACTCAGTGACAGCTGTTGAAGGTCAAGGGTAGATGATCTTTTGTTTATTGCTTGGCACTTAATGTGGCATGATTTTTACCTGCCACTGTCAGACCAAGCCTGGATGTTATTCATGTCCTGCTGGCAGCAGGAGGAGTTGTAAATAGAGCTGATCACTGTGGTATCATCAGTGAAGAGCCCTACTCCTGACCTTACAAATGGAGGGAAGATCATTGGTGAATCAACTGAAGATGCTTGGACACAACCAATTGGAGATATTGGATTTGTTTTCAAAGCAACTTGATGCATGTGCTTCTTTCATTGGGCCACAGCCAACGCCCTCCACTTAGCTGGAAGCACTGATCTCCTGCCACAGACACCAAGAAGACCATACGTCCACAGTCTATTCTCCTGCAGCAGCACCTCCACTTTACTGTGTGAAATTAGCAGCTCAGTATGCTCGAAGCCCTCATTTCCAAACTGTGCATTTCAGAACGAGCGAACCATGCAGCTCCTTTTGCATGAGGGTGCTGAGCTCCAGCAGTACTGTCCAGGCATGGAACTACATAATGAAGCAAGAGCCTCTTAATATAGCTTTTTAATCATAACTGAACCTAGTGCATGCCTGACAGTCTGGTCCTCAATGCAAGATAGATGAAGCAGCACCCCTTCAGTACTGCACTGAAGAGTCAGCCTAGATTTTGTGCTCAAGACTCCGGAATGGGGCTTGAACTCACGATCATCCAACTCAGAGGAGTTAGAACCGAGGCTGCTGCCAAGCGGAACAACTTTGCTGTATTGCACGATGTTGTGGGTAACAAGCGCAGGACAGGCCTCAGTGCCAGATAATACCACTCTGCCTGAAGCACACCAGTATTGCAGGCATGCAGCATTGTTCTGGCTCCAGCGTAAGCAGAGCAAGAACATTTCCTCTGATTGCTGTTTCTAGTAAATTAATAAACCTGTCCTTTCAGCTCCTCCTGTTCAGTCTGCTATCTCACCAACACACATAGGAGAAAATCAACTCTTACCCGCCCTTTTATCCAGCTTAAAATTACTGTTAGACCTCTGACTTTCACACTGTAATCTACTGTAGCAAAACTGCAACGGACACCATTTTGACTCAGCCAACTTTTAGTCGTCAAGGCACCTGCCTGAAACAGGCATTGAACTCCTCAAACACTCAAATGAAGGTCCGACGTCAGATTTAGGATCCCGAATGCAGACTCTGGTACAAAGGATTTTGCATTTATTTGCACTGTGCATGGTCCACCTAGTTGTACTAGTTGAGTGGCCTAACCAGCTCACAAAAAGGCCAAGGAAACTTTCAGTGATGTGGTGCCAGGAAAAGCTGAAAGGCTCCTCATGGTTCACAAAAATACTCTCTGCTGCTGCCTTCAAGGGCCCCCACCCAAATGGCCTTCTGTTTCCCCCAGACATGACCTGCCAGTCAATTTCTTGCCATCCCCAACCAGTGACCTGAAACAGGGTAATTATTTGGCATTTTCAGCATGCTGTTTTATTTAAATGAGGCCCAAAGCTGAATCTGGACGCAAGTCGAATTTCTCAGCCATAGTGACGGGAGCAATCTTGTCTCTTCAGAAGACAGGATCTGTTAAACTGATCTAATCGTTATTATGTACTCTTGGTTCATTAAAGAACTATAGGAACAAAAAGCACCCACCAATAGACTTTGCAAATCTACATTTTTCTTTTTCACATTGAATTTATCTCTGAGATTGTTCCATGTTTAAGGCAAGCTCCCAGCTTGAATTGGATTTCCCACTGGGTGCTCAACAAAGTGTAGGGGACAGGAGAGTAAACTATCCCATGAGTTTTCAGTTCTTAAAGGGCTATAGCTAGCACTTAATGGTAAGGGGCTTCTTGTGGAGCCGATAACTGCTGGTGGCATGTGATCTATTTTGATAAGCGGGCGTTCACCTAGATAATAGTGTCATCCAAAATATACATGGAGCAGGCAATGAAGTTGGTGAGTAAATGAAGGAGCAATACAATATCTGCAAGATGTAGCAGTGGAGTCAGAAGAAAATGGTGCTCATCAACAAAGCTGTCAAGGTAAGACTATCCAACAGCAGCATTTCACAATTAGACAGCCTAAATATGCAACCACCAAGCTCTGCCAAAGAATTTATTCCACATTTGCTGCTGGCCCATTATCTCATTGCTGGAAAGTGCCACCAAAGGGTGTAATTACGTGACAAGTTTATATAGGTAGTTTCCATTATAAATGTGGAGCTTTCATATCTGTCTTATCTATTCTCTTGAGTATACTGGTGCTAGTCACTTCTACAAGCAGTCTGAGCATCTTACATCTAGGAGTATGCTAATCCTCTCCAGTGCGTTAATATGCAAGACCAGGAGTGCAACATTAATACCCCTTGGGATCTGAACCCTTTGGCAATTAGCCTCAAGTACACCTCTCCAAACTTTTCAAAGGTTGACAAAACACTTTGTTAGTTAGTTTTAATTTGAAATAGGTGCAGAAATAGACCATTTGGCCCGTCGAGCTTGCTCCGCCATTCAATATGATCATGGCTGATCTTCAGCTTCAACTTCACTTTCCTGCATGCTCCCCATATCCCTTGATTCCCTAAGAGACCAAAACTCTATCTCACCCTTAACTATATTCAGTGTTGGTGCATCCATAACCCTCTGGGGTAGAGAATTACAAAGATTCACAACACTTTGAATGAAGAAATTTCCCCTTATCACAGTCATAAATGATCGTCTCCTTATCCTGAGACTGTGCCCCTCGTTCTAGATTCCCTGACCGGGGAAAGAACCTGTGTTTACCCTGTCAAACTCCTTCGGAACCTTGTAAGTTTGAATGAGATCATCTCTCATTCTTCTAAACTCCAGACAGTATAGACCTAATTTACTCAGCCTCTCATCACAATTCGGTTAGGTTTACCTTAGCGATGGGCAGGGACAGGTATATACCGCAGGGCAAGAATTATAGCTGGGGGAAAGGAAATTATGATGCGATTAGGCAAGATTTAGGATGCGTAGGATGGGGAAGGAAACTGCAGGGGATGGGAACAATCGAAATGTGGAGCTTATTCAAGGAGCAGCTACTGTGTGTCCTTGATAAGTATGTACCTGTGAGGCAGGGAGGAAGTTGTCGTGCGAGGGAGCCGTGGTTTACGAAAGAAGTTGAAGCGCTTGTCAAGAGGAAGAAGGCGGCTTATGTTAGGATGAGACGTGAAGGCTCAGTTAGGGCGCTTGAGAGCTACAAGCTAGCCAGGAAGGATCTAAAGGGAGAGCTAAGAAGAGCAAGGAGAGGACACGAGAAGTCATTGGTGGATCGGATCAGGGAAAACCCTAAGGCTTTCTATAGGTATATCAGGAATAAAAGAATGACTAGAGTTAGATTAGGGCCAATCAAGGATAGTAGTGGGAAGTTGTGTGTGGAATCAGAGGAGGTAGGGGAAGTGTTAAATGAATATTTTGCGTCAGTATTTACAGTAGAGAAAGAAAATGTTGTTGAGAATACTGAGATTCAGGCTACGAGGCTAGATGGGATTGAGGTTCACAAGGAGGAGGTGTTAGCAATTTTGGAAAGTGTGAAAATAGATAAGTCCCCTAGGCCAGATGGGATTTATCCTAGGATTCTCTGGGAAGCTAGGGAGGAGATTGCAGAGCCTTTGTCCTTGATCTTTATGTCGTCATTGTCGACAGGAATAGTGCCGGAAGACTGGAGGATAGCAAATGTTGTCCCCTTGTTCAAGAAGGGGAGTAGAGACAGCCCTGGTAATTATAGACCTGTGAGCCTTACTTCGGTTGTGGGTAAAATGTTGGAAAAGGTTATAAGAGACAGGATTTATAATCATCTTGAAAAGAATAAGTTCATTAGAGATAGTCAGCACGGTTTTGTGACGGGTAGGTCGTGCCTCACAAACCTTATTGAGTTTTTCGAGAAGGTGACCAAACAGGTGGATGAGGGTAAAGCAGTGGATGTGGTGTATATGGATTTCAGTAAGGCATTTGATAAGGTTCCCCACGGTAGGCTATTGCAGAAAATACGGAAGTATGGGGTTGAAGGTGATTTGGAGCTTTGGATCAGAAATTGGCTAGCTGAAAGAAGACAGAGGGTGGTGGTTGATGGCAAATGTTCATCCTGGAGTTTAGTTACTAGTGGTGTACCGCAAGGATCTGTTTTGGGGCCACTGCTGTTTGTCATTTTTATAAATGACCTGGAAGAGGGTGTAGAAGGGTGGGTTAGTAAATTTGCAGATGACACTAAGGTCGGTGGAGTTGTGGATAGTGCCGAAGGATGTTGTAGGGTACAGAGGGACATAGATAGGCTGCAGAGCTGGGCTGAGAGATGGCAAATGGAGTTTAATGCGGAAAAGTGTGAGGTGATTCACTTTGGAAGGAGTAACAGGAATGCAGAGTACTGGGCTAATGGGAAGATTCTTGGTAGTGTAGATGAACAGAGAGATCTTGGTGTCCAGGTGCATAAATCCCTGAAGGTTGCTAACCAGGTTAATAGGGCTGTTAAGAAGGCATATGGTGTGTTAGATTTTATTAGTAGGGGGGTCGAGTTTCGGAGCCACGATGTCATGCTGCAGCTGTACAAAACTCTGGTGAGACCGCACCTGGAGTATTGCGTGCAGTTCTGGTCACCGCATTATAGGAAGGATGTGGAAGCTATGGAAAGGGTGCAGAGGAGATTTACTAGGATGTTGCCTGGTATGGAGGGAAGGTCTTACGAGGAAAGGCTGAGGGACTTGAGGTTGTTTTCGTTGGAGAGAAGGAGGAGGAGAGGTGACTTAATAGAGACATATAAGATAATCAGAGGGTTAGATAGGGTGGATAGTGAGCGTCTTTTTCCTCGGATGGTGATGGCAAACACGAGGGGACATAGCTTCAAGTTGAGGGGTGATAGATATAGGACAGATGTGAGAGGTAGTTTCTTTACGCAGAGAGTAGTAGGGGCTTGGAACGCCCTGCCTGCAGCAGTAGTAGATTCGCCAACTTTAAGGGCATTTAAGTGGTCATTGGATAGACATATGGATGAAAATGGAATAGTGTAGGTCAGATGGTTTCACAGGTCGGCGCAACATCGAGGGCCGAAGGGCCTGTACTGCGCTGTAATGTTCTAATTCTAATTCTAATCACAGGACAACCTCTCATCCCAGGGAACCTTTGCTGTACTGCCTCCAAGGGAAGTATATCCTTCCTTAAGTATGGAGAGCAAAACTGCACACAGTGGGCTGAATTTCGCACGGCCAGAAGGAGCAGGAGTGGAGGTTTGGGGAGGGTGCTGAAAAATTAGAACAGACATGCTCGCCCTGAAACCCAACATAGTAACGTCGGTTCCAGATTTTGTCAGCGATGGGAAAGCTCCAAGGACTGCAATTTAAATTGGTAAACAATTTGTTTAAATACATTTGCATGGAATTGAGAACAATTTTATGTGCGGGGTTTAAATTTAGTCAACAGTATGTGGCGATCATGTGCCCTCTGACCCCCGGCCTTTGAAAGGTGGTGGCACCAAGGCAAGGCCTCAGTGACGATGAGGGAAGGCAGCAATGGGAAGCATTTGACAAGGGAAGGGAGGGAGCAGGGGCCATTGTCAGCCTGCAGTGCTGGGCACTCCACACAAGTGGACAATCTCTCAGGTGCAAGGGTCTGGTGGGCTATATCTTGGGTGTGAGTGTCCGGTGGAAATATCTCGGGTGCTGGGCTATCTGCAAGGGTGGGCATTGAGGGGCATTAGCGCATATTCTGAGGGGAGTAGCAATGGGAAGATGCCAAGCAACTTTGTCTCTGCAAGGACAGCACTCCGGAGAGGTACTGATCAGCTGGCATGGGTCTCATACATCCCATCTTTGTGGACCCCTGTGCCAGGCAGCAGCAGCGCGGAGGGAGGGCTAGCATGTAGCTGTGCCTGCCTATGAAGCTCCAATAGGAGAGTAGCAGCAGCCAGCCATGCCAGGAAGGGCGTACCCGTTCCAAAGAGTGTACCAGACCCACCTCAGCTACCTCAAAATGTCTGAGCATCAGTGTCAGCGGAAACTGAGGCTCTGCAAGAAGGCTGCAATGCTGCAGGACGAGCTGGGACGCATGGGCTTCGGTGAACACCCAATGCCCGTGGCCCTGAAGATCACCATGGTACTCAACTTCTGCACCTCTGTCTCTTTCCAAGGATCCACCGGGGACATGTGTGAGGTCTACCAGGCAGCTGCTTACCACTGCATTAAGGAGGTGACCAATGCCCTGTTCAAGAGGGCTGGTGACTATGTGCATTACCAGACCGACCACAACAGTCAGTCAGAGAGGGCCATCAGGTTTGGGGCCGTAGCTGGATTCCCGCAGGTGCAAGGTGTCATCGATTGCAGACATGTGACCTTCAAGGCTCCCATGGACCAGCCAGCCGCCTTCATCAACAGGAAGTGTTTCCATTCCATCAATGTTCAACTGGTCTGCGACAACTGAAAGCGTTTCCTGCAGGTGTGTGCCCGCTTCCCGGGAAGCAGCCATGACGCCTACATACTTCCAACAGTCCCAGGTGCTACAGCTTTTCAGGTCCCCCGCTTGCCTTTAGGGATGGATTCTCAGGGGCAAGGGCTGCCCATTGAAGACATGGCACTGCAGTGAAGGAGAGGTATAACACTTTCCCCTGCTCCACCCGAGCAACCATTGAGCAAGCCATTGGGCTGCTGAAGATGAGATTCCGGTGCCTCGATCAATCCGGTGGAGCCCTGCAGTATACCCCAGAGAGGGTTTCGCGTATTGTGATGGTCTATTGTGCTCTGCATAATCTAGCACTGCAGAGAGGGGAGGTCTTTCATGAAGAGGACACCATTGATTGCCAGTGATGAGGAGGCTAATGAGCAGGCAGCACTCAATATTGATTCCCTTGCAGCAGAGACCAGGGCCATTGAGAGGCGCACAAGGGAGGCAAGAGACAATCTCATACATACGATTTGGACATAAATGTAGGGGGCATGATCAAGAAGTTTGCAGACGACACAAAAATTAGCCGTGTGGTAGATAGTGAGGAGGATAGCTGTAGGCTGCAGGAAGATATTGATGTTGTGGTCAGTTGGGCAGAAAAGTGGCAAATGGAATTCAAACTTGGAGAAGTGTGAGGTGATGCATTTGGGGAGGTCAAACAAGGCAAAGGAATACATGATTAATGAGAAAATACTGAGAAGTGTAGAGGAAGTGAGGGACCTTGGATTGAATGTCCACAGATCCCTGAAGGTAGCAGGACAGGTCAATAAGGTGGCTAAGAAGGCATATGGAATCCTTTCCTTTATTAGCCAAGGTATAGAATACAAGAGCAGGGAGGTTATGCTGGAACTGTATAGCTCATTGGTTAGGCCACAACTTGAGTACTGTGTGCAGTTCTGGTCACCTCGTTACAGAACGGATGTAATTGCACTAGAGAGATTACACAGGAGATTTACGGGGATGTTGCCAGGACTGGAAAAATGCAGCAATGAGGAAAGATTGGATAGGCTGGGGTTGTTCTTCTTGGTACAGAAAAGGCTGAGGGGAGATCTGATTGAAATGTACAAAATTTTGTGGGGCCTGGATAGAGTGGAGGCAAAGGGTCTATTCACCTTAGCAGAGAGGTCAGTGACGAGGGGGCAGAGATTTAAAGTGATTGGTAGAAAAATTAGAGGGGAGATGAGGAAAAACTTTTTCACCCAGAGGGTGGTGATGGTCTGGAACTCACTGCCTGAAAGGGTAGTTGGGACAGAGACCCTCAACTCCTTCAAAAGGAGTCTGAATATGCACCTCAAGTGCCGTAATCTGCAGGGCTACGGAGCAAATGCTGGAATGTGGGATTAGAATAGGTGGATCGTTTTTTTGGCCGGCACAGACACGATGGGCCAAGTGGTCTCTTTCTGTGCCTTAAACTTTCTATGATTTCTATAATTCGATACCCGCTTTCTGCCACCATAACAGCCTCTCAGTGTGGACTCAATAAAGCCTCATCTCACTGTATTCTGTCTGTCGCCTGCTCTCCATCTCGCCTCCCTGCCGAGTGCCCAGCTTCACCACATGCTCTGGCAGATCTGAGACACTGACCAAACACGGTCTGTGCCTACACTGGCAGCCCATTGAGGGAGCAAGGGTGAAGGCAGCACCTCCCAATTCAGGCTTGAAAAAATGAGCATTTCCCAACGATGAATGTGAACTCTATTTATGACACCAAATGCAGAAAAGAATATGAAGGCCAAAAGTAATACACCTATGAATCCCCAAGTGCATCTAGGTGTTCTTCTTTATATGTTTTCGTGGGCTTCTACGCAGTGTGACCCTTTCGCTGTCAGCTGGGCTGGAGGCAGGCTGCTGATCAGGCTGCCCCTAGGCCTGTGATGACTTCGGCAGCCATCCTCTGGTTGCCTAAGGTCTGGAGGGCCCCAGCTGCCTGAGGGGTTCCTGCACAGGTGCAGGACCCTCCTCAGTTGTCGCGGCTACTGGAGCTGCACTCACTGACGGAGGGCTGAGGAGCTGCTGTCCACACTCAGAGAACTCTGAGGAGAGCGCCCAGATGTGGACGTCAGCCTCTCCTCTTCCCTTTCAAGGCTCACCTGAACCTCCCTGCTGCCTTGTCCTCCTCTCACCATGCCACTGAACTCCTGGCCAAGGCAATGGTGTGCAGGTCTGCGTGCCACCAATCTCTCGATAGAGGAAGCCATTCACTCACATGCCTGAAGCATGGCAGCGCTCATGGCATTGATGGACTCCTCCACCGTCCACTTATGACCAAGCATTGCCTCTGGCAGCTCTGCTAGATGTTGCCTCACCTCTCTCTGCAACTCCAGCATGCCCTGTGCCGTCGACACCAGAGGCTCATCCACAACGTGGGGCTCAGCATGGGCCTGGCCACCCTGCACCCTGATCAGACCTTGATCAAACTGGGATGGCCCCACGGTTTAGCAATGCCTTCCTGGAGATTCTCCTCCAGGCCGCAAGGGAAAGGCGAGCGGTCCTTTTTCCAAGGGATGACACGAAGAGATCCTCCGGCCTGACCAAGCAACCCTGGATGGAGATCGCAGAGGAGGTCAGCAGCCAAGGGGGTCACCCCCCGGAACTGGGTCCAGTGCTGCAAGAGGGTCAATGGCCTTTTTCGCTCCGCCAAGGTGAATCCTCCATACCTCTCTCCTTTTTGGGGCTTGCATGTGGCTATGTAGGAGGGCACACGACATAGGAAGGGAGTAACCACAAAGGAGGTGGCAAGGGGGTTAGGAATCACCACATCATGGCAGATGCATGGCTGCATCTCATGAACAGGCCACCTACTTTCATAGCTCACCCCCAAAACATCCCCTGAGGACAGACGTGGGGAGAAATCCCATTAGGGGATGAGGGGCTGCCACTAGCATAACTGCTCTGTTGCTCTTCCTGCAAAGTCTTACTATGTCCATCTTTCCAATTGCAGGACAAATGTGCCCATAACAACAGTGACACCTCAAGAACTGGCGATGGGATCCCTGATCTACATCCTCTAATGTCAGCTGAGAAGGAGGCTCTGGCGCTAGCAGGTGCTCGGGGCGGCCATTCGTTGGCGGTCAGTGAGACTGGAGTGTCTGCACAAGAGAGTGAGAATTCTGTTCATGTGACCTCCATCACACTTCTGGAGATCCACCATCAAACATGGTGTGCATGAGGAGATCTGCACAACCTAACTCACAAATGTTATTGTTCTGTCATGCAGGTCGAACAACAGAGGCAAGCGCAGCCACTGCGACAGGAGGTCTGCCGTCAAACTCTGAGAAGGAGGAGGAGTAGTCAGAGGACTCCTTCATCACCATCTCTGGGTATGTCCTGTCCCACCAGCAGGACAGGCCCACCAGAGGTGGCAGCCCAGTGGTATACAGTCAGGAGAGAGTTGCCCTGGGAGTCCTCAACATTGACTCTGAACCCCAAGAAGTCTCATGTCATCAGGCCAAACATGGACAAGGAAATCTCCTGCTGATTCCACCCACCACTCTCCCTCAGCTGGTGAATCACTGCTCCTCCATGTTGAACACCACTTGGAAGAAGCACTGAGGGTGGCAAGGGCACAGAATATACTCTGGGTGGGGGGATTTCAATGTCCATTACCAAGATTGGCTCGCTAGCAACACTACTGACCTAGGTGGCCCCATCCTGAAGCCCAGGCTAGGCTTGCAGCAGATGCTGAGAGAATCTCATCCTCATCAATTTATCTGTCACAGATGTATCGGTCCATGATAGCACTGGTAGGAGTGACCACCCCATAGTCCCGTCTTCACACTGAGGATACCCTCCATCGTTTTGTGTTGACCTACCTGGGATAGATTCAGAACAGATCTAGCAGCTCAAAACTGCGCTGTGGCCCATCTGCAGCAGCGGAATTGTATGCAACCACAATCTGTAATCTCATGGTCTTCCTGTACCACAATTAAACAAATAACAGGAGGAGGAGGCTCCACAAACACTCCATCCTCAATGATGACTGAGACCATGAGTGCAAAAGACAAGGCCGAAGCATTTGCATCCATCTTCAGCCAGAAGTGCCGAGTACATGATTCATCTCAGCCTCAACTAGAGGTCCCCAGCATCACAGATGCCAGTCTTCAGCCAATTCAATTCACTCTCCATGATACCGGGTACTGCCTGTGTGGAGTTTGCAAGTTCTCCCTGTGTCTGCGTGGGTTTTCTCCGGGTGCTCCGGTTTCCTCCCACAAGCCAAAAGACTTGCAGGTTGACAGGTAAATTGGCCATTATAAATTGTCACTAGTATAGGTAGGTGGTAGGGAAATATAGGGACAGGTGGGGATGTTTGGTAGAAATATGGGATTAGTGTAGGATTAGTATAAATGGGTGGTTGATGTTCGGCACAGACTCGGTGGGCCGAAGGGCCTGTTTCAGTGCTGTATCTCTAATCTAATCTAATCTAATCATATCAAGAAATGGCTGAACACACTGGAAACAGCAAAGGCTATGGACCCTGACAACATCCCAGCTATAGTACTGAAGACTTACGCCCCAAAACTAGCTGTTCCTCAAGTCAAGCTGTTCCAGCACAGCTACAACACATGCACCTATCTGACAATGTGGAAAATTGCCCAGGTATGTCCTGTCCACAAAAAGCAGGACAAATCCAATCCAGCCAAATACCATCAGTCTACTCTCAATTAAAGGCCTGCTCAGGGCGGGGAAAAAGAATCTGACCCGAGGCCGACCGAACCACAGTGGACCCAAGCCCGACCTGGCCCGATTCCCTCCGATTTTGCCCTGAACCCGACCTGACCCAAGCCCGATCCCGACTCAACCCGACCCAAGCCCGACCCGACCATCCCTTTCCTTACCTTCCTGACACAACCTGCAGGAAGCTGCAGTGCATTTTTTTTTAATTCATTCATGGGATGTGGGCGTCGCTGGCCAGGCCAGCATTTATTGCCCATCCCTAATTGCCCTTGAGAAGGTGGTGGTGAGCTGCCTTCGTGAACGGCTGCAGTCCATGTGGGGTAGGTATACCCACAGTGCTGTTAAGAAGGGAGTTCCAGGGAGCGACAGTGAAGGAACGGCGATATAGTTCCAAGTCAGGATGGTGTGTGACGTGGAGGGGAACTTGCAGGTGGTGATGTCCCCATGCATCTGCTGCTCTTGTCCGTCAAGGTGGTAGAGGTTGCGGGTTTGGAAAGTGCTGTCTAAGGAGCCTTGGTGCATTGCTGCAGTGCATCTTATAGATGCTACACATTGCTGCCACTGTGCGTCGGTGGTGGAGGGAGTGAATGTTTGTAGATGAGGTGCCAATCAAGCGGGCTGCTTTGTCCTGGATGGTGTCGAGATTCTTGAGTGTTGTTGGTGATGACGTCATAGTGCGCAGACTCAGTTTCGTCCCAGGCTCCCAGCTCAGGCTTACTGGCAGAGCACTTACCGTGTGTGTCCAGCCCGACCCGACCCGAGCCTAAAAGCCGGACCCGGAAGAGGGGCCCGACCTGACCCGAAGCCGACACATGTCGCCGGGTCCCGTCAGGTTCGGGTCAGGGAGCAGGCTTTTACTCTCAATCACCAGCAAAGTAATGGAAAGCGTCCTCAACAGTGCTTCCTGATTGATGCTCAGTTTTGGCTTTGCCAGGACACTCAGCTCCAGACCTCATTACAGCCTTGGTCCAAACATGGACAAAAGAGCTGAATTTCAGAGGAGAGGTGAGGCCTTTAGCATCAAGGCAGCATTTGACCGAGTGTAGCATCAAACAGCCCTAGCAAAATTGAAGTCATTGGGAATCAGGAGGAAACTCTCCATGGTTGGAGTCATATCCAGCACAAAGGAAAATGGTTGTGGTTCTTGGAGGCCAAACATCTCAGCCCCAGGACATCGTTGCAGGAGTTCCTCAGGGTAGTGTCCTAGGCCCAACCATCTTCAGCTGCTTCATCAAAGACCTTCCCTCCATCATAAGGTCGGAAGTGAGGATATTTGGTGATGATTGCACAATGTTCAGCAGCATTCACGACTCCTCAAATACTGAAACAGTCTGTGACTGCATGCAGCAAGATCTGGACAACAGTCAGGCTTGGGCTAATAAGTGGCAAGTAACATTCATGTCACACACGTACCAGGCAATGACCATCTCCAACAAGAGAGAATCTAACCACCTCCCCTTGATGTTCAATGACATTACGATCACTGAATCCCCCACCATCAACATCCTGGACATTACGATTGACAAGATGCTTAACTTGATCAGTCATTTCAATGCTGTGGCTACAAGAACAGGACTGAGGCTAGGAATTCTGTGGCGAGTAACTCATTTACTGACTCCCCAAAGCCATCTACAAGGCACAAGTCAGGAGTGTGATGGAATACTCTCCATTTGCCTAGATGAGTACAGACCCAACAACACTCAAAAAGCTCGACGCCATCCAGGATAAAGCAGCCCGCTTGATTGGCAAGCCATCTACCACCTTAAACATTAACTCCCTCCACCACCAACGCACAGTGACAGCAGTGTGTTCGATCTACAATATGCACTGCAGCAATGCACCAAGGCTCCTTTGACAGCACCTCCCAAACTCATGACCTCTACCAGCTAGAGGGACAAGGGCAGCACATACATGGGAACACCACCACCTTCAAGTTCCTCTCCAAGTCACACACCATCCTGACTTGGAACTATATCACCGTTCCTTCACTGTCGCTGGGTCAAAATCCTGGAACTCCCTTCCCAACAGCACTGTGGGTATACCTACCCCACATGGACTGCAGCGGTTCACGAAGGCAGCTCACCACCACCTTCTGAAAGGCAATTAGGGATGGGCAATAAATGCTGGCCTGGCCAGCGATGCCCACATCCCAAGAACAATAAAAAAATTGGCTTGTCCAGCTTAAATATACTTTTTTTCAATTGCTACAACCTCTCACCTTTTTAAAACCCATGTGAATGAATTTTGTTTTAACACACAACTCTTAAACAATCCTATAATCCTTACTGTGAAGAAAAAGAATCATCAAAAATCTGGAAATGTGACATGCGGCCGTAGGAATTTATCACATGCATGTCAATATAAAGGCAGAAATGTATTTTTAGATAGGAATGGAGCTGGCAGCTCTGCAGCTCGTTCCAATTATCCCCTGCCCTCTAACCCTGCTTGACCTGAAGGCTACACTTGAGTACAGTGATACTGGAGTAATATGACTCTTACTTCCTTTCACTTCCAGCTATGTCATGTGCTCTTTTTCAATCATGTATCTTCTTACACACCTGCCATCTATGGATTTCAACAGGAAGTAAAGTTGGGCAGGGGTTTAAAATAGGCATCCACTGATCCCATCAATTTCCCACTGGGCGAGTTAGGTTCTAATTACCCCAGAGAAGACCATGTTGGCTTTTACCCATCATTTCCCATCACATCTTCCCCCATTAAAAATCTGTTCACGTCAACCCATTAAGTGGTGACCAGTTCCTCGGGAGCCAGCTGCAGCTGAAATCAAGCTGTCATTCAGTACCTATGCGTTCTGCAGCTGAATGGTTGAGTTCTCCAACTGTCTTACTGTTTGAGCAGCTCAATATTTGCTTGAGTAGTGTATAAGTGTCACTGTTCCAACAATGCCTGTTGTAAGCTTGGCTGAAAAAAATATCATGGCCTGGAATTACTGCAGGAGTCCTATGGCGGAAGATCCTCGAAAACCACCTCCCTTCCCACAAGAAACAGCTAAATATGTCTGTTCCTCCAGTGTTTTCTCCCATCTTTCGCCAGTGTTGGGTGGGTCAGGAGAACCCCTTGGTACAGTAGTGTAGTGACGTATGTCACTGGACTAGTAATCCAGAGGCCTGGACTAATAACCTGGAGAACCTGTGTTCAAATTCCACTGTGGAAATTTATGAATTTGTATACAATTTAAAAAGCAATTTGGAAATGAGAAAGCTCGTATCAGTAAAAGTGACCATGAAATTAGTGGATTGTCATAAAAATCCAACTGGTTCACTCACGTCCTTTAGAGAAGAAAACCTGCTGTCTTTATCTAGTCCGGCCTATGTGTGAATCCAGTCCCACACCAATGTGATTTCTGGCAGTTGTATTACCAGCTTCTCAGGACAACTAGTGATGGGCAATAAATATTGACCTTGCCAGCAGGACCCATATGCGAAGAACGAATTTAAAATCTTTTCAGGGACTATAATTCAAAGCATGGCCCCATTTTGAAAATATTCGTAGAGAACAAATGTTGTGCCCTGATGCAAAGTTTTGTAAGCCTTTAAAGGGACAACATGCAGAATGCTGAAGTAAATGTTGCCCCACACAGCTCCAGCCTGACACCTAGTGGTAGTAACAGCAAGTTGCAAACAAAGAAAATCTCCTGATGTTCAATTTTACATCAAAAAGATCTTTAAGGACTTTATGCAACCAGAGGAGCTGTTACCCTTTCCCCCTATATTTTCAAATGAAAATAATAGCATAGATTTGACTTCTTGTTGCGCTTTGGGGAAAAAGCACTAGCATTATACAACATCACTCACGACTTTGGGATGTCCCAAAGTACTTTACAATCAGTGAAATCCTTTTAAACTGTAGTCACTGTTGTAATGTGGGAAAAACAGCAGCCAATTTGCACACAGCAAGTTCCCATAGATAACAATGTGATAATGACCACCTAATCTGATTTAGGCATTTATTGAGGAATAAATATTGTTCAGGACACTGAGGAGAATTCCCCTATGCTTTTTTTGAAATAGTGATATTGGATATTTCATGTTCAATTGAGAAAAGCAGGCAGATCCCAACAAATAAAGGGAGAAATCTATTACATCAGGTCAGGTCCATTACATCACAAGTAAACAAGAGGCCTGGACTAATAGATCCAGGAGGTGCAAGATTGAATCCCACCATGGAAGCTGGGGAATTTAAATTTGGTTAATTAAATAAATCTGGAATTTCAAAGCTAGTAGCAGTAAAGTACAGGATTATTGTAAAAACCCACCTGGTTCATTATTGCCCTTTAGGGAAGGGAAATTCTATTTTATTTTCTTACCTGGTCTCACCTGTATATGGATTCCAGAGTCACAGTGATACGGTTGACTTTTAACTGCCCTCTGAAGTGGCCCAGAAAACTACTCAATTGTATCAAACTACAACAAAAATAAACAATAAGAATAAAACTGGACAGCCACCCAGTATCAACCTAGACAGTGAACACAAACAAAGGCACACCCAGCCCAGTCAACCCTGCAACATCCACCTCACTAACATCTGGGGACCTGTGCCAAAACTGAAAGAGCGGTACCACAGACTAGTAAAGCAACAGCCTGGCATTGTCATATTCACAGAATCATACCTTTTATCCAGTGTTTCCATCACCGTCCCTGGTATAACCTCTCCCACTGGAAGTTCAGAGCCACTAGAGGTAACGGCACACTAGAACAACAGTCGGGAGAGAATGGCCTTACCCACATTGACTCCGGACCCCATGAAGTCTCATGGCATTAGGCCAAACACGTGCAAGGAAACCTCCTGCTAATTATCACCTTCCGCCCTCCATCAGCTGATAAATCAGTGCTCCTCCATATTGAACACCACTTGGAAGAAGCACTGAGGGTAGCAAGGACACAGAATGCACTCTGGATGGGATCTTCAATGTCCTTTACCAATAGTGTCTCGGTAGCATCACTACTGACCGAGCTGGCCTGAAGAACAAAGAACCAACATAAGGAAAAAACCTACTCCACCATGTCCTCACCAATCTCAGTTGCAGGTGCCTCTGTCCATGACAGTATTGTTAGGAGTGACCACCGCGTAGTTCTTGTGGAGACCAAGTCCCATCTTCACACTGAGGACATCCTCCATCATGCTGTGTTGCATTACCACTGTGCAAAATAGGATAGATTCAGAACAGATCCAGCAGCTCAAAACTGGGCATCTATGAGACACTGCAGGTTATCAGCAGCAGAAAATGGTATTCCACACAATCTGTACTCTCATGGCCTGACATATCTATCACTCTACTATACTATCAAGCCGGGGACCAAGCCCCGTCCAATGAGGAGTGTGGAAGAGCATTCCAGGAGTAAAAGCAGGTATACAAAAATGTGGTGCCAACTTGGTGATGCTACAACACAGGATTGCATGCATGCTAAAAACCAGAAGCAGCATACTATAGACCGAGATAAAGGCTTCTCGGCCTTTTGGCTAAGATCAAGTGTAGTATCTGTTCTTATCAGTGCTTATTTGATTGAGAAGAGACCATGATCATTGCCTTTTGATCCTGGGGAAGCTTTGAGTAAAATGGCTATAACCAATTTTCGAGCTTCGGGCCAGGGAGTGCGCAACACCGTTCGGGTGGTCGTGAAGGACAAGGAAGGAGATGCACCGGTCGATCGCACCTTCTTCATCAAGAAAATTCTCTTCGATTGCTGCGGATTTCAAGCGACGGACCTCTTCTGCCTGCAGGATTTCCCCAGCAGTGGATACTTCGACGTGACGTTCCGGAACGTGGCGGGATGCATCAAGTTCCTGAAGGCGTTCAAGGTGAAAGGGGACCGGGCGCCACTGTCGATCCTCTCAGCGGAGCCGCTCTTCATGCTTCCGTCACAACGGGACCGGGTGGTGACGATTCACCTCTACAACCCCCATGTTCCGGTGATGGATGTACTCACCTTTCTCGCCAGGTACGTCGAGGTGGCCGGCAGCAGCACTGATGTCAAGGACCCCTTTGGGATCTGGACCAGCAAGCGGCAGGTCAAGGTGACCTTGAAGGTAGATCCCAGTGGAGCCATCATCCACCCTCCCTCCAGCTTCGCTATCGGGGGAAGTCGAGGCTTCTTGGTCTACGCTGGGCAGCCCAGAGTTTGCCGCACCTGTGGCAAATCTGGTCACATGGCAGCCAACTGCAGCACGGTTGTTTGCAAGAACTGCAAGGAGGAAGGCCATCAGACCAAGGACTGTAAGCAGACTAAGTGTTGCAACTTGTGCGGTGCGGCAGGCCATCTCTACAAGACCTGCCCCAAACGTTGTCTCAGCTATGCTCAGGCGGCAAGGTCCAAGGAATGGCCGGGCGAAGGTTCGACGAAGGCGTCCGCTGTTCGAAAGGAGACCAGCAACCTTCTCCGCAGTGAGGAACTTCAACCTGAGAAGGAAGGGGAGGCGGCTGAAACCAACGACCCAGCACCTACCCAGCGCCCGGAAACCCCTCCTCCACAGACAGAATCAATGGAGGAGGAGGCAGCAGATGGACAAACAGGTCAGTGGCAAGTGGTCCAGAGGAAAACCACAAAGAAAAAACATCCCAAAGCCACCACCCAAACCAGTGGCAAGAGGAGGCTCTCTTCTGAATCAGACTGCAACAACTCCTCTTCACTGGACGGGGAAATGCTGGAACGACAGCCCCTTCAAAAGAGGCGGCAGAACTCCGAGATGGATGATAAAGCATCCCAGCCCCCGGGCACTGGAAGCTGTGATGGGCCCGGCGGGCCCCAACCCCAATTCCCCACACGTAACGACGTGGCCAACGCATCTCAGCTCCGGGACACCGGGAGCAAAGACACGTCTGGCGCACCTGAGCTCCGGGAGACCGGGAGCTGTGATGTTTTCGAGGAGGAACAGATGGAAGCAGCTGAGGACAACCCAATGCTCTCTGCCTACAAGACCCCCCCGATGTCACCCGAGCGGCACAAACCCTGCATGAAAAATCAGGAGGGGTTTCTGAGCCCAACCAACGTGAAACTGCTTGCGCATACGATGGGTATGCAGGAACATCCCGAAGGGGAAGGACTGGGACTAGCGAGGACAAATGGTATGGGAAGCAACAACTAATTTTTAGTTAAAAATGGGTATAAGAATTGCTTCCATTAATGTGCGTAGCATTAAATCGACTACGCGATGTGTTTCAACCTTGGATTACCTTGCCAAGGTCAAAGCTGACCTACTGTTTCTGCAGGAGTGTGGAATACCACACCTCAGCACCTACAGGCAGTGGTCGCGATGGTGGTCCCACGGGCCATCGATCTGGTCGGGGGGTAATGACTGCCGTTCCTCCGGCCTGGGTATTCTGCTGCGGGGAGGTAACTTCACCATCTCCGAAGTTAAGGAGGTGGTGGGCGGCCGCCTCCTCGTAGCAGACGTGATGTACAACAACGCTCCGCTCCGGTTGATCAACGTGTACGCCCCGGTACAACGCAGCAAGCGGCTGACCGTCTTCCAGCAGCTCCCACTGCTGTGGCGACGTCCAGGCCGGTCATCCTAGGCGGTGACTTCAACTGCATCATCGATGCGGCTGGACGATCCGGCAGTGACGACAGCAAACTGGACGCTACGTCCAGATTCCTAATAGAAACAGTTAAGGATGCCAAACTGCACGACGTCTTCAGCAAACCTGCAGACGGAGCGCAGCGCAGATACACATGGTCAAGATCGGACGGGTCAGCCCGTTCCAAGATTGACTTCCTGTTTGTGTCCCGTGCGGTCACGGTCGGATCCACCGACGTCAAGCCGGTGTTCTTCTCCGACCACTGCCTCTTACTGGCCGACTGTCACTTACAGGACGACCAGCGGGTTGGCAGAGGGACGTGGAAGCTCAATGCGACACTGCTGACCCCAGAGAACGTTGAGGAACTCAAAAGGGATTACAATGGTTGGAGGACCGTGAAACCCCTCTTTGAGTCTCCAGTTCACTGGTGGGAAGCGATTAAGAGAAAATCAAGAGGTTCTTCATCCACAAAGGTGTTCAGAAGGCGAGAGAGAGACAGAGGGAAGTGTCCCGACTCCAGAAAATTATGCAAAATCTACTCCGGTTGCAGTCAATGGGGGTCGAGGTCAAGGAGGACCTCCAAGAGGTGAAGAGCCAGCAGGCCTCGCTCTTTGCCAATGAGGCCTCCAAGATCATCTTCCGGTCCAGAGTCCGCTCCATCGAGCAGGATGAGACGTGCTCGCGTTACTTCTTCCAAAAGGTACACAGAGAGAGCTCTGTTATCAGCAGCCTGAAGGAAGAAGATGGCTCGGTAACGTCTTCGCAGTCCGACATACTAAGGATCAGCAAATCCTTTTATGCTGGGCTGTATGACGCGAAGCCCACAGACAGCAGAGCCTCCCAGTCCTTCCTGTCATCTATCACAGAGGTCTTAGATGACAGCAGGAGGGAGAGACTGGACAAGCTGCTAACTCTGGACGAGCTGACAAAGGCCGTCGAGTCTTTCGAGACGAGTAAAACTCCCGGGAGCGACGGCTTACCGGTCGAGTTGTACTCGGCCCTGTGGGACTGGGTCGGCCTGGACCTGCTGGAAGTATACGAGAGTATGCTCCTGGCCGGCAGCATGTCAGAATCCATGAGAAAAGGCATCATCACCCTCATTTACAAGCAGAAGGGGGAGAGGGCAGAAATCAGAAATTGGCGGCCCATCTCACTGCTTAATGTTGATTACAAGATTCTGTCCAAAGTCATAGCCAGTCGAGTCAAGTCTGCTCTGGAGTTGGTGATTCACCCTGATCAGACCTGTACTGCACCCGGCAGGAAGATCTCTGATAGTCTCGCGCTACTCAGGGATACGATCGCCTACGTACGGGACAGGAGGGTGGACACCTGCCTCATCAGCCTGGACCAGGAGAAGGCTTTTGACAGGATATCGCACACCTACATGATGGACGTGCTTTCCAAAATGGGGTTTGGGGAGGGAATCTGCAATTGGATCCAACTGCTCTACACAAACATCAGTAGCGCAGTGTCAATCAACGGGTGGGAATCGGAAAGTTTCCCGATATAATCTGGAGTCAGACAGGGCTGTCCTCTGTCCCCGGTCTTGTTTGTTTGCTGTATTGAACCCTTTGCTGAGTCTATTAGGAAGGATGCGAGCATAAGAGGGGTGACAATCCCAGGCAGCGGAGGCACTCAGGTCAAAACCTCCCTGTACATGGATGACGTCGCCGTCTTCTGCTCGGATCCGCTGTCCGTGCGCAGACTGATGAGCATCTGCGACCAGTTCGAACTGGCCTCGGGAGCCAAAGTTAACCACGGCAAGAGCGAGGCCATGTTCTTTGGGAACTGGGCTGACCGATCCTTTGTCCCCTTCACCGTCAGGTCAGATTACCTGAAGGTGCTGGGGATATGGTTCGGAAGGGCCGGGGCGTGCACCAAAACATGGGAGGAGCGAGTAGCCAAGGTACGACAAAAGTTGGGCATGTGGGGGCAGCGATCTCTCTCCATTGTGGGTAAGAACCTGGTCATCAGGTGCGAGGCGCTCACGTTGTTGCTCTACGTAGCGCAGGTCTGGCCCATACCCCACTCCTGCGCCGTGGCAGTCACCCGAGCCATTTTCCGCTTCGTCTGGGGATCTAAAATGGACCGGGTCCGGAGGAACACGATGTTCAAATCTCTGGACATGGGCGGGAAAAATGTACCCAACGTGGCCCTCATCCTGATGACCACCTTCGTGTGCGGCTGCATCAAGCTATGTGTAGATCCCCAGTACACAAACTCCAAGTGTCACTACGTGCTGAGGTTCTATCTGTCCCCGGTGTTGCGAAGGATGGGCCTGGTCACATTGCCGCGGAACGCACCATGCAGTTGGGCGGCGCCGTACCACCTATCCTTCGTGGAGCAGTTTCTGCGGAAAAACACCTTTGACCACCGGTCCATCAGGCAGTGGTCTGCACGGAATGTCCTCAAGGCCCTACGGGAAAAGGAAACGGTGGATCCTGTCGGATGGTTCCCCGAGCAGACCGTCAAAGTCATTTGGCGGAATGCCTCATCACCAGAACTTTCAAACAAGCACCAAGATGTAGCTTGGCTGGTGGTGAGAAGGGCCCTCCCCGTCAGATCCTTCATGCACACCCGAAGTCTCGCCCCCTCCGCACAGTGCCCCCGCGTTGGCTGTGGTGGGGAAGAGACGGTCGCCCACCTCCTCCTGGAATGTGCCTTTGCAAAGCAGGTGTGGAAAGAGATGCAGTGGTTTTTGTCAAGGTTCATCCCAAGCAGCTCTGTAACACAGGAGTCTGTGCTCTACGGCTGTTCCCAGGGACGCACACCGAGACAAACATCAACTGCTGCTGGAGGGCTATCAATTCGGTGAAAGACGCCCTTTGGTCTGCCCGAAACTTGCTGGTCTTCCAGCGCAAAGAGTTGTCCACCACCGAATGTTGCAGACTGGCACATTCCAAGGTCCAGGACTACGTGTTGAGGGACGCACTAAAGCTTGGGGCAGCCGCAGCAAAGGCTCAGTGGGGAAAGACCACAGTGTAAGGTTCCCCCACCAAGCTGGACTGAGGGGCTGGATCCATGGGAAACCCCTCGAACTGTATCGTTAATATTCTCAATTGCTGTAAATGTAAAACTGTAATTGACATGACCATTGTGAAACGGAAGGGTTGGGAAGAAACACATGACAGTATTGAAGGAAACTGATCTCCCTTGCAATGTTTGTATTTTTTGGTGCTGTTTGGAAACTGTTTGGCAATGTAATTTTTACAGATTTTTATGAATAAAGTATATTTTGGTAATAAAAAATAAATAAATAAATAAATAATCCCACAACCGTGACATCAAGGCAGCATTTGACTGAGTGTAGCATCAAGAAACCCCGGTAAAAATGATGTCAATGGGAATCAGGAGGAAATGTCTCCACTGGCATACTTAGCACAAAGGAAAATAGTTGTGGTTGTTTGAGGCCAATCATCTCAACCCAAAGCTTTACTGCAGGAGTTCCTCAGGGTAGTGGCCTAGGCAGAACCATCTTCAACTGCTTCATCAATGACCCACCATCATGTCAGAAGTGGGTATGTTTAATGATGATTGCACCGTCTTTGGTTCCTTTCACAGCTCCTCAGATACTGAAGCAGTCTGTGCCCTCATGCAACAAGACCTGAACAACATTCAGGCTTGGGCTAATACATGGCAATAACATTCGCGACACACAAGTGCTAAGCAATGACCATCTCCAACAAGAGAGAATCTAACCACATCCCTTTGACATTTAATGGCATTACCATCACTGAATCCCCCAATATCAACATCCTAGGGGTCACCATTGACTGACCAGAGACTTAACTGGACCAGCCACATAAATATTGTGACGACAAGAGCAGGTTAGAGGCTGTGAACTCTGCAGCGAGTAACTTACCTCCTGACTCCCCAAGCCTGTCCATCATCTACAAGGCACAAGTCAGGAGTGTGATGGAATACTCTCCACTTGCCTGGATGAGTGCCGCTCCAACAACACTCAGGAAGCTCAACATCATCCAGGACAAAGCAGCCCAATTGATTGGCACCCCATCCACAAACATTCACTCCCTCCACCACCAGCTGCAATGCAGTAACTCACCAAGGCTTCTTTGACAGCACAAGGGTAGGCGGTGGCGTAGTGGTATTATCACTGGACTAGTAACCCAGAGACCCAGGGTATTTCTCTGGGGACATGGGTTTGAATCCCACCACAGCAGAAGGTGGAATTTGAATTTAATTAATAAATCTGGAATTAAAAGCTAGTCTAATGATGGCCATGAAACCATTGTCGATTGTTGTAAAAACCTATCTGGTTCACTCATGTCCTTTAGGGAAGGAAATCTGCTGTCCTTACCTGGTCTGGCCTACATGTGACTCCAGACCCACAGCAATGTGGTTAACTCTTGCATGCCCTCTGAAATGGCCGAGCAAGCCACTCAGTTGTATCTAACCGCCACAAAGTCTATAAAAAGGAATGAAACTGGACGGACCACCCGGCATCGACCTAGGCACCGAAAACGACAACGGAAAACTCAGCCCTGTCGACCCTGCAAAGTCCTCCTTACAAACAGCTGGGAGCTTGTGCCAAAGTTGGGAGAGCTGTCCCACAGACTAGTCAAGCAACAGCCTGACATAGTCATACTCACGGAATCATACCTTACAGACAATGTCCCAGACACTGCCATCACCATCCCCGGGTATGTCCTGTTCCACCGGCAAGACAGACCCACCAGAGGTGGTGGCACAGTGGTATACAGTAGGGAAGGAGTTGCCCTGGGAGTCATCAACATCGACTCTGAACCCCAAGAAGTCTCATGGCATCAGGTCAAACATGGGCAAGGTAACCTCCTACTGATTACCACCTACCGCCCTCCCTCAGCTGATGAGTCAGTACTCCTCCATGTTGAACACCACTTGGAGGAAGCACTGAGGGTGACAAGGGCACAAAATGTACTCTGGGTGGGGGACTTCAATGTCCATCACCAAGAGTGGCTCAGTAGCACCACTACTGACCGAGCTGGCTGAGTCCTAAAGGACATAGCTGCTAGACTGGGTCTGCGGCAGGTGGTGGGGGAACCAACACGAGGGAAAAATATACTTGACCTCGTCCTCACCAATCTGCCTGCCGCAGATGCTTCTGTCCATGACTGTATTGGTAGGAGTGACCACCACACAGTCCTTGTGGAGACGAAGTGCCGCCTTCACATTGAGGATACCGTTCATCGTGTTGTGTGGCACTATCACAGTGCTAAATGGGATAGATTTTGAACAGATCTAGCAATGCAAAACTGGGCATCCATGAGTCGCTGTGGGCCATCAGCAGCAGCAGAATTGTACTCAACCTGTAACCTCATGGCCCGGCATATCCCCCACTCTACCATTACCATCAAGCCAGGAGACCAACCCTGGTTCAATGAAGAGTGCAGGAGGGCATGCCAGGAGCAGCACCAGGCATACCTCAAAATGAGGTGTCAACCTGGTGAAGCTACAACCCAGGAGTACTTGCATTCCAAACTGCATAAGCAGCATGTGATAGACAGAGCTAAGCGATCCCATAACCAATGGATCAGATATAAGCTCTGCAGTCCTGCCACATCCAGCCATGAATGGTGGTGGACAATTAAACAACTAACTGGAGGAGGTGGCTCCACAAATATCCCCATCCTCAATGATGGGGAAGCCCAGCACATCAATGTGAAAGATAAGGCTGAAGCATTTGCAACAATCTTCAGCCAGAAGTGCCAAGTTGATGATCCATCTCGGCCTCCTCCTGAAGTCCCCAGCATCACAGATGCCAGACTTCAGCCAATTCGGTTCACTCCGCATGATATCAAGAAACGACTGAAGGCACTGGATACTGCAAAACCTATGGGCCCTGACAATATTCCGGCAATAGTACTGAAGACCTGTGCTCCAGAATTTGCCGCGCCCCTAGCCAAGCTGTTCCAGTACAGCTACAACACTGGCATCTACCCTGCAATGTGGAAAATTGGCCAGGTATGTCCTGTACACAAAAAGCAGGACAAGTCCAACCCGGCCAATTACCGCCCCATCAGCCTACTCTCAATCATCAGTAAAGTGATGGAAGGTGTCATCAACAGTGCCATCAAGCGGCACTTGCTTAGCAATAACCTGCTCAGTGATACTCAGTTTGGGTTCTGCCAGGGCCACTCAGCTCCTGACCTCATTACATCCTTGGTTCAAACATGGACAAAAGAGCTGAACTCAAGAGGTGAGGTGAGAGTGACTGCCCTTGACATCAAGGCAGCATTTGACCGAGTATGGCATCAAGAAGCCCTAGCAAAACTGAAGTCAATGGGAATCAGGGGGAAAACCCTCCACTGGCTGGAGTCATACCTAGCACAAAGGAAGATGGTTGTGGTTGTTGGAGGTCAATCATCTGAGCTCCAGGACATCACTGCAGGAGTTCCTCAGGGTAGTGTCCTAGGCCCAACCATCTTCAGCTGCTTCATCAATGACCTTCCTTCAATCATAAGGTCAGAAGTGGGGATGTTCGCGGATGATTGCACAATGTTCAGCTCCATTCGTGACTCCTCAGACACTGAAGCAGTCCGTGTAGAAATACAGCAAGACCTGGACAATATCCAGGCTTGGGCTGATGTGGCAAGTAACATTCACGCCACACAAGTGCCAGGCAATGATCAACTCCAACAAGAGAGAATCTAACCTTCTCCCCTTGACATTCAACGGCATTACCATCGCTGAATCCCCCACTATCAACATCCTAGGGGCTACCATTGACCAGAAACTGAACTGGAGTAGCCATATAAATACCGTGGCTACAAGAGCAGGTCAGAGGCTAGGAATCCTGAGGCAAGTAACTCACCTCCTGACTCCCCAAAGCCTGTCCACCATCTACAAGGCACAAGTCAGGAGTGTGATGGAATACTCTCCACTTGCCTGGATGGGTGCAGCTCCAACAACACTCAAGAAGCTCGACACCATCCAGGACAAAGCAGCCCGCTTGATTGGCACCCCATCTACAAACATTCACTCCCTCCACCACCGACGCACAGTAGCAGCAGTGTATACCATCTACAAGATGCACTGCAGCAATGCACCAAGGCTCCTTAGACAGCACCTTCCAAACCCACGACCTCTACCAACTATAAGGACAAGGGCAGCAAATACATGGGAACACCACCACCTGCAGGTTCCCCTCCAAGTCACACACCATCCTGACTTGGAACTATATCGCCACTCCTTCACTGGCGCTGGGTCAAAATCCTCGAACTCCCTTCCTAACAGCATTGTGGGTCTACCTACCCCAAATGGACTGCAGCGGTTCAAGAAGGCAGCTCACCACCACCTTCTCAAGGGCAATTAGGGATGGGCAATAAATGCTGGCATAGCCAGTGACGCCCACATCCCTGAATGAATAAAAAAAAAACTTCCTAACCTGCAACCTCTACTGCCTGGAAGAACAAGGACAGCAGATGCATGGCAACACCACCACCTGCAAGTTCCCCGCCAAGTCACACAACATCCTGACTTGGAACTATATCCCTGTTCCTTAATTGTCACTGGGTCAAAATCATGGAACTCCCTTCCTAATGGTACTATGGGTGTACCTACACCATATGGACTGCAGTTGTTCAAGAAGGTGGCTCACCACCACCACCTTTTCAAGGGCAATTATGGATGGGCAATACATGCTGGCTTTGTCAGCGACGCTTACATCTCATGAACAAAAAAAATTCAGGTCTCTGCACCAAAAAGAGTACGCAGGGATCTCAGGGGTAGGCCTCAAGATGGGTAAAACTGTGTCAGCATCTGCAACATAAGCCCAGCACTCATATGTAAATGAGGGGTGATCCCAGACTTTCCAAGTCACTTTCCTCTGTCCGCACCTGTGGGTCACTCAAACTGAAAGGTGTTCTAAAATGGTCGACATGTGGACCAATCACTGACCTGGAGGGGTGTGGCTCACAGAGATTGTCTTGAATATGGAGCCTTATAGAAGGGGAAGAAACCCCTTCATGATTAGTGACCTTTGATCCTGTTCCAGGTAGGTTTCGAGTAAAATGGCTGGAACCAATTCTGGAGCTTCAGGCCTTTAGTAAGGAGTTCAGTGGCAGAGGGAGTGTTGAGACTCAAGTCTCTGAAGTGAGACTTGAACCCACAATATTTAAACTAAGGACCAAGAGTGCTGGATGCCATGGCTATCCATTACAACCAAGGTCACCAGGGGTCCATAACTGCTTGTCCACTCATCCAAGGACAAGCAGTAAAAAGCAATATATGGAAAATACAAAAGAGGACAGGCTAAAAGCTATTGGTCTGTCACGCCTATCCCATCTTGGCATGTGTGACCTCTGCATACCATCATCCCCTTTCTAACCCCCCCCCCCCCCCACCCCACTACACTCCCCTCCCCTTAAGCAGTTATATCATTTCTTCAGGGAGGGTATTTAAATCTCTCTCCATCGGCCCCTCCATCCTCACCTCCAACAACAAGTGTGAGGAGCTCATTGATTGAGACCATCCATTCAGTTGCCACTGCTGCATCCCTCCCTTTCACTTACACACGAAGTTAAAATTCCCCTTCCTTAGCCCTGAACTTGCATCTTTCTCTACTTTCTCTCCTATTTCCCCTCATGCCCGCTTTGAGCTCATTTTCTCAGTGAAACTCACTTGCGGCTCTCAGCCCGATTCCTAATAAACTGTTGACTGCCCAACTTCTTTTCCCATAGCTAGCTGATGTTGTAAATCGTTCCCTCTCCTCAGGTACTGTCCCTCTCCATTTCAAATCTGCCATCAGCATCCTCTCCTCAAAAAATATGTTATTGAGGAAGTATAAACAATGCACTTAGAAAATCATAGTATGTTCAGACAAAAGTCAACATAGTTTTACTAAAGGAAAATCGTGTTTGACAAATTTATTAGAGTTTTTAGAGGACGTAACTAGTAGGGTAGATAAAGGGGAACCAGTAGATGTAGTATACCTGGATTTCCAAAAGGCATTCGATAAGGTGCCACATAAAAAATAAATATGAAAGATCAGGGCTCATGGATTGGGGGTAATATATTAGCATGGATGGAGGATTGCTTAATGGACAGGATGCAGACAGTAGAGATAAACAGGACATTTTCAAGTTGGTGGGCTGTAACTAGTGGAGTACCACAAAAATCAGTGCTGAGACCTCAGCTATTTAAAATCTATGTTAATGACAGACGAAGAAAATGACAGTAATATATCCAAGTTTTCTGACGATACAAAGCTAGGCAGAAATGTGAGCTGTGAAAAGACAAAGAGGCTGCAAAGAAGTATAGACAGGTTAAGCGAGTGGGCAACGGTGGCAGATGAAGTATAATGTGGGGTTATTCACTTGGTAGTAAGAAGAAAGCGGAATTTTTTTAAAAGGTGTGAAACTTTTAAATGTTGATGCTCAGAGTGTACTTGTACAAGGAACACAGAAAGCTAGGATGCAGGTGCAGCAAACAATTAGGAAGGCGAATGGCATGTTGGCCTTTATTGTAAGGGGGCTGGAGAACGAGAATAAGGAAGTCTTGCTATAATGTATAGGACTTTGGTGAGACCACACCTGGAGTACTGTGAGCAGTTTGGGATTGGATTTTTGGGTGTCTCCGGGGATGGGAACGGAGGTGGCTAGGGGTCTGAAAATACCATTGGCGGCCAGCATTTTCTGACATTGTTCCCGGCGCCGGCCATGTTCACTAGCGTGGGAGGAAAGCAGCTCCACAATCCCACCCGATCCCTGATTAAGGCTAATTAAGCTGGTTAAGGAGCTCATTCTGAGCTCGCTAATGGGGGATGTTGAGATTTTTGAGGTGGGGGGGTGGGGGCCGCATGGGCTGCATGTGCTGTCTGGAACAGACCAGGTGAAGGGAGGCAGGTAAAGAGTGGGGAGCAAGTCATGGTTGCCCCAGGGAATGACCTGGGCCCCATAAAAGGGTGAACAGTGCAGAGGGGAACTCGGACATTGACAAACAGGTGCCCTTGACACACGCAGGTGCCAGGGAGAGTAGGCAGTAAGCGCTCAGGCAGTGTAGGGTACGTCACCATCCTGGCATCACGAGGGCATAAGAACAGGGGGAAAGGCTGCCAAGGACAATTGGGAGACCACCGTGAGCACAAGGAAGGCAGAAGCTGGCAATGAGGGCACAATTCTCAGATTTTGGGCACAGTGGCGATGAGGAGCAACACTCTCCACAGGAAGGACAGAGCCCCAGATATCAGGAGACCTGGGGAGAGGGGCGAGGGGCACGAGAGACATGGAAGCCATACCCTCAGCACAGGATCTTAGCGAAGACGGCATTACTTGGAAATAACCAAGAACCAGTGTCACAGGAGACTCCAGGCAGATGGTCACAGACATCTGTGCCCTCGGCACTGAAGACCTCCCACCTCACAGCACTGGTCGCCTTGCCCTGCCAGTAGCTGTCAAAATCACTGTGGCATTGAACTTCTTCACTTCTTGCTCCTTGCAAACAGCATCTCACAAGTGGCAGCTAATCACTGCAGCTCGCAGAGTTACTGATGCCTTATATGCCAGAGCTGGACAGTACATTCAGTTCACAACAGACACAGACTCGCAGACATAGAGGGCAGTGGGTTTCACCGCCATTGCCGGATTCTCACAGATTCTGGGGATCATTGATTGCACCCATGTGGCCATCAAGGCACCCAGTTGACCTCCTACTCAGACTCATCAACACTCCCTCAACTTCATTGAAAACTGTCGGCGAGACATTGGTCGTCTCAATTTCTCTGCCCCCCTCACTCACTCTAACCTGTCCCCCTCTGAACTTGAGGCACTCCGTTCTCTCAGGTCTAACCCCGACATGGTCATCAAACCTGCAGACAAGGGTGGTGCTGTTGTTGTATGGCGTACCGACCTCTACCTTGCAGAAGCTCAACGCCAACTCACAGACACCTCTTCCTACCTCCCTCTGGACCATGACCCCACCACCGAACATCAAGCCACCGTCCAAAGGACTGTCACTGACCTCATCTCCTCTGGAGATCTTCCCTCTACAGCTTCCAACCTCATAGTCCCGCAACCCCGGACAGCCCGCTTCTATCTCCTTCCCAAAATCCACAAACGGGACTGTCCCGGCAGACCCATTGTGTCAGCCTGCTCCTGCCCAACTGAACTTATTTCTTCCTATCTAGACTCTATCTTTTCTCCGCTGGTGCTGTCTCTTCCCACCTACATCCGTGACTCTTCTGACGCCCTACGTCATTTTGACAATTTCCAGTTTCCTGGTCCCAACCGCCTCCTCTTCACTATGGACGTCCAATCGCTCTACACCTCCATCCCCCACCAGGATGGTTTGAGGGCTCTCCGCTTCTTCCTGGAACAGAGGCCCAACCAGTCCCCATCCACCACCACCCTCCTCCGCCTGGCTGAACTTGTTCTCACATTGAACAACTTCTCCTTCAACTCCACGCACTTCCTTCAAGTAAAAGGTGTCGCTATGGGTACCCGCATGGGTCCTAGTTATGCCTGTCTTTTTGTGGGATATGTCGAGCATTCTTTGTTCCAGTCCTACTCAGGCCCCCTCCCCCAACTCTTTTTCCGGTACATTGATGACTGTATCGGTGCCGTTTCCTGCTCCCGCCCCGAACTCGAAAACTTTATCAACTTTGCTTCCAATTTCCACCCTTCTCTCACCTTTACATGGTCCATCTCTGACACTTCCCTTCCCTTCCTCGACTTCTCTGTCTCCATCTCTGGGGATAGGTTGTCTACCAATATCCATTATAAGCCCACTGACTCCCACAGCTACCTCGACTACACTTCTTCACACCCTACCTCCTGTAAGGACTCCATTCCATTCTCCCAGTTTCTCCGTCTCCGACGCATCTGCTCTGATGATGCTACCTTCCATGACGGTGCTTCTGATATGACCTCCTTTTTCCTCAACCGAGGATTTCCCCCCACTGTGGTTGACAGGGCCCTCAACCGTGTCCGACCCATTCCCTGCACCTCTACCCTCACCCCTTCCCCTCCCTCCCAGAACCGTGACAGGGTTCCCCTTGTCCTCACTTTTCATCCCACCAGCCTCCATATCCAAAGGATCATCCTCCGCCATTTTCGCCACCTCCAGCGTGATGCCACTACCAGCCGCATCTTCCCCTCCCTTCCCCTGTCAGCATTCCGAAGGGATCGTTCCCTCCGCGACACCCTGGTCCACTCCTCCATTACCCCCACCACCTCGTCCCCGTCCCAGGGCACCTTCCCTTGCAATCGCAGGAGGTGTAATACCTGCCCATTTACCTCCTCTCTCCTCACTATCCCAGGCCCCAAACACTCCTTTCAGGTGAAGCAGCGATTTACTTGTACTTCTTTCAATGTAGTATACTGTATTCGCTGCTCACAGTGTGGTCTCCTCTACATTGGGGAGACCAAGCGCAGACTGGGTGACCGCTTTGCGGAACATCTCCGCTCAGTCCGCAAGCAGGACCCTGAGCTTCCGCTTGCTTGCCATTTCAACACTCCCCCCTGCTCTCATGCTCACATCTCTGTCCTGGGATTGCTGCAGTGTTCCAGTGAACATCAACGCAAGCTCGAGGAACAGCATCTCATCTACCGATTAGGCACACTACAGCCTGCCGGACTGAACATTGAGTTCAATAATTTCAGAGCATGACAGCCCCCCACTTTACTTTCATTTTGAGTCATTTTTAGTTATTATTTCTTCCTTTTTTTTGCATTCCTTTTTACATTTTTTGCATTTATTTCATTTCATCTTAGTTTGTTCAGTTTGCTTACCCACTGTTTTTTTCAGGTTGTTTTTCTTCAGGTTTGCACTTGCTGATGTTCTATATTCAGTATATTCACACCTAATCTGTACTAATGCTTTGTCTTTCAAAACACCATTAACATATTGTTTGCCTTTGCTCTGTGACCTTTTGGTCAGCTATGTGGCCTGGTCCAATCTGCACTTTCTCCTTTGTTATCTCTTGCCCAACCCCCACCTCACTTGTTTATAATCTGTGACTTTTCTAATATTTGTCAGTTCCGAAGAAGGGTCACTGACCCGAAACGTTAACTCTGCTTCTCTTTCCACAGATGCTGCCAGACCTGCTGAGTGAATCCAGCATTTCTTGTTTTTGCTCCCTCAACATACAACTGGTCTACTATCACAACAAGAGCTTCTTCCATGTGTGTGCTCACTTTCCTGGCAGCTGCCATGACCTTCTTCCTCCGCCAATCCAGGCTGCTGCAGCTCTTCACTCCAATCCCCAAAGTCCATGGATGGATCCTAGGGGTACAAGGGAAATCCCTTGAAGAGATGGCTACTCACCCCTCTACAAGAGCCCTAGACAGAGACACAGAGGCGATATAACTGGAGCCATCTGCTCACTAGGACTACCATTAAGCAAGCTTCTCAAGGTGCATTTCCAGTGTCTGGACCAGAGGGTGGTGCTCTCCAATACCCTGCTGCAAGGGTCTTGCTCATTGTGGTCTTTCTCTGCGCTCTCCATAACATGGCCCTCCAGAAAGGTGTGGATCTTGAGGACAGTGAGGCCTTGGAAGGACACAGCTCATTGGAGGAAGAGGAGGAGCAGGACATGAAAGAGGAGGTGGAGGGGGAAGAGGCAGAACATCGAGATGTCCTGTCTGCACAGTGGGGTGGCCAGGCCTGGCACGAGGCTTGACGGTCTCGTCAGGATGCCATGAATGTCAGAGATCATCTGATTCAGGTATATTTCAGCTGAGCTCTGACCCAAAATGAACAGCATGATGTGGAACTCATTCTTAGCTGCCTGTGCTAACGCATCCATTGAAGACGCAGCCAGGAATATGTAAACTCTTACTGCTAATGAAAGATGCGTATTTGCTCAGATGTTTTCTTATCACTGTCGAGGAACCCTTGATCTCCTTCACCACCTCATACGTCTTGTCCCACCATTAATAAAAGGAGGCTCACGTGTCTGGCTTCAAGTGTCATTATTTATCTTGTGCTCATAAAGAAAAACAGTGCACAGTTACAGAAGGAAGACATCCCAGTCTCCCACTCGGTGCTCCACATGACGGAATGGACTCCACAATTAGCCATTTTTACGTGTTTCTCCCCTCGTGGCCTTGAAGGGGGTGGAGGAAGCCTGCTCACTTGTCTTGGCTTACAGCTGAGATGTATGTGGCGGTTGTCCTTAACATGGAAGTGTCTATGGTGGCATCTGCAGAGGCTGCTGCATCTGAATTACTACACGGGTAGCCTCTGTCACTGGGCCCTGCTGCACAGATACTCCCTCTGTCAGAGGAGACAAGGAGGCCGAGATGATGAAGGCACACAGTAAGAGGTGGTACTCTCATCCTCCCAGGTAACTGCCTCCGACCTTGGCTACTGCTCTGGATGGCTGGAGGGGAACATCAGCTGGGGCACAACTGGCACCCTCTCCAAACATATCTGCACCACCAGCACCACAGGTTGGTCCAGGCTGCATAGTGTGGCATGCACTCTGTGTGCATCAGTGCGCAGTTCCTGCAAACACTCCAAGTGATGCCGCATATGGCTGTCCGTGAGGTTGGCCACTCTCTCAATGGAGGTGCTCACGCATTCAAAGCCCTGAGCCAATGTGGTGTACATAAGCTGGATAAATTCCACCATTCTCTGCCCATGACACCACACTGCATCAGGGAACTCTGACATGTGGGAGCAGAACTGCTGCTGTTAGTCTTGGTTTAGCCACCTTTCCAGTGACTCCTGAGGCACTGCATCTGTGCCCTTAGGATCCTCAGCTGGTTTGTCTGCTGGACGGTGAATACCCAGAGGCCTGTCCGACTGGTTAGGGGTAGCATTCACCTTGCCAGAGTCTATTAGGTCATTGAACCTTTTCCTGCACTGGATCCAGGTTTTTCTGACCACACTCTGTCTGCTGACTGTGTCAGCTATCTCCATCCAGCACTGCTTGGTCTGTGTGGGTGGCCTCCTCCTGGCACACTCCAGGAAGAGGACCTCCCTCCTCTCCCTCACAACGTCCAGCATCACTTCCAGGTCCATGCCTGAAAAACAAGGGGCTGCCCTGACCTGGGTTCCAGGCCACTGGCTCTCCCGAGACATCATGGAAATGAAGTTTTCTGTGAATCTTCATTGTCCAGTCACAGCAGTGAAATGACAGCCACAGTAATGGCTGCTGTGGTGAATTTAAATTGGGCCTACACTTGAGTTGGCCCACCTCCCTTCCCACCCCTGCGGCCGCTAATTGACCGCCAAACCTGTCTCCATGCCAATTAAATGGTCGCCCCTGTGAAACCCTGTGCCCATTTCTGTTTCTCCTCCAGGGACGATTTCACGACCCGGAAGTGGTCCCGACTTCTGCTTCCCATCCCTCAACGAATATCCAGCCCTCGGTCTCCATGTCTAAGGAAGGATATACTTGCCTTGGAGGTGCTACAGTGAAGGATCACTAAATTGGTTCCTGGGATGAGAGGGTTGTCCGATGGTGAGAGGCTGAGTAAATTACACCTATACTCCCTGGAGTTTAGAAGAATGAGAGGTGATCTCATTGAAACATACAAGATTCTGAAGGGACTTGACAGGGTGGACACTGAGAGATTGTTTTCCTGGCTGTGGAATCTAGAACACGGGGGCACAATCTCAGGATAAGAGCCCGATCATTTAGGCCTGAGATGAGGAGAAATTTCTTCGCTCAGTGGATTGTGAATCTTTGGAATTCTCTACCCCAGAGAGTTGTGGATGCCCCATCATTGAATATATTTAAGGCTGAGATAGACAGATTTTTGATCTCTCAGGGAATCAAGGGTGTGGGTGGGAAAGTGGAGTTGAGGCAGAAGATTAGCCATGATCATATTGAATGGCAGAGCAGGCTCGAGGGGCCGTATGGTCTACTCCTTCTCCGAGATATTATGTTCTTATGACCTTATGAGCAATACTACACCTTCTTCTGGCAGGGTAGGGATCCTGATGAACCAAGACAGCATGGAGTGGGCTTCGCCATCAGAAACTCCTTGCTCAGCATGATAGAGCCTCCCTCAAATGGCTCGGAACGCATACTGTCCATCCGACTGCTCACCACCTCTGGCCCAGTACACGTACTCAGCATCTATGCTCCAACACTCTGCTCCCCACCTGAAGATAAAGACCAGTTTTACGAGGAACTCCACAATATCATTAGTAGCATCCCCAATACAGAACATCTGTTCCTGCTGGGGGACTTTAATGCCAGGGTTGGAGCCGACCATGACTCATGGCCCTCCTGCCTTGGGCGCTATGGCGTTGGAAGGATGAATGAGAATGGGCAGAGACTGCTTGAGTTGTGTACCTATCATAACCTCTGCATCACCAACTCGTTCTTTCACACTAAACCCTGTCACCAGGATTCATGGAGGCACACAAGATCGCGTCGTTGGCACCAGTTGGACTTCATCGTCACAAGGCGAGCCTCCTTAAACAGTGTTCAAATCACACGCAGCTTCCACAGTGCGGACTGCGACACCGACCACTCCCTGGTGTGCAGCAAGGTTAGACTCAGACCAAAGAAGTTGCATCATTCCAAGCAGAAGGGCCACCCGCGCATCAACACGAGCAGAATTTATCATCCACAGCTGTTACAAAAATTTCTAAATTCACTTGTAACAGCCCTTCAAAACACTCCCACAGGGGATGCTGAGACCAAGTGGGCCCACATCAGAGACGCCATCTATGAGTCAGCTTTGACCACCTACGGCAAACGTGCGAAGAGGGATGCAGACTGGTTTCAATCTCATACTGAAGAGTTGGAACCTGTCATAGCCACTAAACGCATTGCACTGTTGAACTACAAGAAAGCCCCCAGCGAGTTAGCATCCGTAGCACTTAAAGCAGCCAGAAGCACTGCACAGAGAACAGCCAGGCGCTGTGCAAATGACTACTGGCAACACCTATGCAGTCATATTCAGCTGGCCTCAGACACCGGAAACATCAGAAGAATGTATGATGGCATTAAGAGAGCTTTTGGGCCAACCATCAAGAAGATCGCCCCGCTCAAATCTAAATCAGGGGACATAATCATTGACCAACGCAAGCAAATGGACCGCTGGGTTGAGCACTACCTAGAACTGTACTCCAGGGAAAATGTTGTCACTGAGTCTGCCCTCAATGCAGCCCAGCCTCCACCAGTCATGGATGAGCTGGACGTGCAGCCAACAAAATCGGAACTCAGTGATGCCATTGATTCCCTAGCCAGCGGAAAAGCCCCTGGGAAGGACGGCATTACCCCTGAAATAATCAAGAGTACCAAGCCTGCTATACTCTCAGCACTCCATGAACTGCTTTGCCTGTGCTGGGACGAGGGAGCAGTACCTCAGGACATGCACGATGCCAATATCATCACCCTCTATAAAAACAAAGGTGACCGCGGTGACTGCAACAACTACAGTGGAATCTCCCTGCTCAGCATAGTGGGGAAAGTCTTTGCTCGAGTCACTTTAAACAGGCTCCAGAAGCTGGCCAAGCGCGTCTACCCTGAGGCACAGTGTGGCTTTCGAGCAGAGAGATCGACCATTGACATGCTGTTCTCCCTTTGTCAGATACAGGAGAAATGCCGCGAACAACAGATGCCCCTCTACATTGCTTTCATTGATCTCACCAAAGCCTTTGACCTCGTCAGCAGACGTGGTCTCTTCAGACTACTAGAAAAGATTGGAAGTCCACCAAAGCTACTCAGTATCATCACCTCATTCCATGACAATATGAAAGGCACAATTCAACATAGCTGCACCTCATCAGACCCCTTTCCTATCCTGAGTGGCGTGAAACAGGGCTGTGTTCTCGCACCCACACCTTTTGGGACTTTTTCTCCCTGCTGCTCTCACATGCGTTCAAGTCTTCAGGGGAAGGAACTTTCCTCCACACAAGATCAGGGGGCAGGTTGTTCAACCTTGCCCGTCTAAGAGCGAAGTCCAAAGTACGGAAAGTCCTCATCAGGGAACTCCTCTTTGCTGACGATGCTGCTTTAACATCTCACACAGAAGAGTGTCTGCAGAGTCTCATCGACAGGTTTGCGGCTACCTGCAACGAATTTGGCCTAACCATCAGCCTCAAGAAAACGAACATCATGGGACAGGACGTCAGTAATGCTCCATCCATCAATATTGGTGACCACGTTCTGGAAGTGGTTCAAGAGTTCACCTACCTAGGCTCAACTATCACCAGTAACCTGTCTCTAGATGCAGAAATCAACAATCGCATGGGAAAGGCTTCCACTGCTATGTCCAGACTGGCCAAGAGAGTGTGGGAAAATGGCGCACTGACACGGAACACAAAAGTCCGAGTGTATCAAGCCTGTGTCCTCAGTACCTTGCTCTATGGCAGCGAGGCCTGGACAACGTATGTCAGCCAAGAGTGACGTCTCAATTCATTCCATCTTCGCTGCCTCCGGAGAATACTTGGCATCAGGTGGCAGGACCGTATCTCCAACACCGAAGTCCTCGAGGCGGCCAACATCCCCAGCAAATACACACTACTGAGTCAGCGGCGCTTGAGATGGCTTGGCCATGTGAGCCGCATGGATGATGGCAGGATCCCCAAAGACACATTGTACAGCGAGCTCGCCACTGGTATCAGACCCACCGGCCATCCATGTCTCCGCTTTAAAGACGTCTGCAAACGCGACATGAAGTCCTGTGACATTGATCACAAGTCGTGGGGTCAGTTGCCAGCGTTCGCCAGAGCTGGCGGGCAGTCATAAAGGCGGGATTAAAGTGTGGCGAGTTGAAGAGACTTAGTAGTTGGCAGGAAAACAGACAGAAGCGCAAGGGGACAGCCAACTGTGTAACAGCCCCGACAAACAAATTTTTCTGCAGCACCTGTGGAAGAGTCTGTCGCTCTAGAATTGGCCTTTATAGCCACTCCAGGCGCCGCTCCACAAACCACTGACCACCTCCAGGCGCTTACCCATTGTCTCTCGAGATAAGGAGGCCGAAGAAAAAAAAAGTAAACCCTTGACGCCTCTGTCCTTGCAAACCAGCACCTCATCTCCAACCTCCTTTTCCTCTCAAAGGTCCTTTATTGTCTTGTCTTCTCCCAAATTTGTGCCCATCTAGCCCACAGTTTCATATGTGAACCTCTCCCAGAAGCTTTACACCCCACCACAGCACTGACATGACCCTAATCGATGTAACAAATGACATCCTCTGTAACCGTTTCAGTAGTAAACTATCCCTCGTCATTCTTCTCATTGGCTCTGCAGCCATTGACATGGTTGATCATACCATCCTCCTCTAATGCCTCACCTTCATTGCCCCGCTGAGTTGGACTGCCCTTACCTGGTTCCACCATTACCTATCCAGTCTTAGTCAGAGAATCACCTACAGTGGCATATCTTCCTGCTCCTGCACCATTACCTCTGGATTGCCGCAGGTATCCATCCTTGACCCCTCTTAATTATCATCTATATGCTGCCCTTCAGTGTCATCAACCAAACACATGATGTTAGGCACCACATGTATGCTAATAGCACTCAGATCTACCTCACTACCATCTCTCTTGAACCCTCCATTCCTCCGTCTTGTCAGATGCTCATCCGACATCCAGTCCTGATGGGCCACAATTTGCCTCCAGTTAAGCATTGGGAAGATCAACTGGCCTTGATATTAACATTCCCATGACGGGAAGGAGGGGGGATGTGGGGAAGGGCTTAAAACTTTCAAAACAGGGGCTGCATCCCCAACCCGACCTTATGCAATTGTAATAAAAGCAAAATACTGCGGATGCTGGAAATCTGAAACAAAAACAAGAAATGCTGGATTCACTCAGCAGGTCTGGCAGCATCTGTGGAAAGAGAAGCAGAGTTAACGTTTCGGGTCAGTGACCCTTCTTCGAAGAAGGGTCACTGACCCGAAACGTTAACTCTTATGCAATTGTAAGTTTGATTTAAATTTAGCTGCTGCCAGTTGGGTTTTCCAGGGCTTGGGAAACATAGCAGTCAAATGGAGCTGGGACCTGCCAGCTGTAGAAGGTCAGTGCTTTTAATAGTACTCGTAGATCAGGAGGAGCAAGATCAGTCCCCTCTCTCCGATCAAGCCCAGATCTGTAGCTCCCTCCTTCCTGATTGTTGGGGGCTCTTCCCAGCTGTCTGAACCCTCAGCTCTGAAATTCCCTCCTTAAACTTGTTCGCCTCTCTCTCGTTCTTTAAGACATGCCTTCAAACCTACCTCTTCGGCTTTTAGTCACCTCTCCAAATATTTTATTTCTCCTGGTGTCCTGGCCAACATTTATTCTTCAAACAACATCTAAAACAGATGGGGTGTGAAATTGGTTGACGCGGTGCTGCTTGTAGTGCCACAACAGAGACCCTGCACTGCTTTGTGAGATTGGGATATGCCACAGCTACTTCCTGCGCAGTCCGCATGGCACCGGAACACTCTGAATGAATGGTATCCTAATATTACACAGCCTAACCGGCTGATCTGAGAAGAGACGGAGGCCATATACGCAAGGTGAAGGGACTTCATCCTATTCTACCTCAGGAGGCTGGCTGCTTGGGGACAAGAGCTATCACCTCTACACACAGCTGATGATCCCCTTCCACCATCCCACCACCGAAGAAGAGCATGTGTTTAATAAAAGCCAGGGAGCCACTCATAAACATTGTGAAGCAGGCAATCGACCTTCTGAAACAATGATTTTGCCTCCTTTACCCTTCGGGGGGATCTCTGCAGCATGGGCCAGAGTTTGTGGTGGTACGCTTCATCTTTCACAACCTAACCATTATGAGAGTGCAGTCAATACTTCCTGCTATCCGAGGCTACCTCAGGAGGAGGCAGAGGAAGTGCAGGAGGGGGAGGAAGAGGAGGAGGCAACATGGACCCCGTGCAACAGGACGCAGTTAGACAGTGCGGATTGTGAGGCTCCACTTCACTTGAAACAAACTTCCCCATCCCAACATGGACCCAGCTCCCCCCTGCATTCCCCATCGTCACATATATTTCAGACTCTCCACCACAAAGTCCCTTGGCCAACATTCAACAATAAAAGCCATCAACAAAAACCTTCACATTGAACTATTCACCCTTGTTCATTCCCTTAGCACCTTTCTTGTCTTTGCCTGTTCTTGTGCTCCTACACAGTGCTACGCCTGTAGCTGCAACATGGCTGGTGGAAAGCTGCTGACTTTTACTGGGAGAGACTGCAGATGGACTTGAAAGACACCTTCAAGCAACTCTGAGCCTAGAAGGCCTGGCTTTGGACTGCACGACCCCGGCATAAGCAGTCTGGGTTGGCTGGCTTAGAGGCAACAGTGAGGGCACTGGTGGAGTGGCAGTGGTGGAAGCACGGCACTGTCATCCTGAGAGAGGACAGCAGGTTCATGCACTATGAAGCCACTGTCACTCCCACAGGGCGACACCTCAGCAATCCTAACAATCTTGAGAATTGCTGAAAATAGAGACATGTTGTCGAAGCTTTTCATCTTGCACTCATCAGGAAAATACGCATGAATAACCAATGTAAGGGAAAACAACTTATACTGAATGAGAAGAGAGTGCTGATTGGTTGGCAAGTGAGCTCTAATTGGTAGAGATGTTGCCATGGAGAATGCATCAGTTTACAGTGATTGATAATTACCTGCCAAGCTTTGTTTGAAATTTAAACCAGGCAGCTTAACTCTGATTGGTCAAGGCATTGCCCTGAGGAATGAACCAGCAAATGGCTGTCACTTATTTTGTTCAGCTGAAACAGGCGCAATGTGTGTACATGTTCTTTCTGTCTGCAAAGAACAGAGCCCTGTGTATTAATATATGTAGCTTCCAGTACATGCAAATGCACCACACTGCGAGCCCTACGGACAATCTTAAATTGGTTGTCAGTATAATTCTTAGCACCCTGAGGATTATTTAGCAAATGTTGTCCAAACGCGGAATCACATCTCATGTTGGACACTGTGTTTTGCGTTTTGCAAGTCCGGGCTGCTTGGGTACAGCCTGTACCTTGCCTGCTGTGAACAGTGGAGGGGACATGTTGTTTGATACGATCCGCCAGTCTTTGGAACGTACGGCCTATATACCTAGCATCACACTGGCATTGAAATTCATATATCACATTACTCATATGTGTGATAGGCAGGATGTCTTTTTGGCTTAACGGCAGATTCCTGTTAGTGGTGAACACCACATGTGTTGCTACTGCATAGTAGCAGTGTGAAACAGCTAGCTTTACCTGTTGCTCAAATTTTTGGGATACATTACCCTTCCAGGGTAATTTGAGGTAGACTCACTGTATATCACACAAACTTATGAATGGGTCTAAGGCCGTCATTTACGGCCCTGAAAAGTGCCCGTATACCTCAAATTCATGGGGATCAGTCCACCAGTGCTCTCATGAAGGGGGCTTGACAGGGTAGATGTTGAGAAGATGTTTCTATTTGTGGGGAATCTCAAACGAGGGAACACAATTACAGAAAAAGGGGTCACACATTTAAAACTGAGATGAGAAGGAATTTCTTCTCTCAGAGGGTGGTGAATCTCTGGAATTCTCTGCCTCAGAGAGTTGTGGAGGCTTGGTCACTAAATGTATTTAAGGAGGAGGTAGATAGATTTTTGAAATCTCGGGGAGTCGAGGGTTAGGCGGAGCAGGCCCGAAAGAGGAGTTGAGGCCTGGGACAGATCAGCCATGATCTTATAGAATGGCGGGACAGGCTTGAGGGGATGAATTGCCTACTCCTACTCCTATTTCTTATATTCTTATGTTCTTATGATACTATTTCCACAATGGAAAAGATGGGCTTCAAGCTCTTAGCAATTGCCTGGCCATGTTGGAGCCCGACTCCTCCATGCTCCTAGATGGTGACAGGAGGCTGTCTGGCAGACCTTCAATCCTCCAAGTATCTGTGTGCATGCTCACCAGCGTTCGCCTGTTGTCCGCCCATGAAAGTCCTCATCTGAGTACCCAGCAGCAGAACTTAACTGAGATCTCGCCCTGAGGAGTGCTGGCACACAAGCTGCCCTTTCCCTCTGGCTTGGCTGCACCCCATTCATGCTGGTGACTCACCATGTGACCGTGAGTCTATACCACCCTCTAATGTCCTCACAGTGCCAGTATCCGAGCTGGTGGCTGCAAGTGATGGTGCATTCTCATTGATTTCCTAAGGTAGCTCTTCATCTTCCTCCTGCCTCTGCTGAGGCTGTTCAGGCAGCAGCTCCTCTGTATCTGAAAGTATAGAAACAGAATGGGGGGGTGGGGGGGAGGGGTTGGGATGAGGGAAAGGGGTTGGGGAGAAAAGCAAAAGTTCCATGGTCACACCATCTTCAGCCACCACTTACGTGATGCCACATCTCAGGATGAGAGTGAGGAGGCAGTTGAAAAGGGGATATCATCCTGGATAGCCTCTGCTGCACTGCACCATCACCTCCAGGGGGCTTAGACAATGAACTCGTGGAGTTCCCTCCCCCACCCCCCTGGTCTTCTGCCTCCCCCTCGTGTTATGGGCAACCTTCTCCTGCCAGAGAGAGGGCAGAGCATCAGTGATTGTGTGGCACTATGCTTCAGTGACGTGCCTGCCATAGTGGCATAGCTGCAGGTGTGCAGAGGCAGGAAGAGGTGGGTGTTATGCGGGCAGCATTGGTAGATGTGTGTGGATGAGGTGCAGTGTGTGAAAGTTAGGTGTGAGGCCTGAGTGCCAGGAAGTGAAGGTGGATGAGTGATGGGGCTGTGATGCATTAAGCAGAGTGAGAGGTTGTTGGTGTGGTGGGTAAGAGATGTACTGTGAGGAGGCATTCACTCACCTTGACCACCCGTGTGAGGTCATTGTATTTCTTCCTACATTTTTGCCACTTCCATGGTACCAGATGGCAGGCATTCACCTCCCAGGTGACGTGCTCCCTTTCCTTCTTCAGGGGGAGTCTAGAGGGCTTCTTTCCCATTCAGGGAAACATTGCCTCCCTCCTGGATTGCACCTCAGTCAGTGGAGCATCCAGTGTGGCGTCATTAAGTGGGGGAGCCTTCTCCCTTACCTGCTGAGACAGCCTTCCAATGTTGAAAACGCATTTTCTGTCAGGCATGATTGCATGTGCAGCCTCCCTTTAATAGGCTGTGAGCCTTTAAGAGGAGCAGGCTGCTTGGATCATGTGATTGTCATACCACGCTGCTGGGGCCTCCGGCTGTGCGCAGAGACCACAGGCAGCTTGGAGGACAGAGAAGCAGTGCTGGAGCCACTGGGACCAAGCGGAAATCACGCAGGTGAGCTGGATAAACAAAAATTGTGTCGTCCTCACCTTGATCTGCATGGGTGAGATCATGAATCACAACCCTTAAAGCCAAAAATTTCTAGCCCCAGATCTGGTCACTTATTTCATTGCTATTTGTAGGACCTTGCTGTTAATTGACTGGCGTGTCTACTACATTATAACAGTGACTATTCTTATTAAGAGCCTCATTATCTGTAAAGAGTTTTGGGATGTCTTGAGGTTGTGAAGGATGCTGTGGAAATGCAAGTCTTCCTTATTTTTTTCTAAATCCCTGAGTTCTGCAGCTCCAGGGTGTCAAGCCTTTCTTCCAGTTCCAGCTACACTTGCTCTTTCTCACATGCTCTGAGGATCACCAAGCTCTGCAGATCACCTTAGTGTTCTCCTGATCTGATGCTTGGGTCATTACTGATAGTCCATCCAAACATCTTTGCTTATTAATGAATCTCATTGTGATTTGTTTTACAACTGAGTGGCTTGCTAGGTCACTTCAGAGGACATTAAGAATCAACTGCATATTGTGGGACTGGAGTCACCTGTATGCCCAGATGAGGCAGGGAGTGACAGATTCCCTTCCCTGGAGGACATTAGTGAACTAGTTAGATTTTTACAACAATCCAGCTACTTTTCATGGTCATTTTCTCTGGTGCCAGCTCCGCAGGTTTCCAGATCCAGTTCACAACCTCTGTGCAGCCATGACCTAATTGGCGGAGCAGATTCTTGGGGCTGAATGGCCTACTCCTGTTCCTAATGTTCCTATGGTAATGAATTGCTATAGGAAAGCTGAGTGCAAACTTCCATTTGAATCTATCTAAAATCAACATTTAAACCTACATCAGCAGCAGAAAATCTAGCTTCAAACATCAAGTCATAATATTTCCAGAGCTAGGTGACGCCTAATGTTTTGTTAATAATAAGCTTACTTACTTGAGACATAGTGAAAGCCAATGTAATGATTTTCCAATGAACTGTTCAGTGTGTTTCCACAGGGGGGGCCTATCCCGTTCCTCCACTATGACTGCCATTTTCCCAGAGTTGCTGAGGCTCTCTAGTGAGAGAACTCCTGTGGAAATTCACCCTGTTTCCTTTCATTTGTGGCAGAGGTTGTATAACTGCCTTTTGTTTTGCATGTGTATCACATCACTTGTTTCTGCTAAACTCTGATAGTTATCTCAAAAGTAAACTGGAACATAATTTCCTTGATTTGATAAAGGGTAGAGGAGCATGATCCTACCCCAGTCATGTTTTAGCTCTAAGTTATCCTTTTATTTGCTCATTCCTGGGATGTTGGGCAATACTGGCATTAACTGGTCTCCCATAGTTTCCCTGAAAAAGGTGATGTTGATCCTCCTCCTTGAGCCACTGCAGTCCGTGCAGTGAAAGTGCTCCCCCAGTGCTATTAGGTAGGGAGTTCTGGATTTTGACCCAGCAACCATTAAGGAATGGCAATATGGTTCCAAGTTGGGACAGTGTGTGATCTGGAGAGGAACCTGGAGGTGGTGGAGTTTGCATGCATCTGCTGCTATTGTCCTTCTAGGTGGTGGAGGTCACACAATTGAGAGGTGCTGCTGAAGAAGTCTTGGCAACTACAGGTGCAAAACCAGCAGCACTCCCTCCCTCTCATCTTTTTTTCTCCCAAAGATTGGGTGCTAAATGAGCACTTTGTGATAATGGGGTCTGTTTCTCTAAAGGATGACCCAGTTTATAGCTACAAAAACACAATTTCTACCAGGTAGAACTGGCGTTAAGAACAACAAGGTTGGAGCTTTTGTCTTTGAGAGCAAACCCAAATTTAACTCTCTAACAGAATTGTCTAATAATGTATTGCTTTATAACAATTGGTAATACTGATGACAGAAGAGCCCAAACTCTAATTTTCTCTGTCCATTTTGGCAACATCAGGAGGAGGGAATGTGACAGGACACATTCTGCTGTCTCCCTGAAACCAGCAGCCATTTCTGGACCATTTTGCTGAAAGTGGCAATGTATGTTGAAACATCTGCCCAAACATGCAAATTTAGGGGGAAGTGTCATGGTGTATTAACATCTTTTAGCAACGATTGGGTATCCGGGATGCAATTACATTCCTGGTGTCCAACGTTGCTAAAGAGCTGGGGGAGGGGAGGGATTCTGAAATAAGAGGCATGCCTTGGCTTACTGCAGTCAATTTCAGAGCAAACAATTGCACTGTGCTGGTGGGAGATTTAAAATAAATTTTAATTTCAAACAATATTCAGCTTCCACCATCTGCCATGCCAGGCTTCAGCTATTTTCTTCTGTTGATAATTATATAAGCGTTAGTTCTGGGATGAGGTTTCATGCCAATATCAGTGTTTTGCTGATATTATTGTGAGTGCTGCTACCAGTGATAGCATAGGAACATAAAGACAGATACAAGCCATTCATCCTCTTGAACACATTCCACCATTCAGTTAGGTCCTGGCTGATCTGCACCTCAACTCCATATACACACCTTGGTTCCTATCTTTTGATACCCTTACCTCATAAAAATCTATCAGTCTTGAAAGCTCCAATTGACCTAGCTACAACAGCTTTTTGTGGGGCATAGTTCCAGATTTCCAGTACTCTTTTGCGAAGGTGTGCTTCCTGATTTCACACTTAAATGGCCTAGCTCTAATTTTAAGATTGTGGCCCCAGTCCTAGATTCTTCAACAGAAGAAATAGTCTCTCCATATCTACATTTATCGAATCCCTTAATCATTTTAAATACCTTGATATGATCACCCTCTAAATTCAAGAAAATACAAGCCAGGTTTATGCAAACTGTCCTCATAATTTAACCCTATAAACCCTGGTGTCTTTCAAGTGAAACTGCACTGCATCCACTTCTAAGGCCGATATATCTTTCCTGAGGTGCAGTGTCCAAACAGAACAAACATTTGATATGTGGGAGGCTTTTAAAGAGAGGTTGATTAGCGTGCAGGAGAGACATGTTCCTGTGAAAATGACGGATAGAAATGGCAAGATTAGGGAACCATGGATGACAGGTGAAATTGTGAAACTAGCTAAGAGGAAAAAGGAAGCATACATAAGGTCTAGGCGGCTGAAGAAAGACGAAGCTTTGGAAGAATATGGGGAATGTAGGACCAATCTGAAACGAGGAATTAAGAGGGCTAAAAGGGGTCATGAAATATCTTTAGCAAACAGGGTTAAGGAAAATCCCAAAGCCTTTTATTCATATATAAGGAGCAAGAGGGTAACTAGAGAAAGGATTGGCCCACTCAAGGACAAAGGAGGAAAATTATGCGTGGAGTCAGAGAAAATGGGTGAGATTCTAAACGAGTACTTTGCATCGGTATTCACCGAGGAGAGGGACATGACAGATGTTGAGGTTAGGGATAGATGTTTGATTACTCTAGGTCAAGTCGGCATAAGGAGGGAGTAAGTGTTGGGTATTCTAAAAGGCATTAAGGTGGACAAGTCCCCAGGTCCAGATGGGATCTATCCCAGGTTACTGAGGGAAGTGAGAGAGGAAATAGCTGGGGCCTTAACAGATATCTTTGCAGCATCCTTAAACACGGGTGAGGTCCCGGAGGACTGGAGAATTGTTAATGTTGTCCCCTTGTTTAAGAAGGGTAGCAGGGATAATCCAGGTAATTATAGACCGGTGAGCCTGACGTCAGTGGTAGGGAAGCTGCTGGAGAAGATACTGAGGGATAGGATCTATTTCCATTTGGAAGAAAATGGGCTTATCAGTGATCAGCTTATCAAACACCTTACTGAAGTCCATGTATATGACATCTACAGCCCTTCCCTCATCAATCAACTTTGTCACTTCCTCAAAGAATTCTATTAAGTTGGTAAGACATGACCTTCCCTGCACAAAACCATCAGTGATAGGCAACATGGTTTTGTGCGGGGAAGGTCATGTCTTACCAACTTAATAGAATTCTTTGAGGAAGTGACAAAGTTGATTGATGAGGGAAGGGCTGTAGATGTCATATACATGGACTTCAGTAAGGTGTTTGATAAGGTTCCCCATGGTAGGTTGATGGAGAAAGTGAAGTCGCACGGGGTCCAGGGTGTACTAGCTAGATGGATAAAGAACTGGCTGGGCAACAGGAGACAGAGATTAGCAGTGGAAGGGAGTTTCTCAAAATGGAGACGTGTGACCAGTGGTGTTCCACAGGGATCCGTGCTGGGACCACTGTTGTTTGTGATATACATAAATGATTTGGAGGAAAGTATAGGTGGTCTGATTAGCAAGTTTGCAGACGACACTAAGATTGGTGGAGTAGCAGATAGTGAAGGGGACTGTCAGAGAATACAGCAGAATATAGATAGATTGGAGAGTTGGGCAGAGAAATGGCAGATGGAGTTCAATCCGGGCAAATGTGAGGTGATGCATTTTGGAAGATCCACTTCAAGAGTGAACTATACAATAAATGGAAAAGTCCTGGGGAAAATTGATGTACAGAGAGATTTGGGTGTTCAGGTCCATTGTTCCCTGAAGGGGGCAACGCAGGTCAATAGAGTGGTCAAGAAGGCATACGGCATGCTTTCCTTCATCGGACGGGGTATTGCGTACAAGAGTTGGCAGGTCATGTTACAGTTGTATAAGAGTTTGGTTCGGCCACATTTGGAATACTGCATGCAGTTCTGGTCGCCACATTACCAAAAGGATGTAGATGCTTTGGAGAGGGTGCAGAGGAGGTTCACCAGGATGTTGCCTGGTATGGAGGGCGCCAGCTATGAAGAGAGGTTGAGTAGATTAGGATTATTTTCATTAGAAAGACGAAGGTTGAGGGGGGACCTGATTGAGGTGTACAAAATCATGAGAGGTATAGACAGGGTGGATAGCAAGAAGCTTTTTCCCAGAGTGGGGGATTCAATTACTAGGGGTCACGAGTTCAAAGTGAGAGGGGAAAAGTTTAGGGCGGATATGCATGGAAAGTTCTTTACGCAGAGGGTGGTGGGTGCCTGGAACGCGTTGCCAGCGGAGATGGTAGACGCGGGCACGATAGAGTCTTGTAAGATGTATCTAGACAGATACATGAATGGGCAGGAAGCAAAGAGATACAGACCCTTAGAAAATAGGCGACATGTTTAGATAGAGGATCTGGATCGGCGCAGGCTTGGAGGGCCGAAGGGCTTGTTCCTGTGCTGTAATTTTCTTTGTTCTTTGTTCTTTGTTCTACTCCAGATGGTCCCTAAGACTCTGTACAACTGCAGCATAACTTGCTCACTGTTGAAACTCCAATCACCTTGAGCTAAAGACAAACCTTCCATTAAGCTTTTTAATTAGCTTTTGTACTTATGCACTAGCTTTTAGTGATTTATGTACACAGACATCCAAATCCCTTTTCTCCTTCACAGCTCCTAGTCCCTCACCATAAGAAGATATTCTGAGTTGTCTTTCTAGGATCCAAAATGGATAACTCATACTTCCCCACAGTGAACTTTAATCTGTCATAGTTTTTCCCACTCAATTGTCTGTCTATATCCTTTTAAAACTTCCTCTTTCCACCTACACAACTTATTGCACCTCCAAACTTAATTTCATGGGAAACTTGAATAGGCAACTCTCTGTTGCTTCATTCAAATCATTGACATATATGATGGAAAGCTGAGGCCCCAGAACAGAGCCTTGGGGGGCATCACTTGTCCTGCCAATCAGAGAAAGAACTCTTTATCCCTCTTCTCTATCTCCTACCTACGAACCACTTTCCGGCTCATGTCATAAGGTTACCTGTAATTCTTTGCACTCTCATATTTGCTAATAGTGTCTTGTGCGGAACCTTATCAGAAGGCTTCTGTAATTCCCTATAGACAACATTCGATAGATACTTCCCTATTCACTATGCTTGTGATCTTAAAAAATTGAAGTAGGTTAGTCAAGTAAGAGCTATCTTTCACAAATCCAAGATGATTCTTTTTCATCAGCTATTAGTTGTATTACTTCTGCTACCAATGTTGGAGTGGTGCTAATGTCTGTACTGGTATTTGTGTTAGAGTTGGTATCAGTATTAGTAATGGCACTTGATTAGTGTTAGAGATAGTTTCCATTTTAGTTCAGGTACAGTATTAGTGTTAATATTGGTACTAGTGTCAATATAGATAACGGAATCATACAGTATAGAAGGAGGTCATTCAGCCCATTGTGCCTATCCTATCTCTTTGGAAAAGCTATCCCATTTAGTCCCGTTCACTCGCTCTGTTTTCATAACTCTACGAGCACCTCTGTTTCAAGTACTTCTCCAATTCTTTTTTTAAAATTACTGTTGAATCTGCTTCCACCACCCTTTCAGGTAGTGCATTCCAGATGATAAAATCTTACTGAGTTAAAAAGTGTTTTCTTATGTCACCTCTGGTTCTTTTGCCGATTATCTTAAATTTATCCACTGTTTCTGCCAATGGAAACAGTTTTTTCTAGTTACTCTCTCAATACCCCTCATAATTTTGAACTGTTCTATTAAATCTCCCATTAACATTTTCTGCTCTAAGGGGAACAATTCAAGCTTCTCTAGTCTTTCCATGTAACTAAAATCCCTCATCCCTATTGGTTTTGTACTGGAACTAGTGTTAATACTGTTATTAGTACTAGTACTGGGATCAGTCTGAGAGCTGCTACTGGTACTAAAATGGCTACAATGTTTGCAGGAGCACTGGTAATAGTATTAGTTCCAGTGTCAGTGCCACTACCATTCTTAGTGTTAGAGCTGGTGCCAGCATTAATACAGATACTAGTGTTAGCGTTGGTCTTACTGCTGGTATTGGTGTTCGCTTCCTAGTGCAGAGACTTCAACACAAAATCTAGACTGATAGCCCAGTGTAATACTGAGGGAATGCTGCACTGTCGGAGGTGCCGTCTTTCAGCTGAGACATTAGACTAACGCCCTGTATGCCCTCTCAGGTAGACTTGGCACTCTTCGAAGAACAGCAGGGGAGTTCTCCCATCCAATATTTATTCCTCAACTAACAGCACCAAAAAAAAACCAGATTATGCAGTCATTTATTTCATTGCTGCTTGTGAGAACTTACTGTGTGCAAATCTGCTGCCATATTTCCTGCATTACAACCGTAAGTAAAGTAGTAAGTACTTCAAAAAGTACTTAAATTAAAGGTGATATATAAATGTGAGTAATTCTTCCCTTTTTAATGTGGATTAGTGTTACTGTTGGTATTGGTGTTAGTGTTAATATTGACATCAGTGATTTTACTCTGTATCCCTGTGAGTATCCGTGTTCCGATATTAGTACTGTTATTCCTGTTAGTAGTGGTATTGGGAATAACGTTAATACTACTGTTGCCATGAGTGCTGCCCTCAGTGTTAGTAATGTTCTCAGTGTTAGTATTGGTACCAGTGTTCATACTGGTAGTCCATTAATACTGACATTTGTGTTAGTACTGTCATGCCTATTAATCCTGGAACAAGTATCTGGACTAAAACTGATATTAGTAAGAGGAATGTTATTCCTTTTATTACTGGTATACGAGTCAGTAGTGCTATTCTTATGAATCTTCATACTAGTGTTAGTGCTAGTTCTGGATTAAATGTAGCTATTCCTAGTAATGCTGGCATCAATATTTGTACTGATTTTATTACTGGCAATGATGTTTGTACTGCTTTTCCTATTGATACTGCTACTAGTGTTAGTAACAATATCAGTGTCAGTACTGATATCAGTACAGCTATGACCAGTAATACTGTATTCTTATTAATACTGGTATCAGTGTGGATGATAGCACTGGAGCTACCAGTATAAAGTGAGAGAGCGGAGGCCCAGACCAGAATAAAGTGCGAGACAGTTGAAACCTAGTCTAGTATAAGGAGAGAGTGTGGAGACTCGGTACAGTATAAAGTGAGAGTGAGAGTGGAGAACTGGCTCTGTGCAAAGCGAGAGTGGAGACCCGATCCAATGTAAAGTGAGAGAGTGAAGGCCTGGCTCAGTGTAAAGTGAGAGAGAGTGGAGACCCGATACAGTATAAAGCAAGAGAGAGAGTAGAGACCCAACCCAATACAAAGACAGAGTGGAGACTCGGCCCAGTGTAAAGCAATGAAGAGTGGAGACCCGGCTCTGTGTAAAGCGAGAGTGGAGACCCAGTCCAGTACAAAGAGAAAGACTGAATTGAGACCTGGCTCAGTGTAAAGCAAGAGAGAGTGGGTATGTGGCTCAATATAAAGTGAGAGAGAGAGTGGAGACCACAGCTAAGTGTAAAGCGAGAGAGTGTGGAGATCCAGCCCATTATAAAGAGAGAGTGAGAGAGTGGAGACCCAATTCAGTGTAAAGAGAGAGAGAGAGAGAGTGGAGGCCTGGCCCACTATAAAGTGAGAGAGAGTGGAGACCCGACTCAGTGTAAAGTGAAAGAGTGGTGGCCCAGTATAAGGAGAGAGTGTGAAGACCCAGCTAAGTGTAAATAGAGAGAATGGAGACCCAGTACAGTATCAAGCCAGCAAGTGGAGACCCAGTCCAGTACAAAGAGAAAGAAAAAGTGGAGACCCGGCTCAGTTTAAAGTGGCATGCTAGGCCCCCACCTACCAAGAATGAGGCACATTAATTTTGTCATGGACATTGATTTTAAACAGTTACTGGAGTGAAGAAAGGACTTGTTAAACAGATCAGTTGTGGCTGGAAAATAAATTTGCATATTAACAGACGGTGATTGGAAGGACTAAGGACCATTCCCTGACACATTCAACCCACAATGGACCTTGATCACCAGGTATTGCGTGTAAGAGGAGCATTCTAGAGACTGCTTAGGTGATATAATCCAAGACGTGGTCAGACCAGCTAGTCACATGACTAACCTGCTTGGCAACCTGGGGTTTTTCTGAATTAAACAAAAAGTTTGAACTCAGAAAGTCTGTTTGCTCCTGAACTGAGAAGATCTCTCTCCTGTCTGCTTCCATCTCTTTCTCACAAGCCTCTGAATCCACTGAAGGCCCATGAACCCCAAGAGAAAAAAGTCTCCTACAGCGAACAAGATTTAAGAAGAATACTGGGCCCCAACGAAAAGGAAGATCTACCTACAATCAAGGACTCTACAGTGAGCCCGAAGAGTCATAACAAAACTCTTCAGATATTGCCTCAAACCTTTCCACTTTATTATTATTTTTTTTAGTTTAGCGAGATACAGCACTGAAACTTTTTGCAGCGGCGACAGGGAGAGCGAGGTGGCAGCTGGGTAAGTGAGTTTCAACTTATATAAACTTACCTTGTTGTTTTGGTCATTTCTTTTTGCAGCGGCGACAGGGAGAGCGAGGTGGCAGCTGGGTAAGTAAGTCCTATATATTTGGGCAGCGGCTGAACCCGAGACACTACACCTGTAGTGTCTCCCACCCGCCCTCCTCCTTTAACCAAAAAAAAAGGACTCGGTGGTGTGTAGATAAGGTAAGGCTTTTTCTATTTCTTTTTTTTTCCGTGTGATTGGTAAAAACTTTTCGTTCCTTTTTCATTTATCTAAGTTAAGACTAAGTTAAGCTTAAGATTAAAAATGGCAGGAGATCTCAGACCCGTGTTATGCTCCTCTTGCTCAATGTGGGAGCTCAGGGAAATTGCTGATGTCCCTGACTCCTTCACATGCTGGAAGTGTGTCCAGCTGCAGCTCTTGTTAGACCGCATGACGGCTCTGGAGCTGCGGATGGACTCACTTTGGAGCATCCGCGATGCTGAGGAGGTCGTGGATAGCACGTTTAGCGAATTGGTCACACCGCAGATTAGGATTGCTGAGGGAGAAAGGAAATGGGTGACCAAAAGGCAGAGAAAGAGCAGGAAGGCAGCACAGGTGTCCCCTGTGGTCAACTCCCTCCAAAACAGGTATACCGTTTTGGATACTGTTGAGGGAGATGGCTCACCAGGGGAAGGCAGCAGTAGCCAGGTTCATGGCACCGTGGCTGGCTCTGCTGTTCAGAAGGGCGGGAAAAAGAGTGGAAGGGCTATAGTCATAGGGGATTCGATTGGTAAGGGGAGTAGATAGGCGGTTCTGTGGTCAAAAACGAGACTCCCGAATGGTATGTTGCCTCCCAGGTGCACGGGTCAGGGATGTCTCAGATCGGCTGCAGAACATTCTGAAGGGGGAGGGTGAACAGCCAGTTGTCGTTGTGCACATAGGCACCAATGATATAGGTAAAAAACGGGATGAGGTCCTACAAGCAGAATTTAGGGAGTTAGGAGTCAAGTTAAAATGTAGGACCTCAGAGGTAGTAATCTCAGGATTGCTACCAGTGCCACGTGCTAGTCAGTGTAGAAATGAAAGAATAGTCAGGATGAATGCGTGGCTTGAGAGATGGTGCAGGAGGGAGGGGTTCAGATTTTTGGGACATTGGGACCGGTTCTGGGGGAGATGGGACTATTACAAATTGGACGGTCTACACCTGGGCTGGACTGGAACCAATGTCCTTGGGGGTGCTTTTGCTAACGCTGTTGGGAGGGTTTAAACTAATGTGGCAGGGGGATGGGAACCAAATGAGGAGGTCAGTGGACAGTGAGGAGGTAGTAACTAAAGCCTGTAAGGAACTAGATAATGAAGTCAGCGTGACTAAGGGGAAGAGTAGGCAGGGAGCAGATGATGAACGCAAAGGGACTGGTGGTCTGAGGTGCATTTGTTTTAATGCAAGAAGTGCAGTAGGTAAGGCAGATGAACTTAGGGCTTGGATTAGTACCTGGGAGTATGATGTTATTGCTATTACTGAGACTTGGTTGAGGGAAGGGCACGATTGGCAACTAAATATCCCAGGATATCGATGCTTCAGGCGGGATAGAGAGGGAGGTAAAAGGGGTGGAGGAGTTGCATTACTGGTCAAAGAGGATATCACAGCTGTGCTGAAGGAGGGCACTATGGAGGACTCGAGCAGTGAGGCAATATGGGCAGAACTCAGAAATAGGAAGGGTGCGGTAACAATGTTGGGGCTGTACTACAGGCCTCCCAACAGCGAGCGTGAGATAGAGGTACAAATATGTAAACAGATTATGGAAAGATGTAGGAGCAACAGGGTGGTGGTGGTGATAGGAGATTTTAATTTTCCCAACATTGACTGGGATTCACTTAGTATTAGAGGTCTAGATGGAGCAGAATTTGTAAGGAGCATCCAGGAGGGTTTTCTAGAGCAGTATGTAAATAGTCCAACTCGGGAGGGGCCATACTGGACCTGGTGTTGGGGAATGAGCCCGGCCAGGTGGTTGAAGTTTCAGTAGGGGACTACTTTGGGAATAGTGATCACAATTCCGTAAGTTTTAGAATACTCATGGACAAAGACGAGAGTGGTCCTCAAGGAAGAGTGCTAAATTGGGGGAAGGCCAACGATACCAAAATTCGGCAGGAGCTGGGGAATGTAGATTGGGAGCAGCTGTTTGAAGATAAATCCACATTTGATATGTGGGAGGCTTTTAAAGAGAGGTTGATTAGCGTGCAGGAGAGACATGTTCCTGTGAAAATGAGGGATAGAAATGGCAAGATTAGGGAACCATGGATGACAGGTGAAATTGTGAAACTAGCTAAGAGGAAAAAGGAAGCATACATAAGGTCTAGGCGGCTGAAGAAAGACGAAGCTTTGGAAGAATATGGGGAATGTAGGACCAATCTGAAACGAGGAATTAAGAGGTCTAAAAGGGGTCATGAAATATCTTTAGCAAACAGGGTTAAGGAAAATCCCAAAGCCTTTTATTCATATATAAGGAGCAAGAGGGTAACTAGAGAAAGGATTGGCCCACTCAAGGACAAAGGAGGAAAATTATGCATGGAGTCAGAGAAAATGGGTGAGATTCTAAACGAGTACTTTGCATTGGTATTCACCGAGGAGAGGGACATGACGGATGTTGAGGTTAGGGATAGATGTTTGATTACTCTAGGTCAAGTCGGCATAAGGAGGGAGGAAGTGTTGGATATTCTAAAAGGCATTAAGGTGGACAAGTCCCCAGGTCCGGATGGGATCTATCCCAGGTTACTGAGGGAAGCGAGAGAGGAAATAGCTGGGGCCTTAACAGATATCTTTGCAGCATCCTTAAACACGGGTGAGGTCCCAGAGGACTGGAGAATTGCTAATGTTGTCCCCTTGTTTAAGAAGGGTAGCAGGGATAATCCAGGTAATTATAGACCGGTGAGCCTGACGTCAGTGGTAGGGAAGCTGCTGGAGAAGATACTGAGGGATAGGATCTATTCCCATTTGGAAGAAAATGGGCTTATCAGTGATAGGCAACATGGTTTTGTGCAGGGAAGGTCATGTCTTACCAACTTAATAGAATTCTTTGAGGAAGTGACAAAGTTGATTGATGAGGGAAGGGCTGTAGATGTCATATACATGGACTTCAGTAAGGCGTTTGATAAGGTTCCCCATGGTAGGTTGATGGAGTAAGTGAAGTCGCATGGGGTCCAGGGTGTACTAGCTAGATGGATAAAGAACTGGCTGGGCAACAGGAGACAGAGAGTAGCAGTGGAAGGGAGTTTCTCAAAATGGAGACGTGTGACCAGTGGTGTTCCACAGGGATCCGTGCTGGGACCACTGTTGTTTGTGATATACATAAATGATTTGGAGGAAAGTATAGGTGGTCTGATTAGCAAGTTTGCAGACGACACTAAGATTGGTGGAGTAGCAGATAGTGAAGGGGACTGTCAGAGAATACAGCAGAATATAGATAGATTGGAGAGTTGGGCAGAGAAATGGCAGATGGAGTTCAATCCGGGCAAATGTGAGGTGATGCATTTTGGAAGATCCAATTCAAGAGTGAACTATACAATAAATGGAAAAGTCCTGGGGAAAATTGATGTACAGAGAGATTTGGGTGTTCAGGTCCATTGTTCCCTGAAGGGGGCAACGCAAGTCAATAGAGTGGTCAAGAAGGCATACGGCATGCTTTTCTTCATCGGACAGGGTATTGCGTACAAGAGTTGGCAGGTCATGTTACAGTTGTATAAGACTTTAGTTTGGCCACATTTGGAATACTGCGTGCAGTTCTGGTCGCCACATTACCAAAAGGATGTAGATGCTTTGGAGAGGGTGCAGAGGAGGTTCACCAGGATGTTGCCTGGTATGGAGGGCGCCAGCTATGAAGAGAGGTTGAGTAGATTAGGATTATTTTCATTAGAAAGACGGAGGTTGAGGGGGGACCTGATTGAGGTGTACAAAATCATGAGAGGTATAGACAGGGTGGATAGCAAGAAGCTTTTTCCCAGAGTGGGGGATTCAATTACTAGGGGTCACGAGTTCAAAGTGAGAGGGGAAAAGTTTAGGGGGGATATGAGTGGAAAGTTCTTTACGCAGAGGGTGGTGGGTGCCTGGAACGCGTTGCCAGCGGAGGTGGTAGACGCGGGCACGATAGAGTCTTTTAAGATGTATCGAGACAGATACATGAATGGGCAGGAAGCAAAGAGATACAGACCCTTAGAAAATAGGCGACAGGTTTAGATAGAGGATCTGGATCGGCGCAGGCTTGGAGGGCCGAAGGGCCTGTTCCTGTACTGTAATTTTCTTTGTTCTTTGTTCTTTGAAACAGGCCCTTCGGCCCACCGAGTCTGTGCTGACCATCAACCACCCATTTATACTAATCCTACACTAATTCCATATTCCTACCACATCCCCACCTGTCCCTATATTTCCCTACCACCTACCTATACTAGGGGCAATTTATAATGGCCAATTTACCTGTCAACCTGCAAGTCTTTGGCATGTGGGAGGAAACTGGTGCACCCGGAGGAAACCCACGCAGACACAGGGAGAACTTGCAAACTCAACACTGGCAGTACCCTGAATTGAACCCGGGTTGCTGGAGCTGTGAGGCTGTGGTGCTAACCACTGTGCCACTGTGCTGTCTCTTTTCTGTGTCTATTTGCATGTGTGTATCATGTATGCATGCTCGCTTGGGCACGTTGTGTATACGTAGACGTTAACTGAAATAGAGTTTAAGTTCAATAAATTTCAACTTTTCTTCTGTGAACCTAAGAAAGCCTGTTTTGAGCTGGTTTCTTTGGTTTATACTTGGAAAGCAGTGAGTGAACAAGGATTCACCAAGGGGGAGCTGAAAACAGTGTGTTTAAAAATAAAACCCTGTTACAGTAAGACCAGGTGAAGGCTAAAAGGGAACCCTAGACCTCTTTCTCACCTGGTTGTAACAGAAACAAGAGAGGGTGGAGACCCAGTCCAGCATAGATAGAGAGTGGAGACCTGGCTCAATGTAAAGCGAAAGAGAGTGGAGACACAGCCCAGTATAAAGCGAGAAAGAGAGGAGACCTGGTCTAGTGTAAAGCGAGAGGTGGAGACCCAGCCTAGTATAAAGTGGGAGGGAGTGGAGACCCAGTCCAGTATTAAAAGGAGAGTGGAGTCCTGGCTCAGTATAAAGCAAGAGAGAGTGGAGACCCAGCCCAGTATAAAGCGAGAGAGTGGAGACCCGGCCCAGTATAAAGCGAGAGACTGGAGACCCAATCCAGTATAAAGCAAGAGAGAGTGGAGACCCGGCCCAGTATAAAGCGAGAGAGTGGAGTCCCGGCCCAGTGCAAAGCAAGAGAGAATGGAGACCCGGCCCAGTATAAAGCAAGAGAGTGGAGACCCGGCCCAGTATAAAGCGAGAGAGACAGGAGACCCGGCCCAGTATAAAGCGAGAGAGTGGAGACCCGGCCCAGTATAAAGCGAGAGAGAGTGGAGACCCAGTCCTGTATAAAGCAAGAGAGAGTGGAGACCCGGCCCAGTACAAAGCGAGAGAAAATGGAGACCCGGCCCAGTATAAAGAGAGAGAGAATGGAGACCCGGCCCAGTATAAAGAGAGAGAGAATGGAGACCCGGCCCAGTATAAAGAGAGAGAGTGGAGACCTGGCCCAGTATAAAGAGAGAGAGTGGAGACCTGGCCCAGTATAAAGAGAGAGAGTGGAGACCTGGCCCAGTATAAATAGAGGGAATAGAGACCCAGTCCAGGATTAAAGTGAAAGAGTGAAGACCTGTCCCAGTATAAAGCGAGAGCGAGTGGAGACCCAGTCCTGTATAAAGAGAGAGAGTGAAGACCTGTCCCAGTATAAAGAGAGAGAGAGTGGAGACCCAGCCCAGTACAAAGTGAGGGAGAATGGAGACCCAGTCCAGTATAAAGACAGAGAGTGGAGACCTGGCCCAGTATAAATAGAGGGAGTAGAGACCCAGTCCAGGATTAAAGTGAAAGAGTGAAGACCTGTCCCAGTATAAAGCGAGAGAGAGAGTGGAGACCCAGTCCAATGTAAAGCGTGACAGTGGAGACCCAGTCCAGTATAAAGCAAGGGAGTGGAAACCCAGACCAGTATAAAGAGAGAGAGTGGAGACCCAGTCCAGTATAAAGCAAGGGAGTGGAAACCCAGACCAGTATAAAGCAAGGGAGTGGAAACCCAGACCAGTATAAAGCGTGAGAGTGGAGACCCAGTCCAGTATAAAGAGAGAGAGTGGAGACCCAGTCCAGTATAAAGCAAGAGAGTGGAGACCCAGTCCAGTATAAAGCAAGAGAGTGGAGAACCAGACCAGTATAAAGAGAGAGAGTGGAGACCCAGTCCAGTATAAAGCAAGAGAGTGGAGACCCAGTCCAGTATAAAGCAAGAGAGTGGAGACCCAGACCAGTATAAAGAGAGAGAGTGAAGACCCAGTCCAGTATAAAGCAAGAGAGTGGAGACCCAGTTCAGTATAAAGCAAGAGAGTGGAGACCCAGTCCAGTGTAAAGCGTGAGAGTGGAGACCCAGTCCAGTATAAAGCAAGAGAGTGGAGACCCAGTTCAGTATAAAGCAAGAGAGTGGAGACCCAGTCCAGTGTAAAGCGTGAGAGTGGAGACCCAGTCCAGTATAAAGAGAGAGAGTGGAGACCCAGTCCAGTATAAAGCAAGAGTGGAGACCCAGTTCAGTATAAAGCAAGAGAGTGGAGACCCAGTCCAGTGTAAAGCGTGAGAGTGGAGACCCAGTTCAGTATAAAGAGAGAGAGTGGAGACCCAGTCCAGTATAAAGCAAGAGAGTGGAGACCCAGTCCAGTGTAAAGCATGGGAGTGGAGACCCAGTCCAGTATAAAGCGTGAGAGTGGAGACCCAGTCCAGTATAAAGCAAGAGAGTGGAGACCCAGTCCAGTATAAAGCGTGAGAGTGGAGACCCAGTCCAGTATAAAGCAAGAGAGTGGAGACCCAGTCCAGTGTAAAGCGTGAGAGTGGAGACCCAGTCCAGTGTAAAGCAAGAGAGTGGAGACCCAGTCCAGTGTAAAGCGTGAGAGTGGAGACCCAGTCCAGTGTAAAGCAAGAGAGTGGAGACCCAGACCAGTATAAAGCAAGAGAGTGGAGACCCAGTCCAGTATAAAGAGAGAGAGTGGAGACCCAGTCCAGTATAAAGCAAGAGAGTGGAGACCCAGTCCAGTGTAAAGCAAGAGAGTGGAGACCCAGACCAGTATAAAGAGAGAGAGTGGTGACCCAGTCCAGTATAAAGCAAGAGAGTGGAGACCCAGTTCAGTATAAAGCAAGAGAGTGGAGACCCAGTCCAGTGTAAAGCGTGAGAGTGGAGACCCAGTCCAGTATAAAGCAAGAGAGTGGAGACCCAGTTCAGTATAAAGCGAGAGAGTGGAGACCCAGCCCAGTACAAAGTGAGGGAGAATGGAGACCCAGTCCAGTATAAAGACAGAGAGTGGAGACCTGGCCCAGTATAAATAGAGGGAGTAGAGACCCAGTCCAGGATTAATGTGAAAGAGTGAAGACCTGTCCCAGTATAAAGCGAGAGAGAGAGTGGAGACCCAGTCCAATGTAAAGCGTGACAGTGGAGACCCAGTCCAGTATAAAGCAAGGGAGTGGAAACCCAGACCAGTATAAAGAGAGAGAGTGGAGACCCAGTCCAGTATAAAGCAAGGGAGTGGAAACCCAGACCAGTATAAAGCAAGGGAGTGGAAACCCAAACCAGTATAAAGCGTGAGAGTGGAGACCCAGTCCAGTATAAAGAGAGAGAGTGGAGACCCAGTCCAGTATAAAGCAAGAGAGTGGAGACCCAGTCCAGTATAAAGCAAGAGAGTGGAGAACCAGACCAGTATAAAGAGAGAGAGTGGAGACCCAGTCCAGTATAAAGCAAGAGAGTGGAGACCCAGTCCAGTATAAAGCAAGAGAGTGGAGACCCAGTCCAGTGTAAAGCGTGAGAGTGGAGACCCAGTCCAGTAAAAAGAGAGTGGAGACCCAGTCCAGTGAAAGCGTGACAGTGGAGACCCAGTCCAGTATAAAGAGAGAGAGTGGAGACCCAGACCAGTATAAAGAGAGAGAGTGGAGACCCGTCCCAGTACAAAGCAAGAGAGGTTTGAGACCCGGTCCAGTATAAAGAGAGAGAGTGGAGATCCAGTCCAGTACAAAGCGGCAAGAGAGCACAACATTAGTGACTGTGGTGACATCAGGAAAAAATAGAAAATAATTAAAGCTAAGGGCATTAAGTTTAAGTGCTTGAAGTATTTGCAACAAAATAGATTAATTAATAGCACAGATAGAAATTTAAGTATTTGATCCAATCATTATTACAGAAACATTGTTGCACAGTGACCAAGGTTGGGAATTAAATATTCCAAGATTCTGGACATTTAGAAGAGATATGCAAAATGGAAAGCAAGGGGTGGTAGCCCTGATAATAAAGGATGGGATAAAAATAATAAAGGGAAGGGATCTAACCTCAGAAAATCAAGTTGTAGAATCATCTTGGATGGAGATAAGAAAAACAAGGGGCAGAAAACATTGGTGGAGTAATCTATAGGCCCCCTAACAATGGTTGTAGTGCTGAGAAGAGTATAAATCAGTAAATTAGAGGTGCATATAACAAGGGTAATACCATAATCATGGGGGATTTAATCTCCATATAGATTGGGCAAACCAAATTTGCAGTAATACTGTGGAGGAAAACTTCATGGAATGCATGCAAAATAGTTTTCTGTTAAGGAACCAACAAGAGAACAGGCTATTTTGGATTTAGATTTGATCGATGATACAGGGTTAATCACCTCATAGTTAAGAAGCCTCGGGGGAAGATAGTATGATAAAATTTTCTATTTGAGTTTGTTATGACCAAGGCGGGAGAAATACAGTGTTAATTCAGTACCACTACTCCACAGGTCACAGCATATCTAGAAAGTTTCCCACCTACCAAAGAATAGCCAAATTAAACACTCTACTTTTCCCCCAGAGTAAAGCACACCAAACCAGGTATTTTCAAACCACAACAACATTAACTATTTATTAGAAAAGAAATAATAAGTCTTAACTGCTAATGGGATAACTCTACACATATGAAAAGCTCCTTAGTTCCTTAGCTCTCATGAACATACAGATACATTAAAATAAAATGGTTAACTGGGGAAAAGGATTTTGGTTTATAGCTGTTTCTTAGGAATAGAAGGAATAATTAAAAATGAATCAGTTTATCACATTCTGCTAGAATGTTTCCAGTATGGTGAGGTGTCCCAGAGTCGAATAGTCAGATGCCACTCAAAGTTCTCCAGGCGAGTTTGATGAACAGTCTTTGACAGATAGGCAATTCCACCACAACAGGCATCATACAGGTCTTTCAGCAGGGGTGCAGCAACCGGTTTGCTCAGGACTCACAACAGCAGCACAGCAGTAGAAGCTTTGTTCAAGTTCCAGGATTTCCCAAAACACAGAAGGCAACATGAACCACACTGGATGTAGGAATTCTTCAGAGACAGGAGACAATAGGAATCTGCCACCTTTCAAATACAGGATTTATTTTTAAGAGATGCAAGTCTCCTTTACAGAGACAGATCTTTTTCTCCAGTCTTCAGGCAGGTCAGGTCTAAGTTTCAAACGCTTGTTTTACGTCCAACTCTGGTTTTTATAAGTCCAAAGTGAAAGCAAAATGCCTTCCTGCCGATCACAATGTCTCAACTGTCATTCAAAGTGTTGCCTAGAGGAGGTCAAACCCCTGACTGGCTTCCTTGCAACTGCTTGCTTTCCTATTATGGTATACAAAGTCAACATCCAAAAATTCCAGCTATTTACAGGTGTCCAAGCCCACTGAAAATCCTTTCTTTCAGTTTTTTAAAACACACAGAAGTTGAAGATTTTAGCACAAAAATTAAAACATCATAACAAGTTTGAGAGTGATTTAGTTAAGTCTGAAACCAGGGTCTTAAATCTGAACAAAGCAAACCATGTAGTTATGAGGGGCGAGTTGGCTAAGGTAGGTTGGGAACCTTTATTAAAAGATACAATGGTATATAGGCAATGACAAAAATTCAAAGAATCAATTCATAATTCACAACAGCCTCATGGGGAAAGTCGTCCAACCGTGGCTAACAAGTGAAGTTGAAGATAGTATTAGATTAAAGGAAGAGGCTTATAATGTTGCCAAAAAGAGTAGTAAGCATGAGGATAGGGAGGATTTAAGATTCAACAAATGATGACCAAGAAATTGTTAAAAAATAGAAAATAGCATATGAAAGTAAGCTGGCTAGAAAAAGAAAAACAGATAGTGAAACCTTCCAAAATTGAGTAAAAAGGAAGAGATTAACGATAGTAAATGTGGGTCACTTAGAGGCAGAGACAGGAGACATTATAATGGGGAATAAGAAAATGGCAGAGATATTAAATGAATACTTTCAGTTGTCATAGTAGAAATCACAAAAAAACTTTCCAGATATGGTGGGGAACCAAAGGCCTGGTGAAATGACAAACGTAAGGATGTTCCTATTAGTAAAGAAATAGTACTGGAGAAATTAATGGTTGACCACATCATTGTCCTCCAATGCCTCTCCAAAGTTGTCCAGCTGGGTGGGACTACCTTTGCCTGGTTCCATTCTTACCTATCCACAGACAGAGAATTCCCTGTAAAGGCTTTTCTTCCTGCTCCTGAACCATTAACTCTGATGTCCCCCAAGGATCTATCCTTGGCCCCTCCTATTTCTCATCTATATGTTGATTCTGTTATGAATGCAAGACTTTGTACTACGGTTATGTTTTAAAAACTGTGATCTTTAATGCAGTGTAAAATGGACATTCAGAGGAAACATATAACTTCATACAAAATCTACCCAAAGACAAGCTATGGGTCTTAGTTACCAGGAGAATAAGGAACCCAGAACAAAGATCCTTTTGAAAGTAGGGTGCAAGGTTGTAACACCTGAAGGACAATGGGTTTCACTCTCCCAGACTCACAGATTGTAAACAGGGAGTCAGGGGCTCTAAAATGCAGATTTGAGCTGCAATTTTTAACACCTGGAAATAAAAGAAGGCCGAGGTGATTTTGTTCTGGTCAAACTTATGGTCTCTGAGAACTGTCAAAGGCAAACGTCTGTTGACGTTTGATCGGGATAAATTCAAGAGGCTTTCCTAGGTCTGGGGGCTGAAAGGAAGAAACAAAGATCAGCAGACAGCTGTGCAGCCTAACACGAGAGACCCGTGGGCTATTTCTGGGGCAACATCTGCTCTCAGAGCACTGATACAGCAAAAGGCTGCTAAGATTTGAACCCAGTTTGAAGGCTAAGATTTGCAAAGGAAAATAGACCAACAGGGTTACCAGAGATTGCCTTATTAACGGACGTTCAGTTGAATGTGCTCAGAAGAAGTGGACATTGGCTTTGAGAAGGACACTGGGAGATCCAACTCATTGCAGCTGGGAGGAGTTTGGGTCTTGACTGCAAGGACACCTTTTTCTCTGAGAACACTGTGTAACGTATAAATATGGTGCAGGATTTTCGAGTGTATTAATAAGTTAATGGGAAATACCTTCCTCCATAATTTAGTGTATTAGCTACCTATGAAGTACTGTTTAGTTAATGTTGATTTTTAGTTTAGTTGTTACAGTAAAAGACTTATAATTTGAAATCTTATCGTGTGATTCATTGGTCACCGGGAAGTTCATATCTCTTGCTTTAAAGTTCGCTATCTCTACTGAGGTCGTAACAACTCTTGGTGACATCGTCCAAAAATCAGTTTCCAAATGTACACTGGTAACACCCAGCTCTACCTCACCACCACTTCTCTCAACACCTCCACTGTCTCTAAACTGTTTGTTTGACATCCAGTACTGGATGAGCAGAAATTTTCTCCAACTAAATTTTGGGAAGACCAAAGCCATTGGGCTGCATTTTACATTGCTGCTGCCGAAGTCGATGACGGATGTAAACAATGGTGGTCCAGCCACATGGATCACACGTCATGGAGCCGCTGCAGCTCATTTAAACGTCCAGGTGGACTGCCCACCCCGATGACATAGAGGGGGTGGGCAGTCGTCACTGTCAATGGCGTCAGCAGCGTTTGCGCAGGTGCTGATGCCATTTTTAAAGGGCTTCGAGCCCTTACATTAATTTCACTATGTAAAGAAATAGGTTACAAAAAACGTTTAAAGCATTTAATTTACCCCACTCCCACCCCCCCAATAACCATGCAATGTATGTCCTCTCCCCCACAAAACACTTCCCCGCCCACCTAATCTTCCCCCCAAGTGCATAAACTTTAATAAAAGCAAAATACTGCGGATGCTGGAAATCTGAAATAAAAACAAGAAATGCTGGAACCACTCAGCAGGTCTGGCAGCATCTGTGAAAAGAGAGGCAGAGTTAACGTTTCGGGTCAGTGACCCTTCATCGGACCCGAAACGTTAACTCTGCTTCTCTTTTCACAGATGCTGCCAGACCTGCTGAGTGGTTCCAGCATTTCTTGTGCATAAACTTTAAACTCTAACCATTCCCACCATCCCCTAAACCAATGAGATTTGTTTGACCCCGGTCCCCCAACCCGCACTGAAAAACTTACCTGCTCCCCCCTCCCCACCAGCGTTCCGCCTTAGATCCCCGGACAGGGATCCAAAGGCACGGGAGTGCCGGCCGCCAGCACCAATATCGCAGCGGGATGGAAGGCGGAGGTGAGATGATAATTAATTCCTTTATTTAAATTTATTTAAATATGTAACTTTTGCTCCTGTCGCCAAGCAACGGGGGGGGGGGGGGCCGCCATGAGGCCTCGCGCTGCTGGCAATATTGGGCCGGGCCTTCCTGGTGTCGAGGCCCATGGCAGGCCTCTGCCGGAGGCATTTTCCAGCCTGCCCTGCCATGGCTCCTGTCGTCAGGGGGGGTTGTAAAATTCAGCCCATTGCCTTCGATCCCACAACAAACTCCACACCCTAGCCATCAACTCCATCCCTCTTCCTTGCAACTGTCTAAGCCTGAATCAGACTGCTCGCTACTTTGGTGTCATATTTGACTCTGCAATTGCTTCCGATCACATAGCCATAGCACCACTGAGTCGATGCCTTATGGAATTTTATTATGTTAAAGGCACGATATAAATTGTTGTTCTTGTTGACCAAAAGCCAAAAAATCTTCTGAACCTGGGCCAACTCCCTAGGGTTTTGAAAGAGGTGGTGAAAGATACAGTGGATGAGTTGGTTTAGGGAGTTGGCCCAGGTTTTTTGAGGTTGTAACTAGTAATGTGGATAAGGGGGAACCAAAATAGACTTTTGAAAAAGCATTTGATAAGGTGCAGCACAATAGTTATTACACAAAACAAAGCGGAGCTAGATAAGAGACCTGACCGAGTATAAAGTGGCAAGAGAGGAAGCGGTGAGTCTGGAATAAAGAAAAAATCTAACAGGGCGTCACAACACAAGGAGGAGCAGCGAATTAAGTTACAGATAAGTATTTAGTTTATTGGTTAGGGTCTATGGTGCTTATTTTTATATAGTGGATAGTATTTTAAGAAGTTATTTTGCCAAAGGATGAATGCGGGCTCTAAATGGATGTTATGCTTGTAAGATTAGCCTGTTTGAAAGCCAGGATTCACCATTTTCTGTGAAGGAATTCAGCCGTAAAAGGTTAAAAACTTTCATGGGAATGCCTCTGACATGCCTCTATGTTGAAGGGCTTGCCTCATCTCAGAACATAGAGGCAGTTTCTGATAAGGAAGATTCACTCCTAAAGTCACAAACCTCATCATATGGTAAAACATTGATAACACGGTTTTACAAACAGTCACGTAAGCTACCACAGTGTAATAGTTGATAAGATGATCTTATGCGGATAGCCCTAAACCATAGTCAACTGAATTCTTGAAAAAAGTGACCAAACCCAAAAAACTGAATTATAATCTTGAAACAGTTAGGTGACTAATGGAAATTGACCACGACAAGAGACTCACAGCTTGCTGCTAGCCTAACTCTTCTTAGAAATCAAAGAAGGTGGATTTTAACTAGAAATTAACAGTCATAGAGCCTTAGCTGGGAAATTAAGGGGGAATAAACCTACCTGCAAATGAAGTGTCAGACAAACCGCCACCTGCCAAGACTGAGGCACACATTATTTCACCACATGAACAAAAACTTAAAATTGCAAGCCCTGACTGGAAGGACATTTGCATAGTACCAGACGATGTTGAAATAATGGGGACCCAGTAGTTGCTTCCCAATACACAGAAGTGGTCAAACCAGTTTTAGTCACATGACTAGCTGGCTGGAATTTTTGAATTTGAACTTCCAACAAAGGATTTGAACTCAGAACGCCATGTGCTCATGGATTGAGAACATCTCCTCTCCTGTCGGTCTGCCTCCATCTCTTTCCCACAGAATTGAATCTTGTGAAGACACATAAACTCAAAGAAAAAACAGTCTCCTATGTGAACAAAGTTTAAGATGAATACTGGGCTCCAACGAAACCCAAGACCATATTTTCAATCAAGGACTACAGCGAGTTCAAGAAACAGTAACAAGATATTGCCTCAAACTGTTCCACCTTATCATTTCTTCTGCTCTTTTCTGTCCCTATTTTCATGTGTGTATCGTGTGTGCATGCTAGCATGGGCGCGTCATATATCTGTAGGCGTTAACCGCATCAGAGTTTAAGTTGTAATAAAATTTCATCTTTCTTCTTTAAACCTGAGAAAGCCTGTGTGAATTGTCTTATAATTGGAAAAATGTGAAGAAGGATTCACAAAGGGGGAGCTCAAAACACACTGTGTTTAGAATTAAACCCTATTACAATAAGACCAGGTGAAGATAGTAACAGACCCCTAGACACATCGCTCACCTAGTCGTAACAGAGGTAACATCCCATACGTAAAAAAAATTAGTTTAGTTTAGAGATACAGCACTGAAACAGGCCCTTCGGCCCACCGAGTCTGGGCCGACCATCAACCACCCATTTTATACTAATCCTACACTAATTCCATATTACTACCACATCCCCACCTGTCCCTATATTTCCCTACCACCTACCTATACTAGGGGCAATTTATAAAGGCCAATTAACCTATCAACCAGCAAGTCCTTGGCATGTGGGAGGAAACCGGAGCACCCGGAGGAAACCCACGCAGACACAGGGAGAACTTGCAAACTCCACACAAGCAGTACCCAGAATTGAACCCGGGTCGCTGGAGCTGTGAGGCTGCGGTGCTAACCACTGCGCCACTGTGCCGCCCTCCAAGTTATGCAACTTGGAAACAGTATAAATATTGGAACCACACAGCGGATTTTTAGATTTGTTGGACTTGCTCCGACGTGTCTCATGGTAAAAGTACAGCTATTGGGGTGAGGTGACAATAGTTTTCCTTTAACTGGGACAGAGGTATCTCACTGAACTCAGTAGCTTTCTACATGGGGATTTAAGCTAAATGGTCATTTAACGATTGATGGATATCTTAAATATTTACCAGAACAATATATTTAGATTTAAAAATTGGATTCTCTACTAGAAACAAGATTATACTTTGTTTCTTTTCCTAGAACTATTAATGTTGTGATTGACTGTCTCATCAACTGTGAATTGCATGTTTGGTTCTTTTATAAACTGTTATATAATTTATAAATTATTTTGTCTCACACAGTCTTCTGTATCACCAACTCATGAACCCATCTCCATACACTCTTTGGTGGGGAGGTACATTACTGAGGAAGATTCCCAGACCCTTATAATATCTGGGTTATTATAATCTGGCTGAAACTTATTAAAAAGGCAATCTGGAGGACAGTAAAATTCTCAGCTGGTTGCTTTCCCTTGGGAAGAGTTAGATCAGTCCTTCAGACCCATTCAAGTGTCTTTAGGATCTACCTTTCTCAACCTTAAGTGAGAGTGATCATCTGAGAAGTTCATCTGATCTGGGATAGCCCCAAAAAGGGACTAGGATTCACTACAGTTGGCGCCCAATAAGTGTTTCCGAGTCGACACAGAAACCTATACTTATATTTATATCTAAATATATCTATAAGATTATTAAGTATAGAAGGAATGTTTTACTGACAATGGTATTAAGACCTTGATTTAAATATCCAGAGACAACAAATCGCTGATCAGGACTTGTAGAAGTTAAATCAGAACTCCCTCAATATAAAATTAAGGTTTTGAAATTTCTTATAAAGATTATCTTAAATTCTAATGAGAAAATGGCAAACCCTGTCAGAATTGGCCAAGTCTTTCCATTAGGAAATCTAAACAATTGCTTTGTCAGAGTCATAGAGTCATTTACAGTACAGAAGGAGGCTATTCAGTCCATTGATTCTATGCTGGCTCTCCAGGCAAATAATCCTATCCCAATACCTCCACAAGATCAAGTTATAATCTTTGAAATAGAAGGCTTTGATGCCGATGGAGCCATTAGAACCCATGGCACAATTGATCTTGATCCCCAGAACCAGGGGAAACAAATATCAAATGGGATAATCAAACTAATACTCCAGACCCACAAAATTAATGATAAGGTGCATACCTGCACAATTGGGAGGCCTAGTGAATGGCACCCGACAAGGGGGAGGAAACCATGGCCGGTTCATAGGACCTGAAGCTGCATTTTTTTTTTATTCATTCATGGGATGTGAGCCTCGCTGGCCAGGCCTTTATTGCCCATCCCTAATTGCCCTTGAGAAGGTGGTGGTGAGCTTCCTTCTTGAACTGCTACAATCCATGTGGGGTAGGTACACCCACAGTGTTAGGAAGGGAGTTCCAGGATTTTGACCCAGTGACAGTGAAGGAACGACGATATAGTTCCAAGTCAGGATGGTGTGGGACTTGGAGGGGAACTTGCAGGTGGTGGTGTTCCCATGCATTTGCTGCCCTTGTCCTTCTAGTTGGTAGAGGTCACGGGTTTGGAAGGTGCTGTCTAAGGAGCCTTGGTGCGTTGCTGCAGTGCATCTTGTAGATGGTACACATTGCTGCCACTGTGCGTCAGCGGTGGAGGGAGTGAATGTTTGTAGATGGGGTGCCAATCAAGCGGGCTGCTTTGTCTTGGATGGTGTCGAGCTTCTTGAGTGTTGTTGGAGCTGCACCCATCCAGGCAAGTGCAGAGTATTCCATCACACTTCTGACTTGTGCCTTATAGATGGTGGACAGACTTTGGGGAATCAGGAGGTGAGTTACTCGCCGCAGGATTCCTAGCCTCTGACCTGCTCTTGTAGCCACAGTATTTATATCGCTACTCCAGTTCAGTTTCTGGTCAATGGTAGCCCCTAGCATGTTGATAATGGGAGATGGTTAGATTCTCTCTTGTTGGAGTTGATCATTGCCTGGCACTTGTGTGGCGCGAATGTTACTTGCCACTTATCAGCCCAAGCCTGGATATTGTCCAGGTCATGCTGCATTTCTACACAGACTGCTTCAGTATCTGAGGAGTCACAAATGTGCTGAAAATTGTGCAATCATCAGCGAACATCCCCACTTCTGACCTTATGATTGAAGGAAAGTCATTGATGAAGCAGCTGAAGATGGTTGTGCCTAGGACACTATCCTTAGGAACTCCTGCAGTGATGTCTTGGAGCTCAGATGATTGACCTTCAACAACCACAACCATCTTCCTTTGCGCTAGGTATGACTCCAACCAGCACAGTGTTTTCCCCCTGATTCCCATTGACTTCAGTTTTGCTAGGGATCCTTGATGCTATACTCGGTCAAATGCTGCCTTGATATCAAAGGCAGTCACTCTCACCTCACCTCTTGTGTTCAGCTCTTTTGTCCATGTTTGAACCAAGGCTGTAATGAGGTCAGGAACTGAGTGGCCCTGGCAGAACCCAAACTGAGCGTCACTGAGCAGGTTATTGCTAAGCAAGTGCTGCTTGATGGCACTGTTGATGACACCTTCCATCACTTTACTGATGATTGAGAGTAGGCTGATGGGGCGGTAATTGGCCGGGTTGGACTTGTCCTGCTTTTTGTGTACAGGACATACCTGGGCAATTTTCCACATTGCAGGGTAGATGCCAGTGTTGTAGCTGTACTGGAACAGCTTGGCTAGGGGTGTGGCAAGTTCTGGGGCACAGGTCTTCAGTACTATTGCCGGAATATTGTCAGGGCCCATAGCCTTTGCAGTATCCAGTGCCTTCAGTCGTTTCTTGATATCACGCAGAGTGAATCGAATTGGCTGAAGTCTGGCATCTGTAATGCTGGGGACTTCAGGAGGAGGCCGAGATGGATCATCAACACGGCATTTCTGGCTGAAGATTGTTGCAAATGCTTCAGCCTTATCTTTCGCACTGATGTGCTGGGCTCCCCCATCATTGAGGATGGGGATATTTGTGGAGCCACCTCCTCCAGTTAGTTGTTCAATTGCCCATCACCATTCACCACCATTCACGGCTGGATGTGACATCACTGCAGGGGTTCCTGGGGGCCGTGGATTCCAGCTAAGGTGGCGAGCTCATAATGAAATAAATGATCAGAATCTTTGACAAGATTATAGACAATTAAGAATTCATTATAATAAATGCAGACATGCACTGGCTCAGTCTTATGTCAATGCTGGAGCAGCAGGACTTGCTGTACCAGCAGTCCAACCCCAGCAACCACAAATTACGCCCTTCGGTCAGCTAAACCTTAGCTCTATATACAGCAAACCAATCTGAAAGTAGTGCCCTCTGTGAGGTTCTCTAAATGGCTATCCAGATAACCATCGTGCGGAGTCTGCCTCGGGGGTTTTAGGGGTCGAGAGTCAGGGCAAAACCGATCTCAGTCTGGAGAAGCTAGCAGCAAATGTATGCAAGGAAGCAATGCGAACAGGGCTGGCAAGCCTTTAAATACAGTGCCAGCACCTGCTCCAGAGTCATCTGACGCCGTATTCGGTGTCTTGCCTCCCGTCCCCACCACATGATAGGGGGAGAGCGCCCCGCGCCTCCAGCTGCCCACCATAGGATCGCGGTGGGCAGCTACCCACATGACAAATGGCAACAACGCCTATTTCTGGGTCCGTCACCAAGACCTGCAACGGACTCACTAAATTCAGCCCAATGCATGCAACACTCTGTAGCATTGACCATTAGTGGCACTGATGGCACAAAGATGTTTGAAGTGGATGCCAATTAGAGGCCACTTCCAGGAATATCACTAAGCCGGTCTTGCGCGAGTTCGGGACCCTCATTTGATCCCGAAGACACAGATATAAGGTGATTGAGAAAAGAACCAGAGACAACATGAGGAAACAATTTTTTATACCTGGGCTGGATTTTGTGCTGGAAATGGGGCTCCCAGCGTCGGGCCGTAAAGGTGGGGTGAACCTCGCCTCTGCAAACCCCACCCCACCCCCGGAGCGATCCTCCAGCCTTTTTGTGTCACAGTTTTAGGAGGTGGGATTCCGATCCGTTTAAAGACTTTAAACCAGGCGCAGTGGCCACTGCCGGTAATGCAGAGGCCTCGGACCACGGAGAACAGGCAGGTGAGGCAAGGTCGCTGGGGCCAGTCCAGAAGGCCCCGGAGAGTGGGGGGAGGTTGAGGGGGCGTGGTTGTTCAGTCTAAAGGGAGAGGGATCCTGGGGGATAAAGTTGTTCCCAGTGGGTATCCTCCATGGGCCATGAATTGCCCACGGAGGAGGGACACCTCCCCAAGCCCACAGGGAGGACGCCTCGTTTTAAAAGGCATTCTCCCCACACAGCGGAGGCCACCCACCCCCACCCCACCCCTGCTGCTGGTAGGATCCCAGTGGTGGTGGGAAGAGACCCTTACCTGGCCCTTAATTGGCCACTTAAGGTCCTCAATTTGCCTCTGGGTGGGAAGGTCGTCATCGGCCTATCCTGCCCCGGAAAGATTGCTGGGTTACGGGGTGACAACAGGCCCTCCGCCGCCCCCCTGCCACCAGTCACATTTCTTCGTGCCCCTCCGCCTCTGATTCCGCCTCGGGGGGGGGGGCCCGTAAATCCCAGCTGAGGAGATGCTGTGATGTGCAATGCACTGCACGAGAGGGTGATGGAAGCAGATTCGATAGTAACATTTAAAAGTGAGTTGGATAAACATTTGAAAGGAAACGATTAATAGGGCTATGGGGAAAGAGCAGGGGTGTGGGATTAATTGGAGAGCACTAGTGAAGAGCTGGCACAGGACATTGGGCCAAATGGCCTCCTTCTGTTTTGTATCATTCTAATATTTATGTTAGTCCAACTGATTTCATTAATGCTACTCAGTATTACTCCTGTTGATCCTATTAATGCTGATATTATTTTAGGTTGGCGTCCCCATTAATGCTGGTATTACTGTTAGTCCAACTGGTATTACGATTAGTATGGTTGTTTCTATTAATGCTGGTATTATCATTACTCCAACTTATCCTATTAATGCTGCTATTACTATTAGTCCTGTTGCTCCTTTTGATACTGCAACTGCCATTAGTTCAGGTAAATCCTTACATTATCTACTTTAACTGGTGGGGCAGTTATCGGGTACAGTTGTTGTAACGCAAAAAGGGTATTTTTTTACACTGGAGCCATGAAGCATCCTTGATGGTTGTTGGTCCCTTTGAAAGACCCATTATTCCAGCCTTCAGCAGAGATACCAGTCCCCCTCCTCCTGTTTACAACATTCCAACTAAGTTATGACAGATCATGGTTTCCATACACAGTTCTGCTCTATCACATGTTCTTGCCTGCAACTAGCATCCATCTTTCACTTACTTATCCACAACTTATCCATGATTCTATTCACCCTTTATTAACCTATCTGTTTAATATTAAAGCTTAGCAATTCATCTCAGATGTTCCTATTTAGGCTGTTATTACTAGTTGTACTGCTGTCCCTATTAATACTGCTGTTACTATTAGTCCTACTGTTCCCATTGCAGCTCCTATTTCTATTAACTGTTGTTCCAGGCAATGCTGGTATTACAAGTAGTCCAATTTATCCTATTTATGCTGTTAGTTCTGCTGTTCCTATTAATGCTGGTATATCTTTCAAGCAGGCAGGACAAATCGAGAAGGCTGTTGAAAAAGCAAGTGAGATCCTTGCCTTTCCGAAAAGAAGAATAGAATACAAAAGCAAGGACGTCATGCTAAACCTTTATAAAACACTGATTAACCCTCAGCTGGAACATTGATTTCATTTCTGGGAACCACACTTTAGGAAGGATGCCAAAGTTTTGGAGTGGGCACAGAGAGATTTACTATAATGCTACCAGGGATGAGGGACTTCATTTATGTGGACAGACTGGAGAAGCTAAGATTATTCTCCTTTGAGCATAGAAGGCTAAGAGGAGAATTGACAGAGATGTTCAAAATCATGAATGGTTTTGATAGAGCAAATAAGGAGAAACTTTTTCCAGTGGCAGAAGGTTTGGTAACCAGAGGACACAGATTTAAGGTGTTTGGCAAAAGAACCGGAGACAACATGAGGAACCATTTATTTACACAGTGGGATGTTGTGATCTGGAATGCGAAAGAGAAGTGGATAAATACTTGATGGGAAAAGATTAACAGGGCTACGGAGAAAGAGCGGAGAATTGGGATTAATTGGATAGCTCTATCTAAGAGCCAGCTTCTGTACTGTAGCAGAAATTTCCTCCAATTAAACATTGGGAAAACCGAAGCCACTGTCTCCAATCCCTGCAACAAACTCTGTTCCCTAACTAGTGACTTCATCCCTCTCCCTGGCAAATGCCTGAGGCTAAACCAGACTGCTCGCAAACTTGGTGTCATATTTGACCCCAAGATGATTCTGACCACACATCTGCACCATCATTAAGGCTGTTAATTGTGTTTAATTATATTCAGGTGGTGGGCATTAACTAGGGATTCACTTTTTTTTTATTTGTTTCATGGAATATGGGCGTCGCTGGCCAGGCCAGCATTTATTGCCCATCCCTAATTGCCCTTGAGAAGGTGGTGGTGAGCTGCCTTCTTGAACCATTGCAGTCCATGTGGGGTAGGTATACCCACAATGCTGTTAGGAAGGGAGTTCCAGGATTTTGACCCAGCGACAGTGAAGGAACGGTGATATAGCTCCAAGTCAGGATTGTGTGGATGGCTTAGAGGGGAACTTGCAGGTGGTGGTGTTCCCAAACATCTGCTTCCCTTGTCCTTCTAGTTGATAGAGGTTGCGGGTTTGGAAGGTGCTGCCTGAGTAGCCTTGGTGCGTTGCTGCAGTGCATCTTGTAGATGGTACACATTGCTACCACTGTGCATCGGTGGTGAAGGGAGTGAATGTTTGTCGACGCGTGTCAATCAAGTGGGTTGCTTTGTCCTGGATGATGTCGAGCTTCTTGAGTGTTGTTGAAGCTGCACCCATCCAGGCAAGTGGAGAGTATTCCATCACACTCCTGACTTGCGCCTTGTAGATGGTGGACAGGCTTTGGTGAGTCAGGAGGTGAGTTACTCGCCACAGGATTCCTAGCCTCTGACCTGCTGTTGTAGCCATGGTATTTATATGGCTATCTCAGTTCAGTTTCTGGTCAATGGTAGCCCCTAGGATGTTGATAGTGGGGGATTCAGTGATCGTAATGCGATTGAATGTCAAGGGGAGATGGTTAAATTCTTTCTTATTTGAAATGGTGTCAGGCAAACCCCCCACCTGCCAAGACTGAGGAACACATGATAGCACCACATGAACATTAAAACTTAAAATTGCAAGTCACTGACTGGAAAGACATTTCCATAGTAACAGACCATGTTGGAACAATGGAGACACAGTCGTTGCTTCCCCAATACACAGAAGAATTGGTCAGACCAGTTTTAGTCACATGACTAACTGGCTGTTGCAGAGGCTTGAACTGAGAGTTTTAAATTGGAGAAAAACAGCGTTTAAAATAGGAAAGCCGTGTGCTCCCGGTTGGAACAGAACCTCCTCTCCAGACCTGCCTGCCTCCATCTCTTTTCCACAGAACTGAATCTTCTGAAAACATGTGAACCTCAAAGAGAGAAAAGTCTCCTACGTGATCAAACAATTTGATTGAGGAACTAAAAGGCTTAGGAAAACCAACAAAAAATTAAATGGGCCAGGAAGGATTCAGTTGAAGATTTTGGGAGAAATACAGACAACCTTAACACTCAGAAGCAACACGATCCCGGAAAACCTATATATTAATAGGACCCAAGTCTGTTTGCTCCTTCATAAATAAGCATGCCTAGCTTTACAGCTGTTTTGCAGGGTGAAAGACAAGGGACACAAAAAACAGTTCAGCAATTTTAGAAAGGAATTCCCCAACCTATTTGAGGGCGTAGGAAAATTAAAAATGGAGTTCCATATTACCCTCAATAAAGAGGCAGAACCAGTATGTTTGTTAACACCAAGAAAGGTCCCACACCCGCTCCGAGAAATGGTGAAGAAGGAAATTGATGCCATGCTAAACCGAGGAGTCATCTCCTCAGTGACAAAACCCACTAGGTGGTGCTCTGGGATGGTCCCATTAAGGAAACGAAACGGGTCTATTAGGATTTGTATGGACCTTACCCAACTCAATAAAGCGGTAGAGAGAGAAATCCACCTGATGGTATCAGTCTGCAACAGCCTTACCAAATTGGGAAAAAGCTCCATATTCACAAATTTGGATGCAACCAGTGGGTTCTGGCAGTTACCTTTCGATGAGGAGTCTAAATTGTCAACCAGTTTTATCACGCCCTTCGGCAGAATGTGATTCAACAGATTGCCACTCGGTATTGCATTGGCACCAGAGATATTCCAGCTGATGATGTCAACAATCCTAGAAGGGTTGAAGGGAATCTCTGCCACATGGATGATTTTCTGATTCATGGAGCAAACCAAGAAGAGGATGATGCAAGGGTAAGAGTGGAATTACACAGATTACAAGAGGCAGGGCTCACATTAAATGAGAAGTATTTATTCTCTTAGTCGACAGTGAGGTTCCTTGGCCACATAATTGATGGATCTGGAATCACGATAAATCCACAGAAGATGAAGGCAATGAAAGATTTCCCAAGGCCAAGGACTACAACTAATCTACAGCAATTCATGGGTATGGTTAACCAGGTAGGGAAATTTCTACCTAATCTAGCAACTATTAACGAGCTTCTACGACAACTGCTAAAGAACAGCAATGCCTGGTGCTGGGGAGATGGCCAGAAAGGTTCTTTTGAGATGATCAAAGAAATGCTGACTTCACCAGAGGTTTTGGCATATTATGATCCGAAACTAGTGACCATTATGTTACGGTCAGGTGAGGAGGGGTTGAAAGTCTCCCTTCTTGTCCCTTTCCTTGTTTGATCGCAAGAGGGTTTATTTCTTTTAATCAGTGAATGTGCTTACCAATTCAGTGAGTGTTTAACCCTTATAGGTGCTATGATCATAAAAGAACCAATCGGACAGGTTTTCTTGAGTTTAAACAGGAAAGAGATTAGTTTATTGTACTTAAAATCAAAACCCAATGTAAGTAAAAATAATAAATTACACTCCAACTTACACACACACACACACACACACACACACACACACACACACACACACACACACACACACACACACACACACACACACACACACACACACACACACACACACACACACACACACACACACACTTAGGTTACAGAGCGATGAAGAATAGATTGGTTGGACTTACAGTCTGTGGCATCTGGTAATTCAGTGGTCTTCCAGATGAGCTCGAGGTCCGGAAGTTTCTGTCTGGTAGAGGTGGCCACCTGGTTCAGCATTTTCTTTGAGACAGTGATGTAGATGGTTTTCTCCCTGGAATCTCTGTCTGCAGCAATGATAGACTTGGATGTTTTGCAGCCCACAGACAGGGTTCAAAACTTACAGTGTCGCCTGGAGAGAGAGAGAGACAGACCACTTGGGTCCTGCACTGGTAAACTCAGAAACTTGTCTGATGTGTTCAAAAGAAACTCAAGAAGAAATGTTCCAAGATGGCTTTGTATGTCTTGCTAATAAAGGCGATACCAGGTAGCATTTAAACTGCTCAAGCCATTGTTCTGGGTGAGGGCTATTCAGACATGCATCTCCACCTCGATACCTTGCAATGTGAAGTATTTCAATGCAAATTGCGGTGGCCATCTTAGCTGCTTTCTTTTCTAAAAGTTTAATTTAGGTTTCCAGATTACTTTTTCAAAGTTTAATTTAGGTTTCCAACCGATGAATTAAAAATCATCATTCAGCATAGCCATTCATGACAATTATTGAAGCAGACACGCCGTCAACATGATTAGGTGTAGTCCTGTTCCAAGTTCAAAAAGATGGACAATGCAGACCGGTGTACTTTGCCTCTTGTTTGCTGTCAGAGACAGAAAAAGGTACGCAATAATTGAAAAGGAAGCATTAGCAGCAACATTGGCATGCAGAAGATTTTTGAACTATGTACTGGGCCTCAAGTTCAAGATCGAAACTGACCACAAGCCATTAGTAATGTTGCTGAATTCCAAGGAGTTAGTAAAATTACACCCAAGGGTACAGAGATTTCGACTACGGCTTATGAGATAGAACACAACAACTGAATACGTTCCAGGGAAGCATCAGGTGACAGTTGACGCATTATCAAGAGCATCAAGTGATCGACCTGAGCTGGGAGATGTCTCATTCTTTGAGGAAGTGGAAGTCTTTGTTTCAGCTATAACCGAAGATTTTCCGGCAACTGCTCAAAGATTACATCAAATTAGAAACCTAGAGAAAGAGGATGAAGTCTGCAAAAAAGTAAGACAGTTTTTCCAAGAAGGTTGGCCAGAATATATGCCAAATAACCCAATCCTGCGAAAGTATTATGAGCAATGAAGCCATCTTACTATTCTCGACGACTTACTAGTTTATGATGAAAGACTAATTATTCCTAGGGCTTTATGATTGGACATCCTAGAGAAACTTCACAAAGGGGACTTAGGAATCACTAAGTGTCAAGCAAGAGTAAGGAACTCGGTATGGTGGTCAGGGATTTCCAAGGAGATTGAGGACATGATCTCCAATTGTACCACATGTGCTACTATCAGACAGGACTCCAGAAAGCTACTGACGTTTCGCTTCCCTCCAGGCCATGGGAGCGCCTGGGAATGGACCCGTTTGAATATAAAGGGAAGATTTTCCTCAATGTCATTGATTATTACTCTAGATGGGTTGAAGTCAAACTAATACATGGTTTGACTTCAACCAACACATTGGCTTTAAAATTCTCATCCTTGTTTTCGAATCCCTCCATGGCCTCATCCCTTCCTATCTCTGTAATCTCCTCCAGCCCCACAATGACCTGAAACTCACTGCCTATGAGGGTGGTAGAAGCAGAGACAATGAATGATTTCAAAAGGAAATTGGATGGGTGCTTGAGGGAAATAAAATTCCAGGGCTACAGGGACAGAGCCGAGGAATAGGACTTATTGGATTGAAAGAGCTGGCATGAACCTGATGGGCCGAATGGCCTTACTCTGTGCCGCTATAATTCTATATCTGTGCTCATCTGATTCTCGGCTCTTGACCATCCCCAATTTTTAATTGCTCCACCATTGGTGGCCATGCCTTCAGCTGCCTAGGTTCTAAGCTCTTGCTAAACCTCTTCAGCTCTTTACCTCTCCGTCCTCCTTTAAGACGCTCCTTAAAACCTACCTCTTTGACCAAGAATTTGACCATCTGCCCTAACATCAGCTTATATGGCTTAGTGTCAAATGTTGCTGCTGTGAAGCACCTTGGGACATTTTATTTCTTCAAAGGCACTAGATAAATACAAGTTGTTTTTGTTGTTCTATCATTCCATGGTTCTATGATTACTGTTAGTTCCGCTAATTCTGTTAACGTTAATATTTACACTGCTTTTCCAATTAATACTGGTGTTACTATTAGTCCAGCTGCTCTTATTAATGCTGTTAATACTATTAGTCCTACTTGTCCCCTGAAACCACATATTCTGACCTTAGTCATGAGTCAAGAATGTGGTACCTTATCAAAGGCTTTTTGAAAATCCAAATATATTACATTTACTGCATTGCTCTTATTTCTGTTATTTCTTCAAATAATTTAATCATGTTGGTCAAGCGTAACCTTGCCATTTGGAGATAATTGATAAACTTTTCAAACTTAGAGAGGATAAAACCCCCCTGATCTGGATGGATTGCATCTGCGCATATTAGAAAGAATTAGGGGAGATATATCAGAGGCACTATTACATATATATAAGAATTAATGAGAAAGAGAATAGTGCCAGAGCACTGGTGGACAGCTAATGTGATTTCTTTATATACAAAGGGAGATAGAACAAATCCAGAGAACCATAGATCAACGAGCTTAACAGTGGTGTTAGGAAAGATAATGGAATCTTATTGAAAGATGTAACAGAAAAACATAGAGAGGGAATTTTAACATGATTGAGCACATTGGATTGGGTGGGGGGTTAAATGGGCAAAAAATGGAAACCTGTCAGAAGCCGGTTCCAACCTGCTGACTTCCAGATTTAACTCAAGTGGGACAAGGAGCAGGCAGCCAACCTGCTCCCAGGAGGTGGGATGACATTTTAAACAGGTTAATGAGGCTGGAAGCCTCAGATTTATCTTAATTTGTAGGTTTAACTGTGGCCTGTCAGGTTTTTTGGTCCTCAGGAACTGCAGCATCTACAGTGAGGCGAGGACAGCCTCAGGGAGCAATTCTTGTGGGCCAGGAGGAACAGGAGTACATCCTTCCAGACCCCAAGCTCCCCACCATCAGAGCCCCCCCCCACCCCCCCCCACACATTTCTCCCCCCCCAGCTGATACAACCCCATCCCCTCAGGAATTGGACCTCCACTCCCAGGATCAGTGACCAGATACCAACACCACCACTGACCCCCCGCCCCCACCCCGGGATCAGGGAATGGAACCCACGGGATCAGACCCCTACCACTTCCCACCCCAGGGCCAGGGATCAGACCATCTCTTGGAATTGGCACCCCACCCAGGTCAGAGATTGGAACCCCCCCCTTGAAATTGCAACCCCGAAGATCGGAAATTGGGCCCCCTTTGGGATCAGACTACTCCCAGGGTCAGAGATTGGACACCCCACTCCAGAGTCAGGGATTGGACTCCCCCAGAGTTGGGGATCATTTCTCCCTTGGGATCAGAGGCCGCCTGGAGTCAGGATTTGGATCCCCCACCCTGTCAGGCATCAGACCCCCTTGGGATCGTAACCACCAGTCCCCTGCCCCATGATCAGATGCTCCTGGGTCAGAGATTGGGCATTCCCACCCCATCCCATGATCAGACCACAATTCACCACCTACTGGGGTGAGGGATTGGACCTCCCCCCCCCACCCACCCCTGGGGATTGGACTGCCCTTGGGATCAGGGATCAGATGCTCCATCCCCTGGGATCAGACCACACCCCCACCCCAAGATCAGGAATTGTCCTCCTTGGAGTCAGGGATTGGAACCTCACCTTGGGATCAGAACCTCACTCCCCCACCACCACCTTAAAGGTTGAGAACTGGACCCACCTGGTGTGTGGCCTCCTCCTGTGTGCTCCCCACCTGACTGGAAGCCAAGCCTGCCAATCAGGCAGACGTCCAGGCAGGGAACCTATCAAAGATGAAAAAAGCATGCTGTAAGTTATACCTCCACACCATCCAGGGAAATCTAGACTTTTGAGTTCTCCGCACACTACTGGGCATAACCTCCACCACCCTGCACCCCTAACCCCCGGCCACACCAACCTGCTTCGAGCGCATCAGAATGTTAAATTTCCCTCCTTATTAACCGAAAATATAATATAAAGTAGTCAGCTGGGCATTGCAGTAGAAGTAATATAGTTGGATTTCCAAAAAGCCTTTGATAAGTTACCACATAGTGGACTGATGGCTAAGGTCAAATATGTCAAGTCAGGGGACAAGTGTCAGAATGGATAACAAACCGTCTACAAAGTAGAAAACAGACAGTAGGGGTTAAAGATAATTGCTCAGATTGGCAAATAGTGTGAAGTGGTGTTCCACAAGGATCGTTGCTGGGATCACTGTTGTTCACCATTTACAGAAACAATTTGGACTCAGGAATCAGAAGTACAAATTCAAAATTAGTGGATAACACAAAATTGAGTGTGTAGTTAATACAGAGGGGGACTGTAACAAAATACAGGGAGACATTAATAAACTTGCAGATTGGGCATGTAATTATCAAATGAACTTCCCATAGATAAAAATGAGGTCGTACATTTTGGTAGGAAGAATAAGAAAGTCATATACACCTTGGAAAGTAAGTGTGTAACATAGGGCAGAGGAACAGAGAGATCTGGAGCTTCTGATACACAAATGAATACAAATAGCAACACAGGTTATTAAGGCTATAAGAAAAGCAAACAAAGCATTGGGATTTATTTTTGAGGGATAGAATTAAAAAGCAGAGAAGTTATGTTAAACTTCAATGGAATCTTGGTTAGACCACATTTGGAGTAGTTTGAACAGTTCCGGTCTCTCTATTGTATAAAGGGCATACAGATGTTGGAGAATGTGTGAAAGGATTTACTGGAATGCTACCAGAACTGAGAGGTTATACCTATCAGGAAGGTTTGAACAGACTGGTGTGCATTTCTTTAGTAAAGGGAAGACTGAGGTGTGATCTGATAGAGGTCTTTAAGATAATGAAAGGTTTTGATAGGGTAGATGTAGAGAAGATGGGCTGGATTTTACAGCCCCCCTGACATCGGGGATCAAGGCAGGGTTGGCTGGAAAATGCCTCTGGCAGAGGGCTGCCACGGGCCTCAACGCCAGGACGGCCCGGCCCAATATTGCTGGAAGCGGCGAGGCCTCGTGGCGGCCCCCCTGCCACTCGGCAACGGGAACCAAATTTGGATAGTTAAATTTATTTAAATAAATGAATTAAGTACTTACCCACTCCCGCCGTCCGTTCCAGTGCCATATTGGTGCTGGTGGCCGACAATCCCACGCCTCCAGATCTCCATCCAGTGATCCGAGGCAGAACACTGGTGGGGAGGGGGGGAGCAGGTATGTTTCTCAGTGCGGGGGTTGGGGGAGTGGGGAAAACTAATTTTATTGGTCTAGGGGATGGTGGGAAGGGGTAAATTTTGAGTTTATGAACTTTGGGGGGGTGCGGGGGAAAGGTCAGGTGCACCAGGTAAGTGTTTTGGGAGGGGGAGAGGGTACGTTCTTAATTCTATGGTTATTGGGGGAGGTGTTGGTGGGAGAGGGTCAGAATCAAGTTATTTAATGTTTAATTAAAAATGTCCCTTTCAATTTTAAATGTAGGGCCTGAAGCCCTTTAAAAATGGTGTTGTCGCCTGCGCAGTGGTGTCTGACATCATTGCTGGGGACGGACTGCCCACCCCCTCTATGTCATCGATGCGGGGGGGGGGGAGCGGTCTGCTCTGGACATTTAAATGACCCGCTGCATCTAATATCGCGGCGGCTCTACGAAGTGCCACCTGCCTGCTTGGGCCACCATTGTTTATGGCCACCGCCGATTTCAGCGGCATACAATTAGTCCTGCTGTTCCTATAAATGTGGATATTAACATTAGTCTAGTTCTACTGATTAATTCTGGCATTAATGAGTCCTGTTCTTCCGATTATTGTTAGTATTACTATCATTCCAGCTGATCCTATTAACCTGGTGCTCCTTTTAATTCTGCTGTTACTGTTAGTCTGCCTGAGCCTATTTATGCTGGTGTTTCCTCTAGTCCTGCTGCTGCAAATAGTGATGGTATAACTATTAGTTCTGTCATTCCTATCAATGCTGATATTACTTGTCATGCTAGGCCCCCACCTGACAAGAATGAGGCACATCAATTTTGTCATGAACATTGACTTTTTAACTGTTGTTGGAGCAAGGAAATGACTTGTTAAACAGATCAGCCATGGCTGGAAAAAAACATTTACATACTAACAGACATTGAAGGTGAGGAAGCACATTCCAGGGCCTGCTAAGGAGGATACAGGGGCCAGGGCTGGTTAGACCAGCTAGTCACATGACTAACAGGCTGTTCCAGGATTTTCTTTTGAACTGGTTACAGAGAGTTTGAACTCAGAAAGACTGTTTACTCCTGGACTAAAAAGATCTCTCCTATCTGCTCCCATCTCTTTCTCACAAGCCTCTGAATCCACTGAAGACACATGAACCCCAAGAGAGAAAAGTCCCTACAGTGAACAAGGTTTAAGAAGAATACTGGGCCCCAACGAAAAGCAAGAACTACCTACAATCAAGGACTCTACAGTGCGCACAAAGAACCGTAACAAAAACTCTTCAGATATGGCCTCAAACTTTTCACTTTATTTTTTCTTCTGCTCTTTTCTGTCTCTATTTGCATGTGTACATCGTGTATGCATGCTAGCATTGGCGCGTCGTGTATCCGTAGGCGTCAACCGAATTAGAGTTTAAGTTCAAGTTTAATAAATTTCAATCTTTCTTCTTTAAAGCTAAGAAAACCTGTTTGTGCTGGTTTCTTTGCCTTATAATTGGAAAGCGATGAACAATGATTCACCAAGGGGAAGCTAAGAACATGGTGTGTTTAAAATTAAACCCTGTTACAGTAAGACCAGGTGAAGGCTGAAAGGGAACCCTAGACCCCTGGTTGTAACATACCCTTCACTCTGTTGATCCTATTAATGTTGGTATTACTGTAAATCCCAATCTTCTTATTAAATCTGGTATTACTAACTCCTGTTCTTCCTATTATTACCAGTATTAGCTCTGCTGATCCTATTAATGCTGGTATTATATTACCCCAGTTAATTATGGTACTCCTGATTCCCTTTGCTCATATTAAAGCTGGTATTACTCTTAGCCTAGCTGTCTCTATCAAAGCTGGTATTGCTATTTTTCCTGCTGTTCTTGTTAATGCTGCTGCTACAATTAGTTCAGCTGCTCCTATTAATTTTGCTATTATTATTAGTCTAGATGATATTGTTACGAGCAAGGTGGGAGGAGTGCACTGTTAATTCAGTCCCACATCTCCACAGGTCACAACATATTATTTAAAGTTTTCCTACTTACTAATACAGGCAATCATATACACTATTTTTCACAGGGGAAACATAGAAACATAGAAAATAGGAGCAGGAGTAGGCCATTTGGCCCTTCGAGCCTGCTCTGCCATTCATTATGATCATGGCTGATCATCCAACTCAATAACCTGTTCCTGCTTTCCCCCCATATCCTTTGATCCCTTTCGTCCCAAGAGCTATATCTATAAAAAACACACTAACCAGGTTTCTTTACTGAAAAACAAAATTATCAGTTTATGATAAAACAAGTCTTAACTAGTAATGAAGTAAAACAGAAACACACAGATTAAAATTTTTAAAGTCCCAACATTAAATTTTAAAGTTCCCTTTTTTACCTTAGCATCTCACACTCACGCACATACACGTATATGTATACCGGTTTACCAAAAAAGAAAGGGTTTTTTGGATCAAAGCTCTGTTACATACAAAAAACACCTGGGCAGATCACTTGCCCACTCCACTGACCCATGCTGCACCAAAACTGACATACAGTCCAACCTCTGAGCACATGCAGACAGGCCACCGAGATCCCCCAGAACAATTCTCTTCAGGCGGTGCCGAGAAGCAACTGTGACAGGCCCTCCTCAGAGATAGGGGACGAGATGAATCGATGCGGTGCACATCACAGGGTTTTTATGGAATTACTGGAAAGTGAACTGGGTTGAAGCCTTTTCTCCTTCCTTGACACTTCAGCCGACTTGACTTTATCTCCATCTAGAAGGTAAAACACACATACACTGACACACAACCAGAAAGCTTGTCAGTTTTCTGCCCTTCCATGTACTCTGCTGCTACTGGGCTTGTTCAATCAAAGGAGCGCTTGTCACTTCTCTGCCCCTGTTACCAGGGTTTCTGCTCCAAGCCTAACCCAAACCATGTGGCAACCAGCAACATTGTTGCCAATCCGGCTCCCTTAGTGTTGTCTTGATTGTTCTCTTTTTAAAAAAAAATCCTGGTCCAACATTTATTAAGCTTAACTATAAATTCCTTTAAATAAAATTTTTAACAAAAAAACAATCACTTTCATAACACCTCCACACTTGGAGGAATGAAACACCATTTTTAAATGTGTTTCATTACAAAGTGTGGGAAAAATAGAAAACACATTTTCACACTCATACTCAATCACTCTCATCTTTGAGTCAATAAAATTCTGCTCTGTACCCTCTTTTCATTCAAATAACTTGAACAAAGTTAGATTTTCAATAAAGCATCTGCAATAACATTATTTTTGCCTGCAATGTGGACAATATTCAAGTGATATGGTTGTAATAGTAAACTCCATAAGAATAGTCTGGCATTCTGGTTTTTACATTTTTCCACAAAGACTATCACCAAATTAGCTGATTGCAACCTTCCAAACAGAACGCCCCCCCACCCCACCCCCCCAAGTTGTTCCAAGCGAGGAACTGTGTAGGAGTCTGTCTTTGTTAATGCATTAACCTTTCTGTAGTCTATGCAAAGTCTGGTTGAACCATCAGATTTAGGCATTAATACTGCTGGTGAACTCCAGCTGCTTTGACTGGGTTCTATTAGGTGGTTCTCCAGCATGTATTGGACCTCTGCTTTTACCTGGGCCTGTTTCTTTAGACTAAGTGGTAAGGATGTTGTTTATAGGAACGGATTCCCCTATATCCACATCATGTGTGGCTAAGGTTGTACATCCCAGCTTATCCCTCCGGCCTCTTTTAAATGCTGTTAGTAGCCTTGTTAGGCCTTTTCATTGGTTTGCATCTAAATATGAAAGCATAGTGTCCAATCTCTATGCCAATTCGGTATTAGCTAACCTGATAGTAGGAGGTTCAATTTGAGAATTGTCTAGGCCTCCTACTGCCTTATCCTCAATATCCTTTTCATCCTTCACTGTCCCTACTACCTGACATACCTGTGTTTGCTTATCCTCCTCCCGGCAATAATATTGTTTTGACATATTGATATGACACAGTCAATTCTCCTTCTGGCGATATGGGGTGTCAATCAAATAATTTACTTCACTAATTCTCTTGATCATTTTATATGGACCACTGAACCGTGCTTTCAACAGTTCACCCCTGTAAAGGCATCAACATTAACAGTTCAATCCCTGGCCGAAAGGTTCGGGTCTTAGCATGCTTGTCTGCCGATCTTTTCATAGTTGTTTGGGAATCTTTAAGGTGTTTCTGAGCCACTTTGCAAGCTCTCGTAAGCCATTTCCGGAACACAGATACAATAATCTAGCACAGAGGATCCATTCCTCTGCTCCAAAAACCTTTCTTCAATTAGTTTTAGAGGACCTCTTACCTCATGTCCATAAACTAATTCAAAAGGACTAAAACCTGTAGATCCTAGTGGCAACAATCCCTAATGGAAAACAAAAGAAATTCTAGCCCTTTATCCCAATCATGGGGATATTCATGACAGTATGCCCTGATCATTATTTTGAGAGTTTTTTGGTACCTTTCTAAAGCTCCCTGTGTCTGTCAATGGTATGCTGAAGACTTTACCTAAGTTCTACCTAAGTTATCCTAACTTCCTGAAAAAATTTAGACTTAAAATTGGAACCTTGATCCGAGTGAACCTCAATCAGTAATGCATATATAGTGAAGAATTAGGTTAACCTCTCTACCACTACCCGAGCAGAAATTGTTCTCAAGGGAATGGCCTCTGGGAACCGAGTAGCCATATCCATGATAAGTGAGTATATATTGGTGTCCTGCTTTTGTTTTCGATAAGAGTCCTACATAGTCTACAAACACCCTCGTAAATGGTTCCCCAATAACTGGTATGGGAATTAGAGGTGCTGGTTTTATGGCAGCTTGTGGTTTTCCCATAATCTGGCACGTATGGCATGTTTTACAAAACTGCACCATGTCCTTGGAAAAACCTGGCCAGTAAAAATTTTAACTTGTATGAGCTTTGGTTTTTCAGATTCCCACATGTCCTGCTATAGGAATCCCATGCACTAACCTTAATAGTTCCTGGCGATACTTTGGTGGTACCGCTATCCAATGAACAACCATCCAGTTTTCGTCCACAAGTCTGTGAGGGGATCTTCACTCCCTCATCAGAATCCCATTTTCAATATAATAGCCTTCTGGAACTCCTTTTGCCTCAGCTTCTGTTAGAGCTGATTGTGCCACTTTATTTAACTCTGGATCAGCTTGTTGATCCGTGATCAGAGAAGACTTATTAAACATTTCCTTTGGATTATCCACATCCCCAAAAAAAGTTTCAGATATTTGGCTATCTGACAGTGGTGCCAATTGTACCTCTGACAATGGAACTTTTTAGCCATTGCTCGGGTTACTACACATGAGGGAAACATTCCTGGAACCTTTTCCTGTAACTTCTGTCTCTTTAACTTCGCTTGTTTTTTCTGTGACTACTGGAGAAACTACTACTTTCGCTCTGGCCAAATCGTTCCACGGGAGTAGGTCAACTCCATCCACGGGCATGCTATGGACAACTCCTACAGTTACCGTTCCAGACATTAGGTCACACTCTAGGTGCACCTGATGCAAAGGTACAGGTATATACTGCCCGCCAATACCATTCACTAAAACCTTAGTGTTCAGTGTGCTCTCTAGTGGAAATGTTATGCCTTGCCCCAGCAAAGAGTTTGGGTGGCTCCTGTATCTCTAAGTATAACTATAGGTTTGCCTGCCTCACTTGAGGAATAAGGAGTTACTTTTCCTTTCAACAAGAATTCCCTATAACTCTCACGTATCTTATTCACAACCCCTGCACTCACAGTGTTTTTTGTACTTGGACTTACATCTGCAGTCAGAGCTACAGCCTGATCTGCTGTACTCTCGGTTAGGGCCCCTTTCACTGCATTGGCTTTGTGTATCCCCAATAAGTCCCATGGGTTTACCCTGAAACTTCCAGCATTCTGCACGCAGATATCCCACCTTGTGACAATGGTAACATTTAGGCTTGCGGACCTCACTTTCACTCACAGCACCTTCCTTTCTGGCCTAAGGAGGCGATCCCGAGGCATTCCCAGCTGTCCCTTCTTGTCCCCGGCTACTTGCCTTCCTTGCCCCCTCTCAACTTCTATCCTTCTTGGATTTATGGGGGTGATAGACAAAGGGTTTGGCCTTATACACAAGCTCACAATCATCAGCAATTTCTGCTACCTGTTGAAACCTTCTGGTTCTCTACATGGGTTCTTACTAACTGAGGGAGTGAATTTTTAAATTCTTCCAGAATTAGTTTGCTAAGGTTCTTATACATGGCTTCCATCTTTACTGCCCGTATCCAACGAACAGAATTAATTTGCTTTACCCCTCCTAAATTCTATACAAGTCTGCCCAGGCTGTCTCCAGAGGTTCTGAAACATCTCTAGGTAAGCTTCAGAGACTGACTCATACGCAGCGAAAACAGCCTTTTTTGCCAACTCAACCTGCAGAAGCCTCCTCAGAAAGCATGAGCTGTGCCCATCAACCTGCTTTGCATAAGCAGTGCCCAGCTTTTCTTTGCCACTTCATCTGTTTGGCTATCTTTTCAAAAGCAATGAAGAATGCCTCTACATCCCTTTCTGCAAATTTCAGGGGTGCTTCCACAAATTTCAACAGGTCTCCACTGGGTCCCGAGCTGGAGACAGATCTTTCTCCACCAGAATTTTCACTGAAGTCAAGACCACTCTTTTGACTTAATTCCAACTTTCTAATCTAGCATTCCCTTTCTCTTTCCCTTTCTTTTCCCTCAAACTCAAGTTTTTGCTTTGTCACTTCTTTTTCAAACTTAAATTTAAGCTTTTCTATTTCTTTTTCCTGCTCAAGTTTTCTTATTGCTATTTCTTTTCTTTTTCCTTGTCAAGTTCAATCTGCCTCATCTGTAACTGAATTTTAACTAATTCAACTGCACTACCCCCGGTTTGCTTTCTTCTTCTTCTTCTTCTTCCAATTTCAAATAGTGTGCCATTACTTCAATTATGTCTACTTTCTTAGCACCTGATTTTAACTCTCATGCTAACAGGTCTGCCAAATCCTTTATTTTAACCTTGGTTAAAATCTCAAATCGCTCAGGGATACATTCTCCTTCCCCAGAAAAGTCACAGCAACTGTGAAAGACAGAAAGAAACCTGGTTCTTTTGATCTTTCCTTTTTCAATTATTATTACCCACTTTACAACTGTACATCATCAGCGTTGGGTTTATCCCAGAAAGAGACCCCCAATTAAATATGTTATGCCCGAGGCGGGAGGAGTGCACTGTTAATTCAGTCCCATTTCTCCACAGGTCACATATACTATTTAAAATGTTCCCACTCACTGAAACAGTTAATCAGATACACTATTTTTCCCAGAATATAACACACTAACCAGGTTTCTTTATTGAACAACAAAATGAGCAGTTTTTTACAAAACAAGTCTTAACTAGTAATGAAGTGTCAGGCAAACCTCCCCCCCCCCCCCCCCCCCCACCTACCAAGACTGAGGCACACATTATTTTGCCACATGAACATTAAAACTTAAAATTGCAAGCCCCAGACCTGAAGGACATTTGCATAGTACTAACAGTGTTGGAACAATGGGGACCCAGTCGTTGCTTCCCCAATACACAGAAAAAATGATCAGACCAGTTTTAGCCACATGATTAACGGCTGTTGCAGAGAATTTGAACATCCAACAAAGAATTTTGAACTGAGACAAAACCATGTGCTCATGGAGTAAAGATCTCTCCTGGAACTGAAGCAAGAATGACCTCCTCTCATGTCTGCCTGTCTCATCTCCTTTCCACAGAACTGAATCTTGTGAAAACACATGAAACGCAAAGAGAGAAAAGTCTCCTACGTGAGCAAGGTTTAAGAAGAACACTGGGCCCCGACAAAAGCAAGACCACTTACAAAAAGGACTAAACCATGAGTTTGAAGCACCGTAATAAGATATTGCCTCAAACTGTTCCACCTTCTCTTTTCTATTCCTATCTGCATGTGTATATCGCATGTGCATGCTAGCATGGGCACGTCGTATATCCTTAGGTCTGAACCGTATTAGAGTTTAAGTTTTAAGTTTTAATAAAATTTCATCTTTTTTCTGTAAACCTGAGAAAGCCTGTGTCAATTGGTTTCTTTGTCTTATAATTGGAAAACTGTGAACAAGGATTCACAAAAAAGGGGAGCTCAAAACACAGTATGTTTAAAATTAATCTCTGTTACACTAAGACCAGGTAAAGACAGCAAAAGACCCCTAGACACATTTCTCACCTGATCGTAACAGAATTAAAACAAACACACAGATTAAAATTTTTAAAGTCACAACATTAAATTTTAAAGTTCCCTTTTTTACCTTAGCATCTCACATTCACACACACACACAAAAATGTATATTGGTTAACCAAAAAAATAAAAAGGGGTTTTTGGATCAAAGCTCTGTTACATACAAAAAACACCTGGACAGATCACTTGCCCACTCCTGAAGAAAACAGCAGATGAGATACACTGCACCAAAACTGGCACACAGTCCAACCTCCGAGCACATGCAGACAGGCCACCAAAATCCCCCTAGAACAGTTCTCTTCAGGCAGTGCCGAGAAGCAACTCTAGAAGGTCCTCCTCAGAGACAGGAGATGAGACAAATCGATACAGTGGACTTCACAGGGTCTTTTATGGAATTTCTGGAAAGTGAGCTGGGTTGTAGCCTTTTCTCCTTCCTTGACACTTCAGCTGACTTGACTTTATCTCCTTCCAGAAGGTAAAACACACACACACTGACACACAACCAGAAAATGTGTCAGTTTTCTTCCCTTCCAGGTGCTCTGCTGCTACTGGGCATGTCCAATAAAAGGAGTGCTTGTCACTTCTCTGCCCCTGTTACCAGGGTTTCTGCTCCAAGACTAGCCCGAGCCATGTGACAACCAGCATCATTATTTCCAATTCTGCTCCCCCAATGTCCTCTCGATGGCTCTCTTATTAAAAATACAGTGGTCCAACATTTATTAAACTTAACTATAAATTACTTTAAAAAAATATATTTTTAAACAAAAAAAAATCACTTTCATAACAATATTATTACATAGATTGACATTCTGGGTACTGCCTGTGCGGAGTTTGCAAGTTCTCCCTGTGACCGCATGGGTTTCCGCCGGGTGCTCCGGTTTCCTCCCACAGCCAAAGACTTGCAGGTGATAGGTAAATTGGCCATTGTAAATTGCCCCTAGTGTAGGTAGGTGGTAGGGAATATGGGATTACTGTAGGGTTAGTATAAATGGGTGGTTGTTGGTCGGCACAGACTCGGTGGGCCGAAGGGCCTGTTTCAGGGCTGTAGCTCTAAAAAAAAAATTTAAAAATAACTCTATCAGCATATCATTCTATTCCCTTCTCCTTCATGTTGTCATGGTCCTGTAGTTTTTTTTCGGAATATGCAGTTTGCCTTTAAGGCTTGCAAGGGATCAGTATTGCTTTAAGAGCCAACAAGCCTTAGGAGTTATAGGAAGGTGCGTTTTCATTGCCTTAGAAACAGCCATTTGGAGACTGCGATTCAAACGGTGCATTCTCGATACCATTGAAATAGCCACTGGGAGTGAGCCTGATGTGAAACATTTGTTTCCATTCAGTTTGAACTGGCTTTTGGTGGAGACAGTTTGTCCTAACAGAAGACACAGACAGACAGAAGACACAGACAGCTGTGGCATCAGCACTGAAAAAGAGCTCTCAACCATTTAAACTGAAGGAAATAGGATTTTTGTCTGTTTAATTATTATCTCTCGAAATTCTAAAAAGTCAAACCAAGACAGAGATCTCTGGTAATTTAAATTGAAGAAAGGGAAGTTAGACTGTGACAATCTTTTAGTCCCTCAAAAAACTCTAAAGTCAGATTGATTCTGTTGAAAGTGTTTGCAAGTCGTTAATTGTTGAAATTTGCTGGACTTCGAACAACATTCTGCTGGTGACCTCAAACAACATCCTGTGAGGACTTCGAGCAACATTGGACTGTAAATTTGCAAGGACTCTAATTTTTTCTATTTTAAATGTTGTTTATATCTTCATAGTATTTTACGAATTTAGTCCTTCTAATTAAAGAGTTAACTTGTTGATTTAAAGTCACCTGGTTTGGTTAGCTTCATTCGGGGGTTAATAGATAGTACAATTTGGCTGGGTCTTTCTTTAATTTGGAAGCTTTTAAATGATATGTTAGCCGATCCCGTGGAACGACTGGATTGAATTAACAGTGCGTTGGTCCCACCACAATCAGAATCGTATATTTTGACTGGGGACTTTGACAGGAGCGCTCGTTAGTAACGTATTTATTGGGGGCTCGTCCTGGGATTTGAATAACATATTAATTGGATTTCTGGATTTGAATCATATCTTAATTGGGGGCTCACTCGCAGTTGAATCATACTTAATTCGGTGGCTCGCGTCTGGGATCAGAATCAGATAAATTTGGAGGGCTTACATTTGGAATCATAGAAATTACTTGTCTCTGGGATAACATATTTAAATTGGGATCTTGCGTTTGGCATCAGATTAATTGCTCTCGAGTCTGGGATCTTATCAGTTCGAAACTTGATTGTTGGGATCTAAATCTGACACCAATTACAAAGAAATTAGTCTCTTGTATAATAAGGTACAGTCTATACCATTGTTATGTCATTAATGGTTGTAGCAGAGTTTTTGGGAAAGCAGAATGTTTCCCTGAGTGACTTGATAACTTTAACCAAGAACAAATTAAAAGAATTGGCAGCGAAATTGGGGTTGGAATTGAAATCAGGTGCCAAAAAATCAGAGGTAATTGACATAATAGCTGAACATCTGGAATTGGTAGAAGAAGATGTTGATGATACAGATGAAGGGCAATACGAGGAACAAGAAAGAGAATACGAGAGACATGAAGGTAATGGGTCCGAGAGTGATGCAGTGGTTTTGGCTAGGATTCAGTTAGAAATAAGAAAACTTGAACTTCAGAGAGAGAGTGAAAGAGAAGAGAGGGAATTTAAGTTAAAAGAGATGGAACTAAGACAAAGGGGTAGTCTTAAATCCAGGGGAAATTCGGGTCAGGAGGAATCTGAATTTAGATCAGGACCCAGCGAGAAGTTGTTTAAATTTATACAGTCTCTTCCTAGGTTCGAGGCAAGGGACATAGAGGCATTTTTCATATCTTTTGAAAAAATAGCCAAACAGCTGAAATGGCCGAAAGAAAGCTAGACATTGCTTATTCAGGGCAGGCTGGTAGGCAGAGCTCATGAAGCTTATGCCATGCTTTCTGAAGAGGCTTCTGCAGATTATGAGATGGCAAAAAATGCTATTCCCTCTGTGTATGAGTTAGTCCCTGAAGCTTACCGCCAGAGGTTTAGGAACTTACAGAGATTGGCTGGGCAGACATATTTAGAATCTGAGAGGATGAAGCAAATGAATTTTGACCATTGGATACGGGCATTAAAGATAGAAACCACATATGAAAACTTTTGAGAATTAATTCTCTTAGAAGAGTTTAAAAGCTCCATTCCTTCAGTAGTGAGAACTCATATAGATAACCTGAATGTGTTGAAAGCTAGAGAAGCAGCAGAGATTGCTGATGATTTTGAGCTTGTGAATAAGCCAACTTATTTTGTCCGTCACCTCCATAAACCCGAGAAGGATAGAAAGTGGGAGAGTGAAAGGAAGGCAAGTAGCCAGGGACAAGAAGGAACAGCTGGGAATGCCTCAGGATCACCTCCTCAGATCAGAAAGGAAGTTGCTGAGGGTAGAAGTGAGGTTCGCAAGCCAAAGTGTTATCATTGTCACAAAACGGGTCATCTTCGTTCAGAGTGCTGGAAATTGCGAGATAAACCCATAGGACTTGTTGGGGTATGCAAAGTTAGTGCAGAGGAAAAGACTCTGAGTGAGAGTGTAGCAGACCAGGCGATAGCTTTAACGACAGCTGTGAATGTGAAACCAGATACTAAAACTAAGAGGAGTGCAGAGGTTAAGAATAAAATACCTGAGAGTTATAATGGTTTTTTTGTCAAAGGGGAGAGTAACTCCGTATCCTCTAAGTGAGACAGGAAAACCTATCATTATACTAAGGGATACAGGAGCAACCCAAACACTCTTACTGGGGAAAGATATGAGGTTTCCAGCAGAGAGCACCTTGAACGCTAACGTTTTAGTTAATGGAATTGGCGGGCTGTGTATACCCGTACCTTTGTATAAAGCATGCCTAGAGAGTGACTTAATAACTGAGGTAGTAACTCTAGGTGTTGTCCACAGTTTACCAGTAAAGGGAATTGATCGACTCCAAGGAAATGATTTGGCAGGATCAAAAATGTCAGTTTCTCCTATGGTTAATGAGGAACCATGTGAAATTAAGGAAACAGAGCAATTACAGGAGCAAGTTCAGAGACTATTTCCTGCATGTGTAGTTACCCGAGCAATGTCTAAACAGGATCCATTGTCGGGAGGTAAAAGGAGCACCACAAATAGATAATCAGGCATCCGAAACCTTATTTGGGGATTAGATAATCCAAATGAGATGTTTAACAGATCCCCTATCATTGCAGCACAGCAAGCTGATCCAGAGATCTACCAAATAGCACAGACGGCTCTGTCAGAAGTTGAGGTGAAAGGAGTTCCGGAAGGCTATTATATGGCTTATGGAGTTTTGAGGAGGAAATGGGGACCACCTCATAGACCTGCTGACGAAGACTGAACAGTTGTTGAACAGATAGTGTACCACTTAAATATCAACAAGGATTATTAAGGTTAGCACATGACATTCCTTTTACAGGACATAGGGGAATTTGGAAGACCAAATCACACATAAGCAAACATTATGACTGGTCAGGTCTTACAAAGGATGTGAGACAATTTTGTAGGGCATACCACACCTGTCAAACGGTGGGAAAACCACAACCTACCATAAAACCAGGGGATGAGGTATTATTGTTGTTACCATCACAGGGAGAACTATTAAAAGCATGGTTCAGTAGCCCATATAGAATGATCAAACGAGTGGGTAAGGTAGATTACTTGATTGACACCCCTGATCGCCGGATGAAGAACCGGTTGTGTCACATTAATTTACTCAAACCATATTACCGCAGGGAGGAGGATAAGCCAGTACAGGTATGTCAGGTAATCGGGACAGTGGAGAAGGAAAAGGATAGTGAGGATGAGGCAGAAGTAGGCCTAGGAAATTCTCAGATTGAACCTCCAACTATCCCATTAGCGAATGCAGAATGGCTAGGAAAATTAAACAATAGGCTTTTACACTTAGAGGCAAAACAACGTGAAGTCCTAACCAGGGTTTTCACAACGTTTCAAAAAGTTTGTAGGGATAAGCCAGGATGTACAACCTTAGCCACACATGATGTGGGTATAGGGGAAGCCATTCCTTTAAAACAACATCCTTGTTGCTTAGGTCCAGACAGACAGGCCCAAGTGGAAGCAGAGGTACAATGCATGCTGAAGGGTAGCTTAGATGAACCCAGTCAGGACAGCTGGAATTTGCAGATGGTGGAATGGCTCAAACTTGCATAGACTCTAGAAAAGTCACTGTGGTAAAAATGGCAGACTCCTACCCAAATTCTCATTTAAAGAACTGTATAGACAGAGTGGGCAATACAATGTGTCTTAAAGAGACAGATGTGTTGGAAGGATACTGTCAAATTCCTTTGACACCCCAGGGTAAGAAAAATTAGCTCCTGTTACACCGGACAGGGTTTTCCAGTGTCCAGTGATGCCACATAGGTTAAAGGGTACTCAAGAAACTTCTCAGAGAATAGTGAACACAGTAGTGGTCAGTACTCCTAGCTGTGTAGCTCACCTGGCTGAGGTGATGGACAATAGGGACACATGGAAGGAAAACACAAAACAATTGGAAGACTATGCTTGGAAATTTAAAATGGGTTAATTGGAACAACCTTTTGAAAATTTAAAGCTGAAATGTTTTGGCAGAACTTGTTGCTGTAGTGCAAACATTTTTTTTTAGAAATGTGTATATCTGTAATGCATGAAATAAAATGTGTTCGCGTTTTTTTCAATTTGTATTTATTTTTACCCATTGTAATGAAACGCATTTCAGGAATGGCGTTTCATTCCGCTAGGGGCGGAGGTGTCATGGTCCTGTAGTTTTTTTTTCAGAATATGCAGTTTGCCTTTAAGGCTTGCAAGGGATCAGCATTGCTTTAAGAGCCGACAAGCCTTAAGAGTTATAGGAAGGTGCATTTTCATTGCCTTAGAAACAGCCATTTGGAGACTGCGATTCAAAGGGTACATTCTCGATACCATGGAAACAGCCACTGGGAGTGAACCTGATGTGATACATTTGTTTCCATTCAGTTTGAACTGGCTTTTAATGGAGATAGTTTGTCCTAACAGAACACACAGACAGACAGAAGACACAGACAGCTGTGGTATCAGCACTGAAAAAGAGCTCTCAACCATTTAAACTGAAGGAAATAGGATTTTTGTCTGTTTAATTATTATCTCTCGAAATTCTAAAAAGTCAAGCCAAGACAGAGATCTCTGGTAATTTAAATTGAAGAAAGGGAAGTTAGACTGTGACAATCTTTTAGTCCCTCAAAAAACTCTAAAGTCAGATTGATTCTGTTGAAAGTGTTTGCAAGTCGTTAATTGTTGAAATTTGCTGGACTTCGAACAACATTCTGGTGACCTCAAACAACATCCTGTGAGGACTTCGAGCAACATTGGACTGTAAATTTGCAAGGACTTTAATTTTTTCTATTTTAAATGCTGTTTATATCTTCATAGTGTTTAAGAATTTAGTTCTTCTAATTAAAGAGTTAATTCGTTGATTTAAAGACACCTGGTTTGGTTAGCCTCATTCGGGGGTTGATAGATGGTACAATTTGGCTGGGTCTTTCTTTAATTTGGAAGTTTTTAAATGATATATTAGCTGATCCCGTGGAACGACAGGAAAGAATTAACAGTGCGTTGGTCCCACCACAATCAGAATCGTATTTTCTGATTGAGGGCTTTGACAGGAGCGGTCGGTTGTAACATATGTACATATTTAGCTTCTCCTTAAATGCATTTATGCTCTTCGCATCAACCGCTCTATATGCTAGTTCGTTCCACATTTGCGTCACTCTGAGTAAAGAGGTTTCTTCTGAATTCCTTAGAGTCATAGAGTCAGAGATTCATACAGCACAGAAACAGGCCCTTCGCCCCATCGTGTCTGTGCCGGCCATCAAGCACCTACCTATTCTAATCCCATTTTACAGCACTTGGCCCGTAGCCTTGTATGCTATGGCGCTCCAAGTGCTCATCTAAATACTTCTTCAATGTTGTGAGGGTTCCTGCCTCTACCACCTCTTCAGGTAGTGCGTTCCAGATTCCAACCACCCTCTGGGTGAAAACTTTATTCCTCAAATCCCCTCTAAACCTTCTTCCCCTTACCTTAAATCTATGCCCCCTGGTTATTGACTCCTCCATGAAGGGAAAAAGTTTCTTCCTATCTAACCTATCAATGCCCCTCATCATTTTGTATACCTCAATCATGTCCCCCCTCAGCCTTCTCTGCTCTAAGGAAAACAACCCTAGCCTTTTCAGTCTCTCTTCATAGCTGAAACGCTCCAGCCCAGGCAACATCCTGGTGAATCTCCTCTGCACCCTCTCCAGTGCAATCACATCCTTCCTATAGTATGGTGCCCAGAAGTGTACAGAGTACTCCAGCTCTGGCCTAACTAGCGTTTTATACAGCTCCGTCATAACCTCCCAGCTCTTATATTCTATGCCTTGGCTAATAAAGGCAAGTATCCCATATGTCTTCCTAACCACCTTACCTACCTGTGCTGCTGCCTTCAGTGATCTATGGACAAGTACACCAAGGTCCCACTGACCTTCTGTACTTCCTAAGGTCCGACCATCCATTGTATATTCCCTTGCCTTGTTAGTCCTCCCAAAATGCATCACCTCACACTTCTCAGGATTAAATTCCATTTGCCACTGCTCCGCCCATCTTACCAGCCCATCTATAACGTCCTGTAATCTAAGGCTTTCCTCCTCACTATTTACGACACCACCAATTTTTGTGTCATCTGCGAACTTACTTATCATATCTCCGATATTCACGTCTAAATCATTAATGTACACTACAAACAGCAAGGGTCCCAGCACCAATCCCAGTGGTACACCACTGGTCACAGCCTTCTACTCGCAGAAACAACTCTTGACCATCACCCTCTGCCTCCTGCCAAATTGCCCTGGATCCCATGGGCTCTTACCTTCTTAATCAATCTTCCATGCAGGACCTCATCAAAAGCCTTACTGAAGTCCATGTAGACTACATCGACTGCTTTACCCTCATCTACACATCAAGTCACCTCCTCGAAAAGTTCAATCAAGTTAGTTAGACACGATCTCCCCTTGACAAAGCCATGCTGACTATCCCTGATTAATCTCTGCCTCTCCAAGTGGAGATTAATCCTGTCCCTCAGAATTTTTTCCAATAGTTTCCCAACCACTGATGTTAGACTGACCAACCTGTAATTACCTGGTATATCCCTGCTACCCTTCTTGAATAATGGTACCACATTTGCTGTCCTCCAGTCCTCTGGTACCTCTCCTGTGGCCAGAGAGGATTTGAAAATTTGTGTCAGAGCCCCTGCTATCTCCTCCCTTGCCTCACATAACAGCCTAGGATACATCTCATCTGGGCCTGGGGATTTATCCACTTTTAAGCCCGCTAAAACAGCTAATACTTCCTCCATTTCAATGCTAATATGTTCAAGTATATCACAATCCCCCTCCCTGATCTCTACAGCTTCTCCATAGTGAACACAGATGAAAAGTAACCATTTAAAACCTCACCTATATCCCCTGGCTCCACACACAGATTGCCACTTTGGTCCCTAATGGGCCCTACTCTTTCCCTGGTTATCCTCTTGCCCTTAATATACTTATAAAATGCCTTAGAATTTTCCTTTATCTTGCCCACCAGTGTTTTTTCATGTCCCCTCTTCGCTCTCCTAATTACTTTTTAAAGTACCCCCCCTACACTTTCTATACTCCTCTAGGGCCTCCGCTGTTTTCAGTGCTCTGAATCTGCCATAAGCCTCCTTCTTTTTCCTGATCCAATCCTCTATATCCCTTGACATCCAGGGTTCCCTGGACTTGTTGGTCCTACCTTTCACCTTAACAGGTACATGTTGGCTCTGAACTCTCACTGTTTCCTCTTTGAATGACTCCCACTGATCTGATGCAGACTTTCCTACAAGTAGCTGCTCCCAGTCCACTTTGGCCAGATCCTGTTTTATCATACTGAAATCGCCCCTCCCCCAATTCAGTGATTTCATTTCCGATCCGTCTTTGTCCTTTTCAATAACTACCTTAAATCTTACAAAGTCATAGTCACTATTCCCGAAATGCTCCCCCACTGACACTTCCACCACTTGTCTGGCTTCATTCCCTAGGATTACGTCCAGTACCGCCCCTTCTCTTGTAGGACTTTCTACGTACTGGCTCAAAAAGCTCTCCTGTATGCATTTTAAGAATTCCGCCCCCTTTAAGCCTTTTGCACTAAAACTAACCCAGTTGATATTAGGGAAGTTGAAATCCCCTACTATTATTACCCTATTATTTTTACACCTCTCTGAGATTTGCCTATGTATCTGCTCCTCTATCTCTCCCTGACTGTTCGGGGGTCTGTAGTACACTCCCAGCCAAGTGATTGCCTCCTTTTTGTTTTTAAGTTCTTCCCATATGGCCTCATTTGAGGAACCTTCGAAGATATCATCCTCCTTACTGCAATAATTGACTCCTTGATCAACAGTGCAATACCACCTCCTCTTTTATCCCTGCCTGTGTCACGCCTGAAGACTCTATACCCTGGAATATTGAGCTGCCAGTCCTGTCCCTCTCTCAACCATGTCTGTGATAGCAATAATATCATAATCCCATGTGCTAATCAATGTCCTCGATTCATCTGCCTTACTAGTAAGACTCCATGCATTAAAATAGATGCAATCCAGCCTTGCATTTTTCACTTGTGCCTTAACAGGTCTATATTTGCTCTGCCTTCCAGACTGACTCTGTTTCTCTTCTATATTTGCCTGTGCATCACCCCTTACTGTACCTCCACTCTGTATCCCATCCCCCTGCCAAATTAGTTTAACCCCCTCCACCCCCCCCAACAGCACTAGCAAACCTCCCAGCAAGGATGTTGGTCCCGTTCCGGTTCAGGTGCAACCCGTCCAACTTGTACAGGTCCCACCTTTGCCAGAAACAGTCCCAGTGATCCAGGAAACTAAAGTCCTCCCTCCTGCACCATCTCCTCAGCCACGTATTCATCTGCTCTATCCTGCTATTCCTCTACTCACTAGAATGTGACACCGGGAGTAATCCAGAGATTACAACCTTTGGTGTCCTGCTTTTTAATCTGCTACCAAGCTCCCTAAATTCTTGTTGCAGGACCTCAGCTCTCTTTCTACTTATGTCGTTGGTACCAATGTGTACCACGACCTCTGACTGTTCACCCTCCCCCTTCAGAATGTCCTGCAGCCGCTCCATGGCATCCTTGACCCTAGCACCAGGGAGGCAACATATCATCCTGGAGTCACGTTTGCGGCCACAGAAACGCCTATCTTTACCCCTTACGATAAAATCCCCTATCACTATAGCTCTCCCACTCCTTTTCCTCCCCTCCTGTGCAGCTGAGCTACCCTTGGTGCCATAGACTTGGCTCTTGCTGTATTCCCCTGAGAAACTATCACCCCGGACAGTATCCAAAGTGGAAAATCTGTTAGAAAGGGAGATGGACCCAGGGACTCCTGCACTACCTGCTTAGTTCTTTTCCTCTGCCTGGTGGTCACCCATTCCATTTCTGTCTGAGCAGTCTTTACCTGCGGTGTGACCACCTCTTTGTATGTGCTATCCACGATGATCTCAGCCTCGCGGATGCCCCACAATGTCTCCAGCTGCCGCTCCAGATCCGAAACATGGATTTTGAGTAGCTGCAGCTGGAGACACTTCCTGCACATGTGTTCGCCCTGGACACTGCAAGTGTCCCTGACTTCCCACATTGCACAGTAGGAGCACTCCACATAGCCGAGCTGCCCTGCAATGACCTACCTTTATTTATCCCCTTAAATTACCCAACAATTTGATTATTTACACTAGAGACCTTGATTCCCTAAAAACACTAACTACTATATTGAAAAATACTGTAACCTTTCCCTTTACTTACTAACCCAGCTAATTAGAGTTATTCCCTAACAGCAGTGACTCTCCAACCAATCACCTTGCAGCTTTTCTGTGACGTCACTGTTGGCTTTTTTTTCAAAACTCCGCGCGCTTGAGGAGGTCCGACTGCTGTCCGCTCCTGAAGGTAAGTGAAGGCCCCAAGCCTCACGCTGGATTTATCTGCTCCCAGTTCTCGGTGTTTCCACACAGGTTCGACTGCTCTCCACTCTTGAAGGTAAGGTAAATCCTTATTGGATTGAATGAATATCTCATATTTTATGGCCATTAGTTTTGGACAGCACTTTCAACAGTACCTTCCAAACCTGTGACCTCTACCACCTAGATGATCAATGGCAGCAGGCGCATGGGAAAACCACTACCTGCAAGTTCCCCTCCAAGTTACACACCATCCTGACTTGGAACTTGTATTGCCGTTCCTTCAATATTGCTAGGCTAAATTCCTGGAACTATCTCCTTAACAGCACTGTGGTTGTAACTACACTACAAACACAGCAGTAGTTCAAGAAAGTGACTTACTACTACTTTCTCAAGGGCAATTAGGGATGGGCAATAAATGCTGGCGTTGACCGCGCTGCCCACATCCCATGAATGAATAAAAAAAAACTTCCTCACAAGTGGGAACAGCTGCACTATCTACCCTATCGAACATCTGCATAATTTTAAAAACCTTCATGTGGTCACCTCTTAGCTTTCTTTTCTCTAGAGAAAGGAGTCCCAGGTAGTTGTAACCTCTAGGTTCTGGTATCATCCTTGCAAATCCTTTATACACCTTCTTCAGTGCTACTATATTCTTTTTGTAATCAGTATTCACCAAAGAGAAGGACTTGGTGGATGATGAGTCTAGGGAAGGGAGTGTAGATAGTCTCGGTCATGTCGTTATCAAAAAGAAGGAGGTGTTGGGCATCTTGCAAAGCATTAGGGTAGATAAGTCCCCAGGGCCTTTGCGATCTACCCCAGAATACTGAGGGAGGCAAGGAAAGAAATTGCTGGGGCCTTGACAGAAATCTTTGTATCCTCGTTGGCTACAGGTGAGGTCCCAGAGGACTGGAGAATAGCCAATGTTGTTCCTTTGTTTAAGAAGGGTAGCAAGGATAATCCAGGAAATTATAGGTCGGTGAGCCTTACGTCAGTGGTAGGGGAATTATTAGAGAGGATTCTTCGGGACAGGATTTACTCCCATTTGGAAACAAACAAACTTATTAGCGAGAGACAGCATGGTTTTGTGAAGGGGAGATCATGTCTCACTGACTTGATTGAGTTTTTTGAGGAAGTGACAAAGGTGATTGATGAAGGAAGGGCAGTGGATGTTGTCTATATAGACTTCAGTAAAGCCTTTGACAAGGTCCCTCATGGCAGACTGGTACAAAAGGTGAAGTCACACGGGATCAGAGGTGAGCTAGCAAGATGGATACAGAACTGGCTCGGTCATAGAAGACAGAGGGTAGCAGTGGAAGGGTGCTTTTCTGAACGGAGGGCTGTGACTAGTGGTGTTCTGCAGGGATCAGTGCTGGGACCTTTGCTGTTTGTAGTATATATAAATGATTTGGAGAAAAATGTAGCTGGTCTGATTAGTACGTTTGCAGACGACACAAAGGTTGGTGGAGTTGCGGATAGTGATGAGAATTGTCAGAGGATACAGCAGGATATAGATCGGTTGGAGACTTGGGCGGAGAAATGGCAGATGGAGTTTAATCCGGACAAATGTGAGGTAATGCATTTTGGAAGATCTAATGCAGGTGGGAAGTATACAGTAAATGGCAGAACCCTTAGGAGTATTGACAGGCAGAGAGATCTGGGCGTACAGGTCCACAGGTCACTGAAAGTGGCAACGCAGTTGGATAAGGTAGTCAAGAAGGCATACGGCATGCTTGCCTTCATCGGTCGGGGTACAGAGTATAAAAATTGGCAAGTCACGCTGCAGCTGTACAGAACTTAGTTAGGCCACACTTAGGATATTGCGTGCAAATCTGGTCGCCACACAACCAGAAGGATGTGGAGGCTTTGGAGAGGGTACAGAAGAGGTTTACCAGGATGTCGCCTGGTCTGGAGGGCATTAGCTATGAGGAGAGGTTGGATAAACTCGGATTGTTTTCACTGGAACGACAGAGGTGGAGGGGCAACATGATAGAGGTTTACAAAGTTATGAGCGGCATGGACAGAGTGGATAGTCAGAAGCTTTTTCCCAGGGTGGAAGAGTCAGTTACTAGGGGACATAGGTTTAAGGTGCAAGGGACAAAGTTTAGAAGGGATGGGCGAGGCAAGTTCTTTACACAGAGGGTGGTGAGTGCCTGGAACTTGCTGCCGGGGGAGGTGGTGGAAGCAGGTACGATAGCGATGTTTAAGAGGCATCTTGACAAATACATGAATAGGATGGGAATAGAGGGATACGGTCCTCGGAAGTGCAGAATGTTCTAGTTTAGACAGGCATCAAGATCGGCGCAGGCTTGGAGGGCCGAATGGCCTGGTCCTGTGCTGTACTGTTCTTTGTAATATGGAGACCAGTATTGTGCATGGTACTCAAAATAAGGTCTAACCAAGTCTCTATAAAAGTTTCATAAAACTTCTCTGCCTTTGACTTCTATTTCTCTAGAAGTGAACCCCAATGCCTTGTTTGCATTTTTAATGGCTTTGTTAGCCTGCATTACTACTTTTAATAATCTGTGTACCTGTAATCTAGAACCCTTTGCACCTTTACCCGTCTTATTTTCCAAGGACAATGTGGCCCCCTTATTCTTCCTTCCAAAATTTGCCATCTCCCATTTATTTATATTGATATTAATTTGCTATTTAGATGTGCATTCTGCGGTTTGCTAATATCGTCTTTATCACAGTTTTCCTCAGTACTAACTATACCCACAAAATCTGCAAATTTTGATACTGTACTTCCAATTCCCATATATGTAAATGAAGAACAACAGCGCTATCAGCACCGATCCCTTAATGCTCCTATTACTGTTAGGCTGGCTGACCCAATAATGCTGATATTTCTAATATAAATACTGTCACTACCGAGGCAGGAAGAGTGCACTGTCTTTTCTAGTTCCATTTCTCCACAGGTCACAACATATATTTTTTAAAATGTTTACCCAGTTACCGATGCAGTCAATCATATACTCTACTCTTTATCCCAGATAAAATACACCAACCAGGTTTCTTTAATATACAACAAAATTATCCATTTATTATAGAACAAGGCTTAAAGAGTAATGAAAGAAAGCATTAACACACAGATTGAAATATGAAAGTTCCCTTTTTAAATTCCCCACACACAAACTCACACACACACTGAAAAAAAATACAGAAATTCTCTCTGCAGAGGTCTGTTACAAAAAAAAGACAAAAAAGAATACTTTGGCCAAACACTTACTAATTCTTGAAGAACAAAAAAGATATGGAAAGATGTCAAGTGTCTCTTTTTGGTCTGGCGTCCCAAATATGCGTAGACGGCTGTCACAGGCATCTTTCTAGAGCAGTTCTTTTCAGGTGATGTTGAGGATCAGTTTGGCAGGCTTTTCAGTAGAAAGGTAGCATCAGTTTCTCTATTTCTCACACTTGATTCTCAGGAAGTTCTCAAAGAGATGGAAGAGGGTGAGCTGATGGTGACAGCTCTCTTGGCTGGTTTTCTCCAACTCTCTTCAAAAGAGTTCACACCCCAACACACTGTCCAAAGCAAAACCAAAAACAATATCTCAAGAATCAAGCCTCCTGACCACTATAAATCTTGACCTGTCACTTCTCTGTAAACATCTTCCCCAGGTCACCAAGGTTTCTGTTGTTTATTTCTTAAAGCACATGACTTCCAAGAACCTGTCAGTGTCCTTTCAATGAACTGTCAACAACAAAGCAAAATCCAGCTTCTATGAAATCTTCCGCCTTCCAATGAATCCATCTTCACAATTTAAAAATGTGCTCAAAACATACACTTAAGAAAAAATATAGAAGCACTTTCGAAATAATACATAAAATGCTGGAAATACTCAGCAGGTCTGGCAGCATCTGTGGAGAAAGAAACAGTTAACCTTTTAGCTCTGGTACTACTATTAATCTTACAGTCTCTAATATTGCTGCTATCACTGTTAGTTCAGCAATTCCTATTAATGCTGATATTACTACCAGTCCTAGTGCTTGTGTTAATTCTGGAATAGTTGTTAGTTCAGCATTGCCCAATAATGCTAGCATTACTATTAATTATGCAGTTCCTATTAATGCTGATATTTCTGTTATTCCAGTTGGTCCTTATTAGGTTTAGTGTTAGAGTCCTACTGCTCATATTAAAGTGGTTATTACTATTAATCCAGCTGTTCCTATTAATAAAGGTATTAATATTCCTCCTGCTCCTAATAATTGTCATTACTCTTAGTCCTGCTGTTCTTCTGAACGCTACTGTTACAATTAATCCTGCTGTGTCTATTTGCCTATTACTGGTATTCCAGTAACAACAACTTGCATTTATATTGCACCTTTTGCATAGTAAAACAATGCAAGGTGTTTTACAGGAGTGTTATCAAAGAAAATATGACACCGGGCCACATAAGGAGATATTAGGACATATGAGATAGGCTCCTTAAAGCCTTCTAAAGGAAGAGAGAGTGCTAGAGAGCTGAAGAGATTTAGGGAAGATATTCTAGAGCTTAGGGCCTAGGCAGCTAAAGGTATGGCCACTAATGCGCAGAAATTAAATCAGTGGTGAACAACTGGCCAGAATTGGAAGAGCGCAGTGATGTTGAAGGGTTGTAGGGCTGGAAGAGGTTTCAGGGATAGGGTGAAGTGTGGCCATGGAGCAATTTGAAAACAAGGATAAAAATTTTCAAAACTAAGGCATTGCTGGACCGGGAGCCAATGTAGGTCAGCGAGCAGAGGGGCGACGAGTGAACGGTAATTGGAAAGTGGGAGGCCAGCAGGGCAGCATTGGAATAGCAAAGTCGAGAGGGAACGAAGCCACAGGTGAGGGTTTCAGCAGCAGATGAGCTGTGGCAGGGTCAGAGACAGGTCATGTTAAGAAGGTGGATGTAGGCAGTTTTGTTCCGAGTCCTGCTGTTCATCCTAATGCTGGTATTACTATTAGCCCAATTTATCCTATTAGTGCTGGTATTATTGTGGGTCCTTTTGTTCCTATTAATGCTGTAAATATTCTTATTCCTCTGCAGTTCCTTTAAATGCTGCAGTGGCAGTTAGTTCTACTGTCCTTATTAATGCTGCTGTTAGTATTAGTGCTGCTGATGCTATTAGTATTAGTGGTGCTGTGCATATCAATGCTAGGATTAGTGTTAATCCTGTTGCTGCTTCCCTGCCTCAGGTGCTCATTGACATCCGGGTGTGTGTGGCGGGGGCGCGGCGTGTGCGCATGCGCGGTGTTGCGGTGGGGCCGGTGGCTGCGTTTCCGCGTCCTGGGGAGCGGAGCGATTCCAGGCAGAGAGAGAGAGAGAGAGGGGGGGAGCCGGAGCCGCGGAACCAGGAGCCGGGGAGGGGGAACAGCCGGAGCTGGGAGGCCAGGAGCCCACCTCACCCCGCGGCCTGACACCGGGGCCGGCCGCCCTGACATGTGAGGCGGGCAGCGGCACCATGAAGAAGTTCAACATCAGGAAGGTACTGGACGGCCTGACGGCGGCGGCGGCCGCTTCGTCCTCCTCGTCCCAGCCCGGCCAGCGGCCGCCGGACAGTGACATCGTCGAGACTCTCTGCTCCGACCACTTCCAGCTCTGCAAAGTGAGTGCGGCTTCCCCTCCCACCACAACCCCAGCATACACAACCCCGGCCCCCGGGTCAGGCCACTGCTACTGGATGGTTGGGAAGAAGGGGAGGCGGCCCAGCCCGGGCCCCCGGGTGATACAGCATTTAGAGGGCCCAGGGCCGCCTGTCCCAGTTGGCACCGTATATTTTGTTGGTGACTAAGACCCTCCCCCTCTGTCAGCCCCGCCCCGCTCCACAACCACCTACACCTCACCCTTCGCCCCTCCCTATCATCTCCTCCCCGCCCCCACTCCCTCCAGTCAGTTCTCTCCACTCTGGCCCCATCAAACCCACTCTCCTGTCAGCTGCCAGCCCTCCTCCCTTGGCAGCCATCCCCCTCCCCTGCCAGTCCTGCCGCGGGGCCAGCCCCCCTCCCCCCGGCAGTGCCGCCGTGGGGCCAGCTCTCTTTCTCCCCCCACCACCGCTTGGCAGTCCTTTTCTCCCCCCTCACCCCCACCGCTTGGCAGTCCCGCTGCGGGGCCAGCCCCCCTCTCCCCTGGCAGTGCTGCCGCGGGGCCAGCTCTCTTTCTCTCTTTCCCCCCCCCCCCCCAACCCCTTGGCAGTCCCGCCTCGCAGCCCCCACCCAACACCCGCCCTTTGGAAACCATTTCACAATCCACATGTATTGCTGTTAATCCTCAATGCAAGCTGCACATTATCCCCTGTCCCTGGTCAGTTCCTGTCTCCATCACCTTTTTCCCCGTCAATTCCGGTCTGCATCCTCTCTCCCGAGTCAGTTCCCCTCTCCGGCCCCCCCTCCCCTGTCGGTTCCCGTCTCCCGCCCCCCTCCCCCGTCGGTTCCCGTCTCCCGCCCCCTGCTCTCTTCTCCCACCCCCACCCCGTCAGCTCCCGCATCCAGCTCCCGCTCCTCCTGTTGCCCCGCCTCAGTCCCTGTCTCCCACCCTGTCCCGTCCATCCCCATCTTACTCCTGTCAGTCCCCATCTCCCACTTGTATCCTGGATTTTGCTGTCTCTGTAGCCTATTAATTTCCATTTTCTCCCTCTTGTACCTGGGTTTTTCTGCTGCTGCTTGTGTCAGACGGTTCGTCATGGATTTCCATATCAGCCTTCAGCCATGGCTTTCGATCCAGTGCAGAAAATCCTGGCGATTGGAACCCAATCTGGATCTTTGCGACTGTATCCTTTAACCGCTTTTGGAGGAAATAATGTCGAGCTCCATCTGCCGCATGCAATGTCCTTGGCACCTTGCTCTACCCCACTGGAAAGGCTGGCCAGGCACGATGTGCCCCCTGCCTCCTTGGCATGGTGATGGCTTTGAATGGTGCATGGACCATTGACATGCTACTTTTCTCCTGGTACAACAATGAAGATGTGCAGGCGATACCCTTTTTGGTTTATCAGTCAGTGGAGGTAATTCCTTGCCATTTGGCTTTTCATTGTGTCTTTCTGTTAGTTCCATGCTAATCTGTTGTGTAGCAATTAGTCTGCGATTTGCTCATGTTGCATTTATTATGGATTCTAATTATCAGACTTTAAGCTGTGGGGCCTGTGTCTTTTGCATGTTCCGTATTGTGCATATACAAGCTCTGACAGTTCAGTTCTGGTTGGTCACATGCTTTTTGCTTCATTATCTATCTATCCATCTGACTGGATACAGCTGCCCCCCTCCATGGAACATGTGCATTGTAGCTTGTTATATTTTACAACTGTGCGTGCATTGCTTTGTTTGCCATCTCATTTTTATTTTTAAAAAGTGACAAAACATTGCACCTGTGACTGCAGAATTTATTCACAATCTTTCTCCTCTGATGTGGTTTTACATAATGTACCCCAAATGTTGTGCTATTGGTGCATTTACATTTACAGCATGAAGATGGCCTATGTTAGTGGAATGTTGCTGTGCATTCCAGTTTTTTAAAGTGTGAATTGTATTTTGGGATTATTGAAACCTTAGTGTAGTTTGAATTCATTTTCTTGGCCGTTGATCCTGGTTGTCAGTCATACAATATCTGTCATTGACCATACTTTTTTTTACTAAACTGGTAGCACATCAGTTTGTGTGTTGGTTGTGTAGTTAAATGGGAACTAGGGGTGTGAGAGTGGCGTAATGAGGAACAGGATCAGCAATAAATTAATTCAGAAACCTGTTTATTGCTGCCGGTATCCTAACTCGCACGAAGTCCCATGCACCCAACACCTCTACTTGCTGAACTCAATTTTTAAAAATCTCATTCATGGGCTTGCCCCTCCCTACACCTGTAACATCCTTGAGCCCTACAAATGACTCAGATTTCTGTGCTCCTCCAATTCTGGCCTCTTGTGCATCCCTGACTTTCATCACTGCACCATTGATGGCTGTGTTTTTAGCTGCCAAGGCCTGAAGTTCTGGAAATCCCTCCCGAAACCCCTCTGCTTTTGTATCTCTGCTTTTCTACCTCTCTCCTCATTTGAGAAGCTTTGTCAAACTTACTTCTTTGACTATGTTTTTGGTAACCTGTCCTTATTTCTCCTTATGTGGCTTGGTGTCAGTTTTTGTTTGATAACTCCTGTGAAGTGGCTTGGGACATTTTACTGCATCATTATATACTGCCCCTCATCAACATCATTACAATGCCAGGTAACGCAAGCATGCTACCAACAGCCAGCTCTTCCTCCACCACTTCTTTCAACTCCTCCATTGTCTCTAAATTGTCAGACTGCTTGTCTGACATTCAGTATTGGATGAGCAGAAATTGCCTCCAATTAAATATTGGGAAGACCAAAGCCGTTGTCTTCTGCCCCACTGCAAACTGCACTCCTTAGCAGCTGACTTTATTCCTCTCCCTGGCAACTGTCTGAGGCTGAACCAGACTTTTTGCACCCTATCATATTTGACCCTGTGATGAGGTTTCGACCACCTATCCTCGCCATCACCAGGACGGTCTATTTCCACCTCTGAAGCAATGCCTGGCTCCGGCTCTGCCCCAGTTCATTTGTTGCTGAAACCACCATCCATGCCTTTTAACCTCCCATGTTCTACTGTCCGTAAATGTGACGTTGTCCAAAACTCTACTGCCCATAACCTAACTTGCACCAAGTCGAGTTCACCCATCACCAGAGTGCTCGCTGACCTACGTTGGTTCCCAGTTAAGCAACGCCTAAATTTAAAAATTCTCATCCATGTTTTCAAATCCCTTCATGGCCTCACCACTCCTTTTCTGTGTAACCTCCTGCAGCCCCACAACCTTCTGATATATCTGCACTCCCCTAATTCTGGCTTCTTGAGGATCCTCGGTTTTAATTGCTCCACCATTGGTGGCCGTTTCTTCAGCTGCTGAGTCCTGAACTCTGGAATTCCCTCCCTAAAACTCTCCGCCTCTACCTCTCTAACTTTAAGACACTCCTTAGAACCTACATTTTTGACCAAGCTTTCAGTCATCTGTCCTAATATCTCTGTGTGGTGTCAAATTTTGTTTGCCAATGCTCCTGTGAAGCGCCTCAGGATGTTTCACGACTTTAAAGATGCTATATAAATGCAGGTTGTTGTTGTTAAAGGGACTGTATAAATGCAAGGCATTTTATTGGCCATTACAGAGTTGTCATTTTCGGCGTCCTGATGTGTTGGCCAAAGTTTAGTTATGACACTGAGCATCTTGGCTCCATGTGCAATCAATACTTGCACTCTTAGGATTTTTCTGATATCTTCTGTGATTGAAAAATCCATATCATAGATCTTATCGCTTTTTAATATTTAAAACTGAAACCATCCCCACCCACATGATTCAACTCCTAACAAGAAAAAACTCAGTTAATTTTATGATGCTCTTTTTCAAGAGCACCCACTACCTGTGTATAAAAAAAGGTCATTTATTCTTTGGAAATTTCCAATGTTGAGCAAATTATTCATCCTAGCCTGTCTAAAACTAAAGTCATTCAGTGTCTTTTGTTTGTCCTCTATTCCCATTGCTTAGTTCCGAGATTGTTCCTCATCACTAATTTTGTTTGCTTAGTAAAGTAACCTTTCTTGATTTAATTTGTGATATATTTTTCCCACATTCACTGCATGTCAGATGGTTTCTCTCTCCTCCTTCACGACCAGTTGACGCCAACTATTTTCTTCTGATGATCTTGATTTTTAATCTGATCCAGGTTCCCTTTCTACTGGCTCTCCGTGAAGTGGCCAAAACAGTTCCACAACTGTTGGGTTTTTATTCTTAAAAGAAGGTACTCCACACTAAGGCAAATGAATTAGCCAACTAAATAAAAGCAAAATGCTGCGGATGCTGGAATAGCATAAGAACATAAGAAATAGGAGCAGGAGTAGACCATTCAGCCCCTCAAGCCTGCCCTGCCATTCAATAAGATCATGGCTGATCTGTCCCAGTCCTCAACTTCTCTTTCGGGCCTGCTCTGCCTAAACCTCGACTCCCCGAGATTTCAAAAATCTATCTACCTCCTCCTTAAATACATTTAGTGACCTAGCCTCCACAACTCTCTGAGGCAGAGAATCCCAAACATTCACCACCCTCTGAGAGAAGAAATTCCTTCGCATCTCAGTTTTAAATGTGTGCCCCCTTATTCTGTAATTATGTCTCCTAGTTTGAGATTCCCCCACTAGTGGAAACATCTTCTCAACATCTACCCTGTTGAGCCCCGCGGCGCAGTGGTTAGCACCGCAGCCTCACAGCTCCAGCGACCCGGGTTCAATTCTGGGTACTGCCTGTGTGGAGTTTGCAAGTTCTCCCTGTGTCTGCGTGGGTTTCCTCCGGGTGCTCCGGTTTCCTCCCACCACCAAAAGACTTGCAGGTTGATAGGTAAATTGGCCATTATAAATTGCCCCTAGTATAGGTCGGGGGATATACAATGGTTCTGATGAAGGGGCACAGACCTGAAACGTTAACTCTTTCTCTTTCCACACATGCTGCCAGACCTGCTGAGTATTTCCAGCACTTTCTGAACTAGTCAACTGCCTCATTTAGGAGTAACATGATTTAAAATAAAGTCTGGCTTCCCACTTTGCCTTTTCTCTTTTCCTGAGGGGGCACTGATTGCGACCAAGGTTTGGGGGCATGGGGTTTGGGACTTGCGGGGTGGGTGGGGGGGGTGTGGGGGGCACTAACTCTCGCCTGGACCAGAAGCACTCGAGTTCAGGCCTTTTGTGCACTGATGCTTGCTGGGGTTTGGGACCAGAGTTGTTGACTCTCACTGAGGTTTGGAGTCACTGGGTGTGGGACCTGGGGGCATTGACTTTTGCTGCGTTTTAGTGCCATTGGGCCACTGATTCCTAGGGATTCAGGGCTCAGGGTTGCAGAGTCTCATTGGGCTTTCAGGCGTGGGATGCTTGGGTCCCAGGTGCATGGACTTTGGATCTCAGAGGCGACAGGCTCGAGGCCCAGGGGCGCTGGCCCTCTCCAGGCCACAATTTTGGAGATCGAGGCAGCCTTTGGTATACTTTTTTTCCAGAACGAGCATGGATTGTGACTGTTGACAGCCCTGTCGTGACGCAAGACAGTACATGCATACTTTCCAGTAAATGTTTGGATAGCAATCATAAGCATGTTGTGCATGTTTCATCCTACCTTGGGAACATGGGCCATTTTCAGTTCTTTCCCTGTTGTCCTTGGCTAACGTAGCACCATCCAGATGAGTTATTTATTACAGACTAGGAGGATACCTGTCCAGGCTGACCAGTAGCTAACACCTCTCTTTGCACTTCGGACTGTCCACCATGCTTTCGCTTTTTAAAATTCAGTTTTAATTATAGTGTTAGAATTACATGGAGAAAATTCAGTTTAATATCGGGATAAACTATTAAAATCATCAACCTTCAATGTTAACTGAAGCTATTTTGGGGGAAGAGTGAAGCAGGATTATGCAAATTAAAATAACATTCAATACACAGTACCTCTACAGATCTGGTTTAAATAGGCTTTGATATTTTAGGTGCTGATTTAATGGTGATGGTAGGAGAAATAATAAACCCGATTTAAATGTAGGAGAGGCCTGACGTATATTAGTATGGCCAGCATGTTCTGTTTTTGCTTTATAAAGTCCCTTTTGTTTCCTTCACTTTTTTTCTCCCTTCTTACTGATCCTTCAACTCCTCTTCACCCCCTGCCTCACCAGTCCAAAGACTATGGAGATGAGAGTGTGTGTTGCCAAGTTTTTGCTAAGGTTTGGATCTGGCTGCTATGAGGTGCACAAGCACGTCGGATGATCCTGCATCTCTTTTTCTCTTGCTCTCCTACTCTTCCTTCGTTTGTTACTTTCCCTCCCTTGCTCCCACCCTCTTTTTTGCTTTCTCCGCCACCTGGTGAAGGTTGCACCTACTTCCCATCAATCAGCAAGAAAATGCCCAACAGCAAAGGAACGGTGAGTTGGAATGTACTGTGACAGCCTAAGTGGGAGGGGTGCCAAGTGCTACCCAAGAGCGTTGTGAATAACCAGATGATTTTAAGCTTAAAGGATATTTCAAGATTCTCAGCAGTTTGCACATACTTGTAGATCAGGATTGTGAAAGTGAATTTTTTTATTCTTTCATGGGATGTGGGCATCGCTGGAAAGGCCAGTATTTGTTGCCCCATCCATAATTGGCCTTGACAACTGAGTGGCTTGCTAGGCCATTTCAGAGGGCAGTTAAGAGTCAACCAAATTACTGTTGGTCTGGAGTCACATGTAGGCCAGACCAGGCAGATTTCCGTCCCTGAAGGACATTCGTGACCAGATGGGTTTTTACGACAATTGATAGTTTCATGGAACCATTACAGATTTTTATTAATTAATTATATTTAAATTCCACCAGCTACTGTGGTGGGATTTGAACCCTTGTCCCCAGGGCATTAGGTTGGGCCTCAGAATTACTAGGTTAGTGACATTACCAATCCACCACTGCTAAATAGGAGCAGAGATTTGTGTATACTAGACTTGGAGTTCAGACAGGCCTATTGTGAATATCTGGTAATCAAGGAGTTGCAGTTGTTGTGTACTGGAATTGGGGACATAGGGTTTGTCTGTCCAGTGATGCGATACTCTGAAAGGTTCATATGTGATGCATACCTAGGAATTGGGACCAGAAAAATACATGAAGAGCATGTTCAGTGGGAAATGCTGTTAATGGAGAGGATAGAGAGCAGGCAAGGATTTGACAACAATAATGACTGGGCATAAAGACAAGCTTGGAAATAATGCTATCAAATAGGATCCATGCATTGATTAGCATAAGGATGCTACAAGGAACAGTCAGAACATCTTTGGGGAGCAAAGAAAAAGTAAGCATGTCATTACCTCCCAGCACTCTGTTCATCTCTCCTGAAACCCCCTGTTTGAGTCTGTCCAAATGGGCTTCCTGTTATGTCACACCATCATTTTCCATATCTTTGCTGATCACACCCAGTTTGACCACCTCTACATTTCTCAACCCCATGATCACCTCTCTGCAATCAGATTGCCTGTCCGGCATCATCGTGAATGAGTTGCAACTTCCTTCAATGAATATCACGAAAACCAAAGCCCTTGTTTTCTTGCTATTCACTCCAACTCCCTCCTCATCTACAAACCTGGGCTGTAGAGGCCCAATTTGCAATCTGTGTGATGTTCAACTTTGAGTTGAAATTCAAACCCAAAATCCTATTCTTCAACAACGCCACATATATTCATTTCTGCAGCATTGCCCACCTCAGCTGCTGGAGCAGTTATTTGTGCATCTGTCACCTTCATTTTCTCTTGCTGCAACTTTGTAAGGCACCTTAGGAGTTTTTGTACTTTTAAAGGTGCTGTGTGACAGCAAGTAATTGCAGGACGTCCCTGCAATGGTGAGATTTTTGGCTGGTCATATGTTTGCAAGGCCATGGTTGTAAATATGGAAAAGGCTGGGGATGGTCTAGTGTTTAGAGGCCACTCGTGTTTTTTTACTTGGCAGTTGAAGACTTGGGGAAGAATTACTGAAAGGTAGGATGACATAGCAGGAAGATAAAGCAGAGGGACTTAAACCTGTGTACTCTGTCATTCTTGATCTTTTGAAAGATGTGAATAGAATTTTTGAAGTAGAAAGTTTGTAGCACAGAAGGAAGCCATTCAAGCCATTATATCTCTCTGCAATCCAAATCTAATCTCACTGCCTTGGCCTCTCTCATGGCACTGTATCTTCCTCTGCTTTGAATATTCATATTTTCCTGGAAAATATGCTTTAGTCTGTGTCTCAGTCGCTCTGCAAATTATTCCTTGCTCTTAATTTCTTGCAGAAATAAATTTCTCAACCTCTGCTCGCTCTTGTGACTAATAGTAGCTGCCCAGCTAATCAAGTAGTGTTTGTAAATATCTGCCACGCTTTTTGGGAGTGCATCAAATTGTTGAGGAAATTGGGTTGAACAGGGCAGGAACAGATGTTAATGTGGAGGAAGGAAATGAAACCTTATTCAAGTTAGAAGTGAAGAGTTCTGTAATTAGCTTCTGATCAGTGGGTATTTCTGGATGGATGAATTACCCATGGGTCAATGGCTTTCCTCATCTGTAATTGTCTTGTAGGAGGTGACACATCTTGAATTATAGATAAATAGGGGTTGAAGAATGATCACGAGGAGGAAGAGAATTTAAAGTAGAAATAAATGTTGGGATAGGGAACTAAAGTGTATAAGATAAAAGTGCCTTTCATTGACTATACCAGTTTAACACCCTCCCATCTCCTTTTAGCACAAAAAGAAAGAACTTGGCATTTATATTGCACCTCTCACGACCTTGGGACGTCCCCAAGTGCTTTACAGCTCACTGAATTTTTTTGAACTATAGTCACTATTGTAATGTAGGGAAACGCAGCAGCCAATTTGCACACCATTAGGTCTCACAAACAGCGATGTGATAATGCAGATAATCTGTCTTTTTAGGTATTAACTACAGGATAAATATTGATCAGGGTATCAAAGAGAATTCCTGCTCTTGTTCAAAATAGTGCCATGGATCTTTTATATCTGTCCAAGAGGGTAGATGGTGCCTCAGTTTAAAATTTCATTCAAAAAATGGCACCTCTGGCAGTGCAGCACTCCCTCAGTACTGCACTGGAGTGTCATATGTTGTGTAACTAGGATTTGTAATGTATACTACAGCAACAAAAACTTGTACCTCTTTAGCACCTTTAACTAGTAAAACATCCTAATGTACTTCACAGGAGCATTATAAAACAAAAACTTGACACCGAGCCAAATCGGGAGATATTCGGGCAGATGATCTAAATCTTGGTCAGAGGTAGGTTTTGAGGATCATCTTAAAGGGTGAAAGAAAGGCAAGGAGATTTAGGGAAGGGCATTCTAGAGCTTAGGGCCTTGGCTGAAGGCATAGCCACCAGTGGGGGAGTGAAGGGAGTCGGGGATGTGTAAGAGACCAGAATTGGAGGAGTGCAGAGATCTCCATAAGAGATGTATGGTTCACAGTTGGATGATGTGCTGTTTCGTACAGATGTTAGATTCTGCAACGCACATTGTATTCTGTGGATCTGTGTCCCTTTAGACAAGAGCCATTGTTGTTTGGTCAAAGAACTTTGCAGATTGGAATATGCTCATCAATTTCAAGCTGTGTATCAAGGACCTGGCATTTGCATCTGTAACAAAGTGTGATGTCTGGAGTGTGATGCTCAAGTGTGCTTGACGTACTGATTTTAGTACATTAATTAACATAGATTGATGACTCCCAAATTCTGCTTTTAAGTTTGCCAGTGGCGATTAAAGAGGATGCTTTCGTGTTCAGCATTTTAATCGATTTGCCCCATCTCAACCAGTAAAATTTGTCCAAGTGCTCCACATATAATCTTTCTCCTTTTTATTTGCTCATGTAGTTTTGTATCAACAACGCACTTAATACTGTTTCATTCACTAATATTGTGAACAAGGGTCCATACACAGATTCTTGTGGAAGTACACTATTCACTTTCTCTCTGGCCGAATGTTACCAGTTTTGGGTCTGCACTAGATACTCTGTTGCTTTCATTGGTTATCCCTGTAAATGGACCCTGCATCCCCTATGATCAGGGGTGTATTTGTACTTCCCAGTATCTGGTTACTTCTTGATATAACCTAGGGAATGTGACCGTAAGATCCCTCATTGTGTGTATTGGGTTCTGTGATCGCTCATGTGCCCCATTTGCATTTGCCTAGCTTCTGGAAAGCGGATTATTAAGCATTCTAGTTACAGGCCAGTTGTAAACTAACAAACTTTTTAAAAATCAAAATATATAACGGAGAATAAGAGTTTTCATTGAAATTCTATCTCTTTCCTATCACTCCAGTAACATCCAAAAATAAATTATGGTAAGTTAGGTCCAGCTTCACGTTACAAAATAGTATTCTCTGAACTGGCTGGCACTACCTTCTGAAAAAAAGTTCTCTGTCTCACCGTTTCATTCAAACTGCGGGCAGACTGCCTTTCCATTGTAAGCGAGTGTGAGCTAGAAAGCTCAATCTTTGGCTCTTCAATGCTCTGTCGAGGATTGGCTTATTGACCAACAACCTAAACTATGCTCTCCCACCCACCCCCCAGTGCATGAATCAGATGTGAGTTAACCCCTTGCTATGCAGGATTAAACTTCACAGTGATATAATTATATAAATTAATCTGAAATTCTTCCTGGGCCAAATAGGTAATCTCAGACTTGGCACAGTTTGTTTTCCATTTATCACCACCCTCTCTTCTGTTTCATGTCCAATCAATCCAAATAGGCAAAATTTCTATTCAGTTACTTCCTCAATGAATATCAGTAGGCATGTAAGGCTTGGCCTATTACTGCTAATTCATGCTGAATGCTTCCTAGAGTACCTGTGCTCTAGCTATTCGTTTACAGCAGTCCTTCGAAATGTTGTTCCCAATATGAAATTAACCTAACTATAATTTGTGTCTTTCTCTTATTTTGAATATTTCAACATGACTATCTGCAGTTCAGAAAAATATTAGTCAAAGCATCATTAATTTCAAGGAGTAAGCCCATCTGGCCTGGGAGGCTAATGGACATTTAATCCTATCTTCTGCACAGGACATCCTTTACTAATGTCTGCCTGTGCTTCTATATGTGCTGGAGTTTGTAAAACCTGAAGTGAAGAACCCATTCAGTCTATCTGTCATATCCTGATGACTTAGAGTAGTTTTACGCAATTTATCCTTCAGTAGACTCCCTGTTCTTTGATTTTTTTTTTGTTTCTTTCACTTTTTCAATACTTGGGCTTCTGTATGAGTCATGATTCTCTCCATTTTTTTGTTTCCTTTTATCATTTATAAAGCACTTTTTTTTAAGGTTCTATCCAATCTTAGTAAACCACTGCTCTAGTTTTAGCTACGATTTTCATTTTTATCCCGTTTTCCCTGTCCTGGTTAATGACTTGAAGTCATTCCATTTTTCTTTTGAGGTCTGGTTTCCTAATTCAGTTTCTGCAAAACTCCAAAGTGACATTTTAATGATTCTCCAGTCACCAGATCATGGACAGTCACTTGCCTCCAGGCACCCACTAGTTCTGTTGGGTCACCAAGTGCCAACTCAACACAACCTTGGCTCCAGCCACTTGCTTTAGGGGTTATGTCAGAAAATCCGTGTGTATTTTTTTTACCTCTTACTCTTGGATGACACCCCTCTCTGATCACCCCCTCATCTGTCTCTTCAACCTCCAGTATGTTGAAACTCTTTAATTAGCATGTGACCATTTTTTGCAGCCTTCCTTAGATTGAACAGCTCCCCATCCACCTGCTTACTTTGTGTTGACAGACTGTAGTTGTTGCCAATTCATACTTTGTTGCTCTTATCATTCAGATCTTGGTGAATTGCAGACCTAGAGAAGAGAGTTTTTATTGATTGTTATGAATCTGAGTTGAGTCAAAAGGGATCTGTTACCAAATTAGTGGTGAGTTACAGATTACCTAATAGTGGGAGCAGCATCGAGGTGCAGTATGAGGTTTTCTTTTGGGTAACAAAGCTAACTGAAGAAGTGAGTCGGGACTAGAAGACAGAAAAACATTTGGGATGCAGTGACCATAACCTGATTGGAGTCAAACTGAAAATAAGGAAAAAGAGGCGTTCAAGGTAAACAGAAAGTATGGAAATACTCAGCAGGTCTGGCAGCATCTGTGGAGAGAGAGACAGAGTTAACGTTTCAGGTCTGTGACCTTTCATCAGAACTGGCAAAGGTTAGAAAAGAATTAGGTTTTAAACAAGTGAGGGGGTGGGGGACAGAACAAAGGGGAAGGTGTTTGATAGGAGAGATTAAATAACAAAGCTGTCCTTGGACAATAAAATATTTAAAAAAGGCTGGTCATGTTTTGGAGTTAATGAACTCAATAACTTTTGGATTTTGATTCAGATTTCCACCATCAGCAGTATTTTGCTTTTATTCAGGATAAACAGGTTGGACGGGAAATGAGCTAATTTTAGTGGGATGGAAAAGGACCAAACCCAGGTTAATTGTTTGGAAAAATGAAATGGCAGATCAAAGAGTGAACCCGCAGTGGAAGATATTTAAATATGAGATGTGTATGGTACAGATTAAATAGGTTTTGATTGAGTAAAAGCACAATGTCCGTGGATTAATAGGCTAGGGCAAAAATTATCATTAAAGAGGCACATGATCAATGTAGTGGAATAATACTGAAGAAAAGTGAGAATTGTTGATGGGAAGGGAAAAAGGGAGAAACCAGAAAGGCTGAGATGTGATATGAAAAACAACTGGTCAGCATGACACACAATAGGTAAGAGATTTTCTGAGCATATAAGTAAAGGGATAATCAAAAAAGAGTAGAGGGGCCACCTAGAGATGGAGGAGGCAACTTGTATTATGTGGAGAATTGGAACAGTTGCAGCATGCTGAAAGGAATCTGCTGGACAGGATAGTGATCTACATTGTTGTTGAATATTAAGTAGGGGCATGAAGTGGTGGAGCAGAGGGATCTGCGGCGAGAGGCAGGTAAAAATGGCTGTAAAAAAGACAATAGGAGATCAGAGTTTTATATATAAAAGAAATGCAGTGATACTGAGTTGCTGAAGACATTAGTTAAGGCACAGTTAGGAGTAGTGTGTTCAGTTCTGGGCACTCCATTGTAAAGTTACAGAAAGGGTACCCTGAAAATTCACTAGAATGGTTCCAAAGGCTTAAAAAATCCGACTTTTTCACTGGAACAGTGAAGTGAAGGTTAAGGATGGAGAGAATCTAATGGGTTTCAAAATGATGAAACTTGTTGAGAGGGTAAATAGTGAAAGATTGCTTCCAATGGTTGTCAAGTTGGTAACAAGAGGTCACAAGAATAAACGGAAAATTAGCAATGTTTTCAGTTATTGGAATGGCTGCTTTTGCTGACAACACAACCATTAGGTGGCGCTGTACTAGCGCATGTGCGGATGCAGCCTGTTCCACTGAAAGGTCACTGTCTGCGACGTTCAGGCAGCCGCCAGGATTAAAGATGGCACTAAAATAAAAGCAAATTAGTGCGGATGCTGGAAATCTGAAATAAAAACAAGAAACGCTGGAAATACTCAGCAGGTCTGGCAGCATCTGTGGAGAGAGAAGCAGAGTTAACATTTCAGGTCAGTGACCCTTCTTCAGAACTGGCAGATATAAGAAATGTAAAAGATTTTAAGCAAGTAAAGCATAGGTGGGGCAAGAGATAGCAAAAGAGAAGGTGTTGATAGAACAAGATCACAGAATAGCTGACCAGAAGGTCATGGAGCACAGGCAAACAATATGTTAATGGTGTGCTGAAAGACAAAGCATTAGTACAGATAGGGTGTTAATGGACTGAAAACTGAACAGCCACAAGCACAAACATGAAAAAAAACTAGGTAGATACAGTAGAAACAAACTGAACAAACTAAAATAAAATTAACACAAAAAAGAAAAAATAACTAAAAATAAAAGTAAAATGGGGGCCCGTCATGCTCTGAAATTATTGAACTCAATGTTCAGTCTGGCAGGCTGTAGCATGCCTAATCGGTAAATGAGATGTTCCTCGAGCTTGCATTGATGTTCACTGGAACACTGCAGCAATCGCAGGACAGAGATGTGGGCATGAGAGCAGGGGGTTGTGTTGAAATGCCAGCAGCCGGAAGCTCGGGGTCATGCTTTCAGACTGAGCGGAGGTGTTCCGCAAAGCGGTCACCCAGTCTGTGTTTGGTCTCCCCAGTGTAGAGGAGACCACATTATTAAAGATGGCACTACTCAATTTATCACAGAAAAACAACTTTAACTTCAGCACACAATGGCCATGTTTGATACTCAGAACATTGCACTGTTTAAAGTCTCATCAGAAGGACAGCACTTCCGACATGGCTGTTCTGTGAGGTTTTAGTGCCATCCCACTCTCCGGCTGCTCACTCCCCGCTTCCAACCCCACTCCCGCTTTCCAACTGCTTGATCCCTGCTCCCTCCCCCCTCCCCCACCCATCCCTCCAGATGCTCGTTCTAGGCTGCGGGACACGCAGCTTCCCTCCTCTCGGCTACTCGCTCCTACATCGTCACGTCGCTCCTCGCTGCCCACTTTGCTTCTTTGGGTGCAGCGAGTAGCCTAGACCTAGCGTCTGGAGGGATGGGGGGTGGGAAGCGGGGAGCGAATGGCTGCAAAGCGGGGAGTGAGTGGGCTGGGCAGGGAGCGAGCAGCTGGAAAGCCTGGGGGTGGTGAGCGGGGGGTTATGTGGGGTGGGGGGAAAGAGGAGCGAGAGGCCTAGAGTCAGTGGCTGCAGAACGAGAGCATCTTCCTGCACATGTCCCAGTTAGTTCTGGCAAGGCAAGATGTAGGCTATGCGCATCATCTCACTGCAGGAGACCGTTTGTACATGTGCACAGCCTGGAGTGCACTGATGACGTCAGCGGGCTGCTGCATTGTCTGGATTCACTTTGTATTGGAATAGGGAATATTTTATCAAAAGATGCTATTGAGACTGGGATTATAACATAATTGAAAAGGGAATTGGTTAAGGGTTTGAAGAGTATAGAAGGCAAATGGGGTTTGTGTTAATACCGCTTTGTGCTGTAATCTCTGATTTCTGTCTGTTGATTCAAGTTCATCCCTTGCACCCTATCTGTAGTTTCTGTGACATTCCTTATTGATGATGCATCTCTTCTACCTGTCTCCAGCTCTTGGCCGTTATCTAACATCAGCCTTGATTCTGTATTCTAGTGATGTCAATATTCTTAAACGTACCTCTAAACTCCGCTACTTTTATTCATATTTATCCAGAGCACTAGAGCCTCTTCAAATTTGACTTAGTTCTGAACATTATTTATTCTTCCTCCTCATAGTGTAAATTAAGGGTACGGTAGTGTGGTTGTTACTGGACTGGTGGATTGAGAGTTCAAATTTTGGGGCGAAAGTTGAGGGAATCAATAACACGGCTCCTTGGCTGACGAGAGATAGAAATTGTGAAGTCGCAAAAAGCGTTTATGATGCATATCAGGTGAATTCTTCAAGTGAGAACCAGGCCATATACAATAAGCTGAGAGGGGAGGTGAAGAGGAAAATTAGACTGGCAAAGAGAGTATATGAGAATAGAATGGCATTCAACATAAAAGGAAATCCAAAATCATCATCTGGCATTTAAATAGTAAGCGGGTAGTAAGAAGTGGAATAGAGGTGCAGGGCAAGGCTAATATGCTTAATGAGTGCTTTGTACCTGCGTTCACTAAGGAAGTGGAATCTGACAAAATATTGGTACAAGTGAAGACAGTAGAGGCAATGGAGAAGGTAACAATTGAGGGGGGTGGTACTGAAAAAGGCTGGCTATATTTAAGGTAGATAAGTCACCTGATCCAGATGGCTTGCATTCCAGGTTGCTAAAGGAAGGGATGGAGATAGAGGAAGGGCTTGCCATAATCTTCCTATCTCCACTGGTTACAGGGGAAGTGCCAGAGGATTGGAGAGTGGCAAATGTGGCACACTTGAGAAAGGGTGTAAGGATAGTCCTAGCAACTACACGTCGGTTAGTTTAACATCAGTGGTGGGAAAGGGTTTAGAAATAATCAGGGAAAGAATCAACATACACTTGGAGAGGTTCGAGTTAATTAAGGATAGCCAGCATGGATTTGTAAAAGGCAGATCAGGCTTGACTAATTGCATTTTTTGATGAAGTAACAGAGAAAGTTGATGAAGGGAATGCAGTGGATGTTTGTATGGATTTTAAGAAAGCGTTTGATAAGGTACCACAAAAGACTAGTTAACAAAATTGAGGCTCATGGAATAGGGTCAGTGTCCAATTGGATAAAAAATTGGCATAAGGACAGAAAACAGCAAGTCGTAGTAAATGAAAACAAGAAATGCCGGATTCACTCAGCAGGTCTGGCAGCATCTGTGGAAAGAGAAGCAGAGTTAACGTTTCGGGTCAGTGACCCTTCTCGTAGACTTCCAGCATCCGCAGTATTTTGCTTTTAATTAAGTCGTAGTAAATGGTTGTTTTTCAGACTGGAGGATGGTAGACAGTGATGTTCTTCAAGGGACCACTTTTTTGCCGTATATAAATGACTTGATCTTGGAATGCAGAGTAGAATCTCAAAATTTGCTAATGACGCTAAGCTTGGAGGTGTGGCAAACAGTGTGGATATGAACCACCTGCAACAGGACATAGACAAGCTAGCAGAATGGGCAGAGAAGTCATAGAGTCATACAGCACAGAAACAGGTCCTTCGGCCCATCGTGTCTGTGCCGGCCATCAAGCACCTTTCTATTCTCATCCCATTTTCCAGCACTTGGGCCGTAGCCTTGTATGCTATGGCGTTTCAAGTGCTCATCTAAATACTTCCTAAATGTTGTGATGGTTCCTGCCTCTACCACCTCTTCAGGCAGTGCGTTCCAGATTCCAACCACTCTCTGGGCGGAAACTTTATTTCTCAAATTCCCTCTAAACCTCCTGCCCCTTACCTTAAATCTATGCCCCCTGGTTATTGACCCCTCCGCTAAGGGAAAAAGTTTCTTCCTATCTAATCTATCAATGCCCCTCATCATTTTGTATACCTCAATCATGTCCCCCCTCAGCTTTCTCTGCTCCAAGGAAAACAGCCCTAGCCTTTTCAGTCTCTCTTCATAGCTGAAACGCTCCAGCCCAGGCAACATCCTGGTGAATCTCCTCTGCACCCTCTCTAGTGCAATCACATCCTTCCTCTAGTGTGGTGCCCAGAACTGTACACAGTACTCCAGCTGTGGCCTAACTAGCGTTTTATACAGCTCCATCATAACCTCCCTGCTCTTATATTCTATGCCGCGGCAGATGGAATTTAATACTGACAAGTGTGAGGTGATGCAATTTGGCAGAAGGATTAGAGAGAGGCAATATATACTTAATAGCACAGTTCTAAGGAATGTGCAGGAACAGAGGAACCTGGTGGTGCATGTGCATCAATCTTTGAAGGTGGCAGGACATATTGAGAGAGTGGTTAGTAAAGCATATTAGATCTTGGGCTTCATAAACAGAGGCGAGTACAAAAACAGGGAAGTTATGCTGAGCCGTTATAAAGCTCTGGTTAAGCCCCAACTGGAGTATTGCGTCCAGTTCTGGTCACCACACTTCAGGAAAGATGTGAAGATCCAGAATGATGCCAGGGATGGAGGATTTTAGTTACAAGGTTAGGTTGGGAAAAACTGGGGTTGTTCTCCTTCGAACAAAGGAGATTGAGGGGAGATTTAATAGAAATGTTCAAAATTATGACAAGCTTAGATAAGTTAGACAAGGAAAAATTTCCCATTAACTGATAGTACAATGACTAGGGGACAGATTGAAAGTTTTGGTCAAGAGATGCAGGGGGAATATGAAGAAGCGCTTTTTTAAGCAACAGGTAGTAGTGACCTGGAACTCGCCCACGAGGCTGGTGGAAGTGGAGACATTCAATGACTTGAAAAGAAAATTGGATGACGACTTGAAGGAAATAGACTTGCAGGGCTACGGGGATCGAGCGGGGGATTGGGACTGACTGAACAGTTCTGTAGAGAGCCGGCATACATTTGACGGTCAGAATGGCTTCCTTCTGTGCCATAAATGACTCTATGACCAAGGCAGTTTGCAAATGTGAATTCAGTTTAAAAGTATCTGGGAATAAGAAGCTGGAATCAGTAAAAGTGGTCATGAAACTGTTGAATTGTTAAAACCCAGCTGGTTTACTAATGCCGTTAAGGGATGGAAACCTGCCGTCCTCACTCAGTCTGGGCCTATTTGCCTCTGTCCCAGGATTCTGAAACCTCCATTCTTTGATTTTCTTTCCCATTAATTGATCCAGTGCTTGGCACTCTGATTAATGGTGGGAGGTGTGGGAGAGAGAGAGAGATGTAGACAAAGTTGGAGAGGAGAGATCGAGAGAGTGAGTCACATGAAGTGAAGGGGGAGAGAGACTTGCATGGAGTGGAGGGAAAGGCATATGAAATGGAGAGAGACACAAAGGGAGTGGGAGAGCATTGCACATGAAGGGAAAGAGAAGCTCAGACTCATGAGGTGAGGGAGAGAGAGGAACACGACAATAAAGTAAGTGAGGCGAGAGAGACACAGTCAGTCAGTCGAGGAAAAAGAAGCATGGGCAGAGGAGAGGGAAACATTGGGCAAGAGAAAGGCTGAGAGTTTGATATTTATGTTGCAAAAGTTTGCTGTGAGCGAAGGTGGCTTAAAATATGGAAACAACGTATTTTACTTAGACCTCCAGGATTTTGCACTGAAATTGTTTTTTTTTGTATACATTCATGGGATGTGGGTGTCGCTGGCAAGGCCAGCATTTGCTGCCCATCCCAAATTGCCCTTGAACTGAGTGGCTTGCTAGGCCATTTCAGAGGGCATTTAGGCATTTAAGAGTCAACCACGTTGCTGTGGGTCTGGAGTCACATATAGGCCAGACCAGGTAAGGACAGCAGAAAAACAATCAATGATAGTTTCATGGTACCATTACTGAAACTAGCTTTCAATTACAGATTTTTAATTATTTGTATTTAAATTCCACCAGCTGACATGGTGGGATTTGAACCTGTGTCTCCAAGGCATTAGGCCTGGGCTTCTGAATTACTAGTCCAGTGACATTACCACTGCGCCAGCATCTCCCCTTGATATTTCCCCTGGCTCTTCCCAAGAGCTGCAATGACAGCACTTATTCCTGCTCTCTCCTCTCTGGCACACTCTCCATTTAAAAATGTGCAGGGCACATTTTCAAAGTTTGCAGATGATACGAAACTTGGAAGCATTGTGAACTGTGAGGAGTATAGTGTAGAACTTCAAAAGGACATAGACAAGTTGGTGGAATGGGCAGACAGGTGACAGATGAAGTTCAGTGCACAGAAATGTGAAATGATTCATTTTGGTAGGAAGAACATGGAGAGACAATAGAAAATAAAGGATACAATTTTAATCGGCGTGCAGGACCAGAGGGACCTGGGTGTATATGTGCAAAACTCATTGAAGGTGGCAGGACAGGTTGTGAGAGCAGTTAATAAAGCATACAGTATCCTGGGCTTTATTAATAGGGGCTTAGAGTACAAGAGCAAGGAAGTTATGTTGAACTTGTATAAGACACTAGCTCGACCTCAGCTGGAGTACTGCGTCCAGTTTTGGGCGTCGCACTTTAGGAAAGATGTGAGGGCATTGGAGAGAGTACAGAAAAGAGTCACGAGAATGGTTACAGGAACTTAAGTTATCAAGATATATTGGAGAAGTTAGGACTGTTTTCCTTGGAGAAGAGAAAGCTGAGAGGTGATTTGATAGATCTAATCAAAATCATGAGGGGCCTGGACAGAGTAGATAGGGAGAAGCTGTTCCCACTTGTGAAAGGATGGAGAATGAGGGGGCACAGATTTAAAGTATTTGGTAAGAGGAGCAAAAGCGACTTAAGGAAAAACTTTTTCATGCAGCGAGTGGTTAAGGTCTGGAATGCACTACCTGAGAGTGTGGTGGAGGCAGGTTCAATTGAAGCATTGAAAAGGGAATTAGACTGTTATATGAGAAGAAAAAATGTGCAGGGTTATGAGGAGTAGGCGGAATGGAACAGAGTGAATTGCTCTTTTGGAGAGCCGGTGCCGACACGATGGGCCGAATGGCTGCCTTCTGCACTGTAACAATTGAGATTGTGAAGTGTCTTCACAGGTAAATACCTTTGCCTACATACTTCTGCTCTTTTACCCCAGTTACCTCTGCCTGCACATGTCATCTCTACCTGTACTCCTAGCTGGTGTCTATTCATTGTTTCCAGGGCAGGCCAGCCCGGACCAAACAAAATTCGATGCATCTTGGTACTTCCAGTGACTGCCTTTTCCTCAATGTTCCCACAGTCCAGCCATCCAGTGAACCTTCCCTCAGTGTTTGGACAAATCAGTCTTCGTCATTTCTGCAATATTCCAGCCACCTTCACTAATCCCATGTGTATTACACTGTATAATGCTCCATATTGAATAATAATATACACTGTGTTACACAGTATAACACCGTTTATTATTATAACGTACCATGTAATGCTCTTGTATCTAATACCTTGAGTTACACGGTATAACGTTTCCGTATTATGTTATAATACACTGCACAGTGTAATTCACTGTGTTGCACAATATAACACTATTATGTAATAGTGCATTACACAATATAATGCTTCACACTGCTGTGTGGTATAACACTCCTGGGAATGGTAGAACCGTAGCAGTTTACAGTACTAAAGGAGGCCATTTGGCCCATAATGTCTGTACTGGCTTTTTGCTTGTGCAGACCAAATCTAATCCTACTGCCTTGTGCGCTCCCCATTGCTCTGTATCTTTCTCTTGAAAGGTACAACAGGCTAATTCAGCCACTCTCTGTGCTAAAGTATTCATGCTCCAACAACCCTCAGGGTAAAGAAATGTCTCCTCTCTCAGCATTGATTTTAAATTGATGGCCCAGCATTATATAATACAGTACATATTAGGTGCAGCACTACTATTTTATCTCATACATTTCATGCTACATGGTATCATGCTCCTGTCATTATGTAATACAGCCTCACCCAATTCACCATGGAAAAACTAATGTTGACATGAGATGCATTTAAAAATTACGGTGTGTTTATTGAAGGATAGGTAAAACTGTTCCAAATGATCAGGGTATGGCAAATATAGTGTATGGGCTCTTCACATCAGGTTTCACAAAAGATGACAAATAAATTCCAATTACAGTCATCTGGGTGAAATTGTCACCTACAGAAGTTAGTAAAGGATGTGCTGTGTGGAAAATGGAAGGATTAATTATCCATAATGCTCCTGGATCAGATGGGATAAGTGCTGAGAACCGTCAGCACAGTTTGGCAGCAATAGGCCATGCCTTACAAACCTACTACCATTCAATGAGGGGGGCAACTAAGCTGGTGTGTCAGGCAATCCAGTAGATGTGGTTCACTTAGATTGTCAAATGGTGTTGGACAAAGTTCCTCATGGGAGAACAGAAAAGTTTAGAGTTATGGAATAGATGATGTATGAATTAATTGAATTGGCAGTAGAAGACTGAAGTTGGAATTGAATGGAAGGTGATCTGTCCAGGAGAAATCACCAATGGACTTTCACCCATAATTGTTCTTGGACCTTTGCAGACTACTAATGTTAAATGGTGTTGCAAAGCTATGTGAGCTGGGAATGAGTCAACAGGCTGTGTGTTTTCAGAGAGTCTTGGACTAATGGCCTGTGGTAGGGCAGTTGGATTTTAACTTGGAAAAATGTACGGTCGCATGTATGGAAACAGATAATAGTGTAACACAAAAGGACTTTATTTTAAGATGGGCTGGTGTGATTGAGATAAACACAGATCCTATCATATGTTCTTCCCACATTTTTTTTAATAAAAGGGATGGAACCCTAAAATTCCAGGGAGGATTATTTGTCCATTACTGTTACTTAAACAAAAAAATGAGAGCAGAAAAATCACAAGAATCAAATAAAATATTCCACTGATGTGAAAGGCTCAACCTCACTGTTTTGCAAGTGCTTCCCTTTGAAGGGACAACACCATTAAAACACCAGGGAAGGATGACATCAAAAAGATTCCCACTGATATTGACTGAAGGGGAGAGGATTTGCAAGTGATCTTTGATCTGGTCGGCGTGAAGCAGTTAACAGTGAGGCAAACTGGCTATTGGACTACATCTAGAGGGCACTGGATTACATATCAGAAGAAGTTATATGAGCTTGGTGCAGATCAGTGGTGAACACCGATCTGGAGTATAATGCACAGATTCAAAATGGAAATAGATGCAGTAGAAAAGCTTGAGAGAATTGTCAGCAATGATTCTTGGGGTTAGGAGATTGTTAAGAAAAGGTGAAGCTATTAAACTTTTCCCAGCTGCAGAAAAGAAGGCTGACTGAGGATCTGATCTGAAAGTACAGCAAAGGCTCAAGTAAGCAACCTTTTTAAGTAAGAACAAACACAGGACCAGAGGACATGAGTACAACATTTACAAGATTGAAGTAAGGTGAGAGATTAGAAAAGGAATCTTGCACTATTGGGTTAGAACAGCGTTCCGGAGAAGGTGATTTGTTCAGGGTCAACCAATGGTTGTGAAAGGAAGATGAATCGATACTTTTCAAAGGTTTTGACAGTTTAAAAAATTGTACTGACGCTTTTTTCATGACTAGTAAGTTACTGTTTATTGAAATATGGGTGAGTGTATTGGTGTGAAGCAAAGTGGGTTTGATGGGTTTTTTGGATAAATTTGCAAATCATTTAACCAACATTGAATTATGTTCCAATATGCATAGTCTTGGCTCATGCATTAAGAATGGCCACACTGGATGATGTATCTTCAGGTGGTGTAGGTCAGGTATGTTGAGAGAAGGCAGGAAATTGGACTAAGGTCACCAAATGTTCAAACAGCAAGTGATTAAGTAGTTAGAAGAAGTGTAATATGGCCACACATTTCCTGTGGTGGTGATATATTTGCACATCCATTTGCATGCAGAGTATAGCAACTGCAATGAGCCATATTGACAATATAGAGCTAGGTCCAATATCCTCAGAAGGAAGTAAACTAGATGTTGGAGAGGATTTGAACTAATGGAGAGGAAGAAAGAGCTGAGTGGTGTTTTGATAGAGGTATTCAAAATCATGAGTGGTCTGGACAGAGTAGATAGAGAGAAACTGTTCCCACTCGTAAAAGGATCGAGAACGAGAGGGCACAGATTTAAAGTATTTGGTAAGAGAAGCAAAAGTGACATGAAAACCATTTTCACACAGTGAGTGGTTAATGTCTGGAATGCGCTGCCTGAGACTGTGGTGGAAGCAGGTTCAATGGAAGCATTCAAAAGGGAATTAGACTGTTATATGAAAAGGAAGAATGTGCAGGGTTACAGGGCGAAGGCAGGGGAATGGAACTGAAGGAATTGCTCTTTCAGAGAGCCAGTGCGGACACGATAGGCCAAATGGACTCCTTCTGCACTGTAACGATTCTGTGAGTGGCTGTTTTCCAGTGCAAGTCCGTTTTAGGATTTCAGTAATGAGGAGGAAGAAAGATTGAAAGAAGCTCCAGGTGATGAGGGATGCTAGCAGGTGACTTAAAAGTAGGGCAACATTTGGGAAGCAGAAATCACTTATTGAGGTTCAATGGAAGAATGAAAAAGAGTACTTGACTGAAAAAAGCATTTTATAATCTGATTCGTAAAGTACTGTGCTCAGATTAACTGGAAAGAAAATTTATCACAGAACCGAACATTAGTGGAAAATCTTTGATATCAGCCTTAGCTCAGTGGTAGCACCATCATCTGAGTCCAAGGTCGTGGGTTCAAGCTCCACTCCAGAGACTTGAGCAGATGGATCTGGGCTGACATTTCAGTGCAATACTGAGGGAGCACTGCACTGTCTTTCAAATGAGATGTTAAAATGAGGCCCAATCTGCCCCCAAGGGTAGATGTAAAAGATCCCTTAGTGCTATTCAAAGAAGGGCAGAGGAGTTCTTCCCGATGTTCTGGCCAATGTTTATCTGGCAACCAAAATCTCATTGCTGTTCGTCAGGTCTTTGATGTGTTCAAAGCTTTGACTCGGAGGTGAGAGTGCTACCAAGTGAGCTGCGTTTGATGCAGCAAAAGTACATAATTAGTTGTGGAGTACTTTGGGATGCCTTAATGTTGTGAAAAGTGCTATATAAATGCAAGTCTTTTTTTCTTCTTTTAAACAGGAAATGAAAAGAGTACAAATCAAGTGTATTCCAGCAATGAAGAACAGGATGTGTATCAAAGGGTGGGATTCAATATTGAAATATTAAAGTTTTAAACTAAGGCATTTAGCACTTTAGGCAGGTAATAAAAAAAGCTGGGAGGAATATGAAGAATATACAGGAAAACTGCAGAGAGATTAGGCAAGACGAGAGGGTAGCTGTAAAAATGAACAAAAAGAATTAAGAGCTGTTAAATAGGAGCATTTCTGGTAAGGATAGTTGAGGTAGTGGCAACTTGGGCCACTAAAAGATGGAGGTGACATTGTGAAGAGTGAGGGAAAGGCAGAAGTACTAAATTACTTTCCTTCAGTTATCACAGATAAGGTGGTTAATAGGATTGTAGAACCACCATCAGGGTTTGGAACAGTTGGAACGAAATAGCAGAGGCTCTGATAATTTTCTAAAATTCTGTGGGAAGGAAAACTGACAGATGGCTGGAGGGTGGTAAATGTGATTCCCCTCTTCAAAGAGCGAGTTCAAGGATAAGTCAGGAAATTACAAGCCAGTTAGTCTCATTTTGGTTATTGGTAAATTACTGGAGTCTACAATAAAAGATGAAGCCAATAAGCATTTGGAAAAACAAGTTAATCAGGGCTGGTCAACATGGATTTCTTAAAAGCAGGCTGTGCTTAAGCAACCTTAGAGAGTTCTTCATTGAATTGACAAAGAACAGATAAAGGAAATGCAGTGGCTGTGATTGTATAATTTTTTGTAAAACATTGGATGAGAGGGAACATTTGCAATGTAGGCAAATACGACAGCCAATTTGCAGCAAGGTCACACAAGCAGCAATGATACAAATGTCCAGATAACCTATTTGACAGTTTAGGGATAAAGGCATAAAGCAAACTCTCCTGCTTGTCCTTGAGAACAGTGGGGTCTTTTATGTCTTCTGGAGCAGGTAGACGGTACCTCAGTTTAACTTCTCATCCAAAAGATGGCACCTCAAACACTGCAGTATCCCTCAGTACTGCGTCAATATGATTGTGTAAGATTGTGCGCTAAAGGACTGCAGTGAAGCTTGAACCCATGACCTTCTAAGGGCATGAGTACTACCCACTGAGCAAAGCTGACATGATGTAGCAGATAATTGGAATGATTTTTTGGGAAAGGAAAACAATTACTTGCATCTTAAACTGCCATAGTAAAAATGTTGCTTAACAGTATTACAGCTATCTCCGCCATATATCCTTATTATTAAGCATGTGATTTTTTTTTTAAAAGCTTTCATTCATGAGATTCTATATATTAAGCAAATCTGTGCAGTCATGAACAAACTAGTCATTACATTCGAGTGAGACAATAGTTAGTACCAGAAATCGAACTCCAAGTTCAAGGCTATTTTGTGAGCAACAAGCTTAAAAAAATGCATCTATTTATTTAGTTGCTTCCAGCTGCTGTCTGCTGAACCCCTATATTGGGAAAATTTAAAAAATGATGAAAAAACTGGAGATGAACAGCAGGATACAGAAGAGATATAGATATGTCAGAGTTTGGATAGGATTCCATCGGATAATTTATCTCTGGAATATTAACTTTTACTGCAGGTTTCGTGATTTTCCTTTATTATGTCAAAATAAAACTGAATTCACAGGGTGGGGCAGGGGTTTACATCTGAATTGCCTTCTGCTCAGAGTTTAAAAAGAAGAAAAAAAATGAAAGGAAAAGAAATCAACATTGGGTAAAGCCAATTTTTACCCCAATCATCGAGACCCATGCCATCGGAGCTCGTGGCTGAGAGTCCATGTAACTTTGACTTTGTGTAGGAGGTGTGTAGTGTAAATCTCATGCTATTGAAACCACTGTTGCAGAGTTTGCGTGTGTGGTAAGAACTGTAGTTTATCTGATGGCTCAGCAAGTTTATCCTGAGTTTGGATGGCTGAGCAACGCTAACTTTCCTTAACCATGTGAATTCTCAGCTTTGGACGACCAGGGGTGGAGTGTTACTGCCAGCATGACAGTGCTGCAGGAGTGATCCAACTGCAGTTTTTGATTAATGAGGTTAGTTGTTTTGGGGTTTTGTTCGGGGGTTTCAGAGGAACTGAAAAAGTTCAGAATGTTTCTTTCATCTTTTTAACCCTGTGTGGTTTTGAAATGCATTAGACAAGATTAATTTTTAATTGGAATTTTGGTCACAGTCTTTAAAATAGATTTTTAAATTATATAGCTTAGGTAAAAGAATCATAAACCTAACCAACAGGATTGAATTGATGTTTTTTGTGTTAAATATATAAATTTATTTTTAAAAATGCTGCTGTGAATGAACGGAAGTAATTTTTACAATATTCTTTTAATTTGTGATGTATTATGGATTGTATGTTCCCCCATTGTATTTACTACAACAGAAGTTGAACTGAATTGGGATTTTCTATTTACTTTTAAATGTACAGAACTATGGGTGCATTGGACATAATGTGTAATCTGTTAGCCCTGCACACTATACTGTCCAAATTTATGGTCTACAGAATCTTATTTCATAACTTAACAAAAAATGTTTCCTGGAACTTAAGGTGTGTAAATGGCAAGCCTGCCTTCTTTGCATTTCAAAGGTTCAATGATGCAGAGTATGTAGTAGTTCATTGTGATTTAGCGCCTGGCAATGCAATAAGTACTCAGCTGTTCAACATTCTCTCCAAAAACTTTGTGTGGGTGAGATCCATAAAATTCCTTCATGCCATAATGATTGTTTACTTTTCGAAAAAGTCTTTATTTCCCATCTCTCCTATCTCCATGTATGATCAAGTACATCATACAAGGATGAAAACAGCTACAGTACTTACCCTTTTTGAGAGCTTGGTGTTATCCCTCTGCTCACAGTAGTGTTCTGAGCCATTCTCCCACTGTTGCCTGATGGAAAAATTTCTTGTTAAATTTGGCTGTTGCATGCTTTGAGGAAAGTGCATTTTCTGTCTGCGATCATTTCGTCTAGTTATTTAAACCCAGGGTTCCTTTCCTATGTGACTGTCTCTCATGAAATTCCTTTCCTCCTCCTTCCTCCCCTCCAATGACACATGTGAAGATCTCATGGATTACTTTGCCTCTTAAGACAGAAAGCATTCATGCAGCTACTTTTGCAACTACCATAACTACTTCTGACTCCCTGTTCTTCCCCTGCCACTTATTCCGGCTCTGATTCCCTGTTACTGTCCTTTACTTTTCTCATCTCTCGCTAATCTTTTAAGCTTCCCTTTTCACAACCCACCTCTTGGATCCCTCCTAGCCTTCACGCTTACTGACATCGTTAATGATCCTCTTGGCTCGAGAACTGGCTCTCTTTCAAAACTACAGTCATCTCTCCCTTCCTCAGAAAGTCCATCTTTTACTATCCGCCCCATCCTACAGCTGCTCCATCTCTAATTTCCCTTTTTTTTTAGGGGTTAGATTGCATCGATTTGATTGAGCAAAGTGAAATGCATGAACTTCTGATCATGCTGCCTTAATGCTGCTCCTCAGATGAGAGCTCTGCCCATCTGATAACTGATTAACAGAATCAGGAAGTAACAGCGATTCAAAATTTAGGCACAGGGCCTCACCTTGAGAGCCATTATAATGCTGTCATAAAAGCAAAAGCTTTTGAGGGATAAATATTTCCTGGGACGCCAGGAAAAACTCCACTCCTCTTCCGAGAATCACCATAGGATTTTTTACACCCATCTGAAAGGGCAGACAGGGCCTCGAATTAACATTCTATCCAGAAGATAGCACCTCCCTTGATACAGTACTGCACTGGAGTGTTAGCCTAGATTTTGTTCAAGTGGGAGTTGAACCCACAACTTTCTGACTCGAAGTGTGAGAGTGCTACCACTGAGCCATGGCTGAAACCTTCCAAGGTACCATTGCAGTAAATCAACACAGCAGTTCACCCATCATTTTGGTAGACAACCAAGGTGCCCTGCTGGGATAATTGCACAGGCATATTTGCAGACATAAATGATGGCGTGGTGATCAGTGCTAATTACTTGTTTGGGTAGTCCATCTAAACTGTGCTTACTCATCAGCCTTTTGAAGTAGTGCCTACACCTGAGTAAGAGAGTGTATGTATTTAACATACAGACTACGCCCAAAAAGCATTGATTAAATCAAACTGCATACAAGTACTAAAAATCTAGGGTTAAATACAACAGACGTCTCTGAACGGTCAGTGACTGCACCCCAAAGTAATCCATTTTCTGTTTGAGTATTGGTCAAGCAGAGATGAGCAGTTGCATTTCTAAGTACTCGCCCAGGAGCTGAGGCAGCCTGGACATTGCACGATCTAATGTCTTGGAGTTGAAGTTTGCTTTATGCATTACTTTGCCTCCCTCGGTTATCTCCAGGAATCTGCAAAATGTATAAATAAGGAATTCACTGGAAATATTAGCCTTAATCACCATCATACAGAAGAAAATAAAATAAAAGAACTTTCATTTATATAGTGCCTTTCAGTGCCTCAAAGTCCCAAAGCACTTTACAGGCAATGAAGTACTTTTGAAGTATAGTGACTGTTGTAAGAAATGTGGCAACCAATTTGCAAACATCAATACCGAATGACCAGGTAATCTATTTTTACTGATGTTGATTTGGGGGAATAAATATTGGCCTGGACACTGGAGAGCGCTCCTGCTTTTCTTTGAAATGGTACCATGGGATCTTTTACATCCATCTGAGAGGTTTAAGAACATAAATAGGAGCAGGAGTCGACCATGTGGCCCCTCGAGCTTGCTGCGCCATTCCGTATGATCATAGCTGATCTTGTGCCTCAACTCCACTTTCCTGCCCACTCCCAGTATCCCTTGATTCCATGAGAGACCAAAAATTTGTCAGCCTCAGTCTTAAATATGCTCAACGATGGAGCATCCACAACCTCTGGGGTAGACAATTGCAAAGATTCACAATCCACTGAGTGAAGAAATTTCTCCTCATCTTAGTCCTAAATGGTCAACCCCTTATCCTGAGACTGTGTTTGCCTCTTGCTACCCCGTGTTCTGGATTCCTCAGCCAAGGGAAGGGTCACTGACCCGAAACGTTAACTCTGCTTCTCTTTTCACAAATGCTGCTGGACCTGCTGAGTGGTTCCAGCATTTCTTGTTTTTATTTCAGATTTCCAGCATCCGCAGTATTTTGCTTTTAACCTCTGTGTCTACCTTGTCAAGCCCCTTCAGAATCTTTTTGTTTCAATGCGATCACCTCTCATTCTTCTAAACTGTGGAGAGTTTAGACCCAGTTTGCTCAGCCTCTCATCATATAACAACCCTCTCATACTGGGAGCCAATCTGGTGAACCTTCGCTGTACCACCTCCAATGCAAGTATATCCTTCCTTGGGTAAGGAAACCAAAACTGCACACAGTACTCCAGGTGTGGTCTTACCAATGCCCTATACAACTGTAACAAGACTTCCTTATTCTTGTACCCCAATTCCCTTGCAATAAAGACCAAAGGCCTTTCTAATTGCTTTCTGTATTTGCATGGTAACTTTGTGTTCTTTGTGCATGCAAGTCTATCTGAATATCAATTCAAAGTTTCACTCCTTTTTAAAAAAAAAACTTATGCTTTTCTGTTCTTACTACCAAAGTGAATAACCTCACACTTCCCCACCTTATACTCCACCTTGTTGCCCACTCACTTAACCTGTCTAAATCTCTCTGCAGCCTTTTTGCGTCCTCTTCATAGTTTACATTCCCACCTAGCTTTGTCAGCAAACTCTGATACGTTATTCTATGTCTCTTTGTCTAAGCCGTTAATATAGACTGTAGATAGCTGAGGCCCTAGCGCCTATCCTTGTGTCACTCCACTCGTTGCAGCCTGCCAATGTTAAAATACACTGTTTATCCCTACGCTCTGCTTACTGTCAATTAACCAATCCTCCATCCATGCTAATATATTACCCCCAACTGCATGAACACTTATCCTGTTTCATCTCGAAGCTGGCACCTCCAGTAGTGCATCACTCCCTCAGTACTGAACAGGAGTGTCAGCCTGGATTATGTACTCAAGTCTCTGGAGCAGGACTTGAATCCACAACCTGCTGATTCCAGAGGCAAGAGTGCTACTAGTTGAGCCATGGCATAAGGGCCTTCTTGCTCAGTCAGAAGGCCAGAACCTTCTTGACCACTTGGCTGCTGAATTAGGAAGGGTACTAATCCACAGTCCATTACCTCCTATGGGCAAGAACTGGTTCAGTATGTGGAGAATGCTTAGGTCATTAAATTTGTATTGTCATCTTCCTTCTCCAGGCAACATCCTACAGGTACCTTTTCCGAGCTTCTGTTTGTGTTTCCTATTTTTTTTTTTCTCAAGGTAAAGCTTGACTTTGAGGAAAAAATGTGACAGACTAGGGGAGGCGGTGGCGTAGTGGTAATGTCACTGGATTAGTAATACCGAGCTGAGGCTAATGCTCTGGGGACAAAGGTTTGAATCCCACCACAGCAGATGGTGAAATTTGAATTCAATTAATAAAATGTGGAATTAAAAAAGCTAGTCTAATGGTGGCCATGAGACCATTGTCAATTGTTGTAAAAACCCATCTGGTTCACTAATGTCCTTTTAGAGAAGGAATCTGCCATCCATACCTGGTTTGGCCTACATGTGACTCCAGACCCACAGTGCTCTGAACTGGCCTAGCAAGCCACTCAGTTCAAAGGCAATTATGGATGGGCAATAAATGCTGGCCTTGCCAGTGATGCCCACATCCCACAATGAATAAAAAAAGCGAATTTACTTTGGAGGAACAGGCTCAGAGGGGATATGACTAAAGTTTGTGGAATGAAGAAGAGATTGTGTGCAGTCTGATTAGGTTATTTGAAGTTAGATTAGATGCCTGCTCCCTCAAGGGCATACTGCCTAGACTTGTGAAAATGGAGTTTGACTAGTTCTTGAGCGAAGAGGATGTTTCCGATTCTAGGAGTAAGTTGCTGCTTTGCTGCGGTTATGATGAGCTGTGGGAGACTGGATCCTCCCTCGATTACTTTGCAAGAGGAATTCCCCGGAGTCTCTTCTAAGTTACTAACTTTTTTGTTCCCTTTTTGCCTTTCCCAGGAGATTGCAAGGTTAGAGGGTGAGTGATCAGCAGGCAGTCTGAACAGGGCAGACTTGATGGTCTTCTGGCCTTTTTGTGTGTTTGTTTGTTGAAAGGTGTAATGTATTTTCACTCTCCTGCAGGGAGCCCTTGTGAGTGCCTTGGCAGATGATACTTTACATCTCTGGAATCTACGTCAGAAAAGGCCTGCCATACTCCATTCTCTTAAATTCAACAAAGAAAGGTAGAGTGACTTTTGCCAATAGAATCTTTTCTGGGTTTCTATAATGTAGTGGTGTTCATTTTATACAATGGCTAGGTATTGAAAACCAATTTGAACGTTTATTGCAATGGTTGTAGGTTGGTATTTTGCAGTTTATTTCATCATGAACTGTGTTCACTGGCAGGAGGATCAGTAACCAGAGGACACATTTAAGGTAATTAGTTCAATTATCAGAGGGGAGATGAGGAGAAATGTTTTTATGTATCTTATAATGATCTGGAATGCACTGCCTGAAAGGGTGCTTGAAACAGATTTAATTGTTACTTTCCAGAGAGAATTGGATATATACTTGAAAAGGGATATTAGACAGGACTATGGGGAAAGAGCAAAGGTCTAATTGGATAGCTCTTTCAAAGAGGTGGCACAGGCATGATGGGCTGAACTGTTTCCTTCTGTTTCTGAATATCTGGGTACACAGTCTTTTTTAAAGCACCTCCATTAAATTAGTCCCAAACCTCATTCCTTGCTGGAGCTTGTGAATCTTGCCCTCTCACACAAGGTTCCTTGTCCAAGGTAAAGAAGAGCTGCACAACTTCTTCTCAGAGGGCGAGGAGGCAGAATTGGGAGGAAAAGTCATCCCCAGGCCACACTTGCGTGCTGCGAGACACATATCTGAGTGGCATGAAAGCAGATAGCTCCCTCGGCCGCAGATGGTGTCTATTCCATTGGGACTGGGGGGGTGGGGGGGGGGCAGAAAATAACAAAGCAAAGATCTCTATCTCTCTTGTGGGAATGTAGCTGGTGTATACAGGAAAGCAGGATGTCTGTAATGCAACGATGTCTAATTATTGTGAGCACAGGAGGTCATAAACTTTAAAGTTGTGGTTGGATTGTATTGCTTTCCCTGCTCTTTTGAAGGCATTTATCAACAGTGCAGCCTTCAGATTACAGTGACTGCAGGTAGTCTTGAACCACACACTCTAAACCACAAGCATTCCCTCCCCACAGATAAATACTTCTTACTACTGTTTCTTTAATTTTGCATGATGGGAATTCACTATAAATATCCAGAGTTAATCCCATCCGTATCAGAGAATGTTATTTGTACATAAATGTGGTTACATGGAATCCTGAACACATTTTGCACTCTTTCAAACCTTGTCATAAAATAATTCAGTGAAAGTTGAGGTTTTATGCCTGTGTCCTCCGCATCAGGTTTTCTTTCCTCGTTGCCCTGAAGTTGTGGCTCAATCATTCATTGGTTAAATTTAGGGAGGCATCTGGAAGCCGCAAAGTTGAAAGATTGATGCTTTTCCTCAAACTGGAAAGCAGAAAAGGAGGGTAGCTGAATATGATATCCAATAAGAATACACATTTATGTTGGATAAGAGTAACCTTGATTTGAATGTTTGGACTTTAATGTACATTTGTGCTACATAACTGCAGATCTAGTGTCACTTAAGTATGTCTTTGAATTTAGTTACCTGCATTGAAATACTGACCGAGCTACAAGGCCTTTCCCAGAACAAATTTGCTACAAGCTTCGATCCTCGAGTGAACATTAGTTAAATTCTTGCTGTCAATGCTGCATGTGATAAACTTTAAAAACAAAGTCTTTTGGCTGTGCTTTATATAGTTGTGAAGTGATCTGCTTGGCACATGCATGGGCCTATAGGTTTCGTTCTTGAAGTCAGTGTCATTACAGCACAAAAGGAGTCTATTTAGCCCATCGAGTCCATGCTGACTCTCTGTAACCAATCAGTCCCATTCTCCTACTCTATCCCCATAACCCTGCAAGTTCATTTTCAAATGCCCGTCCAATTTCCTTTTGAAATCATCATCATCTCCGCTTCCACCACCCTCATAGGCAGCGAGTTCCAGGTCATTACCACTCGCTGCGTATAAGTAATTCTCTCCCCCACTGCATCTCTTGTCCAAAACCTGTCTCCTTGTCCTTGTACCATCAGCTAATAGGAACAGCTTTTCTTTGTCTGTTTTATCTCAACCAGTCATAATCTTGTGCACCTCTGATCAAATTTCCCCTCAACCTCCTTTGCTTCAAGGAGAACAACCTGAGCTTCTCCAAGCTAACCTTGTAGCAAAAATCCCTCACCCTGCAATGATTCTGGTAAATCTCCTCTGCACCCTCTCAAGGTCCTTCACATCCTTCCTGAAGTGTGATGACCAGGACTGGGCGCAATACTCTAGTTGTGGCCTAACCAGAGCTTTGTACAGGTTCAGCATAACTTCTTAGCTTTTGTACTCAATACCTCTATGAAGCCCAAGATCCGCTATGCTTTGCTAACCACTCTCTCAGTATGTCCTGTCACCTTGAAAGATTTGTGCAAATGAAACCCAGATTCCTCTGTCCCTGTACACATTTTAGAACTGTGCAATTAAGTATATATTGCCTCTCCCTATAAAGGCCTGCTCGGGTCTGCAAATGAAACCCGACCCGAGCCCGACAGAACCACATCCGACCCAAGCCCGACCCGGCCCGAGTCCTTTCATTTTTTTCCCGCGCTTGACCCAACCACCGGAATGTAATCAGCTTTATTGAAGAGGTTGAGCTGTACCTCGGATGGAATCGCTCACTGCAGACTACTGCGGAGTGTTTCCCGCCTTGACGTCCGGGCTGTCACTGTGTCCGACCCAACCTGAGCCCAAATTAAAGGCCTGCTACCCGACCCGAACCCAACGGGACCCAACGACATGTCGGGTTTGGGTCGGGTCGCACTTCCGGGTCCAGCATTTGGGCTCGGGCTGGGCCGGATTGGACACGCTCTCTCACAACCTCAGGTAAGTAACTCTAATGTTAATTTACTTTTTGGACTTTAAAGGTGGTTTTGTTACAGTTATTTTCAGTTTGTGCAGGTAAGGAACAAAGTGAAAAACGGAAGGTAAGTTAACTGATGGTTGGGTTGTGTCGGGAGTGAGAAAAAATGGAAGGACTCGGGCCAGGTTGGCTCAGGGTCGGATGGGGGGTTCTGACGGGGTCGGGTCTCATTTGCAGACCCGAGCAGGCCTTTAGCCTGAATGGCGGACCCGGAAGAACAACCCGACCCGACCTGAAATTAGCTACCAAATGGCAGAGATGTATTTAAGCAGAAGCTAGATAAGTACATGTCGGGTAGCCATGCTCTATCTCCCTATCCCTTCTGCTAAAATGCATCACCTCGTACTTCTCTGTATTAAATTCCATTTGCCACTTGCCTGCCTATTCTGCTGGCCTGTCTATGTCCTGTTGCAATCGATCGGTACCATCCTCACTGTCTGCCGCATCTCCAAGTTTGGTATCGGTGGCAAATTTTGAAATTTTACTCTGTATTCCAATGTCCAAGTCATTTAAACATAGCAAAAAAAGCAGTGATTCTAGCGCTGAACCTTGGGGAGCACCTCTGTCTACCACCCTCCAGTCTGAAAAACAACCATTTGTCATGACTCACTGTTTTCTGTCCATAAGCCAATTTTCTTATCCAAGCTGACACTAGCCCTCCTATTCCATGAGCCTCAATTTTGTTAACCAGCCTTTTATGTGGTACTTTGTCAAACACTTTCTTAAAATCCATACATACAACATCCATTGCTTTTCCTTCATCAACCTTCTCTTTTACTTCATCTAAAAGTCAATTAGATTAGTCAAGCATGGTTTGACTAATTTTACAATTCCATGCTGCTCTCCTCAATTAACTCCAATATCTCCAAGTGCCTGCTGACTTTTTTCTGATTATTTCTAAAACCTTGACCATCACTGATGTTAAACTGACTGGCCTGCATTTGTCTATCTTTGTGTGTTCAGTTAGGATTTGAAGCCTTAATGTGGTGTAAATGTAGCTATCCTTAGATGTTACTTCACACACCATTATTTCTGTAAACAAGATAAATTCCTATTTCAGAGCCAGTCCAGTTTTCAAAGGATAGTCTCACTCTGCTGGGCATGGTTTACCAGCCTTACATGGTGGTTTGCCGTTGATTTGCAGGAAAACCAGAATAGTGATAGTCAGCTGGTACTTCTCACAGTGTACTA